>NW_022436942.1:41256689-41975390 GCF_009761245.1 Sapajus apella
TCTGCTCCCCTCCCCTCCCCTCCCTTCTGCTCCCCTCCCCTCCCCTCTTCCCTCCCTCCCTCTCTTCCTCCCTTCCTCTCTTCCTCCTGTCCTCCCTTCCTCGCGTCCTCCCTCCCTCCCTCCCTCCCTCCCTCCCTCCCTTCCTTCCTTCCTTCCTTCCTTTCTCTCTCTGCTTCTGTCTCTGTTTCTTTCTTTCCATAAAAAAAGGCCTGACTGTAATTTGGAGTTTAAATTTTTAATGCATAAAATATTAACAGAAAGCTGGTGTTCCATATAGCTAATTGTTTAAATACTAAATATAAATGGAGCCATTAGATATATTGCCAAAATTCACAACAAGATGAAAGTATTGGAATTGGTTATAAAATTAAGTGGTGTTCATTTGCTGTTTATTAATATCACACAAATTAACCATTAATTAATGCTGAAGACTTTTTTTTATCTTCACTTTTTTAGGTATGATTGATTTTCCCAAAATATTTTGTGAAACTTCTCAGAAGCTGATGAGTGTGGAAGCCTTTGCTCTGGCTGCGAAATACTATTCTGTACAAAACTTGGGAATATGTACTCCTTTTGAGCAGTTGCTGGTAGCCCTTCAAGGAAATCAAAACCAGAGAATCGGTATGTCAATTTATGTGTGTGTGAGTGTGCCTGTTAAGTAGTTAGAAGCAATAGTTTGTTCATATATGTGTATATTTCCAAAATATTAATTTATTGTTAAACTTTAATTTATAAGCTCTGACAAATCAGCTTTTGTTTAGAAGAGTAAGTTTTCCCTTGTACTATATTAAACAGAACAACTATAGATCTCCACATTTTTTTCTACATTAACCCTTTACTTCAGATAGCTTCTGCCCCTCAAACACAGATCATAGTGAGCTACTGCTAAGTCCAAAATCTTCATTATTTTTGTTACAGCAGGCTAATGGTCTCTATGGGAAGAGGGTGGGAAGAGTGGAAGGTGACATTTGGGGATGTGGGGAGAAGCATGAGTGTCAGAAAGTGGGGATGGTACAAATTAAAAAAACAAATATGGTATTGTGGTAGATTAAAACTCAGCCATATCAATAATTATATTCAATGTAAATTGATTTTATATCCCAATTAAAAGGCAGAGATCAGAAAGAAGGCTGTGGTTAAAAAAAAAAATCTCAGACTATTTTATCTTATACAAACCTCTTTCATATCTTTTATCACATTTGATCCTCATTGTTTCCCTACCTTTTTATTTTGAAAACTTCCAAATCTACAGAAAAGTAGTAAGAATAGTACAATAGACCCTGTATACTTTTCACCTAGATTCACCATGTGTTCACATTTTGCCACATTTGTTATAGTTCTTTTCTACACACACACACACACACACACACACACACACACTCTGTCTCTCTCTCTCCTCTTTTTCTGAATCTTTTGAATATAGGTTGTAGATATCATAGCACTTTACTCTCTGATACGTCACTCTGTATCTCAAAAGAAAAAGAGCATTCTCCTACATAGCCCATAGTTTATTAGCACCGTCAGGAGTTTAACATTGTTAGAGCAGTATTGTCTAATAAACAGTCTGTATTCAAGTTTTTTAAATTTTTCCAAGAATATCTTTTATAGCCTTTTTTTTCTTCATACAGGAGTCAGACTAAGTTCATACCTGACATTCAGCTGTCATGTCTGTTGAGTCTCTTCAATCTGAAATAGTTTCTTACCCTTGCTTTTGTTTTTCCTGACACCAATACTTTTGATACCTATAGGCAGGTTTATTTTATTGTTTCTCCATGATTAGATTTAAGTTATGCATTTTTGATAGGAATACTATTTAAGTGATTCCTTTTTCAGATACCAGATTAGGAAGCACATATAATTTTGTCACATCATTGGTGATACTAAGTTTACTCACTTGGTAAAGGTGGATCTATTAGAGTTCCCCACTGTGAAATGACCCTTTTATCTTTGAATTCAATTCTTTTATTATTTTAACTTCCTTTTTTTTTTTTTTTAATTTTTATTTTTAAATCTCTCTAACCACTTTAAACAAAATTATTTCATAGTTCTCCCTGGAACAAGAGAGGGACTCTTTGGTGAATTATGGCTCTTGGTAAGAGCCATTAGAGCTGCACATGAATTCACCAGCAACATTACTATGGGAACTGTAGTTGACTGGCAAGGATAGCTCTAAGGAGAACTCTCTATCCCATATGCTGCTGACTGGCAATAAATGAGTGTACCTCTGTGTCAAGGGTTTCATCCTTGGCCCCTCCCCCAATTTGTAAAGTTTAAGGGCCACATTTTGAGCATCAAAGTGAGTAAAGATGTTGTATCCTAGGCAAGAACAAACAGCAAAACCACCATTCAAGGTCGGGATGCACTCTGTTGTGTCCAGTATAAGAAAGAATTGACTTAGCCATGTAGAGATGCATGCTGGTGATAGGTGAGAGAGGAGGGACTATATTCCCCATCCTGTAGTAATCAGCATATTTGTTTACTAGTTTAGTATCTGCCAGCAGAATGACATTGTTGAATTAAGAAGTCTCTGTTGGAGACCATGTCCTAAAGTGCCTTCAGAATGTTGCCAAGAAAGTATTACTTGAGTAACCAGCACGCATATCTGGAAAGACCTCATTAAAATCCAGTATTCCAATGTGGTGATCCCAGGTTAAGCTTATACCAAAGCATTCACAAATGTGAACATTTTCATGCCGTAATAACCATTCCAGCCCTACTTTTCAGTTCCCTACCACCCAACTCCCACATGACTGTTGATGTTGACTACCTTGTCATATGCTCTTTGGCCATTTTAATGTACTTTATAATGTGTAGCTTACAGTATTATACTCCGAAGTACAGTTCTTAGAGTTCTGCAATGATGGAAATGTTCTGTGCTTGTGCTGCTCAGTACAGTAGAAACTAGCCACATGTGGCTGTTAAGTACTTCACCTGTGGCTAGTGTAGCATAGAATCTTAATTTTCAATTTTATTTGATTTAAGTATAAATTGCAATAATCACATGTGGTTAAGTAGCTCCTATATTAGACAGCACAGGTAATGAAATGACTAAGTTTTTTTCCTCACTTTTCTATTGGGTGATTCTTTTCATATTGATTTGTAGGAGTTTGTTTTATTTTATTCTTAGGTATAAATTCTCTGGATGTATATGTGTTGGAATTATCTTCTCCCATTTGAGACTTGCCTTTTTACTCTCATAATGTTGTCTTTTGATGAAAAATATCCTTTGTAGTCCAATTTACCAGTCTTTTTCATTATAGTTAATTGTTAAGGAATACCTTTAATGTTCTATGAATTTTTATATTTACTTTATTAATTCAAATTTGATTTATAGTGGCCAACCTAGTGGAGGTGTATCATCCAGAAACCACAGTAGAATCTCTATATTATTTTCATACTTAATTCAAAAAATATGAATATCAACTGATAATTCCTACTAAATTTCGATTCTTTAATAGCAGCATTTTACTTTTATTTTCATTAGGCAAAACTCTGAAGGCAGTTGAGTTTATGAATATGAAGAAATCTCATGAAGTTCAGGCAATGTCAGAGCTGATCAGCAGCATTGCTGACTATTATGGACTAAAGCAGGTAAGAATATTTCCCTATATTTTTAGATATTAAAATTATTGCCACTTTTTGATATTCAAATTTCAGTTTTTTACTGTCATCTGGCCTTTAAAATGTCATTAAATAATAGCATCATTTAAACATCAGATCCTTTAAACATCAGATTCTTTAAGCATACACTGTTATTTTCTGGTATATTATAGAAAATTTATAGTAAGATCAAGATATGACTGTTAATGTTTTGCCACAAATTTCACTCTTTTCAGAGTGTATAGAAGTTAAGGTTAATTCTCTTTGTTAAATTGTCACTCCAGCTTGAGGCAGTGTTATGAAGATGACATTCTGCAAAGCTGTTTGCTGCTAGATTGTTTTCAGGAGATGGGTTACCAAGCTGTGGTCTGGGATACCTGCATCATTATAGTAACACAAAGTAGTTATGTTTTTAAGACTTGGATTATTTCATAGTGTTTGATTCATGATGCATTCCTGTTTTGAAAAATAGTTCTTATGATAAGTAGTGATGTTGGAAAGTAGATGTTAAAATAAGTTTAATGATTGCACACATTGGCCTATAAAAATAGTAAGTGATTTTTCTTATTCCTGTTTTATAAAAACTGCAAGTCTTTTCCTTAGTTCTCAAAGAAGATCAGTGGTGGCAATAGAGATTTTCCTTTCTTAATTTTTATTAGATATTAAATTCTTTCCATAAATTCACCAAAATTTGAGAGTTTGAGTATGATTAGAAAACTATGAAAGTTTGGCTTAGACGTGCAGAGCCACTGTGGGAACATAGATCTCTAGGGTGGGGTATACAGTAAAAGCTAAGGTAATACTAGTTTGAACGTTTTCTCCAATACCTAAGCAATAACTATCAGTAACAGGCTTACTATGGCAATGATACTTAGCTGAAGTAGAAGAGGCAAGTCCTTCCCCATGGTGCCATATTAGAATCTTGGGAAGTGAGTGCTGTTTCTAAATATCCTTCAGGTGGCAGCCACCATCTATTAAGAGCAGCAATAATGGGAATGGTCTCTAGAGGAATAAATGCATAGTTTAGTTAGAATTAAAAGGGGCATAACAAGCTCAAGCTTAAGGCATCAATTAATAACAGCAAGTCCACTGGAGATGACAAAGCCCTAAAGACAGAAAATTCAGATGACTAGTAGTCAGGTAAGCCGGATAGAGGTTCTGTACATGGATGGTATGAATCAAGTTACAGCATAGGGTAATGGAATAAAGGTCCAGTCTTGAGTGGAAATCTGGTTGGAATGAGGTGGAACAGCAACAACTGGACTCAGATTTCACATAGAAACTAAGGCAAAGGCTGACCAGTCTTTTAATTTGGGAATACAAAGCAGAAGCAGGAAAATATAAAAGTGGCCAAAACATAATGTGTACTGTGTGAAAGGGATTTTAGTCAGGATACTTGTGGGTTGATTTACAGATTTTTTGAATTACAAATATAATGATGTACACTGTGTAAGATTTATATATTCTTTAAATATAATTCAGTCTTATTCAGTCTTAATCACTTTCTAGCCAATGTGCAAAAATTTGTTCATAACCCTAACTTTATTGAGATAATATGTGAACTCATTTATTAATGTTAATTGTACAGTGTGATGTTTTGTTACTATGTGTATATTTATATACACATACACACATATATATATATACACACACATATATACATAAACACATATATACATAAGCACACACACTCATGTAACCTCTGTAATCAAGATACATGTTTCAATCACCCCAAAAAGTCTCCTCATGTCTTTTTGCAAAGGACACACTTACGCACTCTAGGCTAGAGTGTATATTGGTTTAACCACTTTGAAAAACAATTTGACATTATTTTGTAAATTTGAACAATCATATACCCTATTACTCATCAATTCAACTTTAGGTGTATACCCCTGCCTAGAGAAATTTTGCACACAAGCATCAGGAGTTATATATAGTATAAGAATGTTCCTAAAACCAGAAAGCTGGTAATAAACCAAATACTTATCCACAGGAGATTGGATAAACTGTGGTATATTTACATATTGAACATAATACACCAGTAAAGCTTAAACTACTACAGTATATATATGGATGAATATTAGAAACATAGAATAGGAAAAAGCAAGTTACAGAAGATTGCATATTTTATGGTACCATTTTAAATAGTTATTAAGGGAAATAATGATATATTTTCATACAAAAATTATATACAAAAAACTATTAAAGAAGAAAGAGAATTATAAATAATTTGGTAGCAGTTGTTGCCTGGTAGAAGCAGGGAGACAGAATATGGAAGGAAAACATAGTTATATGCAGTATAAATATAAACATTCTAGGTATTAAGATGGTTGTTGGGTTCATAGACATAGCAGATGCTGCAGGGTGCCTGATCTAAATACTCTCAGGCCTTTTGTTTCATAGTGTGCCACACTGGCTTCTACCGGGCAGTGTCTGTATTTCGTCCTTGTGGGTTTTCCTCTGACTGTGAAGCAAGCACTGCCTACACACAAGTCCTGGGAATTAATTATTCCCAGTGAGCCACTCTGAAGCAGTAATTGATGCAGCATTTCAAGTGGGATGACTCTGAGGTATGGTATGTATTCTATACTTCAGTCTCAGAATTTCCCAGTAGGATTAAACCCAGGTTGCCGGAATGTGGTATCTTGCTTAATAGCACATATTTTATTGGGCTGCTTTTTTTTTTCTCTTTTGTATTTTATTACCAGTGTCCTTTAACCTCTCAAATAAAACATATATAACATTTCATCATGCATATGTACCATGTTTTCTTTATCCATAAATTCATTGATGGGCACTTAGGTTGTTTCCATATTTTGGCTATTATGAATTGTGCTACAGTAAATGTGGGTGTGCAGATATGTCTTCAATAATACAGATTTCCTTTATTTATTTATTTATTTTTTTAGCTATATACCCAGTACTGGAATTGCTAGATCATATTGCATTTCTATTTTTGTTTATTGAAGAACCCATAATGGCTGTACTAATTTACATTCCCACCAACAGCATATGAGTTCTCTTTTCTCTACATTCTTGCCAATACCTATCTTAATGCTTTTTGATAATAGCCATTCTAACTGGGATGAGATGGTATTATAGTTTTTATTTGCATTTCTATAATGCTTAGTGACGTTAAGCATTTTTTCATAGACCTGTTGGCCATTTCCATGTCTTCATTTGAAAATGTCTATTCAGATCTTTTGCTCATTTTTAAATCATATTATTTGCTTTTATTCCATTGAGTTGTTTGTGTCCCTTATGAATTCTGGTTGTTAATCCCTCGTCAAGAGGTAGTTTGCACATATTTTCTCCCAACCTGTGTGTGACTCTTCATGCTGATTGTTTACCTTGCTGTGCAGAAGCTTTTTAGCTTGATGGGACCCCATTTTTGTCCATTGCCCATTTTTGCTGTGGTTGCCTATTCTTTTGAGGTCCTACTCAAGAAATCTTTGCCTAGACCAGTGTCCTGGAATGTTGCCCCAATGCTTTCTTCTAGTAGTTTCATAGATTCGGGTCTTAGATTTAAGTCTTTAATCCATTTTGATTTGATTTTTGTATATGGTGAGAGATAGGGGGTCTTTCATTGTTCTGCTTATGGATATACAGTTTTACCATTTGTTGAAGAGACTGTGCTTACCCTAATGTATCTTCTTGGCACCTTTGTTGAAAATGGGTTGGCTGTCCTAATTAGGAAAGATTAACAACAACCCAGCAAAAACAAGCAATGGGGAAAGGACTCCATGTTTAATAAACGGTGTTGGGAAAACTGGCTAGCAATATGCAGAAAGCAGAAACTGGACCGCTACCTGTCTGTCACCTTACAATAAAATTAACTCCAGATGGATCAACGATTTAAACATAAAACCTAACACCATAAAAACACTAGAAGAAAATGTAGGCAAAACCATCCAGGACATAGGCATATGCAAGGACTTTATGACTAAAACACCAAAAGCAATGGCAATAAAAGCCAGGATACACAAATGGGATCTAATTAAACTCCAGAGCTCCTGTCCAGCAAAAGAAACAATCATTAGAGTGAATCGGCAACCAACAGAATGGGAAAAAATTTTGCAATCTACCCATCTGACAAAGGGCTAATACCCAGAATCTAAGAACTAAAACAGATTTACAAGAACAAAACAAACCCCATTCAAAAGTGGGTGAAGGATATGAACAGACACTTTTCAAAAGAGGACATATATGAGGCCAACAAACATGAAAAAATGCTCATCATCGCTGGTCATTAGAGAAATGCAGATCAAAACCACACAGATATCATCTCACGCCAGTTAGAATCACGATCATTAAAAAATCTGAAGACAGCAGATGCTGGAGAGGATGTGGAGAAATAGGAACACTCTTACACAGTTGGTGGGAGTGTAAATTAGTTCAACCATTGTGGAAGACAGTGTGGCAATTTCTCAAGGATCTAGAAATAGAAATTCCATTTGACTCAGCAGTCCCACTATTGGGTGTATACCCAAAGAACTATAAATTGTTCTACTATAAAGACACATGCATGCGTATGTTCGTTGCAGCCCTGTATACAAAAGCAAAGACCTGGAACCAACCTAAATGCCCATCAATGATAGACTGGACAAAGAAAATGTGGTACATAGACACCATGGAATACTACGCAGCCATAAAAAACGATGAGTTCATGTTCTTTGTAGGGACATGGATGAATCTGGAAACCATCATTCTCAGCAAACTGACCCAAGAATAGAAAGCCAAGCACCGTATGGTTGAACAATGAGAACATGTGGACTCAGGCAGAGGAGCATCACACACAGGAGACAGTGCGGGGGGGGGGGGGGCGGGAGAAAGAAGGGGGGGGGGGGGGGGGGGGGGGGGTGGAGAGGGATAACATGGGGAGAAATGCCAGATATTGTACGCATCTAAAGTAAAATAAATAAATTTTTTTAAAAAAAGTTATAAGTGTATTTTAATGTGTACATTGATATATTTTAAAGATAAAAAATTAAAATGAAAGGGAGGACCTTACCTGGGGATAGTTAACTGACGTTTTTGATACAGAGGGGAAGGACAAGTAAGACATCATTTTAAGGATAATAGAGTTAAAACTTTCAGGATTTAAGAGAGCTATTCAGGAGAGAGATCCAAGATGGCTGATCACTAGCAGCTCGGGATTGTAGCTCCCAGTGAAAGTGCAGAGAATGAGAGGACGCCACACTTTCAGTTGAATTTTTGTTGCTCACACACCAGGAGATTCCCAGTGGAGGAGCCCCATGGGTCGCCAGTGTGACTCTTTTGGCCGGAGAGGCGGTTTTGCCACTGGCTTGGTGCGGCGTTTCTTGGTGCAGAGTCAGAAAATCACCATCAATCTTAACGCCACTGTTTTGGCTGGTGCAGTGGGTTGCTCAGATTTTAGCTCTGGGAATCAACAAGTTGGACGTCCACTCAGAAACCCAATTATAAAGACGGTAATTATAAAGACTACAGATGGATAAAACTGTAAAGAAGGGAAGAAACCAGCCTAAAAAGGCTGAGAATACCCAAAATCAGAATGCCGCTCCCTCTACAGGGGATCACAGTTCATCATCAGCAACAGAACAGGGTCTGATGGAGAACGAGTGTGTTCCATTAACAGAAGCAGGCTTCAAAAGGTGGATGATAAGAAACTTCTGGGAATTAAAAGAACTTGTTCTAACCCAATGCAAAGAAACTAAGAACTTTGAAAAAAGGTTTGACGAAATGTTTAAAAGAATACACAATTTAGAGAGGAATATAAGTGAATTAATGGAGCTGAAAAACAACACGAGAACTTCGCGAAGTATGCACAAGTTTTAACAGCCGAATTGATCAAGCAGAAGAAAAGATATCAGAGGTTGAAGACCAACTTAATGAAATAAAACGAGAAGACAAGATTAGAGAAAAAAGGATAAAAAGGAATGAGCAAAGTCTCCAAGAAATATGGGACTATGTGAAAAGACCTAATCTACGCTTGATAGGTGTACCTGAATGTGATGAAGAGAATCAATCTAAGCTGGAAAATACGCTTCAGAATATTATTCAGAAAAACTTTCCCAACCTAGCAAGGCAGGACAATATTCAACTCCAGGTAATACAGAGAACACCACAAAGATATTCCTCAAGAAGACCAACCTCAAGGCACATAATCACCAGATTCACCAGGATTGAAATGAAGGAGAAAATACTGAGGGCAGCCAGAGAGAAAAGTCAGGTTACCCATAAAGGGAAGCCTATCAGACTCACAGCAGATCTCTCAGCAGAAACTCTACAAGCCAGAAGAGAGTGGGGGCCAATATTCAACATCCTTAAAGAAAAGAACTTTCAACCCAGAATTTTACATCCAGCCAAACTAAGCTTCATAAGTGAAGGAAAAATAAAATCTTTTGTGAACAAGCGAGCACTCAGAGATTTCATCACCACCAGGCCTGCTTTACAAGAGCTTCTGAAAGAACCACTACACATAGAAAGGAACAACCAGTATCAGCCTTTCTAAAAAATACCAAAAAGTAAAGAGCATCAACATAATCAAGAATTTACATCAACTAATGGGCAAAATAGCCAGCTAATATTAAATGGCAGTATTAAGTCACATATATTATTATTAAGTCTAAATTTAAATCGACTAAATCCCCCAATCCAAAGACACAGACAAGCAAAAAAAAGCCAAAACCCATCGGTATGCTGCATCCAGACCCATCTCACATGCAAGGATACACAAAGACTCAAAACGAAGGGATGGAGAAAGATTTACCAACCAAATGGAGAGTAAAAATAAATAAATACATAAAAAGCAGGAGTTGCAATTTTTGCCTCTGATAAAAGAGACTTTAAAGCAACAAAGATCAAAAGAAGCAAAGAATATTACATAATGATAAAAGGATCAATGCAACAAGAAGAGCTAAAGATCCTAAATATATATGCACCCAATACAGGAATACCTGAATAATAAGACTTATAAAGAGACTTAGACTCCCACACAATAATAGTGGGAGACTTCAACATCAATATTAGACAGATCAATGAGACAGAAAATTAACGATATCCAGGATTTGAACTCAGATATGGAAGAAGTAAACTTAATTAACATTTATAGAACTTTCCACTTTAAATACACAAAATATACACTCTTATCAGTACCACATCACACCTATTTACAGGTTTAAATGAAATATTGGTTGGCTGCTTGTTTGTTATTTTCTTCTCTCATTTTTTTTTTCATGTCTCATACCCATTTTTAGACTGCATTCTAGCCCGGGCAATAAAGCAACACCCCCGTTCTCTCTCCCTCTCCCTCTTCCTCTTTCTTCCTCTCCTTCATTCTTTTTTTATTATTATTATTCTTTTTTTCTTTCTTTCTCTCTTTCTTTCTTCTTTTTTTTTTTTTCAAAAAAAAAAAAAAAGCTATTCATTGGATAATCTAGAAGAAAAACTTTTTGTATAGAGGGAACAACAGGTTCAGTGGACCTGAACATGCCTACTTTGTTTCTAAAACATCCAGGAAGTCAGATTGAACAAGCAAAAAGTAGTAGGAGCTGAGGTTAGGGTGGAAAAGGAAAGTTGGAGTGTCTTGGGAGTCATTGTGGTAATTTGGGTATTTTTTATCCTGAATGAGATTGGAAGCCATTGGAGCCACTGGATCATTCTTTCTACTCTGTTGGGTTGTATTATGAAATAGTTATTTCCATCATATTTGCCTCTTTCTTTATCATAGTCTTTGTGGATATTCAAGCTGGTTACTTTGCAAAATTAGCTCCCATGTGATCAGGAACTTCCAGAGTTAAAGAAAAAAAACAAAAAAAACAAAAAAAAAAAAAAAACAAAAAAAAACCCTCAGCAACCATAGGAGTTAACAGTATGAGATAAAGCCAAAGAGGCAATGAGAGATTTGCTAGGAGTAGTGATGGGATCAGACTTTCTTTTTCCCTAAAGGGGAAATGTGAGAGCAGGGAGATCACTGAGAAAGCCATTGCAGTTAACCAGTCTCAGGATGGAGTTGGTATGAAGTAGATCTGGTAAGTGAGATGATCACGGATTTGTCCACAATTCAAACGAAGCTTATAAGAGACAGAAGGAGTCTTGTCCTCTACCTATAAGTATGTAGGTACCATTAACTGTGATGGAGAAAATTTTAGGAGGGGCAGGTCTTAAAAAGAATATCAAAAGCTCAGTTTCAAGAGTGTTAAATTTTAGATGTTTATTAGACACCTGTGGAAGTGGAAATGTTAGGTTTACTGTTGGATATACGAGTATCAGTTAATGGAAGAATTCCAAACTCAAGTTATAAATTTGAGAGTCATTAGCTTGGAATGGTAGTTAGATCTCTAGGTCTGTCAGCAAAATTTATCTTTTCTATCTAAAGTATAGTACCTTATTATTGTTATTAAAAAATTTAACCACTACCTGTAACAATATTTCTGTGGGAAAGTCTCCTAAACAGTGTTGGAATACTCAGAAGATCCCTCCCAACAGGTATTGGACTAGAGACACCGCTGTCTTCAAACCTATGATGTATGGCGTATGATCCAGCAGGAAAAAGTCTATTGTGGGGAAGGGGTAGGAGATCAAGATGTTGGGGATTTTCCAATTTTGACCAGACATTTTGAAGACAAAACTAATTAAATGACAGAGTTTCTACTATATAGCTCTTGCATTAGTACAATATGGCATCTATAGTTAGATTGTTGTTTCTCAAAGTTAGTAATTTACAGTTGTATGCTGCATAAGGACATTTCAGTCAGCTACAGACCACATATAAGATGGTAGTACCATTACATATATAATACCATAATTTTATTATACCTTTTTATATGTTTAGACACACAAATACTTATCAATTTGTTATGTATTCAGTACACTAATATGCTGTACACGTTTTTAGCCTAATTGTGTAGTAGGCCATACCATCTAGGTTTGTGTAAGCACACTCAAAGATATTTGCATAACAACAAAATTTCTTAATATATTTCTCAGAACATATTCCCATCATTAAGTGATGTATGACTGTATATAATGCTTTTATGTTTTCCTGCAATACCTATCCTAGAATAGTAACATAAAATGGAAGTATAGGGAATTATTACTAAGTTTATTTTGTATTTATGAGACATTATTTACTGAAGTTTTACCTATGAACTGGTCTCATTGTGAGACCTTGAAATGTTTGAGGATTTAATTAAGGATATGCATTTCTGTAAGTATAGGAATATTTCCTTGAGTGTCTCATACTTATGTCAGGATTTTATTGACTTTAGGAATTAAACATATGTGTAAGAGTAGATAATGATTTGTTATGATAGTATTTCTATAATTCTCCATTTATTTTATGAAATGACATGTCAATAATCTTTGTAATTTTTTATTCTCTTATTTTTTTTATTTTGAATTTGTAATTTAGATACTCATCAACTCTAGGTTTGCTAAATTTTGGTAATTATAACAGTTATGTAACCACTAGCATAATTAAGAATATTTCTATCCTCCTAAAAGCTTTCCTTGTGTCCTTTTGTAGGATATTTTCTTTTTCATTCTCAGAGAATCACTGATCTGCTTTTAGTTTTGACTTTCCTAGAATATTGTACAAATGGAATCATAAGATGTAGACTTCTTATATCAGTTCTTCCGCTTAGCACATAGCATTTAGGAGCCATTGATATCTTTTTGTATATTAATGCCTTCTTCCATTTTATTGCTGAGTAGTATGCCATAGTCCAAGATATGCTACTGTTTGTTTTATTATTTACCAATTGATGGACATTTGAGTTGTTTCTATTTTTTCCCAACTGTGAATAACGTTGCTCTGAATGTTCACATAAAAGCTTTTGTATGGTCATGTTTTAACTTCTCTTGGATAAATAGAAGTGAGATAGATGGGTCATTTGTAAAGTGTATATTTATCTTTATGGTAAACTCACAGTGTTTTCCAAAGTGGCCATAGCATTTTACATTTATGTATATCTCACTGTGGTGGTGGTTTGCATTTCTCTAGTGATATTAGGCATCTTTTCACATTGGCAATGTGTATATTTTATTTTGTGAAGTGTATGTTTGAATATTTTGCGCATTTTCTAATCGGGTTGCTTGTCTTCTTATTGAGTTGTAAGATTTTTTTATTCTGGATATAAATCCTTTCTCAGATAAATGTTTTACAAATATTTCTTTTCATTTTTATTTTTTTAACAGAAGTTTTAATTTTAATAAATTTTATTTTAAAAATTCTTTTGTTATTGTTGATTTTTATGCCCGGTATAAAAAATATTTGCCTATCAGAATGTCACAATTTTTTTCATCTTTTCTTCCATAAGATATCATTTTTCTATTATATTTAAATCTGTGATCCACTTTTAATTAGTTTTTGTGTTTGGCGTGTGACAGGCAAAATTCTCTCTCTCTTTTTTTTTTTTTTCTTTTTTTTCATATTAACATCTAGTTACACCAGTAGTACCATTTGTTGAAAAACCTATCTTCTCTATTAAATTATCTTGGAGACTTTGTCAAAAATCAGTTGATTATATAAGTATGGATCTATTTCTGGACTTTTTTTTTGCCCCATTCATTTATATGTCTATACCAGCTGTAGCTTTACCACACTGTTTTAGCTTTATATTCTTGAATCAGGAAAATTCTTCAACCTTACTCTTTTTCAAAATTGTTTTTATTTTCTAGGCATTTTACCTTATTTTATAAATTATAATATCTGCTTATCAATTTCTTTACAAAGCTTAGCTGGGATTTTAATTAGGATTGAATTGAAATGTGAAGAAAGAATTGCCATCTTTGTATTGAGTCCACTATTTCATGAACATGGTATATCTCTTTATATCAATTTTTAAATTTTTATGCAATATTTTATAGTTTTTAGTGTATAGGTTTTGTACATCCTTTGTTAAATTTGTTCCTATATATTCTGTTTTTATTCTATTTTAATTGAATTGTTTTAAATTTTTACTTCCTAATTTTTCTTTCTTTTTTTTTTTTTTTAATAGAGACAAGATCTTTCTGTATTGGCCAGGGTAGTCTTAAACTCTTGATTTCAAGCAGCCCTCACTCCTTGGCCTCCCCAAGTGCTGGGATTATAGGTGTGAGCCACCAACCTTGACTTGACTCCTAATTGGTTTTTGCTACTATATTATGTATGTTCTGATGATTCATTGTTAATTCTATTGACTTTGTATCCTGACACGTTACTAAATTCACTTACTATTTCTATTAGCTTTTTGTATATTTTTTAGGATATTCTTCAGACATAGTAATGTCATCTATGTATACAGAATTTCTTCCCTTACATTATTTATTTATTTATTTTAAATATTTATTTAAAATAACATTATTTATTTATTTTACTTCTTTTCCTTAACTTAGTATACTAGCTAGAAATTTTACTACCAGTAAAATGTTGAATAAAAACGATGAGTGGTTGATTTTTCATAGGAATAAAAAAACTAAAATTTAAAATAATATTTAAGTTATATAATTCATTTGTTTGCTTACTTTAAAAAAATCTGCAATGCTTTCTATTACCATTTACCTAAAATTCTTTATTCTTTTTTTCTAACTTTAGGTGATTGACTTGGGTTCCGGGAAAGGCTACCTAAGCTCCTTTTTGTCCTTGAAGTATGGCTTAAAAGTTTATGGAATCGATTCCTCAAATACCAATACTCATGGAGCTGAGGAGAGAAACAGAAAATTGAAGAAACATTGGAAACTGTGTCATGCTCAGTCAAGATTAGATGTCAGTGAACTGGCATTAAAAATGTCAAAAGAAAGGAAAGCGCAAAATGCAATTAAAAATAAAACAGATATTGAGGAAGTTTTTAACAACAGTCTTAGAAATCAAGAAAAGATGTCTACCTCCGATTTTTTACCTGATTTTTCTGGCTCTGTAATTTCTAATATCAGAAATCAGATGGAACCCCTACATTCTCAGTCACATCAGGAAGAAAATTTGTGTTTTGAAAATGTCTTTCCTCTTATAGACCTTTTGCCTATTAATGCGATAGAGCCTACTTCTTCACAGCAAATACCCAACAGAGAAACATCTGAAGTCAATAAAGAGAGAAGAAAAATGACATCAAAGTCAAGAGAATCAAATATATATTTACCTTTAACCTCCTTTATCACTGCTGATTCAGAACTCCATGACATTATTGAAGATTTGGAGGTGACTTTACTTTTGAATTATTTAATTTGATTTATAAAAACATTGAACTCAATTTTAATAATAGCTTACTTAACATACGTATGTCACTTGATCACATTAATCTAACAGACCAAGAAAATAAAATCATAAGTAGGCTTTCGTTATTCCCACACCTATCAAAATCTGACATGAGCCTATTCAGAATGGAGCATCCTCTACTCATTTCAAACCTCTTGAGTCAAATAGAAGTACTAGCACAAAAGCTAGGAAGTAAACTAAGGTCTCACTCTGCAGATTAGGAATTGCTACAATTCTAAACAAGCAATTAAATTTTAATTTAAATTTGAAGTAAAGGGATATCTAGAATAAAATAATGTTCAATGTCAGACTTGCCAATATGGAATTTTCCTGAGCAAGAGTAGCTTCTAAGTGTTTTTCAAACCTTGAACTTTTTCTAAATTACGAGTAGGTCAGTTTATGTAATTGAAAGACAGCAGAACTTAAAGGCAACCTTGCATGTTAAAACAGTATTGTAGAGGAGCCTTTAGAGATCATCTGGCCTAACTCATTGTCTCAAAAAGAACAAAAAAGGTAGCCTTGGGAGTTGTAGTACCCTTGTAACTTTTTTTTTTTTTTTAAGAAACTCTTCCCTGAAGAAATGTGTAAATAAAAGATACTGGAGTTCTTTATCAATTTAAATCCGTATTTGATAGATGACCAGTGTTTTGCCATTTTTTTAAACGGGAAATTTTTCTTTTTCCCAGACATTTCTGGATTTAAGGGAATCTAGTGTACCTTCATTAACTCATTTTCTTATACATGAAATAAATAATTAAGCTATTTTAGACTTTCTCTTAGAGTTAAACAATCCCAATTACTTTAGCTTACCTTTAAAAAATGTCAGTTTCTAGTACACGTTATCACCTTCTAATTTTCTCAGTATCTTGCTGAAAGTATGTGATCAAAACTGTATGCAAACTCTTGCAAGAATCATCTAAAATAAGATATGCTGGAAGAATGTTTCGTGGATCCTGTAGTGAATCACAATTTAATTACAGAATTAACTAACAGCTCCTATTCCCTTCACCCTCTCAAAATACTTAAAATATGTTACTAGTAGGATAATACGGTGATTACATATTTTTGTCTCCTAGCTGCTACTTGGTAATATTTATTACCTATATGATAAATGCAATAAAGAATGAGTTTAAATGTTCTTGTATTTTTTTAGAGACAGCTAAATGAAGCTTAAAAAGAGAAATTTGTAGCTTTGTTACTCTACCCTTAATTAGCAATAAATCTTACATTTTTGAATTATTTTTACTTATGACATCATAATATCTAAATAAAACCTATGTAAACTAATCATGAAGACAAGCAGAGTAGCTGCATAACCCTCTAAAAACTGCTTTGAAAAAGATAGTGCTTGAAGCAACTGTGAGTGTTCTATCAGGTCAGAAACCACTTACAGACACAATTTTTTTTTCATTAGTAAGTTTGATTTCAGCTCTCTTTTATGTCTAGGATACATAGGCTAAAATAACATTTTTAGTAAAATAATTTTTTAAAATCTTTGAAACAATTATATTCTGACAATAGTTATAAAAATGTACTTGAGACACAAGTTAATACTTATTGTGAATTTGTGAAGTAAATTATAATTATAAAAAGTGGACAGTGTTTTCTGAATTTTATTATATGGTATGTACTAAGTCATTTACAGGGATTGGTTTACTTAAGTTTTGAAAGAACCTATTCAGATGAGGCACTGTTATTATCTCCATCTTACAGTTGAGGAAACTAAAGCACTAAAAAGTTATGCTTTCCTAATCACACTGTGACGGAACTTGAATTTAAACAGGCGGTTTGCCAAGACTGTGCTCTTAATGATTGCACTACAGTTTATGTAATCAGTTCATTAATAATCAGTTCCTTAACATCTCTTAAGTAAACTCATGTATCTTTAATATTTTATTTAGAACTTTAAAATTAATTTTAGTTGGTATTGTAAAGGAATTCTTCTGTTGGATGAGGAATACTTTAGAGAACACTTTGAGACACATGATGTTTTAATTTTAAAAAACTAGAAATTAATATACCTATATTCACAGATTTACAGTGAAAACATGACCTTTATATTATCAGAGTTTAAGGTGTCATCTGGAAAAATGAGAGGGTGATATTAGAAATTTTTTAGTTACAAATGTGAAAGTATATGATTCTAATAGGGTACAAGTTTTCTGTATAAATTTTTTTTCTATGCAAGTTTCTTTTTAATCCTTCTTTAACTAAATTTCTATGAATCACGTCAAAGACAGAAAAGTATTATAGTAAATTCAGCTTTAAAATGATTGTTATATTGAACAAGATTCCTTGCATGTTTACATTTGTACCCACTGTGTATGTGTGTGGATACATTTAAATTAGGCTTTGGATAATTTGAATAAATATTTCATAGGAAAATTCTAAGTAAAATGTATGTTATAACATTTGGAAAAAAATGTTTTAAGTAAATGTTATATTGTCATATTTGATGCAGTGAATAAACTAAGCTTTTTATTGTTAAAATACCAAGTTTGCAACAGTTACATTTATTTTTATAGCAATATTTTATAAGGTTTTTAATGGGCAATCTGAGAAGTGAAATTAATTTTAAAAATTAATGCTATGGTCAAAATGTGATATAAATATATATGAAAGCACAGGTTTGGTCTAGTAATACATGTTACATTCGATTAGTCCAATTGTTGCTTTCTCTAGTTGTTAAGCAAATATTAGTTGTAAAATGAGAGAAAATATGAACAGGTAAATAAATGAAATCACTGAAAAAATTCAAAAGTTGTAAAGATATCACAGTTATTTTACTTATAAAGAAATAATTACTTATGAAAATAAAAGCAGAGAATACTTTCTAGGTATAATTTGATAATTATTAACACCTTTACATATTTTAATGGACATTTAAAATCTTCACCTCATGCTGGGGGTGGTACAAGTGCCTGTGCCAGCTGCTTGGGAGGCTGAAGTGGGAGGATCATTTGAAGCCAGTAATTTGAGTCTGTAGCATGTGATGTTTGTGCCTGTGAATAGCCACCACACTGCAGCCTGGGCAACATTGCAAGATCCCATATGTAAAAATAAAAGAAATAAAAATGTTAAACAACCCTCTTTTTAATTGCTAAATTTATTTTTCTTCTTGTCTTTTAAAGGATTGTTTGATTGTAGGTCTACACACTTGCGGTGACCTGGCTCCAAATACTTTGCGAATATTTACTTCCAACTCTGAAATCAGGGGAGTTTGTAGTGTGGGTTGTTGCTACCACCTCTTAACTGAAGAATTTGAAAACCAGCATAAAGGTACAAGTTCCCCATGTGTCATAATTTTTATTCATTTGAGCATAATGACTGTTTTCTATTTCTCCTCTTTTTGGCCATTACCGTGATTTGTAATCAACATTTAAGATAACATCTGACTTATTGCACTTTTAGTGTTACAGTGTTATTGAAATTTAATGTATCATCACCTGTAGGTTTGTTATAGTTTCTTTGGGCTTAATGAGTGCTGAAGCCTTTGCAAATATTTGAAAATTTTACATGGTATATATTTTAAGAGAACTTCTGTTTCCAACTACTTGTGAAGTATACATTTACTGAGATAGTAAAACTGAGTTGTTATTAATATTGATTTTCAAAGTTTGCTTTTGTTTCCAAAGCCTTTTTCAATTCTAAAGGAATACTGATATTTAAAAAAGAAAAAGTTCTTTACTGTATTTTGAAGAGTCAGCATACTGAAATTTTGGAAAACTGCAAAACTGTGTGATTGCATTAAAATAATAGTATTCAAACTATGCTATCTGTACATATAAAGTGCCTGATCAGCAAGGTATGGAGTAGGTTTACAAGATTTGAAGCAACCCATGTCTTCATTCAGAGCAGCTTCTGAAGTACCACTGTTTGCTCCATTTTACATGTTAAATTTTTCCATAAGATATTGTAAGATATGATTTCAAAACCCCTGGTTCAGATTAGATGATTTTTTAGTATACTAATATTAGCAGTTTGTTTTTATGTTACTTTAATAATATCTTTATCTGTGTCCAAAATTCCTTGCTAAGAGTTTTAGATCAGGAATTTTTAGGTTACCAACTTTTGTGTGCATTAAGATAGTATTGGTTGGTCTTTTCTTAGTTTTAAAACTCAGTTGAATATATTTTAATTATTTCTTATTTTGTCATGTCCAGGAGGTAAATATTGTAATTGTTTAATTTTCTTGAAATGTAGCAAGGTGAAACAGAAGCGATTTTTAGAATTGGCAAAGATTTTTATGAAATAGAGTTAATCAAATTGGAATTATTTTATGTCAGTGTTTTGACATTCTTATTTTAGGAAAAGTATGAAATAGTGAAATTATGACTCTACAGAGATAGAATGAAGGAAAGCAAATTGGCAAAAAATTAACAGTAGTTTAATTTAGATGGAGAATATATGATTGTCATGCTCCTATTAGCAACTCATTTTTTTCTAAGTACAGAAATTTTCAAGATCAAAAATCAGGGGAAAACAATGAACTTAAAAACAGAAAAAAATTATTTCTACTAAACTATATACCCACATGTTTACACTATGTTATAGTATTTTTATGTATCTTCTGAAATAAATGAAAGAATAATGTAATCACAGTTCTACAGCTTTTTAAACATTAAATGCATGATATTTTCCTTAATTGGCAATAGGGTAAGATTTATGTAGGGAAGCACTTACTTTTGGGGTGTATTATTTGGTTCTTAGTTCAAGAGTTTCCTATTCTGTAGGTACAATGAAATTCAATTAATAAATGGCTCAATTTGGGACAGGTATAGACAATTTGTGTGTTGTTAAATTTGAAGATACTAATCTGAGCACTTTGGGAGGCTGAGGCTGGCAGATCACCTGAGGTCAGGAGTTCAAGACCAGCCTGGCCAACATGATGAAACCCTGTCTCTACTAAAAGTACAAAAAAATTAGCTGGGCGTGCTGGCAGGTGCCTATAATTCCAGCTACTCGGGAAGCTGAGGCAGGAGAATCACTTGAACCCAGGAGGCAGAGGTTGCAATGAACAGAGATTGTGCCATTGCACTCCTGCCTGGGCAACAAGAATGGAACTCCATCTCAAAAAACAAAAAGTTAGAGATACTACCCTACTTTTTAAATATCTTTAATTTCAGTTGCCTGCTTCCTTCTTTTACTTCATCATCATTGCCCCCAAGGATGCCTTCCCATTCCAAGGGGCCTCCCTCTCCTCTTCAGGCAGTACCTTCTTAAGACTGCCATCTCTGATCCTGCTGGACCTTAGGAGCCATCGCTCTGTACCGTGACGTCTCCGAGCTAGTCTCAGTATTTTCCCCCCAAAGATGGATCCTATCTTTTTTGGCAGTGTACTCTACTCTCTGTCACCTCTTTTCTGCACAGTTACACCTTACCCTTTCTCCGGAGTGATCCCCAGAGCTCATTCTGCTGGCTTAGGATAGCGTATTTCCTAACATATTTAAATTAAAATTTGTTGTGTTGCTGTGGATTGTGAGTAATTTTATCTCTTTTGTCAGTTTTTTTTGTAAAATATGTAAAGAGATTCAGATTTAAGTGACTATCATTATTTTATGGTAACCAGAAGATGTCATTAGTGCATTTTTTAAAATCTGATGTTGGTTCTTCAATCCTGTACTTAAAAAAAATTAGCAGAAGTTACTTGCCGGTTTTGAAAATAATTAAGAGATTTAGTTACTCCTGGCTGTTCCATTTTAAATAGTCTTCCAGTACCTTTTCTAATAGATTATTACTTTAAACTCTTAGCAAGTATTCATTGGCCATGTATTCTAACTAAAATGAATTTGAATAGGGCATGTTAGGATAGAGGGCTTTGAAAAACCTAAAGGGAGAAAGAAGCAAGATTAGTGAGTGCATCCACATATTGTCATTCCCATTTCTTTCCTGCAAATGAAAAATTGGTAGATTCGTCAGTCTTGAGAGGCACCAGATTCCTTTCACTTTTGTATCTTCAGTGCAAAACATATTCACTCAAACATGATTGATATAGATGGATCTTTGTATAATGTGTGTTAAAAGCAAGTAATTAGGAGTAGAAACAAACAATCACTGTTTTCCTGCCTTGGCAACTGCATTGTACACACATAAGAGAGTATGTGATTGCACTGAACAAACATTTATTGAGCAGCTACTATTTTTAAGGCACTGTACTTTGTACTTTATGTAAAATAATGGGAAATGGGGGAGAGGCTCATAAAAAGTCAATAGTTATGGAAAGAGATAGGAAAAAATAGGTAATAAGCAGAGTTCAATTCAACATTAATCAATGCTGTGTTCAACTCTGTGTTTAGTGATGGAGATGCAAAAATATATGAGATATCATCTTCACCCTTAAATAATTTCTTTAAAAAGCCCTCAATCCTAGGAACCAGATAATCCTTAGTAATTTTTTAAAACATTGTTTTTTGTAAAAATTATTTAGAATAGAAAATTCAAATAACAAAGAAAAAGAAAACACAAAGTCCCTATACCTATATTAGTTTCTTATGTATCTTTCCAGAAAAAAAAAAGTACATATACACATTCTATATTCTTATATGTTTTAGGCAAACAAATGTATAAACTGTTCATCCCATTTTTTCACTAATATATTTTGATAGTCTTTCTATATCAGCACAGAGAATGTTGCCTTAGTCTTTTTAATTTGCAAGGTATTTAATATACTGTATGTTATTTATTTAGTGCTAAATAGTTAATATGTGCTTAAGGCAGTGACACTCTTCTTTTAATAAACCAAAATTTAATAAACAGTTAATCAGTTCAGTGTAGAATTTAGAGAACATAAAATATGGCACTAGTGTTCATGTTTGTTTTCTTTATCATCAAGCATTAGTTTCAAAATCATATAGTAATTGCTATAAGACAGGGTATTACATCTTTTGTTTTATAGCAGAGTAGCATGTAGCTCAGTCTGTGAGGGGTTGAGTGTATGTTCCCCTGTGGTGATACTCACTGAGTCTTGAAAGATTCAGTAGAAGTTAATCATAAAAGGAAGAAGGAAGGGTATTGCAGGCAGAATAAACAAAGATATGGGGTGATAGATGTTTAAAATCAAGTTTTTTTTTTTCTCTTTGACTTTCATAGTCACTCTTTCTCATTGTAATTGTCTTTTCTCCCATTTTATTCTTGCTCATGTCTTTCATAGGAAGAATTATAATGATAGTCCTAGTATCCATTTCAGTCAGTAAAAGGCGTGATTTTTATTGATCTCCTTTCACATTTAGGATTATTCCATAACCTATTTTCCCAAAATCTCTTCTTGGTTCACTTAGTTTCTTTCTTTAGTACTTGGCCATTTGTAAAATAATCTTTGAGTCTTCTAAGGAAATTAGTTGAAGGGAATAGCTCCAAATTTTTGCACACTAGAAATGAAAGCATCTCAGTTAACAGATTCTCAAGCATTGGTCTTGTATCCTGCCTGGGTAAAGGCAGTTTTGTCTTCTCTTTTCAAGTTGCTGTTGTTCACTGTATGTTTGCAGGACATTTTGGCCCCAGGATTTAAATAAGGAAAAGTGTAGGAAAGGTTTATCAGAACCATGACCAGCAGCCATATACTCTCAATAGGCATTGTAAACTTGGAAAGAACTTCCTGTCAAAAATATCTTACTCATCAAGAATCATTTGTATTATCAGGTAAACAATGCTAGGCTTCAATGGGGAAAGCTAATAGTAATATCTTAGTGTTACTTAATTTTCTGATACATACTTGAAATGAACAGACAGTTGGGAGTTTGGCTTGTCAGGAAAGCAAAGAATAAGCAGGAAGAAACAGGACTGAGGGTTATGACGAAAGGGATGGGGATGTATGCAACGTGAGTACCCTCGAATACTTTGGAGGTCAAGAAAACGGTTGGAAAGCCAAGAGGTAAGAGAAAAATGTGGAAAAGTAAGTGATAGGAATAATGAAAGTAAACTTGGTTTATATTGCAGTTTTGCCTAGCCCTGGACTGCCACATTTTCTCATCTCAAAAACCAGATGGAAAAGGTAATTTACTCCCTTTTCTCTTTCCAACATCCCATCTCCATTTTTTCTCACTTTATCTTTGCTGTAGTAAAGTAGAGAAGAGGTGAACCATCCCATGCAATTTTTATAACAGTATTTCTCAATTCTAGCTGCCTGAGTCGAATTTGGCACTTTTAATGTATGGATGCCTGGACCTGCCTCTTACCTTCTGAATGATAATCTCTAGACGTAGGACTTAAATATAAGTATGATTAAGAAGTTCCATAGGTAATTCTGCTACACAGTATGGTTGAAAACAAGGTATGTATT
Source organism: Sapajus apella (assembly GCF_009761245.1). Taxonomy (NCBI): domain Eukaryota; kingdom Metazoa; phylum Chordata; class Mammalia; order Primates; family Cebidae; genus Sapajus; species Sapajus apella. Next base: position 41,280,782 of record NW_022436942.1, read on the forward strand.
ATGATTATGTAAGAAGACATGAAGAATTCTATAGGATGACTTATAGAAATACTTTCAAGGTGGGCTGGTCGCGGTGGCTCATGCCTGTAATTCCAGCATTTTGGGAGGCCAAGGTGGTGGATCACCTGAGGTTAGAAGTTCAAGACCAGCCTGGTCAACCTGGTGAAACCCCATCTCTACTAAATATACAAAAATTAGCCGGGCGTCGTGGTGGGTGCCTGTAATCCCAACTACTCAGGCGGCTGAAGCAGGAGAATTGCTTGAACCCAGAAGGCAGTTGTTGTAGTAAGCCGAGTTCACGCCATTGCGCTCTAGCCTGGGCAACAAGAGCAAAACTTTGTCTCAATAAAATAAAAGAAAGAAATTGGGCCGGGCGTGGTGGCTCACGCCTGTAATCCCAGCACTTTGGGAGGCCGAGGCGGGTGGATCACGAGGTCAAGAGATCGAGACCATCCTGGTCAACATGGTGAAACCCCGTCTCTACTAAAAATACAAAAAAAAATCAGCTGGGCATGGTGGCGCATGCCTGTAATCCCAGCTACTCAGGAGGCTGAGGCAGGAAAATTGCCTGAACCCAGGAGGTGGAGGTTGCAGTGAGCTGAGATCGCGCCATTGCACTCCAGCCTGGGTAACAAGAGCGAAACTCCGTCTCAAAAAAAAAAAAAAAAAAAAAAAGAAAGAAACATGTTTAAGATTATTTATAGTTATTGTTCTTCTATGCAGAGACTTAGATGGGCCCTAGTCAGGTGCCAATGTGCAGATTCATATGACAGGTTGAACTTTTTCAAAAGGGCCCAGGAGTGTGTATCAGGCTCCAAAGTGCAGAGAGCTGGAGTAATTAAACCCAAACAAAGTCCTTAAAGTGTAGAGTTCAGAGTAAAAACCTGGGGAAAACAAACACAGATGCAAGACAGCATAAATAGGGAATGAAGTTAAGTGATTAGCCGCTAGACAAATTCAAGGAGAAAAATCTAGAACAAACAGAGTATGTTTGGGATAATTATTATGGGTGTGCCTAGATTTTTTATAGCTTACCTTTATCGATGAACAGATATGAGTGTGTGTGTGTGTGTGTGTGTGTGTGTGTGTGTGTTTATAGGCAGACAATGGCAAACTGAGTTTGTTCTGGGCTGTTTAGCAGAAACTATTTTGATAAATGGCATATGAACATAGCCTTATTTTATTTATACATAGCCTTAATACAGTGTATGCTATGGAGTCCTAACATTCCATACTAAAATAGAAATCTGCCACTATATAGTTTGATCATTATGCTAAAATATCTGACTTATAGGGAAAGAGTTTTATGTGCATAAGGTTAGCATATTTCCTGTAATATATCAAGCACCAGGTTCCATGGAGTTATATCTCTGAATGGTCAAATATGTCATGTGTCCTTCTCTTCATATCTTACACACCTTCACCCTCACTTTATTTGTACAGCTGTTTTTAAGTTTGAATTGGGGCAGTGTTGCCCTTTGGGATGTAAATTTGAGTTATTAATAGTCTAACATAGTACAGTAGAAAATTCTGGTATGTACATTGCTACTTTTTATCATGATATTTGCTATGTAAACAATATGTGTTTTACCTGAATGTGTTTACCCAATGCAATGTGGTAGACCATAGAGGTAGTCTGTCATGAATGTCAGTTTTCAAAAATACCACAAAGCTCTATGAGCCATTGTGAATACTGAATTTATACCATATGTTTTAAAACTACTTTTAAATATTTTTATATTATAAGCCAGTCGTCCCTAGGAGAACAAGAAATACCAGAAACATTTTTATTGCAATCCTGTATAGAATATGTTTCCAAGCTTTACTAATGTGTCAATATTTTGACCTAATGTTGATTATTACCATAATTAATTTGAAGTGTTTGCATTATTTATTCTTATAGAAGTTGGAAAGAGAACTTCTTTGGGTAAATCTCGGTATCACTTGGTTGTTTTCCTGATGAAGGTATAAACAGAGGAAGCACTACTAGTTACCAGTTCAGATCCACACATTTTTTCTTCTTGGCTAACTGAACGATGATTTTGTTAAGGAATCATCAGTTGCTACTGGGAGCAACGCTTACCAGTGCACAAATTTGTGACTGATCTCCTTCTCCACCTTCTCCCAGCCGAGTACCAGGGCATCTTCTAGCATTATTAGTGCACTCCATATTTGCACTTCAAATATCAGTGGTGTAACCCTCAAAAGCATGCAGACTTAACTTCATGTTTACCCCTAGCTTTATTATGACATGGGATAATGAGGTGATTCTTCCATTTACATTTTTTTTAAAACAAACGAAAAGCACTAGAGAGCTACAGATCTGGGAGATTATCTGGGAGATTGGAGCCTTTCTATAGCGTCAGAAATAAATGAATCTAAATCATTTATGGCAATTACATTGATTGAAAAATGGATGTGAGACATAATTTTTACTGATGAGGCATAAGGGAAATGTCTCCTAGGGAGTTTCTGGGAATTGATTGATTGATTGCTCTTACAACTGAAAGCAAGACAGAAACATCACTTTTCTTTTTTTCTGCCTCTGGATTTTGCCATCTATGTGTGTTTGTTCAGTCTAAGTTATCTTTATCTACTATTTGCTTAAAATACACTCTCTCAGAATTGGTTAGTGTTCTAGCTGAAACCTTCAGGTCCAGCCTGAAGGATGAAAGGTAATTTGTGTTTACTGTAAGTTTATGTGATCTTTTCAGAAGCTTAGGAGGGCAGGAGGAATAGAGAAAGAGCTGGAACCCCAGGGAGTCATATCATAGAACTTCTTTCCTTGCCTTATTAGAGTTCCTACTGGGAGCAGCCCTTGCTGGGGCACAAATTTATGACTGATCTGCTCCTTCCCAACCTCCTCCCAGCCTAGTACCAGGGCGTCTTCTAATATTGTTAGTGCACTCCGTATTGCATACTCAAATATCAGTGGTGTAACCCTCAAAAGCCTGCAGGTTTAACTTTATGTTTACCCCCAGCCTTAATGTGATATGGGATAATGGGGTGATTCTCCCATAGATTCCTCCATTTACTTTAAAAAAAAAAAGTGGAGGATCACATATCATCTTTTGGTGGTGTCTTTCAATCTGATGCTGCCATTTCTCTATCAAACAGAAATTTGTCAATGGTGCATGATACCTATCCTAGTGTACATTGTTTCTCAAGTTGTATCATCTCTAGGAATTGTAAGGGAGGAGGCCACATATGTACATAATCATCTTTACTGTTGTTGAGGCTTAAAGATTATTCCTTTGCTTTAAATTTAGAGATACTTCATCTGAAAAGGTGTCTAGAGGCTGAAGAAAAACATGTTGATCACATTGTTTGACTATATAACTTACTGTTTAAATAAGCTTATCCTACATTTCTAGATTTGTCAAATATTCAATATATGCTACAAAACTCCTAAGATAACATTAACCAGTTAATATCAGCATGAAATTGTATCTTCTATCATAGAGAAATGTATGACCAATGTCTTAGTCCAGTAAATGGCAATGAGTTAATCTTATCATTGCAACAGTACAAACAATTGCTGTCTTTTCAATAAAGATCTGACAATATTTTCTCTCTCATACAGTATGTATTTTATTAAATAAGACTGTTTACTGCTATGAGCTTCCAATGCTGGAAGTTTGGAGGATATTGAGGAATAAAGCATCGTTTGTCTTTTCAAAACAGGATGAATTTGACTTCTATTTCCTGCAGTGTGGGAGATGAGATTTTTCTGAGAGTTCCTCCTGCTACGGTTCAGCTAGATCCTGGCTAAATTAGAACATGTATTTTTTAGGCATTACTGAGTCCACAAAAAATAAGGGAAATCTCTGGATCAAGAAAAATCAAAAACAAAAATTTAACAGGAGAGAAAGGAAGAGCAAGGAAGAGGAATTGAAACGAAAGGAGGGAACTATGAGCCGTAAAGTGATAGATAGTGTTGTTCTGAGATAAATACTGGTCACATTGAGATCTAAAGACTAATAATGGGCCCCAACTAATGGGAAAGCTGATTCTGAAATGTCCATACCCTTGAATGAGACAAAGCAGTCTTCATTCTGTTCCATGCATAAGCAAATTCAAATCCGTGTAGAGAAATACTCTTAAATTCAGTCCCTTAGAATTTCAACAGATTAAAATCTATTCAATATGAGCTAAAATCTTTAAAAATCTCAACTAAATCGTAAGATACATGTGACTAGATATCTTGGCTGAATCTCCTATTATAACTAAAAATACTGAATACAATTAATTTTTCCTAGAAGCATTGAAATACTGGAAACATATATCTAGTCAATATATAGAAGAATGCTGAAGTCCTCAAAGATAATGGAAACACTGAAGCCACTGAGGGTATTTGTGTACCATGGCAAATTTGAGCTTTAATAATTTCATGATTTGAAACCACAAAGGTGAGGACTAAAATAAGGGTAGCAGTAGTAGGACTAGAGCAAATTTGAAAAATTCAAGAAGCATTTAAGATTTGTTTAAAGGACTGTGAGATAAAGGAAAAGGGATTATCAAGGATTATTGTCAGGTTTCTGTTTTCTGAGCAGCCAAGTAGGTGACAGCACAATGTGTATGATAGGAAACACTAAGGAAGAATCAAGTTTTCGGGCAAAGTTGGAACATGTTTCTTTAATGTTTTCTTTCATTCCTAACATTCACCATAAAGTGATGTATATAGCAAGCAGTCAATAAAGGAATGCCATATAAAATAAGATTATACATGGTAAAAAACAAAAACAAAAGATGATTCAGCACTGGTCAAAACTAAAGAAGAAACAAAAGTATTTGATGAGATATCTCCAGAAGAAATAATATGTCGACATAAGTAATTTGAGAATTCAAGGTTCTCATTTGACTTTGCTCTTCTTCGCAAAGATAAGAAACAGAAGAAGGTTAGAGAAGGTTTACATTCCATCAACCACTGGAGCAAAATGATCAAAGTACACTACTCTGGTGAGACAGAAGTCTTACTTAACTTTAAATCTACCAAATTCAGATTCTTTTCTGATCATAAATTATACTTCCATTCTTTGGTATTCCTTGAGAAGGAACAAGATGCTTCCAAATTAACTAATTAATCTTTAATTAATAATTAATTTAATTATTCCATTTAATAATTAAGAGGCTTCCTATTAGTTATGAAAGTCTTTCTTCTTCCAAACAAGTGATCTTTAACCACAAGGTATATAATGACCACAGAAGTTACTAAACATGTTTATGGAAGAACATTATATTTGTTCTCTTGGTTATTGTAGTAGTTTCACATTTTTTTGAGCCAGACTTACATTAAGAAACACATTTTGCAACACTACCTGTTATATATAGAAACAAATAAAACTAGTGCTTAAATTTTACAAAAAAAAAAAAAAAAAACTGCTCTTTTTCTTTTTGGTTAGTATTTATTCCTTAATAGGTACTTAATCTTACAACACATGCATTCTTGTTGACAGTCTTATTCAGTTCCTTCTTTCAAATTTTATAAAATATTGGTCACAGTCTACTCGGTTGATTTCATGACCCCTTAATGGGTTTGACCAGCTGCGTGATGGTAAATGTTTAATGGTTGGTTCTGCCTCTGAATAAAAACCCTAATGTGTAGCATTTCCTAATTTCCATGTGTAAGTATACCTAACTTGGTCAATTTCAAACTACCAACCTTATGTCAGTAAATGCGGAGATGGGAAGAGATGCACACAGTCAGCTCCCTCTGGACCCATTAAGAGCCAGCCATTCCACTGGCTTTCACCTACAGTTTGTAAAACAGTGCTATATAAATTTATGTTTGTTCTGACTAACTGAATTTGCATGTTTAAGCTGCAAATCACCTTATCTGTGTTATAGTAAGTATACCAAATAGTATCTGGCATATATCAGTTGCTAAATATATTATTTGTTAAAAGAATGAGTTTACTTTCTTTTGACAAATACAAAATAATATTTATGCTTTCTAAGTTTGTTTCTATTTCAGACATTGAACTTTTCATATAAAGGCTCCAATTTGTCAGTGGAATCTCACTGGGATTTTCCAGATTCATAAACTTCTTCCAAGTTGAAGAGGAAATATTTTACTCTTTTTACTTACTATGATGCCCTAGCACATTGCTTGTTTATTATTAGAATTTTTTTCTATTAATTTTAACATGAAATTTGAAAAAAATAAAGCTTTAAAACACATTTTGTGATTGATTATACTTTAAAATAAGTCCTTGAAGAAAAGAAAGATTTAAAAAACAATTTCATGTGATTGATTATATTTTAAATTAATTATTTTCAATGACTCTCTTTGGCCTTCCTATAAATCATTAGTATTTTATCAAGAATCTGGAGATTGAGGCATGAACAGTTTTTAGCAACTCCTAATTTAAACTGTGAAACTAAAATGAAGACTTTGAAATGATGAGAACCTAAGAGCCAATTTAGTAACAACAATATTGAGCCATAAGTATCAATAAATATGTATTCAACATAGAATATGCTGAGATTTAGGAGACACTCAGCAAACTAAGTATGCACCCATTGCCCACTTTGCTAGATACTGAGGATATCTAAATGAAACATTTTAAAGTAATATATAATGTAATAGGTTTTGTTACAGATAAAACAATTATAATACAGTTTGATAGGTACTGTACTAGAGTTATGTATAAGTTACATTCCAAGCATAGAGAGTGATTTCTAGATGTCCAAGGGTGTACAAAAACACTGCATAGAAGAAAAGATGCTTTGACTCACTAGAGTGCTCCTCTGTCTCTGCAGTATTGTGACCTGGATGAATCAGTTAGCCTGTAAATTAGTGAAGCAAAAGAGGGGCCTCTGTGTCTTCTGGCTCTAATGATATCATTCTATGACAAAGGTAGCTTCCTGAAACATGCATATTATTTATATTTAACCTTATTTATTTTTATTGAGACATTTAGTTTTAGTATTTTTTTCTTAAATACTCTACTTTCCTGCTATGATTCTGCATTTGGATATAATAAGAATTTTTTTTAATTATACTTTTACATTTATACGAGTATAATAATGGCCATAAATGTTGTTTCTCTGAGTTTTATATGTTTGGGTTTTAAGAAGTAAAACTAGCAATAATTTATAGCAAATGTATATATATTTATTTTCTTAATTATGTCAATATTAATAGTGTATTAGTTTGTTCAGTAATTCAGTGCGAAGCAATCAGAATCTATCTCAACTTAAGTTTCTGTTGTTGCTAGTCTAGGGATTGTTTTTTGCAATTGTATAGCAGATCAGTAGACTACTGCTAGCCTTATAGATTCAGCTGTTTATAAGCTTTTGTTACAATATCGCATTACTCCTCACTGTTCAACTGGACCTCTGTCTCAGAAACATTCTTGCCAATTAATGTGGGATGAATACAGAGATTTCTAGATGTACTTGGCATTCCGTGCACAGTTACCTCACTCTGACAGCTGTATGTGATCTTCAGTCAACTGTATGTTTTCTAGAATACTGGCACTGATTTTATTTTTGCCATGGGGCATCTTCTTGCTGCCTAGAAGTAGTTAGAAATGGAACTTTAATATATTTTGCTTCTTTCTTTCTTTGGCTTGCACCTCATTATTTTTTGTGACTAATAGAAAGTGGCTTTTGAAGCTCATGCAGATTGGATTTATTCAGCATAAAGAAGTTCTTCCTGTGTTCATGGTAAAGAAAAGAAGCCAATAATGTGTTTAAATCCAAGATAGAAAATGAATATGTCCACTTAAAAGAAGTAGTAAAGAGGAAGAGTTTATATTTTACATATAAAGTAATATGAAGGCAAAACTGACAGAAATTCTTGCTAGAGAGTTGACAGTCAAATTAATATAAAACAGGTTTTAAAAAAATAGATTACAATCTACTCATTTTATGTATAAAACTTTAAAACTAGGTTTTGATACTGATACTTTGATACTCATTTTATATATAAATCTAGATTTTGATACTTGAAAAATATTTTGCCATAGTGTTCTCGTTTCTTTTTTCCCATGGTAAATAAATTACCAGAAAGTTGTCTAAATTTTTTTCATTATCATCCATCTGACACAATGTGTGAAATTTTTATAGGTATGAAGTTACAGCATCATCTGTGATATCAGTATAAAGATCATCTCAGGTGTTCCGTATGTATCTCATTGTAAATTATTTTATCAAGGGTAGAGTTTTGCAGCAGAGGGAACCTGTTATACATAGTGAGAAACTCCACTGGAAGCAACTATTACAGTGTTTGCCAAACCAACACAATGTTTTCTCTCAACACCTGGGTTTTGCCATTGTATAGTCATGCATGAAAATACCAGGCCAGTAGTATCTGGACTGAGTCATTAATAAAAAATATTTTAATGTAGATAGGGCTCCATTAAAGTAATATACATATCTTTTAAAACTGGGTGTTTATTTTCTTTTTTATATACATCACACCTTATATACATATACCTTGAAATTACATTTTCAGCCTGCACTTTTACCCCAAGGATAAATGAAATACTAGTACTTTGATCATATAATGGAACTAGCAGTGCAGATGAGAAGTAGAAAATAAAGGATATTGTAAATAGGGCTATATATACCTGGTATACTAGGTAGGGTATTCATACACACACATGTAATTAGATTTATTATTAAGAATGGGGCTGACATAATTATGGAGGCTGAGAAGTTCCAGAATATGCTCTCTATAGGCTGGAAACCCAGGAAAGCCAGTGGTGTACATTCCTGTGTGAGACTGAAGATCTGAGAACTAGGAATGCTGACGATGTAAATCCCAGTCCAAAGGCAAGAAAAGACGTATGTCTCAGCTTATGCAATGAGGTAGCGTGGGAGAGAATTCAACCTTCCCCTAACTTTTCAATGGGTTTGATGATGCCCATCCATATTAGGGAGGGCAGTCTGCTTTATTCTGACCATCAATTACAGCACTCCTTTCTTCCCAAAACTCCCTCACAGGCCATCCAGAAATCATGTTTAACCAGATATCTGAGCATCCTGTGATTCAATCAAGTTAACACATAAAATTAACCCTCAAGCTTGGCATGGCACAGTAGGAAACAAATTAGAGATAATAAATGTAATCATTTTATTATAATCATTAACATTTTACTATTACCAATGGCCTCCATTTTTATTTTCTATGAAACAAAAATTCATATTACAGAGTCTGCATCTCAGTGACTTAAATTGAAGGTACAGTCTGGTGAAGGCAGAAAGAAAGTAGTAGAGGCTCAGTCCATATTTATGGAATAAATAAGTTAATTGCCATGAACCTATAATCATTGTGCTGTGATTTTCATTAAATGTCTTGAATTCTAGAATCTTTCTATAAGTATCTGCTTTACAATTTGAATCATTGTTGACAACTGCCCATAAACATTATCTTTTTAAATTACTAATTTCTACACCCACATTTTTTCTAATCATTTTAAGAGCAGAGCAATTTTTAGAGCTTGCCTACTTTTAAATTGTCTTCTATATTATTATTCTTCTGGTTATACTATTTTAAATTTATTCTTCATCTTTTATTAATGCTGAAGAATAAGTCTGATTTACATAATGATTTAATTATACTTATCCTTTTGTGTGTGTGTGTGTGTGTGTGTGTGTGTGTGTGTGTTGACAGGTTCTCACTCTCTTGTCTAGCCTACAGTGCAGTATCGTGATCATAGCTCATTGTAGCCTTCACCTGGGCTCTGGCAATCCTCCCTCCCCAACCTCCCAAGTAGCTGGGACTACTGGCTCATGACACCACACCCTGCTAATTTTTGTATTATTATTATTATTTTTTGTCATAAAGATAGCATTTCATCATGTTGCTCAGGCTGGTGTTGAACTCGTAGGCTCAAGTACTCTGCCCACCTCGGGCTCCCAAAATGCTGGGATTACAGGTGCAAGCCACCATGCTGGGCCTATTCTTTTATTTTTAATATATTTTAGAAACCAGTATGTATGTACTTCATAAATCTTGATAGTTCAATATAATATTTAATACACCTTTTATCCTTAGGCAATATTTTGAATATCATATATATGTGGCCTTGTTTAAAATCTGAAATGAAAATCAAGAAAACTTTATAGAATTGTCCTATAATCTCTGATGCTAATTATAAAACTATAAAATTCTAAGATGGGAAATGAGTTTCTAAACTTGAAACTAAAACTGAGATGTCATGTTTACTTGAGAGTATGTCAATCTACATGGCAGTTCTTCAGATATTCTTGAAGGATATTTTTAAGGAAACCTAAGGAGTCTTAGTCAATCCTTAAAGAAAATAACATGGAACAGACTAATGTTTAAAATCAAGGTAAAATGGCTAGTAAATGATAAATATTTGACCTTTTTTAAAAAAAAAAAACAACCATATTTTGTGGGAGAGTATAAGATACCTATCTCCCAAATTTTACTTTATTGTTTCAAAGCATTATAAAAGTGACATAGATGCATGTGACACACAAAAAAGGAAACTTTAGTAAAGGACTTTCAACTATGAATGAACCCAAAATATAAAACAGCATTTATTTCTGTATTTACCTTTCAACATAAGTAACAAATATATTCTCATAAATTCTGAAAGTATGCAAGCATATATGTTAAAAAGTAAGTTTGTTCAGCATCACATGTGACACTCACTTCACATGTTTCTGGCTATGCATATACATATACAAATGTGTACATGTACAAATACTGTTTTCTGACAAAAGGATTCAAACTGAATGTAATCTTTCATTCATACATTTATATATTCTTTCAAAAATATTTATTGAGTGTCTACAATGTGTCATATACTTTTGAATAAGAAGTGAAAAAAAAGTCTCTGCACCCATGTCATTTACCTCCTAGTAGGTAGAGACAACAGAGTAACAAGCATATATGTCTAGTATATCAGATAATGATAAATACTATGGAGAAAAATAAAGCAATGTGAATGAGTTTGAAGGTATGCTGTTTTATATACAGTAGCCAGGAGAGGCCTTGTTGTTTAGATGACATTGAGCAGAGAGTTGAAGGATGAGGGAGCAAGCCATGCAGCTATCTTGGAGACATAGTGTTCCAGCCAGAGGGAGCAGCAAGTAAAAACCCTAAAGGAGGAGCCTTTTGGCCCTTTCAGGGAAGGACAGAGACCAGCATGGCTAAAACAGTGTTGTGACAAAAAGCAAGGAAATTTCTTAGGGAACTATTGCTGGAATCTAGATGAAAGGTGGTGATAGTGCAGGTCAGAGAAGAACTTTGGAAGAAATGGTTAAATTCTGAATGTGTTTTATATGTATTCCCACTTAATATGAAATTGCAAAAGAGAAAAGCCAAGTATATATCAATGCCTTTTGACCTAAAATAATGGAAGAATGGAGCTGTCATTTATTGATCTGGATATAACTGCAGAAAGAGCAGAACTGAGATGAGAGTTGTTCAATTTCGAACAGGTTGAGTTTGTGTGTATGTATGTTTTGATAAATAAATCGTGCATGGCACTATTTGCAGTACGTGGAAATGTAAAGGAACATCAAACATAAAGGTGCAGAATTAAATCTTGACTGCATAGAACTAACTGTAATGCATATTAGTCTGCTGTAACAATTTTGTAGCCCCCTCCTGTTGCTATTTCATGAGGTCTAATGTTTCAAATACCCACTTTAAAAAACGTGTGACACTAATCATCTCCACTTGAGCAGTTAGTCTCTTCAGTAAGTTGCATATTGCAGTAAAAAGTGGTCTTCCATAGTTCTAGCATATTTCTCATCTTGTTTAATATAATACCATAAGCCTGGAATAACACCATGGCATCTATACTAAGTGCCACTCGTGATGCTGTAAGTGCTCCCAAGAAGGAAGTCATGACAAGAAAACTTGAGTTGCTTAGTATGTACCATAGTTGAGGTCTGCAGCTGCAGTTGACCACCATTTCAAGATTAATGAATCTGTCGTAAGGACTACTGTAAAAAAGAAAAGAAAATTAGTGAAGCTGTCTGTGAAGCTATGCCAGCAGACACAAAAAGTGCAAGGTTTGAAATACGGTTTTATGTGGGTACATGATTGCTAAAAGAAAGGCCTACCTATAAACACTAATTTGATATGAGAAAAAGTGAAGTCTTTATATGACAAGTTAAAGCAAAAGGATCTAAATCTACATCAGTAAAGGATTTAAAGCTGGGGAATTTAATGTCAATGGGGTTGGTGTGATGATTTTAGAAAGAGGTTTGGCATGAGACAAATTGTCAAGATAATAGGAGAAGCAGCTTATGCTGGCCAAGAGGTAGCAGACAAGTTCCCAGATGCCATTAAGGACTTCATGACCAAAACACCAAAAGCATTGGCAACAAAAGCCAAAATAGACAAATGGGACCTAATCAAACTCCACAGCTTCTGCACAGCAAAAGTAACAGTCATTAGAGCGAATTGGCAACCAACAGAATGGGAAAAAAATTTTTGCAGTTTACCCATCTGAAAAAGGGCTGATATCCAGAATTTACAAAGAACTAAAACAGATTGACAAGAAAAAAACTAACAAACCCGTTCAAAAGTGGGCAAAGGATATGAACAGACACTTTACAAAAGAAGTCATACATGAGGCCAACAAACATATGAAAAAATGCTCGTCACTGGTCATCAGAGAAATGCAAATCAAAACTACATTGAGATATCATCTCATGCCAGTTAGAATGGCGATCATTAAAAAATGTGGAGACAACAGATGCTGGAGAGGATGTGGAGAAATAGGAACACTTTTGCACTGTTGGTGGGAGTGTAAATTAGTTCAACCATTGTGGAAGACAGTGTGGCGATTCCTCAAGGACCTAGAAATAGAAATTCCATTTGACCCAGCAATCCCATTACTGGGTATATATCCAGAGGATTACAAATCGTTCTACTGTAAGGACACGTGCACACGAATGTTCATTGCAGCACTGTTTACAATAGCAAAGACCTGGAACCAACCCAAATGCCCATCGACGATAGACTGGATAGGGAAAATGTGGCACATATACACCATGGAATATTATGCAGCCATCAAAAACGATGAGTTTGGGTCCTTTGTAGGGACATAGATGAACCTGGAAACCATCATTCTCAGCAAACTGACAGAAGAGCAGAAGATCAAACACCACATGTTCTCACTCATAGGCGGGTGTTGAAGAATGAGAACACATGGACACAAGGAGGGGAGCACTACACACTGGGGTCAGTTGGGGGGAAATAGGGGAGAGACGGTGGGGGGCGGGGAGCTGGGGAGAGATAGCAAGGGGAGAGATGCCAGATGTAGGTGATGGGGAGGAAGGCAGCAAATCACACTGCCACGTGTGTACCTGTGCAACAATCTTGCATGTTCTTCACATGTACCCCAAAACCTAAAATGCAATAAAATAAATAAATGGGGGGAAAAAAAAAGAAAATTATTGAAAAGAGAGGGTATCTTCCTGAATAAATTTTTAGTGCCGATAAAAGTGCCCCATTCTAGATTTTTAATGCCACAAAGAACACTTAATGAGGAAAAGAAGCAATCACCAGGATTTAAGGCAGGAAGAAATAGGCCAAGTCTACTGTTTTGTTCAAAATTCAATCAAGTGTATCATCAGGAATGCCCTTATCTCTAAAACTACTAACTCCTGAGCCTTGAAGGGAAAAGATAAGCATCAGTTGCCCACTTTTCAGTTGTACAACAAGAAGGCCTGGACAAGAACCCTTTTTCTGGATTGATTTCATCAGTGCTATGTCTGAAGTAATGAAGTACCTTTTCCTAAGGGGCTGCTTATTAAGTTGTTTTGATATGATACTGGACAATGTGCCTGGCCACCCAGAACCCCATAAGTTCAACACTGCTTTAAAGAAGTTGTACAGACAGCTAACATATATATGGAAAGGTGCTCAACATTATTGATCATCAGTGAAAGGCAAATTAAAACCACAATGAAGTATCACCTCATACCTGTTAAAATGACTTATTAAAAAAAAAATTGACAAGACAAGTCTTGACAAGTATATAAAGGGAACTCTTTTGTCTTGTAGGTAGGAATGTAAATTGATGCAGTCACCCATGGAAAACAATATGAAGACTCCTCAAAAAATTAAAAGTAGATTCACTATTTGATTCCGCATTCTGACTTTTGAGTATGTATCTAAAGGAATTGAAATCTGGATCTCATCTGTATTCCTATATTTATTACAATATTATTCACAGTAGCCCGAGATAAGGAATCGGTCCACTCCATTAATGAATAGATGGATAAAGAAAATGTGGCACATACATACAATGGAGTATTATTCAGCCTTTAAAAAGAAGCAAGTCCTGCCATTTTCTTCAATATGAATGGACCCGGAGAAAATTATCTTAAGTGAATTAAGCCAGGCAAAGAAAAATACTGCATGATCTCACTTGTATGTGAAATCTAAATAGTTGAACACAGAAGCAAGAGCAGGGTCTGAGTGAGAGAGAAATAGGGAAGTATTGGTCAAAGAGTATGAAGTTTTGATTATACAAAATAAAATTTGAAAATCTAGTATATGTATAATATAGGGCCTATGATTCACAGTATTGTATTGTATACTTAAAAATTGCTAAAAGGGTAGATCTTATTTTAAGTGCTTTTACTACAAAAGGAGAAAGAAAACAGGGAGGAGAAAACTTTTAGAGGTAATGAACAAATTTTTGGCATTGTTAATGATGATATGTTGATAGTTTTACAGGTGTTGACTTATCTCCAAACACATAAAGTTGTATACATAACATAACTACAGCTTTTTATATATCAACCGTACCTGAATAAAACAATTTTAAGAAGAAAAAGGGTGAGGAAAAATACATATTAGGTATGAATTGTTCATTGAAACTAAAGAATATTTAGCCATGAATTGAGTGACTGGCCCATGTTAAATACTCAATAAATATATATCAAATAAAAAATCCAAATTAATGGTGGAAACAACAAAGCGTGAAATGCAACTGGCAAACTAGGCACTAGCAGATCATGTAGGATTTTGTTAATCATATTAAGGAATGGAGTCTTAAAAGGAGAAAAACAATTTGTTAAGGAGAAGAAGGATTTGTTAAACAGGAAAGTGAACTGATGAGGTTTAAATTTATTTATTATTATTTTTTTTTTAATTTATTTTTTGGAGCGTAGTCTCATTCTATTGCCCAGTGGTGCAATCCCCTGGGTTCAAGTGATTCTCCTACCTCAGCCTCCCAAGTAGCTGGGATTACAGGAGTGTGCCGCCATACCCAGATAATTTTTGTATTTTTGGTAGAGACAGGGTTTCGCCATGTTGGCCAGGTTGACCTGACCTCAGGTGATCTGCCCACCTTGGACTCCCAAAATGCTGGGATTACAGGGGTGAGCCACCTTGTCCAGCCCTGGTGAGGTTTACACAGCTTTAAAATATCATCATGGTTGCAGAATTGAGGTTGGAATAAAAGGGTGCAAGAGTGGATGTTGGCACACCCATCAAGAAACTATTGTAACACAACAGGTAGTTTGGGACTGGTAAAAATAGAGAATTTATATATTTGAGGAATATTTAGGAGATAAACAGGAATTTCTAAAACAAACTATGAATGAGAAAGTGTCAAAGACATCTCCTGAATTTTTTGACTTGTGTAAATGAATAAATATTAGTGCCAGTTACTATGAAACTTCATGATATCTATATGTGTATTATGAAGTTAGTTTTATTTTGGACATGTTGATTTTAAGGTGCCAGTGAAATATCTATTTGGAAATGGTGGTTAGGGTATTGATAATGCAAAACTAGATCTCACAGAAGAGCATAGGAATGTAGATATAATTTAGGAGTGGTAGTAGGTTGATTAATGCCTCCCAAAAAGTCATGTTCATGAAATTCAAAATATGACCTTATTTGAAAAGTGAGTCTTTGCAAATTTAATTAGTTAAAATGGGATCATTGTACTGGGTTGGGTATGCCCTAAATCCAACAATTAATATCCTAGGAAGAGAGCACAGAGACACACAGAAAACTGCCATGTAAAGACACGTAGAAAATGACAAGGATTGCCAGTAATCACCAGAAACCAGGTAATGGAAGAGACGATGAAGTATTTTTCCCTAGAAACTTCAAAGGGTGTGTGGCCTAGCTAACAGCTTGATTTTGGACTTCTGGCATCTAGATTTGTGAGAGAATAAGTTTCTGTTGTCTTAAGCTACCCAGTTTGTGGTTATTTGTTACTGCAGCCTGAGAAATCTAATACAATAATTATCATTGTGTATTGAGGTATAGCTAAGTTATCCTAGACAAAGAATATAGTTAGGGGAAGAGTATAGATAGTGCAAGGGTTACAAATTGGCTATCACTGACAAAGGGTGCTCACAGACTAATTTTGGACAATTTGGGTAGTCTTATTATGCCCACCTTGTGCTTTAAAAAGCAGTAGGACCCAGAAAATGTGATACTTGGTTACCATACAAATGGCTTCATACCTATTACAGTCTACCTACCACTTTATACATGTGTTTAACCACTGCAGGTATTTGAGTTTGTGAGCCTTTGTTCAAAGAAAGTATTAAAACTATGTGGGAGTGGCAGGACGAAACCACAGGAACACTTCATAGCCAGATAGAGAGTAATGAGTCAGTAAGGGAGTATAAAGAGAATTAAGGCCACAAGCTTAAGCTTGTTTAATTAGGTGGATAATGATATTAACACAAGAAGGAATAACTAGTACAGTCTTTAAAATGAGGAGATTATTGTTTCTAAAGCTTGCAAGAAATACTAAGAAATAGGATAGAAAACAGGAGACTTCATCTATTCCAAAATTATGGAAGTGAGGCTAGAGAAAGCAGCTTGATTCACTGATAAAGGGTGATTAATGCTCAGTTTGATTAGATTTGAATATGAGTATATGAACACAAAGAGAAGACTGATACGTCAAAGTAGTTTATGAAAGAGCTTAGTCTTCACTGC
Organism: Sapajus apella; assembly: GCF_009761245.1. NCBI lineage: Eukaryota > Metazoa > Chordata > Mammalia > Primates > Cebidae > Sapajus > Sapajus apella. The sequence continues at coordinate 41,297,694 of NW_022436942.1, forward strand.
AGTCAGAATGAAATTAATGAAACAGATTCTGAAGATAATATTGAAGATCTACATAAAAGGCTTTGACATTGAGGATTTACTGCCTCTTTATCAGTTGTTTACATTTAACTCCATTAGAAAAAGAGCAAAGGTATGAGGCCACTGTGATCTCAACCACAGAGGAAACTGTTAATGCAGATTCAGAAAACTTCAAGATGGTTTTGTAACTTCATGGTGTCCAGAGGAGGGATGTGTTTTAATATAGCCTTGAGCCAAGGCTGGCATTTTCTGTAAACTGCACTAGTATCTTAAAAGTTCCTAGGTGTTTTGATTAGGAATTCAGGGAGCCAGGTGCGTCAAGTAAGACTGCCCTTCTGTCCTTCATGCATTGTTATGTAAGAGGAACCTCTCTTACACATGGGTTGAGTACCCTCTGTCAGCTTTTGTTGTGGTGGTAGTCACTTTATGAGCTCTAAGAAAGACCATAACCCTCCTTCAGCCTAATAATCTTCATCACCACAAGTCAGGAAACATACTTGAAGTAAGACCATCTTTTATTATGCTCCACTTCTCCAGTGACAGCCCCGTGAGCTCCATGTGTGATGACTCCCTTGCTGGCTTCTGTCAGTATCATCTGGAGACAACAGAGAATCCAGGAATCCTGTGTTTCTCTGCCATATCTTCTCATTATCACCAGAAAGCAACTGGGAAGCCCAGAACTCTGTTCCCCTGGAAAAATTTTCACCTCACCTTTCCTCCACGACAACACTTACTGCTTCACACCACTTTGTCTCTAGAATCTCATGGCTAATCCCATCATGCCTTTTATCCCTATTCATATCAGCTACCACCAGACCCTGAGGACTCGCAGGTCATTTCTTCCTTCCAGGACCCTAATCAAAGGTATCTCAATAAGCCCCTGGTTTTGACTAAGTGTCCCATTTATTGGAATTCACAGTCGGTCATTATCAAAATTGCCTATATATTTTGCCTCTTTTCTGAAAGTTTCTTTATTTTCTCACCCAATCAAAACCTAACTCTTATAATGAAGCACACTACCCATACTCTTCAAACAGTGGATGTTTTTCCCACATACCTCCTTACTTCTCATTGGTAACTGTAGACTGTATGTGTTATCTAATGCTGTGAAAGAAATCACCCCAAAATTCAATGGCTTATAGTCACAATAATTATTTATTATCTCTCCTAGTTTCTGTGGGTCAATAATTTGGAAGTATACTTGGCTGCGGGTTTCTTATATTAGTTTTTTTCTTCTAATAATATACCCTTTCCAGTATAGTATATTTTTTAGATATACTGTACCCCTTTCAATCTAATATTCAGTAGTATTTTTTCCAGTCCAAGTTTTCTTTAGATTATCACTGAGAGAAAACCTCTCTGCCTATTTTCAAAAAGTAGACAAGCCTTTTTCCTGGCAGCCTAAGGTAAATCACAGAGCAGTGATGGCCTACTAATCATAGCTGTCATTACACATCAATTGTTTTTTGGATTTTTTTTTCGTATTCTGCACTATGTTGACTTTCATCTCTTTTTCTTCAAGTGCTACAACTTTGTTTGTTTGTAGGTATTTGGTTAGGATATTAGAAGAAGTTAAAAAAATTGCAACCTATCCATCTAACAAAGGGCTAATATACAGAATCTACAAAGAACTTAAATTTACAAGAAAAAAACAACCCCATCAAAAAGTGGGCAAAGGATATGAAGAGATACTTTTCAAAAGAAGACATTTATGCAGCCAACAAACTTATGAAAAAAGACTCCTTAACACTTGTCATTAGAGAAATGCAAATCAAAACTACATTTAGATACCATCTCACACCAGTTAGAATGGCAATCGTTAAAAAATCTGGAGACATCAGATGCTGGAGAGGATGTGGAGAAATAGGAATGCTTTTACACTGTTGGTGAGAGTGTAAAATAGTTCAACCACTGTGGAAGACATTGTGGCGATTCCTTAAGGATCTAGAAATAGAAATACCATTTGACCCAGCAATCCCATTACTGGGTATATACCCAAAGGATTATAAAGCATTCTGTTTTAAAGACACATGCACATGTATGTTCACTGTGGCACTGTTTGCCATAGCAAAGACCTGGAACTAACCCAAATGCTCATCAATGATAGACTGGATAAAGAAGATGTGGCACATATAACCCATGGAATACTATGCAGCCATAAAAAGGATGAGCTCATGTCCATTGCAGGGGCATGGATGAAGCTGGAAACCATCATTCTCAGCAAACTGACACAAGAACAGAAAACCAAATACCGCTTGTTCTCACTCATAAGTGGGTGTTGAACAATGAAAACACATGGACACAGGGAGGAGAACATCACATACTGGGGCCTGTTGTGGGTTGGGGGAGCTAGGGGGTAGAGGGATTGGGGAGGGATAACATTCTGAGAAATACCTAATTTGGATGACGGGGGAATGCAGCAAACCACCATGGCATGTGTATACCTATGTAACAATTCTGCATGATCTGCACATGTACCCCAGAACTTGAAGTATAATTTAAAAAAAGAAAAAAGAAAAGCTAAAGCATACCTAAAAAGAAACTGCTAGTCAATTATCATTTTAAGTTGTGAGATATTCTCTATTTTGTTTTTGGAGAATATATCCTACTGGAAGCTCAGTTTTTAAATTTCGTTTCACATTTCGTTAAATCTTTTTCTCATGGCATGCTTCTTTATTAGATTTAAGTCTCTGCTCAAATAGCACATCCTCAGAAAAAGACTTCTGTATTAATTAGAACAGAGGTATTTAAGTACTGTGCCATGAATGTTTTATGGTCATTCCTGAGACACTGTTTCCTTTGTTCCCTGGGTTTTGCCTGTGACCAGTCATCCTTATCTGTTTATTCTAGTGTGACATACAAATTTTGCTATACTCCAAGAGTGCTGAGCTATAAAATGTTTGGCAAACATTAGGTTAAGATGAAGATTTAAATGTAAAATAGATTTAGAACCAAAGTAACAGTGACTTTATACAAGACACAGGAACATGTATATTTCAATCTAGAGGCCAACAAGTAGAGCTACTCTAGAAGCCCTGAACCGAAAAGTCTTATAGGAATCTAAGATTCTTCTATTTCTTTGCGCCACTCTCTACTGCTCTTATTTGCATGGTCTTAGTTTGCTTGGTACCGTGAACACATTCCAGACAGAAAAGAAGTGAAGTAAGCAGGTAGGGGTGGAAAGTGTGGGTGAAAGAGCATACCCCCACATCCCTTTTAAGTATATGATCTAGAATTTGCATATAGGATTTCTGCCCACATTCAGTTGGCTGCAACCTAGTCTTGTAGCTATCCTAGTAGCTGCATGGAAATCTGAGAATTGCAGCCTCTAATCTCAACATTTGAGTGCTCTGTTACTACAGCGAACAAGGAGGGAATGGATGGGGAAGGGGGGAACTAGGGATTTTATTGCTTAGTAATAAAACAGTTTGAATAAAATAGCACAGCCCCATCTCTCTAGCCCTTCACTTTTTACAGTGAGATCGTTTTTTTTTTCTATTTGTCAGAAAAATAATAAAATACTTATTGTAACCCTTTCATTTAACAATAATCATGTCTCAGTTAAATCATAAAACCTTCAGTAAAACCCAAACCACTGTTTGAAGTCATCTTGGAAATAGAAGTAGCCCAGAATCCCTAGAACTTGGATAGGCTACAAGGGCTCTATGAGTCCTATGCAACTGTAAGTGAAATCATTTGTTAATGCACATTTATATAGCTTGGTGGTTAAGAGTATGAGTTCTGGAGTCAGATTGCCTGAGTTTAAATTCCAGCACTGCCTTGTGCTAGATTTGTAAGTAAGACAATTTATCTAACCTGTCTGTTCTCAGTTTCCCTGGCTGGAACATGAGAATAATAGTATAACTACTTCACAGAATTGTTCTAGGAACTGAAGATAGTTAATACATTTAAAGGACTTACAATAGTGTCTCAACATTGAGTGCTGTGTATATACTAACATTTTCATTGATAAATAATATTTGTACATATTTATGGAGTATGTATGATATTTTGATAAATACATAGAATGTATAATGATCAAGAGAGGGTATTCAGGATATCCATCACCTCAAGCCTTTATCATTTTTGTGTACTGGGAACATTTCAAATCTTTTCTAGCTATTTTTAAATATACAATATATTGTTGTTAACTATAGCCACCTACTGTGCTATTGAATATTAAAACTTACTCCTTCAATTCAATTGTATGTTTGTACCAGCTAATCTACCTTTCTTCATCTACCTCTCCCTGGTAATTATCATTCTACTCCCTATCTCCATGAGGTAACATTTTTAGCTGTCATATATGAGTGAAAATGTGTGATATTTGCCTTTCTGTGCCTAGCTTATTTCACTTAATACAATGACTTCCATTTCTACCGATATTGCTGCAAATGCAGGATTTTTTTTGGACCAATAGTATTCTATTGTGTTTATAATACCATATTTTCTTTATCTATATCTATTCATCTTTTGATGGATACTTAGGATGATTTCATCTTTACTATTGTGGATAGTGCAGCAATAAACATGTGATTGTAGATATCCCTTTGAGGTATTGATTCTTTTCCTTTGGATAAATATTCAGTAATGGGATTTTTGGATTGTACGTATGGTAGTTCTGTTTTTGTTTTGGTTTTTGAGAAACCTCCATATTGTTTTTCATATGGCTATCTGATTTGCATTTCCCTGATGATTAGTGATATTCAGCATTTTTTCATATAGCTGTTGGCCATTTGTATGCCATCTTTTCAGAAATGTCTATTCAGATCCTTTCGCTATATTTTAATTGCATTATTGAATTGTTTTGCTGTTGAGTTGTTTATTTGTATTGTTATTTATATTCCTGGGGGTGATGGTCCATATCTTCCATCTGATTTTCAGTGGCGTCTATTATAAATTTTAATTTAATACCTGAAAGAAACCTCTTTCACAGGCTGTGATTGTAAAATTTAAACTTGTTCTGTTTTAATCAAAATTTATCTGAGCAGACGTTTATTTTCTGGTACAGACGTTTATTTAGTTGAATCTATCCCAATTGCATTTTCTTATAAAGCACTTTTTTGTTTTTATTTTATTTTACCTTTTATAATAGAAATTTATATTTATGTTTATCTCAACTTTCTTTTACCTATCACTTTTTTAAAAAAATAAAATAAAAATTTACAGGCTTTAATTTAAAATTGAAATTGCTTTCTTTTCCTTTTCAAAAACCCTATGGAACTAATAGTTCTACATCAGGAATTTGAACATCACCACATTACTTGTGTAACTGAATAAGTTAGGCAGTAGATATGTGATTAAGTAATGAACATTGAATTTTGTTCTTATTGTAAAATATAGGTGCAATTGAGCCAAACTGGGTCATAGTTGAAAATATTACAGTCTCTTAATATAATGAAAAAATAGCCTGTACAGCTGTTCTTTTTCCAAATGGGAACATAGTGACTAAAAAAATTCTGATGCTTCAACATTGTTAGGAATGAATTTATATTGTTCTATAATAAATTGCCAAATGTCAATGTAAGTCACTTTTAAAAAAAAAAGTCAGGTTAGCAATAAATTTTTAGTATCTCATTGCTTGTCTCCTGTAGTTAGCTGAATATCAAGAGTATTTGCATTTTAAATTGCTAAATCTTAGAGAAATTGTTTTGGCAAATTGGTTGGTACCAGACTTGGAACTTAAACACAAAGCAGCTGTGTTGAGCAAATACCATTTTCATAACATTAGTATGCTTTCAATTAACAAACTGGAATGAACTGTTAAACATCACCATTTCCATGTTTAACTACTGTTTAACTTTCTCAGTGACTGATTTGCTTTCTCAGTAGATTATTTATCTTAACTGAAAATGGAAGAATTTTATTTAAGTAATTCATATTTTTCCTGCATCTGCAGAATGTACTCAGGAAAAGTGGGGATTTCCAATGTGCCGCTATTTAAAGGAAGAGAAATGGTGCTGTGGTCGTAATGCCAGAATGTCAGCATGTTTGGTATGGTTATATTTTTTCCTGGAATAACAGCTTCATCCAGATGTTGCAGAATTTATTATTTTGGGCTAGTATCATATATTCAATGCCAAATTTTGCAGAACAGCATCATAAATGCTTTTGTGCATTGGAAATTATAAGAAAAAAATGGCTTGCCCTTTAAACAATATCCACTGTACATGCAGTGTCATAACAAAAGTTATATATAATTATTCCAATTATTATATAAAAATAATGTAAAGTGTTCAGTACTTTATCCAAAGCTCTGTGGTTTGTATTTCTTTATAGCAGATCATTTTGTTTCCTAAATCTTTATAGAATGGGAAAAATATTAAGCTAACTGAGAGATGAAGTAACTATCTAATTAAAACGTTTATTGTGCTGCACTTTACTAGTGCCCTCAGATCTAGAACACTCTAGCCCATAATGTTCTCTGTTCATGGCACTATGTCACTTTACAAAGAAATGATTTGAATAATGTAAGTGATTTTTGCATTTTCAGAAATTTAAAATGTTGTAGCTATGTAGGATTAATAAATTTAGAGATCTGAAGTACAACGTAAGGACTATAGTTAATATTGTATTATATAACGGAAATCTACGAGTAGATTTTAGGTGCTCTTATTGCACACACACACAAAAGGTAATTATGTAAGATGGTGGATATGTTATTAATAACATATCTATCTAGATACAGATGCTGCTCAGCTTATGATGGGGTTATATCCTAGTAAACCCTTCATACATTGAAACTATCTTGACACAAAAATGCACTTAATACACATAACTTACCAAATATCATAGCTTAACTTAGACTACTTTAAACATGGTCAGAACACTTATATTAACCTACAGTTGGGCAAAAATCATCTAACACAAAGCCCATTTTATAATAAAGTATCGAATATCTCATTCAATTTATTGAAAACTATATGAAAAGTGAAAAATAGAATGGTTGTATGAGTTGTCAAAGTATAGTATCTGCTGAATGCATATCGCTTTTGCACTATCACAAAGTTGAAAGTTGGGAACTGTTCATATGTCTATCTATCTATTTAGACATATATATATATATATTTATACATACATATATTTATATACATATATTAAAAATCACATTGTATACTTTAAATTTATACAATAAAAAATTTAAGAAAATAAAAAATAAAATACCGTTGATTAAATAATATGTTTAATGTCCAACTGCAAAGTAAACTAATTCTTTTAGAGTCCATTGTTTCTATGCTTTTGTTACATAGCAGTGTAAGAAATAGTGTGCCAGTGTTCTAAGTTATATTCACTAGAATTATCTTAGAAATATATTTATGCTAACAGAATAGTTTTCTTTTGTAGCCCCATTTAAACTACTTTTCTGGAAATTTGTCTTGTTCTCTCACTCTCTAGTAAATGGTACTTGTTCAAGGTCTTGTTAGAATGACAGGTTCTTCTTGTGATAACTTGAGCATCAAAATGCTGTAGCTAGTGTTAACCCTTGATGTAATAAATTGAAATAGTCTTTTTAAAGTGAATCTAACTAGCCTCAGAGAAAAGACCTCAAGATATTGGCATCAGGGACTTTACAGTGTAACAAGATAGATCTATCCCTTTGTGGTGAGACCCACAACTAACAGTCTTCACTCGTAAGCAAAATACTTCTAATCAGATTTATGTCATCCTCATTTTAATTACTAACAGAAAGCCAAAAGTCAATAGATATCTAAGGGAAGTCCAACAAAAAAATAAAGATTAGATTTTAAAGAAGGAAAAAAAAAAAAGCAGCTGGGTAGAAATGTAGATGATCTAAGAGGAAAGAACTGTGTAATATCCCTTAGAAAGTCAAAATAATATATTGTATCTGTAAAAAAATCATGATTTCTATTAAGCATTCAAAGAACCAAAAAGAAGACTTTGGAAAATGAATTCTGTAAATACAGAATTAACAGACCATGCTGGTCTTAACTTGTCCTGACCAATGTCAGCTGCGTGTGGAATGCCCTACCCACCTTGACTTATTTTTTTGATTCCAAAGTAATGCTGGAAAGTGTAAGAACAAATCTTTTAATATATCTTATTTTATTACCTTTTGCTTCATAACTGACATTTTTGACAAATATTCAAAGCTTAAACCGTACTCAGAAATTGTTTTGGCAATTTCCTAGTAATATCCTTTTTTAAAAAAAAAAAAAAAAAGATACTTTTCTGGGGAATGCTTTCAAATAAACAGTTACGGATACTAACCAGACACAAAATATTAATTAAATTTGAGCAATCTCATTAGCATACCTTAAGCCTGATAAAACCTCTAAATTATTCCGGACTAGTATGAAATGAATACTTAGTATGTTTTCTTCATCCTCTTTGTCAGTGTTCCAGAACAGTATTAATGTTTGCAAAACACTTTTTAACCACCTACCTGATTATCTCTTATTATGTAATAAAAATTTCTTATTTCTATTTCTAAATTAAGCTCATCGGTAACACATACCAAAAGCAGTCCTGGGGTAGATGATATTTTTATTGACACCAAATCACCTTTTTAAAGACTCTTTTTTTTTTTTAATTCAGTTCAGCCTTTAGGAAAATTTATAACAAAAATTTAATCTGAAATTGGCACAAGGAATACCATAAATGAAAACTCCTTATTATCTTCAGTGATAAATCTGTTCTGAACTTGTTGCTGTTTAACAATATGAAAGTTATGTAATAGCTGTCTACTGTATTCATAACATTCTACTTGGCTCCGGATGTTCAGTGAAGGTATCCTTCAACTAAATGGGAAAATTACATTTTTTTTCTTTAAACCATTTCTGTGAAGCCAGTTTTCATGCAGTGAACTCCTTTTCCCACTAACTCTACATGGTGTGAGGATATGAGAATAAAGCAGGATTCAAAGAACAAGTTTTTAGTTGTTCAGTTTTTTGCTAACTAGCTATGCAACTTGAGGAAAGTTACTTGTCAGTGATCTTGTGTATCTGCAAAAATTGCTCTTATAAAAAGATAATCTGTAAATTATCTTTTCATTTTAGAAGTGTGTGATTTAGTTATAAGTGAACAGGTTTCATTTATAAAAATCTAAAGACCTGAAGCAAATATGGGTATTTTAAATTTGAGTAGCAAGTATATCCACATCTCGTATACATGTATTACTTTTCTGTGTTTGAAATATTTTCTAATTTAAATTTTTTAGATTAAATTTTAAATTTTAAAAATCAAATTTAGTTTAAAAATTATATATATGTAGAATTATATCTAAAAACTCAAAGTTTCAGAAAACTGTTCCTTATTTAAATTATGACAAGTCTTTTATACATTTTGAATTATGAGTACTTATTAGAAATGTTAGGAAATATTTTGTAAAAAATGTTTTGGATTTTAAATAAATACAAATGTAAAAACTAGTATATATAAAATTGTAACAATACATATTACTTTCTCTTCTACCTGGCACTTGATCATATGTGAATTTGATTTGAATTGTAAATCACACAGACCAAAAATACATAAGTTTTCTAAAATAGGTTTTTGATTGTAGTCTAGGTTACTTTGTTTACTAAAAGATGAAATCATATGTTTATTAAAATTATGAGAAAATATGTTAAAATAAATATATCTATGTCTGTATATGTGCACAATAATAGTTTTGGATTTATTTGGTTGTTTTAGCTACACTAAAAATGAGCCAAGAATGTGTCATTTCGTTGCTTTCTTGTTTTCTAATTTTTTCTGAAATTCAAGGACTGTGTATAATTAGAATTGACATTCAAGGATATGTGTTTGTGTATATGACACACATCCATTATAAATTAGCTCTAAATTGCACAAGCATACTAGTTAACATTCTTTAATGATATTAACACTGTTAAGTATATAAACTTACATGTTATCACATAATTAATCTTTCTAAATGTCAGTTTTACAAACTCTTATACAGTGTGTTTATAAATCTTAAAAGATAAGACTCAATATATCAGCAGTCTGTTTTGTTTTTTTCCCTTTAAGGCATTGGAGCGAGTTGCAGTTGGCCAAGGGGTAAGTAAGAGTGTTTTAACTGATGAACACTATAATTTTTCTCTCAAGTACTCTTCATACTTGACCTGCTGATGAACTTAAAACCTGATGGAATTTAATAAGTATCTTGTCCCAGATGCATATTCAAATTTGTGTATTTTCTGTAAGTTTACTTTAAAAGCAAAATGAACTATTCAGAACTTTTGAGCTTTTAGGAAAATTTCTGCATTATGCTGTTATACTAAGTTCTCATTTCTTCGTATTATACTAAACCATAAATATTTTTAAAGAATGCTGTTGTTGACAATTAGGCTTTTATCTGCTTAGTTCAAGCAAAGATAATCTATATTATTCAGTACATTATTTTAACTACAGTCCAGTTCACATACTTCAGTTGATTGTTTGATAACTTTTTTCTTTACTGACTTGATTAGCCATTAACTGCAGAGCCAAATGGGTTTGCACTTAGAAATAAAAGTTGAATATAATCCTCAAAATATGCATGTAATTGTCTTATCATTTACCTTGTGTTCAGGAAACATTAAGAATTTTTTAACAGTTTTTTAACCCTTTCATAAAATTTTTAAATTTAACCTAAAGTTTAAAAATCTTTCTTTTGCTTTTGTTCGAGGAACATTAATATATCAATTTGAATTGTGTAAAGTATAATTTTAAAAATAATTTTAGTAACAAGTATTTACTGAGTGAGTACTCTGGACCAGGAACTTTGATAAGCATTTTGTATGTAGTTTTCTTTTTAATATAGTCACTTTGCCTATCTTAAAATTGATAAAATCTGGTTCTTTTGAAGGCATTAGCATTAGAGCATATGATTTGAGTTTGAGGACTTTAAGTGTGTGGGACTTTAGTTACAAACTGCTGGTTTACATCATGTCTTTATCACTTACTAGTTAATGATCTTGGACACATGTCATAATTTCTCTGTAGCTTAATTTCTTTATCTGTAAAATAGGAAAAAAAATAGGAGTAATAATAATACCTTTCTATAGGGCTGTGAAGATTAAATGAATGAAAAATGTAAAATGCTTAAAACAGTATCTAGCATGTAGTAAATGCTCAATAAATGTCAACTATTGTTGCTGTTATAAATAATTAATAATTATGATCATGAAAATAATAGCTAAATTTGATACAGAGCTTAAAAGTTCTGTTTAAAGTACTGTTTAGAAGATTTTCTCATCAATTGAGGTAGTAAATACATAGCACCATATAGTATGTACTCTTATTATCCCATTATACACGAGAGACTGTAAGGTAACAAAGACTGAGACTTGAACCTGAGTCTGGAGTTCAAGCTCTTAACTACTATACTACATATTAACTTAATGGTTTCCTAGAGGTCTAGGAAAAAAGAAAGAGCTTTTATCATCATACTCCAATACATTAGTGTGGTGTTTTTTAATTTTGCAAGTATTTGCTCATACTTACACTCATCAGTTGGGTATTATGCTAAATCTACATGAGAATTATATGTAGCAAAAATTTAATAGTGTGTTCTAGTTCCCTTGATTAATTGCAGAGCCCTGACTTCCAACTTAGTGCCCTTTCCACTAGACCTGTAAAATGCATGTCTGATACACATGCTTTAAGGGTGTACAGTTTGTGTTCTCCCTCATTTTAAGAATGCATTAAAGTGTAAGTTAATGTATCACTTAAGTGAAATAAACTCTGAGCCATATCCAGTTTATTCTTGAAATAGTCAGGCACAGACTGTTCAGGAGATACTGATTCCCTTCCCACTTACCCATCTGTATTTACCAGGATAGATGGTCCTAGTTATTCCAGGAATGCACATTTGAAGGCATTTTATAACCTCTTCCGTTTCTCTTAGGAACAGCTGTAAAGCTCTTATTTACTCAGAGTAACTTGGGAATGATGACTTACTCTGTTCTGCTGTATTTTTTTGTGTGCATTCCATTTTTTGTGTGTTCTCTTGTTTAAAATGCACTTTTTGTTCTTTTTGGTTGTATTTTACAATCATTTTTATAACAATGTAACTATTTATTTCTGAATCTTGATACCATTTAATGTAATTTATTCAATGGCATGAGAAAGAAGAGTTTTTAACTATTTTTAGGTGTTTCATATAAAATTAAACTTACCTAATATAGCTAGTCAAACAAAAAGTTAAGAACGTTGTAAACCATTTATAGTACTAATATTTCAATTCATGTAAGAGTAGATTTTCCAAAGTGGCTTTGAATTTCAATAAAATGTTATAAGAATAAGTGTTAATATATGAAAATGTATTTCAGCATTTTTGTGAGATAAATGAAAGAATTTTTAAGGAAATAGGCGACAGATGATACGGTAGCAATTTTGGTGCTGTAGAAAAGAGTTATGCAAGATGAGGAAATCTCAAATGGAAAATATATCCAGAGATTAAGAAATTCTAAATGAAATGACTTGGTGTAATTTGTAAGGAAAGGAAACCTTTGAAATCAATAGTTTTTGTCTCAAGTGAAGGCATTTGTGACAACTTTGGAAAGAGATTTGATTGATTGATTGAGACAGAGTCTCACTCTGTTGTCCAGGCCAGAGTGCAGTGACAAAATCGTGGCTCACTGCAACCTCCACCTCCCAGGTTCAAATGATTCTCCCTGACTCAGCCTCCTGAGTAGCTGGGATTACAGGCGCCCACCACCACAGCTAATTTTTGTATTTTTAGTAGAGATAGGGTTTCTCCATGTTAGCAGGCTGGTCTCGAACTCCTGACCTCAGGTGATCCACCCGCCTTGGCCTCCCAAAGTGCTGGGATTACAGGCACCACGCCTCGCCAGAAAGAGATTTTATATAAGAATTGTGCCTTTCAAAAGTTACAGATTTTAGTGTGGTCACTCAAGCATATGTATGATCTGCCTTCAGTGAATTATTTTAGCAGTTATTTGGGGACTACGATCTTTGTTACACCACCCCACTATCGCCACTTTCCAGCAGTAGAACCTGTATTCTTTCACAATGCTCTACGAGTCTACAAGTCTGATGTTCTCTAGTGACTTCAGAGGGCAATGCCATCAGGGGAAGATATAAGAAAAATGATTGACCCTCAGCTCCCAAGCTGTAGTCTCAGCAGCACAGTATGGGAAGTTAATGCTAAATGAGGGAGAGGAGCAGTAGAGTAAATTTTCTGCCTGAGCATGAAAAATTTATTTTGCTATGAACTCCATCTGAATTCAAACATATTTATTCTAGTTGAAAACATGTGAAAATAACAGTTTTGGACTCCAAAGGATAATAAATGTTGCAAAAGGATAACTCCATGGATATACACATTCCACTGAATTATATCTTTAAAACTTTACCAGTCATTGGGCAGTTTTGAGTTTTACCTTGTTTGACTTCTTAAAAGCATTCAGTAACTGTTGACCTACTTCTATTTCTACTCACTAAAAAAAAAAAAAAAAAAAAAAAACTGCATGCAAGCTGGGTTGTTGCTGCTGACATTATTTTGTGTTTGATGTCCCGTACTGTCAATATCAAGATCTGTGGGGATGTGGATAGGGTTTTGGTGACTTGTAGTTTCTTAGTTTGAGCACTTCTATTGCTGCAGTGAAGTGCTCTTTATAAATAGCAATATTTTACCTTCTGCTCCTTTGAAACAGTCATACTTCATTGGAACCCTTCTCTTCAGCTATTCCTTCTTTCCATTCAAAAAGCTTTGAACCTTTATAGGCCATCTCTCATATCTCTGCAAGAAGTGAAGCATTGCCAAGAGTGCAATCTCTTATCCTGTGTTCTTTCCCAGGCTCTACTTTTCAACTTCGTGATAGCCAATGCTGTCTTTCAGACCTCAGACATACCCTTATATTTATTTATTTAGGGTAGGATCTTTCTTTCTTGGTGTGACTCCTAGCTGTTATTATCTTTATTCCACCTCCATTAAGACAGATCTACATTCTCTTCTTTTTCACACATATCCTTCCTGATTCTTAAATGCTCCAGAGCTGACTTGGCTGGTCTTGAAAGTATTTTTCATTTTTAACTGATAAGGGCTCCATTTGGACATTAACTTATTGTTCATTGATTATAACTTTTCTTTCTTATTCACTGCTGTTTCTTTTATGGTTCCTTCTGTCTTTTTTGTCTTTTTTTTAGAATTAACTTTCACAAAGAATTAGCCTAAGGTAACACTTTCACTTGAAATAGAAAAATTATAAAGTCATCCTCTGTGTTTAGCAACAAAGTCAGGTTTCTGACATTCACTAATGGTTCTAACATTCTGGCATTTATTTTATTTCTGTTTTTTATTTGTTTCTTGATCTTATATATGTCTACGTTTTTTTCAGCTGCCTACTGAATCACTCTTCTATCGTGCTGTTCTTCAGGATATTATTAAAGATTGTTATGGCATCACCAAATGGTATGAGGATTTTATTTTAATAAGAACAACTATGTTATATTGTAAGTAAACTGACTTTTAGTCTTCGGGTGAATTTATGCAGAGTCACTGTTATTAGTAGAAGAAACTGAGCATAATGTCAATAACAAGTACACAACACTTGTATCTTAGGTTAATTATCATTAAAGGAGGGGCTCTAATGATTCCTTCTTGTCCTGAAAGCTCATTGTAATGATAATGTAATCTATGCAAAATATGCTTTAGAATTTTTGAAGTATTAAAATGTTATATTAAGTAGTTCAGTGATGGTATTATATGAGCAAGAATTATATTTAGAATGTTTCACATCCAGTATGGCATAAACTCTTAAGTCTAATTAGAACAGATATTGATCACGAACAACTATTATAGCCCTTCAGGTCTCTGCTAGTAGAATACTATCACTGCATATGTTTTGTTTTGTTCCTGTTGCCCCCCAAATAATGCACTATTTATACAGAGAAGTAAGGGGTAGGAGAATTTTTCATAATATTGGTTCAACAACTGTTGTATTCAAGCATACATTTGTAATTCTGGCAGGTTTTATGAATGTTCTCTTGCTAATTACAACTGTAGGATTCTAATTGTTATTTGGTATTATAGGATTATTCTACAAATTAAAATAAGGCAATTTTCAGGTTCTCAAAAATCAATCTACAATTTATTAAAAGATATAAAAGGGATTTTTAGGTTAGTTATTATTTCTCTGTAAGAAAAAATATCCACTTTTTACTGATAAAAGTTACTGCATACAAGTACCTACATAGACGGTTTTCAACTATCATTTCTATGTCGATAACTCCCAAATCTGTATCTCAGTCACCATTCCCTTTTTTATTCTTCAAAATCTCTAAAACTGAATTTTTCATGTCCTCCTTCTCTTATATTTACCCCAAGATGCTAACCTTGTTGAAAAAAGCCATAAAATTGTGCAAATTCATGTCCACTCAAATATTTACAACCCTCCTTCTTTAAAGACCTCAAATCTGTACTACATGCCTCCTTTAAAGACCTCAAATCTGTTTGTTTATTGTTTTTCTTATAACTTATTAAATTTGTTTCTATCCTTTTCTAAACCTTACTTCTCACTTAAAAACTCAACACTTTCCAACCCTCCACATTCCTGCCTTCCATTAGTACTCAGAAGATAGCTGGTATTTTTATAAGACGTTTATTCCTGAGCCTCATTGACCTTTCTGCCACACTTGACCATGTTGGTCATTGTTTTTACCTCTAAAATCTCTTCCTCATTATCTTGCATTTTTCTGTATTCTCTGGCTTTCATTTTTCTACTCTGAGCACTCATCTGTTTTCTTTACAATGTCTTAATTATTATTCCATCTCCTAGGTATATCTAGCCATTCTTTCATGTCTTATATGCAGCTCCTCTCTCTTTATATTTCCTCTTTCTTTTAGATCCTTACCACAAACGAATCTTGAGATATGTAGTTAGTTCTCACATCTTTTTAGAAGTCCACATCCGCTTTCTCGTTTTCATCTGAATAACTTTACTTAAGTACCTCACAAATGTATCAATCAGCTACATCCAGAACCAATGTTCTCTTCCCACCAATTCCATTCTTTTTTCTCTTGATGTTATTTCTGGAAATGGTGTAACCATTATCAAACATTAGAAGTCTAGAAATGATATTTGATTCTACTTTTATCATCAAACCACATATTCTAATTAGTTATCAAGATCTGTGTATGTTTTTTTTTAATACAGCAATTACTTACAACAGACAACATGTTAGCTTCTGGGGATTCTGGATGCATAGGTAATGGTTTCCACACAGAAGCAATTTATGTTCTAGTCAGGATAGCTTTATATGAAAACCAAAAAGAATGATTTAAGCCTGCTTTCAATAACAGACTAAATAATTAGGACTAACTTCACTTCTGAAGAAACTAAAAAATGCTGCAGAGGTATGTGCACATGCATATGAGTGTGCATGTGTGTTTAAATTTGTTTTTAATTGGTTTGAGAGTATCAGAGACCTATTGAAGAAGTGAAGAATTCTAGGACAAAAAGCTAAGAGGAAATGGGATTTCAAGAGAAGCAAGCCCAGCTATTATGGCTGCCCTTTCCCCAGAAGCATCTGTCAGTTCTGGAATAGGCAACTGTCCACCTGTCAACAGAAATGGTGGGCACAGCTTTCAGTAGAAAGACAGTTCTAGTGAAACCAAAGTTAGAGTTCATGGTCTGGTGAGGACTCAGGAGCAGTCCAGGTAAACCACTCATACATTGAGTTAGGTCGCTAAAGTTTCATACTGTAAGAGTAAGAGTGAACTAGAAATAGAACAGTCCTAAAATGACTAAAGCCCCATTTTGAATTATCTGAAGCTGTGATTAAAGTATTTCAGATTATTGCTTCTACTAGCCGAATACAAGAAATAAATTCCCTTTGGACAAAATAATATAAATCTAAGCCTCAAATTATCATTAACATTTTATATGTATAGTACCTTATAAAACCAATCCAAAATAATCAGCTATGTGATAAAACAAGACAACATGACCAAAATCCAAGATAAACTGCAGTCAACAGAAATGTACCTTTAAGAAAGCCAGAGAAAGGCTTAAAATAGCTATACTTGAGAGACTTCAACTCTGAAAATATTGGATAGATGTACTTTTCTCTATTTGTGCTGCTAAGTACAACTAAATCCCTGAACATTATATATGAAGTGAATACAAGACAAAAAGTAGAGAGAATAGGGCAGACTGGCTAGGGATTCCTGGACTGAAGGAACAACACAGCATGAGTTCTCCAGGTTTTTTTTTTGCTTCATATAGCCCAAGATTGGAGTTCAAAAAGGTGGTAATTCAAAACCACCAATAGGCAGAGAAAAAAAAGAAATTTCAAATGAAAACTGAAAGACCAGGAAGGGGGCAGGCCTAGATAAACTTTTATGCATAATTGCCATACTATAGCAAAATAAAAACAGATAAACCTGTGGCTCCACTCTGACCTATGCCAACAAAGGCCACATGAAAAACCTACACTTGCACCCTTGCTGTAATGAAACTTTCTTATAACCCCTTTGTGGAGTTGTATTAGAGAAGGCTGAATAGGAAAATAGGACTTTTATCCAACCATAATTAACAAATAACCCAGTACTACTACCACAGTGTCATAGAGACCATGTGAGAAGCCTGTACTCCCTGCCCACCCAGCTGTACTATGACACCCCTTTTTCTCCCCACTAGGGTGGTTTGTATCAACAAAGGCCTAGTAGAGGATCAGGAATTTCACCATTACTCAGCAGTAACAAGGTAACCCCTATCATGGTGTCAGTGGAGATCATGTGGGAATCTGGAAGTCCCAGCAATAACAAAGTCCTTTAGGTATCAATAGAGGCTGACTTATCTTTACACGAAAACTTGTACACAAATGTTTATAGCAACTCTATCCCTGGTTGCCTAAACTGAAAACAAGCCAGACGTCCTTCAGTGAGTATTTAAGCAAACTATAATAATCCATACCATGAAATACTAAGCATAAAACAAGGAGTATTGTGGATACACACAACAACCTGAGTGAATCTCCAGAGATTTATACTGAATGAATAAAAGCCAATACCAAAAGGTTATGTACTATGTAATTCTATTTATATATATTCTTGAAATGATGAAATTATAGAATGGCAAGATATTAGTGGTTGCTGAGGTAGGAAAAAGGGTAGGGTAGGCAGGAAGTGGATATGGCTGTAAAACAGCAACGTGAGGGATTCTTGTGGTGCTAGAGGTGTTCTGTGTCTTGGCTGCATCCAAATCAGTATCCTGAATATTACCATCCTGAGACATTGTAGAAAACTAAATGAAGAGCACGCCAATCCTTATTCTGTCCTACAACTGCATGTGATTTTATAATTCTCTTAAAATTAAAAGCTTACTTTAAAAACTATGCTCAATATGCATATTGAAATAAAATATTTTTGTCAGAGAGCCAAAACATTAAAAAAATACAAATGAAAATTCTAGAACTGAACAATAAAATGACTAAAATCAAGAAATCAATGGATAGTCTTAACAGCATTTTAGACACAGCTAAAGAAATAATTAATGAACTAAAATACAGGTCAGAAGAAAATATCTATAATGATGCATCAAAAAACAGAAACACAGAGTAGAAAACAAAGACTAACAGTTATGTGGAATACAGGGAATAGGTTTCATGTATATGTTAACTGCAGTCTGAGAAGATGAGACAGTGGATAGGGCAATAGCAATATTAAGAATTTTCCAATCCTGACAAAAAGATATCAATCTTCAGATTTGGGAGGTACACAAATGTTATGCTGAAGTAAAAAGAAAACAAGTTCTAGACACATAAGAGTAAAATTGCTGAAAATAAAGGGAAAAATCTTAAAGTAGTCAGAGGTGAGAAGAGTGAAGAAGGAAAGCAGAATACCCCCAAAGGAACTAAATTAGTCTAACAACTGAATTCTCAGCATAAACAGTGGAAGCCAGAAGTCAGTGATATCTTCAAAATGCTGAAAGAAAGTAGCCTACAGTCTATTTGAAAATACATTGTCAGAGGCAAAAAACAAAATATGAAGTATGCCTTGAAAATCTAGAAAATAACCTCAAAGGAGTAAATTTAAGTCATGGCCTTTTCCTTAATTCATTTCTATGTTACTATAAAAGAATAACTAATGCTGAGTAATATATAAAGAAAACAGGCTTATTTGGCTCACAGTTATGCAGACTAGACAGAAAAATGGTCCCAATATTTCCTTGGCTTCTGGAGAGGAGGGCCTCAGCTACTTTCACTGATGACAAAAGGCAAAGTGTAGACAGCATATGCAGAAATCACATGGCAACAGAGGAAGCGAAAGAGAGGGGAGGTGTCAGTCTCTTTAACAACCAGGTCTTGTGGAAACTAAGAGAGCAAAAACTCACTCACTGTCCCCCAACCTGGGAGGGCAATAACTTATTCACAAAAGATCTGCCCCTATGACCTAAATTTTTCCCATTAGGCCCCACCTCCAACATTGGGGATCACATTTCAACATGAGGTTTGGAAGGGTCAGGTATTCAGATTATAGCAGACTTCACAAGAGATTTGAAACAGTGCAAAGGATAGAGAGCTTACTCAAGGAAATAATACAGAAAACTTTTTAAACTCAGGAAATAATACAAATACTCTGATATAGGAAGGCCAAAGACTTTTGAACTCAACTCAACTAAGGCTACTCTAAGACATGTAATAATCAAAATCTCAAAGGTAAAAGACAAAGCAAGGATCAAAAAAACTGCAAGGGAAAAGCAGCTCTAATTCATCTGGCAACAGAGTTCTCAGTAGAAAATTCAGGCCAGGAGGGAGTGGGAGGACATTCATAGTACTGAAGAGACTGTCAACCAATAATATGGTGGCCAGCAAAGCTATCTTTCAAATATAAAGGGAGATACTTTCCCAGATAAACAGAAGCTGAAGAAATGTAATACCACCAGAGGTGTCTTACAAGAAATGCTGAAGAGAGTTCTTCAATCTGACAGAAAAGGATGCTAACATGCAACAAAATCAGCTCAAGGTATAAAACTCATTGGTAAAAGTAAGTGCACAGACAAAAATTCAGAAGACTCTTAATACTGTAAATGTGGTATGCATGCAATTCATATCTCTAGTATAAAGACAAAAAGACATCAACAATAATAATCATAACATTTGTTTAGAGATGGGCATAAAAAGACATCAAAAAGTCAAAATGTAGGGGCGATGTTGTTAAAAGTATAGAGTTTTTTTTAGCTTTTTCATAGTAACAAAATGGCAGTAGTAAATCCTTACCTATCAGTAATAACGTTGAAAGTAAATGGACAAAATTATTAAAAGATACAGAGTAGCTAAATGGATCAAAAAAACAAGACCCAACTATTATTATATGCCACCTACAGGAAGCTCACTGCACCTATAAAGACAGCACACATAGACCAAAAGTACAGAGATGGAAGAAAGATATTCCATTCAAATGGAAACCAAAGAAGAACAGGTATTGCTATAGGTACCCTTGAACAACACAGATTTGAACATACCAGACTCTAGAATTCAGCCAAAGAAATACTAAGAGCAAAATATATAGCAATAAACACCTACATCAAGAAAAGTAGAAAAACTTGAGACAAATGACCTAATAGTATACCTCAAGGAACTAGAAAAGCAAAAATCCAGTGCAGGTCCACTTACATGCCGTTTTTTAAAGAGATTTGTGACATTTGAATAAACTTGCATACAAACCATGTAGCCTAAAAATATCAAAAATTTAAGAAAATGAGGTATATCTTGAATGCATAATATATATATATATATATTGTTTCTCATTTACTACCATAAAATATATGCAAATCTATAATAAAAGTCAAAATTTATGTAAAAACTTATGCAGACAAACACAGACCATACGTGGCACTATTCACAGTCAAGAGAAATGTAAACTCATGTAAATATGAAGTATTAAATCATAACCACATTAAATTAGCTATAGTATATAGTGTAACAATTTTATAGCCACCTTTTGTTGGCATTGCTGTGAATTCAAGTGTTGTATTTGTTTAAAACACTGCGTGTTGCAAATCTCAGTGTGAGCAATTTGTTTCTCCAGTGGATTGTGTATCACAGTAAAAAGTGATCTCTCACAGTTCTCGTGTATTTTTTGTCTTTAGTGCAGTACCGTAAACCATGAATAACAACACCATGATATACATAGTAAGTGCCACTAGTGATGCTGGAAGTGTTCCTGTTAGGCAGAGAAAAGTCATGACATTACAAGAAAAGTTGAATTACTTGATATGCACTATAAATTGAAATTTGCAGCTGTGGTTGCCCACCATTTCAAGATAAATGAACCCAGCATAAGGACTACTGTAAAAAGAGAGAAGGAAATTCCTAACTTGTTTGCTGCAGCTATAACAGCAAGTGTGAAAAACTTGTACTTTCTGTGAAATACAAATATGTTTTAATTGACTATGATACTGGTAAAGCTTCCAGTCAAAAGTGGACTATTAGTAGTTAAGCTTTGGGGCAGTCAAAAGTTACATACAAATTTTTTACTGCACAGGGTATCGGCACCCCTAATCCCCATGTTGTTTAAGAGCCAACTGTACTTACATCACATAAAATGGACTTCAAGCCAAAAGAGGCAAAGAAGGTCATTATATAATGATAAGCAGGTAAGTTCAGCAGGATGTAACAATTGTAAATGTATGTGCGCCCAGCACCAGAGCATGAAAATTTATAAAGCAAATATTAATAGATCTAAAGGGAGAGATAGATTGCAGTACAGTTATAGCAGGGGACTTGAACACCTCACTTTTAGTAATGTACTGATTATGGAGACAGAAATATACCAAAGAAACTTTGTGTTAACAGCATATATATTCTTTTCATCACCACATGGATCATTACCCAGGATCATCTATTAGGCCACAAAACAAGTCTCAACCAACTCAAAAAAGTAGAAATCATATCAAGTATTGTTTCTGACTACAATGGAATAAACCTAGAAATTAATAACAAGAGGACCTTTGGAAACTGTACAAATACATGGAAATTAAACAGCGTGACCCTGAATGACCAATGGGTCAGTTAAGAAGTTAAAGAGGAAATTTTTTTTCCCCATTTATTTATTTTATTGCATTTTAGGTTTTGGGTTACATGTGAAGAACATGCAAAATTGTTGCATAGGAACACACGTGGCAGTGTGATTTGCTGCCTTCCTCCCCATCACCTACATCTGGCATTTCTCCCCTTGCTATCTCTCCCCAGCTCCCCACCCCCCACTGCCCCTCCCCTATTTCCCCCCAACTGACCCCAGTGTGTAGTGCTCCCCTCCCTGTGTCCATGTGTTCTCATTGTTCAACACCCGCCTATGAGTGAGAACATGCGGTGTTTGATCTTCTGCTCTTCTGTCAGTTTGCTGAGAATGATGGTTTCCAGGTTCATCCATGTCCCTACAAAGGACCCAAACTCATCGTTTTTGATGGCTGCATAATATTCCATGGTGTATATGTGCCACATTTTCCCTATCCACTCTATCGTCGATGGGCATTTGGGTTGGTTCCAGGTCTTTGCTATTGTAAACAGTGCTGCAATGAACATTCGTGTGCACGTGTCTTTATAGTAGAACGATTTGTAATCCTTTGGATATATACCCAGTAATGGGATTGCTGGGTCAAATGGAATTTCTATTTCTATGTCCTTGAGGAATCGCCACACTGTCTTCCACAATGGTTGAACTAATTTACACTCCCACCAACAGTGTAAAAGTGTTCCTATTTCTCCACATCCTCTCCAGCATCTGTTGTCTCCAGATTTTTTAATGATCGCCATTCTAACTGGCGTGAGATGATATCTCAATGTAGTTTTGATTTGCATTTCAAAGAGGAAATTTTTAAAATCTATTGAAACAGCAGCCGCTTGAAATCCGGCCCTCGCACTCCCGTGAAGTCCCTGGGGCGCAGGACCGAGGACCCAGCACTCTGACTCCTCACACTCATGGTCTCAGGTTCTTTTCCTTCTCAAGGTCCCAGCAGATGCGAGAGGCTTAGAGAGGGCGGGCTTGCTCTCCCACCCACTGCAGGCTCCGTGGTCCCCGCCCCACTCCGGGCGCCGCTTCCCCTGGGGCCGCCCGGGCATCCTCCCACCGCCGGGGGCGCTGTGGGCCGCAGCGTGCCTGGCTGCAGATGGGGTGGCGGCCGCCGAGCGCCTGGAGGGAGCTGCTGGCCAGGCCCAGGGAGCCCTGGCCCGAGACCGCGCAGTAGCCACCGCCACCGCCGCGGCCGCCGCCACCATGGCTGCAAAAGACCCCACAGCTGTAGAGAGCGCAAACTTGTTAAACCTGGCTAAACTGAGTATCAAAGGACTCATTGAATCTGCTCTGAGCTTTGGCCGCACTTTGGATTCTGACTATCCCCCCTTGCAGCAATTCTTTGTTGTTATGAAACATTGTCTGAAGCATAGTCTTAAAGTAAGAAAATCATTTTTGAGTTATAACAAAACCATCTGGGGCCCTTTGTAACTGGTGGAGAAGCTGTACCCGGAAGCAGAAGAAATAGGAGCCAGTGTCTGGGATCTTCCTGGTCTGAAGACCTCCCTGGGTCGAGCAAGAGCATGGCTTCGGTTAGCCCTCATGCAAAAAAAAGTGGCTGATTATCTGCGTTGCTTAATTATTCAGAGGGATCTTTTGAGTGAGTTTTATGAGTATCATGCACTAATGATGGAAGAAGAAGGAGCAGTAATTGTTGGGCTGCTGGTTGGCCTGAATGTGATCGATGCTAATCTTTGCGTGAAGGGAGAGGATTTAGACTCATAAGTTGGAGTGATTGATTTTTCTATGTATTTAAAGAATGAAGAAGATATTGGAAATAAAGGAATGTTCAAATTGCTGCCATATTAGACCAAAAGAATTATGTTGAAGAATTAAATAGACAACTGAACAGCACAGTCAGCAGCCTCCATTCACGAGTTGATTCATTAGAAAAGTCAAATACTAAGCTTATTGAAGAGTTAGCAATAGCAAAGAATAATATCATTAAACTCCAAGAAGAAAATCATCAATTACGAAGTGAAAATAAATTGATTTTAATGAAAACACAGCAGCACCTAGAGGTTACCAAAGTAGATGTGGAAACTGAGCTTCAAACATGTAAGCATTCTTGTCAGGGGCTAGATGAAATGTATAATGAAGCCAGAAGGCAGCTTCGAGATGAATCTCAGGTACGACAGAATGTGGCGAATGAGCTCGCAGTACAAGTTAGTATGAAGCATGAGATTGAACTTGCCATGAAGTTGCTGGAGAAAGATATCCATGAGAAACAAGATACTCTGATAGGTCTTCGACAACAATTAGAGGAAGTTAAAGCAATTAACATAGAAATGTATCAAAAGTTGCAGGCTTCCGAAGATGGCTTGAAAGAAAAGAATGAAATAATTGCCCGACTAGAAGAAAAAAACAATAAAATTACTGCAGCCATGAGGCAGCTGGAACAAAGATTGCAGCAAGCAGAGAAGGCGCAAATGGAAGCTGAAGATGAAGACGAAAAATATCTACAAGAATGTCTCAGTAAATCTGACAGTCTGCAGAAACAAATCTCCCAAAAGGAGAAACAGCTGGTGCAACTGGAAACTGACTTGAAGATTGAGAAGGAATGGAGGCAGACTTTGCAGGAAGATCTTCAAAAGGAGAAAGATGCCTTATCTCATCTTAGAAATGAGACTCAACAAATGATTAGTCTTTAAAAAGAGTTCCTTAATCTCCAGGATGAAAATCAGCAGTTGAAAAAAATATATCACGAACAAGAGAAAGCTCTTCAAGAACTCGGCAACAAACTTAGCGAATCAAAACTTAAAATTGAAGACATAAAAGAAGCCAACAAAGCATTGCAGGGACTGGTTTGGCTGAAAGACAAAGAAGCAACATATTGTAAACTTTGTGAAAAGGAATTCTCACTCTCTAAGAGAAAGCACCACTGTAGAAACTGTGGGGAAATTTTCTGTAATGCCTGCTCTGACAACGAACTACCTTTGCCTTCTTCACCAAAACCAGTACGGGTTTGTGATTCCTGTCATGCATTGCTCATTCAGAGATGCTCATCTAACTTGCCCTGAGATTCCTGAACTAAATCCCTATGTATGAAAGTACCTACAATGAATGTTACGATGTATACAAGGTAACCAGGCAGCTCTTCTTAAGCGGCTTTCAGTCAGTATTTGTACCAGTTTTATCATCTACATATTCAACTCATAGAAATTGCAAGTTATGTATTTATTTCCCTATTGTTATTCAAAAGGAATTTTCAACAGAGCATGCTTAAAAATCATGTAACTTAACTTCATTAAAAGGCCAGATAGCAGAGCTAACACACATTTGCCTTATCTTTTAAAGGGCTTCTCAAAAATAAGGCTTCAGATTGTTGTTGTTCTGAATTCCATCAATTTGGTATTTGATGGTGCCTGCAATTCTCTTAATGCACTTTAAAGCTTCACAGTTCTGAGACTGGAAATGCATAAAACTTTATTAATATTCAACATATTTTAATTATCTTTTGAAGATTTCACCTATATTTATTTGTCCCTCTTCCCCCGCACCCCCTACCTTTGCCTCTTTTGCATTAGACAGGGCCAATATTTTGTCCTACAAAATTTCCTCTTGGTCTTTTCTAAAATCAGTTATTGTGCTTGATGATTTTCAGCTACAGTGGATTAAATTAAAAGGGGCATTATTCGGTCTCAGCCTCAACTTTTTTCTGTCTCATCTTGAAAGGAAGTTACATATAACAATTTCTTTTACCTGAGTTATAGATCTTCCCATATGTTGTTTCACTAAATTGCTATTTTTAAAGGGGTGATTCAGACCCTAATTCAAAGATGAAAGCCCAAATCCCTCCCCAGAAAAAAATGTACATAATACTAGGGGATATTACAGGCTCCTTATAAAGATCCTCTCTAACCATTAAAAGTGAGAAAAAAATCGGAACTTTGCTTTAGTAATGTATTAAGAGTTCAGTTCAAAAAAATTTGTATGAACATTTTCATTGGAGTAAATTGTAGGAAGCATCAGACTGTAGTGGCCTACCAGTATACATCCACAGTAAAATTTCACCGTCTATTGAGCACCTCTATGCCAGGGTGTTGAGATGATGAAACATACACTTGAACTATTTCAAGCTGACTCAATGAACACTAATCCAAGTTAGAAGACAACATACCAGACTCTATAGGATTCAGCAAAAGAAATATTAAGAGCAAAATATATAGCAAAACATCAAAATATTTTATGATATGGGTGTTTATATAGCAATAAACATCTACATCATAAAAGTAGAAAAACTTGAAATAAATGACCTAATAGTATACATCAAGGAACTAGAAAAGCAAACCCAAAATTTGAAAGAAAGAAAAAATAAAGATCAGCGCATATATAAATAAAATTGAGGGAAAACCCACAGAAGATGAATGAAATGAAAACAAGTTAGCATTATCTAATAAAGTGGAAAATAAATATACACGTCTCAGCAGTTTTACACCGAAGTATATATATGACACAAAATCTTATATGTATGCTCTTAGAAACTTTTACAAGAATTATCAATAGCAACAATGTTTATAAGAGGAAAAATACAGAAACAAAAAGCTCATTAATTGAAGAATGGATAAATTGTATTATACTCGTGTATATAGTGAAGTACTTCATATACCACAGTGAAAATGTATGAATTACAGCTACATGCACCAATGTGGTTGAATCTCGATAATATGATTTTAACTGAAATCTCAGAAAAACTCCTATAAAATGGTTCCACTTATATAATTCAGAAAAGAGCAAAACTGAATAATAATTTAGGAGTATGAATATGAGGTAAACAGGCAAGAACAACATAAGAATGGTAAACGCAAGATTCAGTGTCATAGTCTCCTCTGGGAGTGGTGGGGGGGCAGTGGATTATTAGGCAGAGTGATGAGGTAGGGAACAGGAGGAGCACATATAGAAATATAGGTCTTTAACACTAGTAATGTATTTCTCAAGTTTGGCATTGGGTACAAGGGTTTGTTTTATTTACATTCTTTGTGCCTTACACATATTTTATAAATGCTTATTGTTTGTATTCAGTATCACTAAAATATTAATCTTTTATCAGGCTATACGCCAGAGTCAGTTGTGCCACATATTGTACTCCCAATATCTAGTATAGGCACCTCATAATGATAAGCAAATTTAAGTGATTAAAAGCTTGTCTAAAGTCATATAGCCCGAAAGAACCAGGATCAGGACTAAATTCATAGTCCAGAAATGTTTTCACTATCCTATTCTTATTTGTTTATTTTTATTATTATTTTAAGTTCTGGGGTGCATGTGCAGAACATGCAGGTTTCTTACATAGGTATACATGTGCCATGGTGATTTACTACACCCATCAGCCTATTATTTACATTCCTTATTTTTAATGGTAAATTCTCTTTGAGATATTTTTAATGTGAGTTAAGTTGCAAGACTCTTTGTATTAGCATTGTAAATCAAGGTTAACTTGATTGGAATCACTGGCCAGCAATAGTACTAAAGACAGAAAATAAGGTCACTTAATTACTTCTTTTGCATTTTTAAAATTTTTCCTTCTAGCAAAAATAAATCATCTTCCAGTAATAATACTGTTTTAGAATAATTGAAACATTGCTCTGAAAGTTCTTTAAGCATAATTGTTTATATAGCCTAAGATTGGAAGTAAACCTTTTTCAGGGTCTTAAGGATAACATTTTAACTTTATTACTTATAATTGTGATTTACCTCATTTATGTTAAAACTCAATAATTTATAGAAAATTATTTATAAATAGTCCATATCTATAATGGAAATTTTATAAGGGGAATAAAATGCCAAGGAAGGAATTTTATGGATTAAAAATATCTTTTTAAACACTTGGAAAGAGAACAGGGAAATCCAATTTGTACACTTTTTTCACTTTATTATCCTCTTGTATAATAAGAAATATATACAAATACATTTACAAGAAATATATAGCAATATATATGGAAATACATGCAAGAAATATATACTATTTTGCGACCTATAATCATGTAATGTTTAATTTTAATTGTGATTTTGCTATAATCAAATAGGAAAGTGAAAACTCAGATCTTACAAACTATCACACAATATTGAAGGTAATCATTTAATTCATAATGTGTGGTCAAGTTGAAATTAAAAGATCTGTATCTTTTAAACTGAAGATTATTTGGAGCTCCCTTAAATGATAGCTATTTACGGCAAATTTTTAAGTTGTTTTTCTTTTAAGTATTTCAATATGTATTAGCATACAAAAGGCACAAAATAATAATGTTACAATAATTTAATAAATATTATGTGATTATGGAGAAACTGAATTTTTGTACAACCTGTCCTGTATGTGTTTGTTTTCATTTATTTATTATATCTCTGCTTCACCTTTTTCTAAAATCTCCCACAAAAATACTGTTTTCTTGGAAAGTGTTACAAGAAAACCATGTTCTTACAATTGCATTTTTGGAGAAGCATGTGGGTGTTGTTGGATTCACTTGAGTAGAATTTTAATTAGATCCAGTACATTCACTTTTATTAAAAGAAAGTGTACTGATTCCTTTTTAGCATGCTGACCATGCTTTATTCTGACAGAGGGGCCCTTTTTAATCTGTTCTTAACTTCTCATCATTTATCTTTCAGAAAGTCATGTCAGTTTTCTAACTTTCAAATGTTTGCTAATAGTTTTTTATGCCCCAAACTAAACTATTATTGTGGCATTCAAGGGCATTTTAAATCTGTTATTAATTTTCATTCCAGCATAATCCATCATCCCATTCTTTCTGTGCACCATGAGCAGCTGCCATGCCACTGTCCTGGCACACCAGATTATTTATCATTTCACATGCAATTATTTTTACATTTTGCATGTTTTCTTAGAGCTGTTCCTTCTACCTGGAATATTTTTCCTCCCTATTTCTGCCATCCTTTCATTCCAGGACCTCTGGACAGTGAAATTCTGGATTTTTAAAAATCCAGTTTAGAAGACATCTCTGTGATAGCTTTCTTTTCTCCTTTCCATTCTTTTCGGTTCTCCTACAGTATTTAAGCTGTGATTCACTATTCTTACTGAACCTGAACAATACAATTAATTGTATTTCTACTCCTCTGCTACCTTCTGAGCTCCTTGATGACCAGTTTTTCAGTTTACTAAATTAAATGGTGTATCATAGTGGTTAGGAGTACAAATTCTAAAAATCCTCTTTATACCCAATTTTTCCCTCTAACTACTGTCCCATGTTGGTTCTTTCCTTTACAGCAAAATTCCTTGAAAGTGCTGACAATTTCTTTTCCACTTCCCTTAAACGTGTTTCACTAAGATTTTATTTCCATCACACCAGCAAACCACCCTTTTCTTGAATGTGAATGACCCTATGTTGTTAAATTGCATGCTCCATTCTCAGTCTTCTTACTTTGCCTGCCATCAGTGTTGCACTCAATTTTACACTCTTCATTAAACATTTCTTTCTCTCATATTCTAGGGAAAGACTCAGAAGATACCCACCTTTTTCTCTTGTTCTTTTTTCAGTTTTCTTGCTGATTTCTCTTTTTCAAACCTCTAATTGCTGAGGTGGCTTTTTTTTTTCTGTCTGTACCTGCTAAGTAGATTATTTCATTCCATCTGGTGGCTTTAAGTGTCATTTATACTGGTGAATCCCAAATTTGTACTCCTGTTAATGACAATCGTATTCTTCCAGGTACTCAGACCAGAAATCCTGAAGGCATCCCTGACTTTTCTCTCACTGCCTAGGTTCAATCCTTCAGCAACTTTATAATCTCTCCCTTAAGAATGTGTCTAAATTTGTTTTTATCATTTTTCACAATGCTCAGGACCATCCCTCTGGTCCAAGCCACCATGATATTTCACCCAGATTATTGTAATAAGTTCCTACATGGTCTCTCTCTTCTACTTTTGCTCACTACACTCTATTCTCTACACAGTAGGTAAAGTGATCCCATTGATATTTTTAAATGGGTTCATGCTCACAATCTTCCAGTGGCTTCTGCTTACCTCAGAGGTAAAGCTAATGTTTTTCCTGTTACCTGCAAAACTTTATGTCATCTGGCTCCTCATTTTTTCTCCGACCTCATTTCTACTCTTCTTCCCTTAGTTTAGTCTGTGCCAGATACATTAATTTCCTTAACGTTCCTTGAAAATACCAGAAACACTTCTACTCAGGGCCTTTAATTATGCTGCATTCTCTGCTTGGAATATCCCCTTCCATAGATAGCCACTTGGTTCGCTCACTTTCTTCAGGTCTTTATTCAAAATTATTATCTCTGAATATCCACTATTTACCATCACTCCTCTCTAACCTTTCATGTCTGCTTTCTCTCTATCACCAGGTTTTCATCAGCTCTTATTACTATCTAGTATATAAATAGTACATGTTTTATTTATTGTGTTGTTGATTATCTCCCAACTCAAATGATTTGTTTTTTTTTTCATTCGCTTCAACTAATAGAGCCAAAGAACCTGACTCCAGAGTATTTTAGAAAAGCTTTTGAAAGAGGAAATTTTGACTATTCTATACCAGTGTTCTCCAGATTGTTGTCCTAAAGTGCAGTTGATTCTATTAAAATAGGGAGAAAAGAATTTCTTAAAAGTGAATGCTCCATGAAGTATCCTCCTCTTTAAGACTTAAGTACATGTTCATATTTTAAAGATTCCTAATAGTTTGGTGAGAGACAGCAGCATGTCACCTTTAAGAACGTAAGCACAGGAGCTCTACTGCATGGTTTCTAATACCAGTATCCCCACTGCATCATTTCAGTAATGTCTTGGGCATATTATTTTATATCTTTTTGCTTCAGGTTTTCCATCCGTAAACTGGAGTGAATAACAGTATCTACCCCAAAAGTGTGTTTTGAAAATGAAATTAATGTCCCTAAAGTGCTTACAACAATGCCTGGAACATATTGAGTGATGCTCATCATTAAAAGAAACCTATTTAACTCTGTTGAAACCTATGCTCACTTTTTCATACTGTCTTTCTTCTCCCAAACTATATATAAATACTTAATTAAATACTATTTTGTGGAGCCCACTCTGAAAAACAGAAAATGCATGAAAATAATTAATCTGACTTCTGGGTTCTCATTTGGGATTTAAGTGATTATTTGCCTGTCAACTCCAAAGGAAATAACAATAATGAAATAAATATTTTGTCATAATTTTCTTTACTATCAGAAATGTTGATAGGGAACTATAAAATATTTTGGAGAATCCCTCTGAAATATTAGTATTTTTAAATAATATTTCCTTTTAGCTACAGTAAACAGTTTACCTTAGGAACACAGTGTGACATATTTTCCCATTGGTGCATGATTTTTGCTCTCTTTTTATTATTTTCTATCATGTCTGTTTAATAACAGAAGTTTCTTTGCCCATCAGGCTCTATGTGTTAAAAAAAAAAATCTTCTAAATTGAGCTATTGTTACATTAATACTTCTACATGGAGGCATCATAAAGCAATTATAAGTTTTTATTTTAAATTGTTAAATATGAAGAGTAAAACTTTATTGGACCATAATGCCATAACTAATACCCTCAAGAAACTGTAAAGATTGTGAATTTTTTTCTATAGCAAGCTCTCTCATAAATAAGACTGCCATTAACTAAAAATATAACACACCCCATATTCCTTTTTTGAATGATCCTATTCTGCCCTTTTATTTTCCATTTAAAGATTCTTTGGCCTACCTCCTTTCTATTTCTTAACTAATACAATTGCAGTATTTCACTGGGTGCACATACCTGTAGTCTCAGCTACTTACAAAGCTGAAGCAGGAGAATTGCTTGAGCCAAGGAGTTTGAGGCTGCAGAGAGCTATGATTATGCCACTACACACCTGCCTGGTCAACAGAGCAAGACCCTGTTTCTAAATTAAATGAATGACTAAATAATTTTTTAATTGCAATATTTATCCTTAAAACTATAGACCCTTCCAAATACTAATGAATAAAATATTTCCCTTTCTTTGCACCTACAAAAGAATGAATTATTTTCTACATCGTAAACTCACTTTGCAGATATTTTTTTTTTAAGATTACTTTATGAAACACCAAGATTTGTAGAAATTGGTCTCATGTCCTATAAAAGTAACCTATAACTTCTGAAAGTTATAAAGTCTGATTCATTATGCTTAATACTGGTAATAATACTATACCTGACATTTCTGTTTTCTGAAAAATATCCTTTTTTTCCTTGAGCCATGCACAGTATATTGAATATTTTATTTTATCCTCAGCCTTATAAGATAGATTTAACACCATTCTACTGATAAGAAGAGGCAAAGAGGTTAATTGTTTAATAAGTGGTGGAGTGAGGAAAGTGAAACACGCCTGTTTCAGTCTTTAGTTCAAAACCTATACCAACCACTACACTATCATGCATATACAACATTTGAATACATGTTTTAAAATTAATAAGAAACCTGATTAACATGTATAACATTTAGAAATTGTAAACATGCTTTTGACTGATCCTAACTGCTAGTGAGTTTGAGCGGTAAGTCTAGCAATAAATGACTTGGGAAGAACAAATCTCCTCCTATGAAGTCCATTCCCTCATATAATTTTTTAATTGTTAGAATTATTTAGTATCCCATGGTTGCACTAAAACACTAAAATTCTGTTTCCTTGATTACAGCAGGAGGCGCTGCATAGCTTTTCTGTAAGAATATCTACACATACTTTGTTATGGTATCTTGGAATCTGTTTTGCTATTCACCTGTTACACAGAGGTGGCTGTTCCTTATCTGCAGTTTAACAGTATTGAGTATGAACTCTATTCAAGTACTATGCTGGAGGTAATATTGACTAATAGTTAATATCCAAGATTATGGAGTCGAATGTTGGAAAGTTTACTTAACCTCTCTCTACTTTAAAATCTTTAAAATGGGGATGATAATGGGACCTACCACATGGGTTATACAGATTAAGTGAGTAAATACAGCAAAGGCCATAAGAATCACTGGCACATAGTAAACACAATGAATATTAGCTGTTAATATTTGTATTGTTTACTTTGCACTCTTTCTTACATCTTTCTTCAGTAGCTCTCTATTTTAAATTACACTTGTTTGTATAACTAAGCCTGCCTATATGCTTGTCTATTATACTCGAATATAATAGACCTATTTATTATATTAATGAATTTTTCTCTTATAGTGTAACTAGATGTATTTGTTTCTGCTAGCTGAGGGATGATTTATTTAATTTAATTCGTTAATGCAGATCCTGCTGTGTGAGGTACTATGCTTGGTTCTGGGGATATTATCATGAGCAAGACAGCTGTGTTCCAGCTGATTGGAGTAGCAGCCTCAAACATGTTTTTACATTTCACACCTCTGTCCAGGAATATTTCTGAGCATGCATGCAAAAATGAATATTTATTTATAAGTGACATACATGTCTCTCCACTAGGATATTGTATGGATTTTACAATAAATTCAGAAATTGAAATTTAAAAGAGACAAAAGAGAAAAAGCTTAATATTCTCTTTCCCTTTGGATAGGTTCACCCCCTTTGGAGAATTCACTGGCTTAAGATATCAAGGGAGGGACACAATCAGAGAAACAAAGAGGAGAGTATCTGAAGGAGAAGTTCTCTGTGTTAGGAGACCAACATCTGGAGGGCCAGAAAAGGCTTACCTAAGGAAGCAAGATTTGAGATAGGATCTGAAAGGCAGAGTTTGGTGTTTCCAAAGCAAGCAGATTGAGAGTATAGTGTTTGTAGCTAAAAGCATGATGTGTTCAAGAAACTAAGAGAATGCCAGTGTTGTTGATGAGGCAGTGTCATAAGAGATGAAGTAGTGATCATATCATCAACTTTGTAGTTCTAGGTGAGTGATTTTTTTCCCTATTATTGCTAAAAAGAGGTCTGAAATAGTACAGCTTAACAAAAAACTTAAAGAAGTCTTTTATAGCAAATTACTGCTTTACACACTAAAAGCAATCTTTTAATAACCATACTGTGATATTTTGCAACAGTAAAAAAAAAATAGTGTATTTTGAAAACAAAAAGTAAAGGAAGGGAAAATAAATTGAAAATGTTTCTCTGATTTTCAAGCAGTCTGAAGGATAACACCCGGGAAACAAATCAATACCACCTACATTTATACTATATTCTCTCTTCTGCTTATAATGTTTAGTACTTATTCAGAAACATTTTACTCAGGGGATTTATAACTGTATAATAAATGAAAAATCTAGACCATAATTCTAGTAATTATAAAAGCAATATTAATGAAAGTAACAACAATAGCTCTCATCATGGCTCACTTCTGAGCACCTTATATGTGTTATGTAATTTAATCCTCATAGTGACTATCTGAAGTAAATGCTATTGATATACCATTTTAATGAACAAGAAACTTATAGATGATAGAACCAGTCTGACTGGAAGCCACCCTCTTATGCACTATTCTTTGCTTTTTCTCAGGAACTACTCCATAAGACAGTGAAGAATGGCATAAAATTGGAGCCAGACTAACTGGCTTATGGGAAAGACTTAAGTGCTTATCCTTTTGGATTAAAAAAAAAAATCAAAGCTTAACTTTTTTAAGCTGGACAGCAGGGAGTTAATATTAAATGGCATATTTTCCTGGCTACACAGTTAAATCAATATTTTAGAATACATTATATATATATATATATAAAATATGGTATCTGTTACACCTAAGATGTATAGTATCTGAGAATGATGTGTATGTGTAGTATCTGAGAATGATACAGAAACCTGTAAAAAATATATGTTCTGCCTTCTGGAACCTGTACCTACCTGTTCAAGCAACTATTAAATCAAGGTGATAAAATAACAAATGAATAGAAGAATGAAAGGGGCTATAGAAATTCAAAATTAGAAAAGATTATTATTAGTCATGTTACCAAAAAGAACATGTACATTTGCACTTTATCATAAAAAGGTAGACTTTAGTTCAACTAAGTTGTAGAAGAGAGTGGGAATGGTATAATCCATTAAGAGGTAACTGCATGAGCAAATACATTTGCACCTTATCATAAAGGATGACTTCAGTCCAACTAAGTTGTAGAAGAGAGTGGGAACGGTATAACCCACGAAGAGGTAACTGCGTGAGCAAATGCACCAGGGCAGAAATGTGGAAGATAGCCTGAAACAATGAGTAGACTGATCTAAGGAGAAAAAACTAAATACTGAAATGTAATGGGATATGTATTTGAGAAATATGGTTATAGTGGGCCCTGATTGCTTAACTAAGGAGTTTCAGATTTATCCCAATAAATGGGAGAGGTATTGAAAGCTTTTGAAGCAGAAAAGTGACAAAACAAAAATGCTCTTAGAAAATAACATGTAGAAAGAAGTGAAGAAGAGAAATTTCCATTTTAGAGGTCTTCATTAGGAAATAGTTGGAATAATCAGGACATGATATAATAAAAAGTGGAAGTGAGATGCCATCTTGAAGTTGAGCTGAAGGAATATGTTTTAAATATATTTTAAAGGAAGAATTGCTAGAACAGCATGTCTAATTAATCAGAGGTATTAATATTTATATTGCCAAGAATAAATAAGCCTTTATTCCTTGTTTTTGATAATTCATAATTTTTTCATCCTCTTGATTTTTACATTACACCTAAATTGTAACCAAAGTTGTGAGCTGTGGTAGTCTAGCATTGTATTGTTTAAATTCAAAACCATCTCATGATACTTTGTTTAAATTATTTTGAGAATTTGCAAGGCATAAATGAGATCAAGTCAGATCCAACTCATTATATGCGGCTTGATCAGTGGCTGATATTGAAGAAGTTCTCTGTGCATAGCTGTTGAATTATTGCCTCTAGTAACAGATGTTGTCATGAGATGCGCACTGTAATATTGAGCCAGTAAATCTCAAATGCGTTTCACAGCACAATGGAAACTTTTGAAAGATGAATCGTTCTTTCAAAAATGAGACTTTTTAATACTTTGTTTAAAACTTCTTTCTCAGAGTCTTCACTGATGTATGTTATAAGAGTTGTCAAAAGGAGATCCTGAATACTTTGTGACATGTAACTTTAAAATGTTCTCAAAAGTATTACTACATTTTGATCACATTTGGATCTTGTGCCAGATTCACAGAAAATATTTAAAAATATTTCATGATTGAATTTAAAACCATCTAAAGTTTACATTGGAAAAACTAAAAATTTATTCAATTTTTTTTTACAGTGATCAGCATGTTGGTAAAATTTACTCCAAATGTTCTTCATTTCTGGATTATGTCAGAAGGTCTCTAAAGAAGCTTGGATTAGATGAGTCCAAGGTAAGTATATGATGACTCATAATTTTCATAAAAGATGAAAGAACTTCTCTTTAGTAATGAATTGAGAGAATACAAAATAACTTCTCTTCTACTTTTCTCTCATTTGTGAAAACCTCCAAATTATATTGAAACCAGACCTGCATCATCTTTTTTCCAGTTTATTCTTCCTGTCATTGTAGAAAGTTTACTGTCATGTATCTTCACAGTTTCCCTCTTTCAGTTAGATTTAAAAATGTGCTACTTCACAAATCAAAATAGAGTTAGAAATCAAGGCAACAGTACAAATGAGAAATAGAAGTAAAGCAAGAGGGAAAGGTTTTAATTTTGCAATGCATTTATTTACAGCTTATATAACTAACTGAAATTTAAAATCTTAAATTCAAAAGCCTTCAAATAGGAGAATCTTGAAAAGTTGTAATATCATAAGAGGCCCAAGTTAATAATTGATAACATATTATTGAAAGCAGAAGGGTAAACTTGTTGACTGATATTAATAAATATTCTACCACTGAGGGAAAATAACAGCTTTCAACATTATTTAGATGAGCTATTAATACTAAAGTATTAAACAAACTTGGATTACTTAGGTATTTTGAATTTATTATAAATTGAAACAAAGAATAGAGTAGGTAGTTAAAGGAATGAAATGGATTTCTTGAAAATGTTAAAAGGACATGATAATGTTGTATCAAAGCTAAAGGGTATTATTATTTATTATATCAGTTATTCATTTAGTCCCCAGTTGCTTTATTACTTAAAGCAATTGAACTGGGACTAGTCAGTTTCCTCCTCTTTAAAATAGCTATAAGAAAGCCATAGGATTTAGGAAGGATTAAATTAGGTAATAGACATAAAGCTTTTATAGTATAACAGTGTATATAGTATATGCTAACTATATGATATTCCTTTTAATTATTATAATCCCTTTATATGTACTACAAGTAATAACACAATTGACATGATGCTTATAAATATTTGTATTTAGTTACTAATGAAGACTTTCCTACTTTTGTCATAAAGGAGAATAGACATGGTTACATTAATTAATTTATTTCTAGGTTCTTTTAAAAAAATGTTTTTCATTTACCTGACTGATTTTCTTTACAATTAGTCTTAACTATTGCAAACCTTTAGTGCATATCTCATTTCGTGTCTTGTATTTAATATCAAGAACACTAACCTAAGCATTATTGTCACAAATTAAGAGCTACAGTTTTACTTAAACTTAATACATTTAAAAATTTATTATCTTTCCCTCTGGCTTTGTTTTCCCAGTTTAATAACCACAGCAAATGTTTCTTAATATATTTATTAGTATATAATTAATAAGATATTAATAATAGTTAATATTTACTGAACACTTACTCTGTGGTAGATGTTATGCTATGGACATCAGAAACATTATTTACTTTTCACAAAAACATTTATAGTGGATAGCTTCCATTCCAGCATATAAAAGCTTGGAAATTGCCGCTCCGTCTTAGGAAGACTTAAAAGCTAAAAAAAAAAACAGAAAAGCCCGCAACTCTTTAGAGAAGTGAGGTCACAGGGCAAACTGCTGCCTCCCACACTGGAAAGACAGGCAAATGCAGAGATTTACAACTTACAGGAGCAGAAACCTCCACATAAACCTATGCCAGGTAGGAAAAAACCTGAACTGTAATTGACAAATTATTGGAGGCTCAGTGTGGACAACTTTGGCAATTAAAAAATATAGAGGGAACCACTCATAGGGGACCACCCACACCTTTGTGAGTTTTACCTTAATGAGCTTAACCTGATTTTAGAGAATAGTAGAGAAAAAGTCCCCTCCTGCTTCCATCAAGGGGAGAAGAAAAATAACCATTTTGAAATATACCAGAGCATTCTACTCTTCTGAATGGTTTCTCAGAAGAAACTATGTAATCAGAGCTTAACCTGCTGGTGTTTTATTAGAGCCTAACTCACCTGAAGAAAGGAAAATACCCAGCTCCAGCTAACTCTAACCTTCCATGGGGGAGAAGAAAATATCCAACTCTAGCCTGCTCTAGCCATCCTGTACCACCCAAGAAAGGGTAAAAATACTGAGATGCACTAATAAAGTTTATAGTACAGAGACACAGGCTTACTAAAAGACTGAGACATAATTATAGGACTCAAACCATTGTAAATCATTACCCCTCCCCTCACACCTTACCAACAGGTCACTAAAGGCTTGCTTACCACAGTTACTTTTACCAAGTATTTTATATCTGGCCATTGAGAAAAAATTACAAGGCATACTAGAAGGCAAAAAACACAGATTGTAGAGACAGAGCAAGCATCAGAACCAAATTCAGATGTAGCAAAGATGTTAGAATTATCATACCAGAAATTTAAAACAATAATGAGTAATATACTAAATGTTCTAACGGACAGGGTGAATAGCCTGCAAGAACATACTGAAAATGTAAGGAAAGAGATGGAAGTTAAAAAAAAAAAAAAACTAAAAAGAAATGCTAGAGATCAAAAATACTGCCATAGTGGACAGCCATGGTGTCTCACACCTGTAATCCCAACACTTTGGATGGCCAAGACTGGAGTATTATTTGAGTCCAGGAGTTTGAGACTAGCCTGAGCAACATGGTGAGATCCCATCTCAGCAAAGAATTCAGAGATTACCTGGTGTGGTGGCATGCACCTCTATTCCCAGCTACTTGGGCAGCTGAGGCAGGTGGATTGCATGAGCCCAGGAGTTTGAGGCTGCAGTGAGCTATGATTGTGCCGCTGCACTTCAGCCTGGATGACAGAGCAAGACTCTGTCTCCAAGAAAAGAAAAACAGAGAAAAAAAATACTGGTATAGAAATAAAGAATGCTTTTGATAGTCTTTTTATTAGTCTGGACACAGCTGAGGAAAGAATCTCTGAAATTGAGGATCTATCTATAGAAAACTTGAAAACTAAAAAGCAAAAAGCCCATATGTTTCAAACTTAGGAACATCAGTTACATGCAAAATGAAATCATACCTAAAAGTAATAACATACTGAGTCACCTTTGCTCTGTTTATTCCAGAAGATCACAGTGATACTAATCTTTGGATAACTTCCTCTATCAACCTGAGAATATCAGGAACACTTCAGCCTCCTTGCCACTGGCTTTGTCTTCCCTGACTTCTTTGACAGGATCTGCTGATGCGTTCACCTTCACATACACTTACTTTAGTTCTTAAGCCAGTTATGTCCTAACCAAGAACCTTCAGTCCCACCCTCAAGTGGTGAGAACTATCTCAGTTGCTAACCCATCTTCTTATCACATATGATGTGGGGAGGGTCTCTGAACAACTGTATCTGTCATCTACTCATCCAACCCATACTCCATAAAGTTATAGTATGTGGTCTACCTTTGCTTATCTACACCCCCCTTATATAGATTTATTTTTTTTAATTGAATAAACAAATACATGGAGGAGAAGAGACAAATGTCCCATGGAAAAGAGCTCCAAATAATTTATATAGATATTTTCCCCTCGAGGAGATAAAGAAAAACTCCCCATGTTTTAAGTGTGGCCTGTGCATAATGACTTTTTTCCGAAGAGCATAAGTATGTGAAGCAGGGAAAACGAGGAACTTTCCAGTGAAGAACCTGACAAACAGAATCTCAGCCAGGTAATCAAGGTCAGCATCAACAGTGATAATTCATGTTGATAGTATGTACTCCTGTTATAAGGTAAGGAATATGGTGCTTTATTCCTGTAGTATTTCTTTCAAAAACCTATCCCTAATCTGTATATGAGAAAAATATCTGAGAAATCCCAGTGGAGAAACATGTACTTCTCAAAACTGTCAAGGTCTGCAAAAACAAGGCAAGTCTGAGAAACTGTCAAAGCCAAGAGGACTAATTTCAATGTGGTTTCCTGGATGGAATTCTAGACCTGGAAAAGGACATTACATAAAAACTAAGGAAATTTGATTATAATGTGGACTTTTGTTAACACTAATGTATTAATATTGGTTTACTAATTATAACAAATATACCATATTGTAAAATGTTAACAAGAGAAGAAAAAAGTATAGAGTATATGGAAATTCTCTGTCCTCAAAATTTCTGTAAATCAAAACTGTTATAAAATGTATTTATTTTTTAGGAACATCATGAGATAACTAATGTTTACCAAACCTTTGCTTTATGCCAGGCACTATGCTAAAAGCTTTGTTTATATTATCTTATTGAATACTAAGGATGGCCTTATGAAATAAGTGACATTATTATTGTTTTATAGATGAGGAAATTGAGACAGAAGTTAAGTGGATTTCTTTAGGACAAAATCTAGGAAATTTGGGAGGAGAGATTCCAATCCAGATGCGTAACTCTAGAACTGATGCTTCTGTTTGTCATACTTACATAACTTATTAACAGACTTGAGTACAAGAATGCTTGTTTGGCGTTTTTCCAAAACTAGCAATCGTCAGGCAAACAAACCTATGAGAAAAAATACAGAGAAAATTCATGTTTGTCAACAGACAAAATAAATGTACTTCTGAAACAGATTAAGGAATTAAAGTTTGAAATAAAGGCAGAAAAAAAAGCAAGAAATGATGAATCTTACTGAAGAGTTAAAGAAGACATGCTTGTATCCAGGACTTTAACTCATGAAAGTCTGGCTGATAGGATGAAACTGGTCAAATATATGAAACATTTTGGGTGCTAAGACATATACTGTCTAATGCACAGAATAATATCAGAGTTAAAATCACTGTCAACAAACTACAAGGAAAGTGGGAAGAAAAAAAAACCCTCAAGCACCTGAACATGATTTCTTATATATTGTCCCCCACTCCAGTTTCTCTTTAGGACTAGATATCTTCCTGTAGGTGACTCAGAGCCCACTAAGTAGGCCCTATAAGGGCCCCACTGCACATCTTAACTCATGCTGGTTCCTTTTTCTAGAGACTAGGAGTCGAGCAGTACAGAGCAATGGCATTCATTACCAGTACTTTCAGCTGCTGTTCAGTGTGCACTCTCAATTTACAAGTTTGCATGTCTGTTCTTGCCTAAGGATGATCTATGCCAGGCAGTGCTTCCATTCCAGTGCCTTCCTTTTATCTTCAGGAAGTTGAAGAGGCTATCACTGGCTTTAATACTCAATAATGATGTCTATAATATGAGACCATGAATATGTATTCATGAGACCATGAATATACAGTGCTATAGGCTGCTAGAACTTAATCCTCTTATCTAGCTATAATTTTGTATTCTTTAACAAATGTCTCTGTATACCGCATTTCACCCTACCCTTCCAAGCATCTGCAATCCTCTGTACTACATTTTATTTCTATGAGATTAACATTTTTTCCAGCTTCTACATATAAGTGAGAACATACCATGTTTAACGTTCTGATCCTGGCTTATTTCACTTAACACAATGAATATACATGTCACATGAGACCATGAACATACTTCTAACACCTATCTTTAAGGTGTGTATATACTGAGAGATACTCTCTTCATTTTAAAATTTTTCTTATAATCTCTGTGATCTAATGAGACTCTTTTTTTTTTTTTTTTTTTTGAGTCAGAGTCTCACTCTGTTGCCCAGGCTGGAGTGCAGTGGCACAATCTTACTGCAACCTCCGCCTCCTGGGTTCAAGTAATTCTCCTGCCTCAGCCTCCCAAGTAGCTGGGTCTACAGGCACACACCACCACATTCAGCTAATTTTTTTGTATTTTTAGTAGAGACGAGGTTTCACCATGCTAGCCAGGATGGTCTCGATCTCCTGACCTCATGATCCACCCGCCTTGGCCTCCCAAAGTGCTGGGATTACAGGCATGAGCCACCGCACCCAGCCGAGACTCATGTTTAAGTTTAATTTAAAAAGTTGATTAAAGCTTGAATCACTCTTTAAGCCCTGAAGTTTTCACTTAAAAATATATAAATACAGTCGTTCCTTGCTATCCTCAAAGGATTGGTTCCAGGACTCCCATGGATATCTAAATCCATGGATGCTCAAGTCCCTAGTGTCATAGTATTTGCATAGAACCTATGCATATCCTCCTGTATACTTTAGATAATCTCTAGACTACATATAATACCTAATACAGTGTAAATGCTATGTAAGTAGTTGTTATACTGTATTGTTTTTTGTTTTCTTTTTTTAATATATATTTTGTCTTTTATGTTTTTTAAACGGACACATTATTGTATATATTTATGATGTACATAGTGAGGTTGTAATATATTATGTCTATAGTGATTAGACTAGGATGAGTAGCATGTCCATCATCTCAGACATTTATTATTCCTTTGTGTTGTGGGCATTCAGGGTCCTCCTTCCAGCTATTTGAAACTATATAGTATATTATTGTGAACTATAGTCATCCTACAATGCTCTAGACTACTAGACCTTAATCCTCTCATCTAGCTATAATTTTGTATTCTTTAACAAATTGCTCCCCATAATTCACTTCCCCCTATCCTTTCAAGCCTTTGGAATCCTCTCTACTACATTCTACTTTTTTTTTTTCAGTTTCTGCATCTGAGTGAGAACATGCTACATTCTACGCTTTTTTTTTTTTTTTTTCCAGTTTCTACATCTGAGTGAGAAGATACTATGTTTTTAATGTTCTGATCCTGGCTTATTTCACTTAATATAATGTTCTGCAGTTCTACACGTGTTGCCAAGAATGAAGGATTTCATTATTTTTTATGGCCGAATCATATTTCATTGTTTATACATATCACATTTTCTTTGTCCCTGTTAATCTGTTGATGGACACCTAGGTTGATTCAATATCTTGGCTATTATAAATAGTGCTAAAGTAAACATAGGGATGCCAATGTGTCTTTGATATATTGATTTCTTTTCCTTTGGGTCAATGCCAAGCAGTGGGATTGCTGGATCGTATGATAGTTCTATTTATGATTCTTTCAGGAAGCTCTATCCG
This sequence comes from Sapajus apella, assembly GCF_009761245.1. Lineage (NCBI taxonomy): Eukaryota > Metazoa > Chordata > Mammalia > Primates > Cebidae > Sapajus > Sapajus apella. Next base: position 41,340,843 of record NW_022436942.1, read on the forward strand.
CTTCTCCATAGTGGCTATACTAGTTTACATTCTCACCAACAGTGTATAGGAGTTCCTTTTCTCTGAATCTTTGCCAACATTTTTTATTTTTTATCTTTTTCATGATAGCCATTCTGTTGGGTGAGATGATATATCATTGCGGTTTTGATTTGCATTTCCCTGATTATTAGCAATGTTGAGCATTTTTTGTGTGTGCTTTAGGGCCATTTGTATGTGCTCTTTTGAGAAATGTCAGTTCCAATTATTTGTCCGTTTTTTTTTTTTCCTTAGATTTTGGGTTGTTGTTGTTGTTGTTCTTGTTTTGCTGTGGAAATATTTGAGTTCCTTGTATATTCTGGACATTAATTACCAGTTGGATGAAAAGTTTGGAAATCTTTTCCCCTAGTCTGTAGGTTGCATTCACTCTGATGATCATTTTCTTTGCTCTGCAAAAGCTTTTTTAGTTTGATATAATCCTCTTTTCTTATTTTCTGCTTTACTTGCCTGTGCTTTTGAGGTCTTACTGAAAAATATTTTTCCAGAGCAATATCCTAAAGCATTTCTCCTATGTTTTCTCCTACTAGTTTTTTTGTTTTGTGTCTTATTTTTAGGTCATGGATCCATTTTGAGTTGATTTTTGTATAGGATGAGAAATGAGGTGTCTAGTTTAATTCCTCAGCATGTAGATATCCAGTTTTCCCAGACATTTGTGGAAGTGACTATTCTTTCTCCAATGTATATTCTTGACATCTTTGTCAAACATTAGTTGACTGAAGAAATGTGAATTTATTTCTGGGCTCTCTATTCTATTGCATTTGTCTATATGTTTCTGTTTTTATGGCAGTATCATGTTTTGATTACTACAGCTTTGTAAAATATTTTGAAGTCTAGTAATGTGATGCTTCCAGCTTTGTTCTTTTTGTTCAAGATGGCTGTGTCTATTCTGGATCTTTTATAACTCCATACAAATTTTAATTTTTTATTCTAATTCTGTGTATAATGTCATTGGTATTTTGATAGGGATTGCACTGTACCTGTACATTGCTTTGGGTAGTATGGTCATTTTAACATTATTCTTTGGATCCCTGAGCATGGGATATTTTTCCATTTTTTTTTTTCTATCCTCTTCAGTTTCTTCAATGTTTTATAGTTTTCCTTGTAGAGGTCTTTTACCTCCTTGGTTAAATTTATTCATATATATTTTATTTCCTTTAGAGCTATTGTGAGTGGAATTGATTTCTTGATTTTTTTAATCTAGTTCATTATGTATAGAAATTCAACAATTTTTGTATGTTGATTTTGTGTGCTGCAATTCTGCTAAATTTGTTTATTCTATGAATTTTCTTGGTAGAATCTTTAGGTTTTTCTATCTATAGTAAGATCATGTCATCTGCAAACCGGGATAATTTTACTTTCTCCTTTCCAATTTTGATTTCCTCTATTTCTTTCTCTTGCCTAGTTGCCCTGATTAGAACTTCCAATACTTGTTGCATGAGAGTGGTAAGACTGGGCATCTTTGCCCTGTTAAAGTTCTTAGAGGAAAAGCTTTCAGTTTTTTCCCCTTTCAGTATGATGTTAGCTGTGGAATTGTCATATGTAGCCTTTATTATGTTGAAGTATGTTTCTCCTATGTCCAGGTTTTTTAATGTTTATATCATGACGGGATATTGAATTTTATCCAATGCTTTTTCTACATCTATTGAAATAACAATATAGTTTTTGTCCTTCATTCTGTTGATGTGGTGTGTCACATTTATTTGTGTATGTTGAACCAGACATGCATTCCTGAGATATATCTCAATTGATCATAGTGTATTGTCTTTTCGATATTCTGTTGGATTCAGTTTGCTAGTATTTTGTTGATAATTTTGATGTTTAATATTTGTTAGAGGTATTGTCCTATAGTTTTATGTTTTTGTTGTTGTGTCCTTATCTGGTTTTGTTATCAGCATTATGCTGGCTTCGTATAATGAGTTAGTAAGAATTCCCTACACTTTAATTATTTGCAATAGTTTCAAATTAATTGGTATTCATTCTTTTTTAAGTTTTCAGTAGAATTCATATGTGAAGCCATCCAATCCTGGAATTTTCTTTGTTTGGAAGACTTTTATTAATCACTGATTCAAACTTATTACTTGTTTTTGTTGTTGTTTTTTATTTTTTCAGTCTAAAAATGGGTATGCCTATAATTGTGCTTAATAATAGAGACACGAAAAAAAAATGAGGGAAGAAAATAACAAACAAGCAGCCAACCAATATTTCATATAAACCTGTAAATAGATGTGTTGTGGTACTGATAAGAGTGTATATTTTGTATATTTAAAGTGAAGAGTTCTATAAATGTTAATTAAGTTTACTTGTTCCAGATCTGAGTTCAAATCCTGGATATTGTTGTTAATTTTCTGTCTGATTGATCTGACTAATATTGATGTTGAAGTCTCGCACTATTATTGTGTGGGAGTCTAAGTCTCTTTATAAGTCTTATATATCTGGGTATTCCTGTATTGGGTGCATATATATTTAGGATCTTTAGCTCTTCTTGTTGCATTGATCCTTTTATCATTATGTAATATCCTTCTTTGCTTCTTTTGATCTTTGTTGCTTTAAAGCAACTCCTGCTTTTTATTTATTTATTTATTTATTTATTTATTTTTGATCTCCATTTGGTTGGTAAATCTTTCTCCATCCCTTTGTTTTGAGTCTTTGTGTATCCTTGCATGTAAGATGGATCTGGATGCAGCATACCGATGGGTTTTGGCTTTTTTTGCCTGTCTGTGTCTTTGGATTGGGGGATTTAGTCGATTTAAATTTAGAATTAATAATAATATATGTGAGTTTAATACTGCCATTTAATGTTAGCTGGCTGTTTTGCCTATTAGTTAATGTAAATTCTTGATTATGTTGATGCTCTTTACTTTTTGGTATTTTTTAGAAAGGCTGATACTGGTTATTCCTTTCTATATGTAGTGGTTCTTTCAGAAGCTCTTGTAAAGCAGGCCTGGTGGTGATGAAATCGCTGAGTGCTCGCTTGCTCACAAAAGATTTTATTTTTCCTTCACTTATGAAGCTTAGTTTGGCTGGATGTAAAATTCTGGGTTGAAAGTTCTTTTCTTTAAGGATGTTGAATATTGGCCCCCACTCTCTTCTAGCTCGTAGGGTTTCTGCTGAGAGATCAGCTGTGATTCTGATAGGCTTCCCTTTATGGGTAACCTGACCTTTCTTTCTGGCTGCCCTCAGTATTTTCTCCTTCATTTGAACCCTGGTAAATCTGGCGATTATGTGCCTTGAGGTTGGTCTTCTTGAGGAATATCTTTGTGGTGTTCTCTGTATTACGTGGAGTTGAATATTGTCCTGCCTTGCTAGGTTGGGAAAGTTTTTCTGAATAATATTCTGAAGCGTATTTTCAAGCTTGGATTGATTCTCTTCATCACATTCAGGTACACCTATCAAGCGTAGATTAGGTCTTTTCACATAGTCCCATATTTCTTGGAGACTTTGCTCGTTCCTTTTTATCCTTTTTTCTCTAATCTTGTCATCTTGTTTTATTTCATTAAGTTGGTCTTCGACTTCTGATATCTTTTCTTCTCTTTGATATCTTCTCTTTGATATCTTTGATAAGATATCAAACTTATTACTTGTTATTGGTCTATTCGGGTTTTCTGTTTCTTCCTGGTTCAATGCTGGTAGGTTATATGTGTCTAGGAACTTACCTATTTGCACTGCCTTTTCTAATTTTTTGGTACATAGCTGTTCATAGTAGTTTCTAATGATTATATTCTGTGGTATTTGTTGTGACGTCTCTGTTTTTGTTTTGGAGTTTTAAAATTTGGTTCTTATTGCTTTTTTTTTTTTTTAAGTTGGTCTAATTGTTTGCAGATTTTATTTATCTTTTCAAAACAACAATTTTTTGTTTTATTCTCTTTGTAATTCTCAATTGCATTTATTTCTGCCCTGATTGTAATTTTTTTCCTTCTACTAATTTTGGATTTGACTTGTTCTTGCTTTTCTAATTACTTGACATGTATCATTAGGTTCTTTATTTGAAATCTTACTAGAGTTTTGATGTACTTATTTATTGCTATAAACTTACCCCTTAGTACTGCTTTTGGTGTGTTCAATAGGTTTCAGCATGTTATGTTTCTGTTTTCCATTGTTTTAAGGAACTTTTTAACTTCATTCTTAGTTTTGTTCATCCATTGGTCATTCAGGAGCATGCTTTTTAATTTCCATGTATTTTTCATAGGTGTGAATTTTCCTCTTGTTATTGATGTTTAGTTGTATTCCATTGTGGCCAGATAAGATATTTGGTATGATTTTGATTTTTAAAATTTTTTGAGACTTTTTTGTGTCATAATGTATGGTTGATCCTGGAGAATATTCCATGTGCTGATGAAAAGAATGTGTATTCTGCAGCTGCTGGGTGAAATATTCTATAAGTGTCTGTTCTGTTAGCTTCGCCTAATATGCAGTTTACATCTAATGGGGTTTTTTTGTTGTTGTTGATCTTCTGTCTAGATGATTTATTCAATGCTGAGAGTGAGGTGTTGAAGTCCCCAACTATTACTATAGTGGAGTCTATCTGTCTCTTTGGATCTAATAATACTTATTTTATATATCTAGGTACACCAGTATAAGTTGCATCTGTATTTAAAATTGTTATATTCTCTTGCTAATGTAATCCCTTTATTATTACATAGTGTCTCTCTTTATAGCTATTGGCTTAAATTCTGTTTTGCCTAATCTACTCCTGCTCAGTTTTTCCATTAGCATAGAATATCTTTTCTTTTCTTTTTTTCTTTTTTTTGAGATGGAGTCTTGCTCTGAAACCCAGGCTGCAGAGTAGTGTGTGATCTTGGCTTCCAAAGTGCTGAGGTAACGTGTGAGCCACAGCACCTGGCTGGAATGTCTTTTTGTAATCCCCATACACTTTGAAGTCTATGAGTGTGTTTACCAGTGAGGTAAGTTTCCTACAGACTGCATATAGTTGGGTCTCTAAAAAAAAATCAATTTTGCCCGTTTATATGTTTAAATTGGAGAATGTAGTCCATTTACATTCAGGGCTATTATTGACAGGCGAAGACTTACTTTTGGCATTTTTTAATTGTTTTCTGGTTGTTTTTTATATCTTTTTTTTTTTCTTGCTTATTTATTTTTGTGATTGGGTAGTTTTCTGCAGTGGTAAAATTTTATTCCTTTCTTTTTCTCTTTTGTATATCACCTCTACCAGTGAGTTTTATTGTTTCATGCTTTGATAGTGACGATTGCTATTTTTTCATTTCAGATGTAAGACTGATTTGAGCACTTTTAAAGGCCAGTCTAAGGGTGATGAATTTTCTTAGTTTTTACTTATCTGAGATCTGCGAAAGATTTTATTTCTTCTACATTTCTGAAAGATAGCTTTTCTGGGTATCATGATCTTGGCTGGCAGTTTTTTTTTTGTTTTATCTTTCAATGCTTTGACTATATCATGCCATTCTTTCCTGGCAAATAAGCTTTCTGAAAAATCCACTGTTAGTCTAATTGAGATTACCTTATATGTGACTTGATGTTTTTCTGTTGGTGATTTTAGAATTCTTTATTTGTTCTTGACTTATGATAGTTTGGCTTTAATATGCCTTGAAGAGGACCTGTTTGGGTTTAATCTATTTGATGTCTTTGAGCTTCCTCGACATGGATGTTCATTTATCTTCCAAGACTTGGGAAGTTTTCAACTATTATTTCCATAATTATGTTTTCTATACCTTTTTCCTTCTGGAATAACCTTAATGCAGATATTTACTTGATAGCCTTAATGATGTTCCATAAATCCTATAGGGTTTTTTCTTCATTTTTTAAAATTTGTTTTTATCTATCTGTATTATATCAGAAGACCTGTCTTCAAGTTCAGAAATTATTTCTCTCAAAGCCCTTTCCTACATCAGCATTCTCAAAGTCTCTATGATTTTTCAAGCCAAGTGTGTGAACTAAAATTAAGATCTTTGCTGAATTTTTTAAAATAACCCAGCAGAAAACAAGTACTGTTCCAGTCCACTAATAATCTCCCTGTAATCTGTTCAACTTTGTAAGTTGGTCAAATCTAGCAAAGAGATTGGCCAACTGGAAAAATTTGATTTTCAATTATACCTCTAAGTATTCTTATGAAAAGATGTGACAAAGAGATAATGGAATTCTGGGAGAAAGTTATATTTATTTATAAAGACCTTTGGAGGAAGGGTTAGCTAAGGCATGAGGAGGCACTCTAAAGAAGAAGCTGGAAAACTACCTCCTAAATAATTGGCTGACCCCATACGTGAGGATTCAAGGGACCATCTTAAGCCTCATCCTACTTGTGGCAAATACTGTACAAATGAATAGAGCAGTGGGTTAGCTTGTCATGCTACCTTACAACTGTGATGGAGAGGTCACATCTGTATGCTGGGGCTGAAAGATGTGTCCTATATTTGGATACTCAGATGAAATTTTCTGAGTTAATACCACCTTTTAGAAGAAGATGCATTCAAGGAAATGGCATACCTTTTGAAAGGGATGCCTTCTTGACTATAGAAAATGCAACCAAGACTGACAGTGGCTTGTATTGCTATTTTGTGCACAGAGAGTGGTTCAGTGACATGAAAGTCACCCTATCATTGGAAATTAAACCAGCCAGGAACACAAGTATTCCCATGTTGTCTAGAGTCTCTACCTCTGCTCCTCCAATGCCATTACCCATGTAGAACCATGATCCAGTAGCACCTTCACCTTCTCCAACTCAGCCAGCAGAAACTCAGATTACAACATTGCAGGAAACAAGGACACAACCCACCAACTCACCATGGTACTCCTACACAACAGATGGGAATGGCACTATGACACAATCTTCAGACGGCCTTTGACATAACGAACTCATGTCCCCAGCACAAAATCCACAGATGGCTACCATCTCTAAGGGAATCTCTGTGGGAATCTGTATTTCTGCCTTGGTGTTTCTCACTTTTTTGGATGTCAGCATTACCATAAAGTATTTCTGTATCATATGCAAGATGCTGTACCTGCATATGGTTTTGTTGATTTACCTTCTGTATTAGTCTGTTCTTAGACTGCTATAAAGAACTACCCTAGACTGGGTAATTTATGAAGGAAAGAGGTTTAATTGAGTTCTGCAGGACTGGGGAGTATTCAGAAAACTTACGATCATGGCAGAAGGAAACAAACACATCCATCTTCACATGGCAGTAGGAAGGAGAAGAATAAGAGCTGAGCAAGCAGAGGAGGCCCTTATAAAACCATCAGATCTCGTGAGCACTTACTATCATGAAAATAGCATGAGTGAAACTGCCTCCGTGATTCAATTAACTCCTACCAGGTCCTTCCCAGGATACATGGGGATTATGGTAACTGCAATTCAAGATGAGATTTGGGTGGGGATACAGCCAAACCATATCACCTTCTAATTGGAGCTTTGCAATGTGCAGGTGAAAGACAAGTGCAAACAGCAGACAGTATCTACATTATTGAGATTAATCTTTATGTTGTGGAATAGAGTGGTGCTCTTTGAGGTTTTATGCCCATGACTGCAGAAGACGGTGACCAGATACTACCGTGTCAGACATATTTTAAACTCCAGGATTATTTTTCTGTTTTAGTTTTATCTAGCAGTTCAACATGTCAGCAATATTGAGTAGAGTGAGTCTCTAGCTCTGAATTCTATAGAGTCAGCTTCATTGTTAATATAGTTCTCATTTTTTATACTAAAACGGACTCGATCTTTCTGATCATTGCAGAGTTCCCTCTCAAACATGAACACTTTAGAATTGTATGTTCTCTTTAGACTCCATAAATCCTGTGTCCATCAAAGAGAATAATAATCACTGACAACCTAGGAAATGAACTTCTATCTTGGCTACCAAAGCTGTCCAGAAAAAAGAAATAGGATGAAAAAATCAAATCTGATTTGAAACTTCATTTGGAAGAAATTTGTGGTTATTTCTTATTTCTATATTATAACTCCAAATGTTACATTTCTTATTTTCCCCCAAGGGTGCCCAATGAACCCAGGCTTTTATTTCATCCATGGAAATAAAATAGGAGTGAGTCTAATTTGACTGTAACAGGTATATCTGTTTCTCATGGCTCTGGAAATATGATGCTTTTGGTACTTGATCCCAGGATCAGGGTAGCTATTTTGCCAGTCAAAAGAAGCTGAGTGTTTTACCAGTCAAAAGAAGTGAATGTGGACCAAGCAGACACTAGGAGGAGAAAATCATTTGCCATGTGATTAAACCCTTTTATGCTGTTTCTAGTACATTTCTGCCACAATGCTAGGCACTATGGTAAATAACCATCAGGTTCTCAGAACTAATTTTTACAAGGCAGGGCAGAAGTGAAAGGGAAAAGAGGAAAGAATAGGAAAAAAGCCTTTCTGCCTTAGAAAAGTTATATTGCAAGTATTGTAGTGTTTGAAACTGTCACTAGTTTCAACCCAAATTCTAAACTTGTAAATGCCTTCAAATCACTTATATATTTAAAATTGTTTGAGAAAGTTGAAGGATCTTTTTCATATCTAGTCAATTAAGTGTTATTTTTTACAATACAATTGTGAGGCTTATTGTAAACATATCTTCAGTTACCAGTATAATTGTTTAGAAATACAGATTTGCAAGGGCTACACTTGTCAGAAGAGAACCATTTCTACATGAACAGTTAAGGTTGAGTATTACTTTCTATTTCAATTTGAGTAAACCCTGAACAATTCACGCTTGGTGTTTAGAGGTGCTCCAACCATAATGGTCTAGGAGGACAGGATGCTCGCTTTCAAAGGCGACATTTTCAACACTATTCTGCAGAGGCCTAAGAAAGTAATAGATCCTTTGAATGAAGGTCCTATGGGAAGTAAAATTGTGATTCATGGTATTTCAGATTTTCTAAATGAGACCAGCCTGATCTGGCCTAAATATTTTTTTTTCATACTATAGTGTTTGTTTTTTTAAATTTGATGCAACATACGTAAACCTGGGAATTTGAAATTAAAGCTCAGATTTGTAGGTTCTCTGAAAAGACATGGGTAGATTAGACTGTATTCCTGTGTGGTCAGGGCCCCACTAGATGGGGCCACATTCTCTGGCCCCCGAGTCCTCATCTTCCCTGCCTCCTCACTTTTGTTACCTGCCTTGTACCTGTAGGGCTTTGAGTTTATGGCACCTGCCCTATTCTCCATACTCTTCCTGGAGAGTTATTATGCATGATAAAGGCTCTGGGAACATAGTTAGCCTTGTTTAGCAAGCATTGCCAAAACTTGCATGAACACATGAGCACATGAGCACAGTGACTAGTAGCATTCTGTGAAACAGAATATATAGGGACTTAGGATAGTAAACAGAATTAAGAATAGGGTGTGAGTTGTGATCCTAACTCTTAGCAGTAACACCATATGACATTAGGGCACATCATTCTTTATGTCTAAATCTTTTTTATCTGTTAGTGTAATCGTTTCCAAACCAGCTGTGTCATATGATGATAACTCCAATAAACTGTTACTTGAAAAAATACACTACAGATTCTGAAGCAGTTTGGAGAATTTATTTTAAAATACTATGCAAATGCAAAGTGTTTTCTCAGAAAATTTCATAGTAATAGCAGACCCAGCATTAGTGCTCAGTAAATAATTTTAATGGTGTTATATTCACAAGGCTCTTGGTTATCTCTTTTTTTCAATAGTTTATTTTTCAAAAAGTTGATGAGAAATTTTGCTGTCCTCTTATACTATAAAAAGTTGTCAATAACTGAGATAGAGAATAGATGAGAAGGGAGAAAAGGGTGGAATCTACTTAATATGGATTTTTCCTGAACATATATTAATCTTGTAGATTGCATTGAGTTTTGTTTTTTGTTTTTGATTCTTTGAGAAGCAGTTGAGATTCCATTACCTACAATCTGTCTTGGCACATTGGGACATTGGTGTAATTAAGACTGTATATTTAAACTTAAAAATTTTTTCACATCTTTAAGAAGTAGCAGAACCAAATGTTCACTTATGTCTATAAAGATTAAATAATTTTGTAAGTACATGAAAGTGTGAGGAACTCTTAGCGGTTGTCTAGGTTTATTTGTATGTGCACTCATCACTAACATTTTTTGTTTTTTTCATTTTGAAAAAAAAAACCTGCTTGGTCTAGTCTGTTATTGAAGCTTTCAATTGTATTTTTTATTTTGTTCCTTGAATTCTTCAGCTGTAGAATTTCTATTTCGTTCTTTTTTATATCTATTTAATTTCTCATTTCTGATTTCATTGATTTGTTAATCTGTACTAAGTTTTCTTAAGATTTTTTAAAAATTATTTCTCTGGCATTTTTTTATCTTTCCTTATAGTTGGGTTCCACTACTAGAGAATTATTGTGTTGCTTTGGAGGTGTTATGTTTCCTTGCTTTTTCATGTTTGAGGTGTCCCTGCATTGGTTTCGGTGTAATTGGTGGAAAAGTCACACCATCCAATTTTATGGAGTAGGTTTCATAAAGATAGGCTTGTTCACATGAATGGGATTTGGGATATTAGTTGGGTGAGGTGCATTGGCTGTGGTCCTAGGTGGATGCAGTAGTGTAGTATCCACATAGTTTCTTCTGATGCAGTCCATGCTAGTGGCATTTGTGAGTGTTTCAGTGGCCCAGGCTGAGAGAGTTTGTGGACAGTGGTGGTGCAGCTTTGCTAAGGGTGTCCTCACTGTGCCATTTCTCAGGTTGGAGGTGTATGCCTGCATATAATGGATTAGCCAGCTTGGAGCTGGCATTGGGGTTATGGGGAGTTACTCTGGCTGGGAACATATACACACAGTTCCTTGGCCACCTGGGGGTGTGACCACCAAGAGCTGCCCACAGTGCTGTTTCTCAATGCCCGGGATAGGGGTGCAAGGCTGTTGAGCTGACCTGGGGCATGTCATCCAGAGCTGTTCTGGGAGGGGCGCTGCTTCTCAAGACTGGGATGTAGATACACAGCCACTTGGCTGGGTTGGAGGCTTGTATACTGGGAAGGTCCCCAGAGCTATTTCTCAGGCCTGTGTCATGGGCCAACAGCTGCTCAGCCAGCCTGGGTGATTGCCCTCCAGAGGTAGCCATAATCTTTCTCAGTCTATGATTGAGTGCATTGGGCCTTTGAGTGGCTCAGGGTATGGGGCACCACAGGTCTGTTTGTACATCCTTGGATGCAGGTGTGTAGTACTGCACCTGGCCCCAGAGCATGTCAGTATCTTGGAGGCTTCATGGACTGTCCCGCTCAGAAGAGGGCACGCAGCAGTTTGGCCATTTCAAGGGAAGGTGTACACTAGACAGGATTGTCAAACTGTTTTTGTGTCTGGAAGTTAGTTGGTTTCTCTACTATAGGACCAGAGTGACAGCCAGTCCTGGACCCAGGCTCCATGCAGCTTAGGTTGTGGCAGTCAGCCATCCATTTGGGCTTGGGAATGAAGATAGAGCCCCAGTGGTGTAGAGGTACAGTGTTAGTGACCTAAAGAGCAGGGTGCACTCCTGATGTTACTCTGGTCTTAAGATGGCTCTGTGCTGTAGAAAACTTGATGTACAAGGCTAGGTGGGAGTGGGGAGTGCACGCTGTGTGGATTCCTGGAAGCTCCCCAAACTGGGCTCACCACTTATGAAGACTATGAGATTCTCTTGTAGAAAGGATGGTAGGTGTTTGTGGTAGCAATGGGGGCTGGTAGCGTTCTTCTGCTTACCTTTTCCCTGTAACAGGAAGTTTCTGCCGATTTGGGGCAGATTCTCATCCAATCAGAAAAGATAGAGCTACAGAGGCTAGGTGTCTCCAAGCTGCTCTCCTGGACTTCTGATCACCACAGATGCATCTCCATCCACTTCCATGCTGTGCTCAAATGCTCTCCCGTCAACATTCCAATCAAATCTCATCTGTGTATTCATTGCCTTGTCTCTTTCTTGTATGGGGGGACTAGCATCAGGCATATGTAGTCAGTCTTCTTGCTGATGTCACTTCGTTTGTTATTTTGTTTTTCTGGATATTTCTGATCTGCAGATGATAGAGTTTGTTGGTACAGAGCCGGCAGTTATAGAAGGCCAACTGTACACTTCTTATGCTCTTGTAAGAACAGGCCATTTTTGTTTTGGTTTGGTTTCTTTTTTTTTTTTTTTTTTTTTTTCTTCGTACAGATTTGCATATGGTTTTACTCTTTGGAGTTATCCCTTGGCTTTTTTGCCTCAAACATACCTATAATGCATAGCCTATAATATCCAGTTTTGGATCTCTCAAAACAACAAACTTTTATTTTAATATTAGAGTAAAATGGTGTTCTCACCTTTTTTCTCCAGAATACACTCAAAAGCAACAAATAGAATGAGAAAGAGAAACAAAACTCTCTTTGACAATATCACATCTTAAACTATATATATTACAAAGTATAATGAAGATAAAAGAGGGATTCAGAAAGATACCAAGAGGAAATGCCCACAGTTACAGATCTCAGACAAAATCAACAGAACATAGTTATCTAAAGTGTATCCTGAGGAACAAAATCAACAGTCCCTAGTTTGAAACGAACACAACTGATGACCAGCATGGTGCTTCCCAATTTGACACAAAAGAAAAAAAAAAGAAAATGGAGCACCCAAGAAATCACACTGAAGAAACCTGTTTTTAGGAAGCAAAATAGGAAAGGTTATGAGTTCTGGGTTATCTTACAACTGCTGCTCTTCGGATGGTAGAGGAGAGAACTAAAGGCTATAATTGAACACACACAATTTTGTGAGATGAGAGTTTTTGCTGCCTTGAAGTTCAGGCCTGGATTTAGTCCAATATATTCTTCTGCAGAAGTTTTCTCCAGCAGGAACTCATTTGATTCAAAAAAACCGGCAAACTTTTAAAAAGGATGGGGAGTGTGTAATCCGCATGGGTTCCGTACGAGAGGGGAGAGTTTTTCTGGAAGGCTTTACAAGAAATTGAATGAGACAAAGCCTTGCTTTCCACTACCCTTTGTACTTTTTTAAATTCAAAAGAAATTTAGTGCAATAATAAAAACAATAGAGACTTTGAAAAAATAATAAATTCATTTAAACATTTGCAAATAAATCTGAGTACAAGTCCTTTCAGATTTTTACTCATTTTATCCAGCCTCTCATTTATTCTGACTACATCTAATTGACAGCGATTTCTTTAGGTAACTCTCCTTTATCAGACCTTTCACAAAGGCATTCAATTTATAAAATCAATTTTTCCTGTTGCTTTCATATTTCATTTGTTATGTAATACTTATTTATATGATAGATTGAGTATTCCTTATCTAAAATGCTTGGGACCAGAGTGTTTCAAATTTCAGATTTTTAAAAAATATTTACCTTATATACTTACAAGTTGAGTATCCCTAATCTGAAAAATCCAAAATCTGAAATGCTCCAATGAGCATTTCCTTTGAATGTCATGTTGGCACTCAAAAAGTTTCAGTTTGGGGGCATTTCAGGTTTTGGATTAGGTATATTCAACCTGTATGTTACGGCAATAATGTAACTGGCATAGCAAGTTTAGAAATAAATACAATTGACCCTGTAACATAAAGCTCACCTAGAGGAGCATAAACACAATTGAATAGAGAGGCCTGCTAAATACAGGAGTTCAACATACTGTGGGTATTTGTTTTAGGAAAAAAAAAACAAAAATGAAAAGTAATACTCTTTAATGGATTTGTTGATTGAATGTTAAAAGAAACTACCTTAAGCATAGACATATGCTATTGTGTTTCTGTTGCCTTTGAATTTTGCTCAAAGATGTCTTGTTTTAGATACAGTGTTGTAAAATTTAATTTTAATAAAAAAATGTTTGAGCTCCTCCTATTTTCCCTAAGCATAATAAAAAATGAAAGTAAATACTTCCTTTTTAGTTGTTGAAATTAAACAATATTAATAGGATGTTACTGGTGGTTTTAACTATGATGTGCTGTATACCCTGTATCAGTATAAAAGTTTTAAGTAATTTAGAGTTACCTTGACTGGCTTCATGAATATCCTTAGAGAGAGCTCTTCAGACACCTAAAGCTGTTTTAAATTGACGTAATGTTTATTTTACTTTAGGATATGTTTGACAAGGAAAACTATTTTTGAACTATTGTTAAATTTGTTGTTTTTTTATCTTGAAGCTGCCAGAAAAAACTATAATGAACTACTATGAGAAGTATAAGCCTCGAATGAATGAGCTGGAAGCTTTTAATATGGTAAATCTCAGAGTTAAGCATATTAAATTGGATATGTTGCTAGACTTGAATAGGGTCCTATTAAATTTTATTATGGGCCAAGCAATCTATGTTGTTTTTCTCTTACTGTAGAAAAACTATTTGGGATCATTTCCTATTTCAGGATTATATTAGGTATCAGTAATGTAATAAAGAGAACACATGGTAGATTTCTCTTAAAAAAGTATTATAAATGTACAAAAAGTTTCAGAGTCCTTTGAACACATATTGGTCCCAATGCAGTTATTTTACAAGCATTCCTTTTAATGAATTTCATTCTTAGTACCCCTTTAAAAGCTTTCTATCACATCTGATTGCTTGGAGTCTACCTCACAGTCACCTAAAGGACATTCTTTTTCTATTATTAAAGAAAACCTTTTGATCTCTGAAATATTCATTTTCTGAAGATATACATGGATACTGGAGATTGAGTCTATATAAACTTCTGTAGATACCTTTTCTTAAACATAAGTGTTAAGGAAATAAGCTAGTCTTTTTTTTTTTAAGTACCTCCAACCTATCTATCTAATTTTTATTTTAGTTGAAAGTTGTTCTGGCTCCTTGTATAGAGACTTTGATTCTTCTGGATCGACTTTGTTACCTGAAAGAGCAGGTAAATTATGTTATTTTAAAATACATAATAAATATTTTACTCAATACAGTAATATAGATCCACTTATATGTAGGATAAGGTTCTTTCACATAAAACTAGTAAGAAAATTTTTCTCATTATATTTTCATAGTTTAAATATTCATTCCATCTCTTTTTAAACATATACACATATGTACAACAGATGTTTTCAGCAAAGCTGCTATAATAAAGTTTACATTCTTTTAATTGTATGGTAATTACTATACATAGGCAGTGAACATAAACCACTATATATGAAATATTGTATAGCTGAAATTAATAAAGGCCAGACATAAAAGATATTGTATATACATTTCATTTTGTAAGAATTTGTCTTTTAATTCACTTTTGGAGTGTTGGCCATATGGATTCCACAGAATAGAAACTTCTGATCAAGGAAGATTCCTTCTGGTTTTTTTTTCACAGTCTTATTTATATATGTTGAATGACAAAAATATTGTCTTTGGGGTTGTCTTTAAGGAAAATATTTTTTGCAGATTCTACTCTGACTATGGGTAAAATAAAGCTTGATGAACTGTTTAAATTAAACCCATTCATGGACTCACCAAATATTTCCACTATAAACTCTTTAACAATTTTATTTTGTCATACAGGGAGCTTTACTTTCTTCTTTTCAACAAATTCTAATTGGATCAAATGGATATTTTTAAATGTTTGCTTTGTTCTAATTTGTATTTTTATGGAGAAAGGCAATTTTTAAATATGTAAACAATGATATACTTTCCTAAGCTGCCAGCTAACTTCATATCACTGGAAAGCTTTAGTTCCTAAGTTAGTGGGTCATAAAATCAGTACCTATTTTACTAGATTCTCACATCTCTTCTCAAAACAATCTCCATTGACCTATGTACAAGAGGTAAGCAAAACGGTATGCACAAAGATTGATAGATTGTAATGAAATAATAGAAATTATATGTTATTTTTAATATTTCAATTAATATCTTATAAAATAATGCACATTTATGTTAGAAAATTTAAAATACAGGGTATATAATGAAATTAAGTGTAGCCATAATACTACCTTTTATTTAATAGCTTCAATTATTATATTTTTAGTATACTTTCTATGGAATCTCTCAAATATATATGTATTATGTATGTATATAGTTATGTGTGCACATTATTTATACTTTGATTTAAATTAGAATCAAATTATAAATGCAGTTTTACATCTAATTCATTTTATATATTTTATTCAGAATTTTCCACCATATTAAATGCACTATAGAAAGTGAATAATATGTCATCATAAAATAATTTATTTAACTAATATCCATTTGTGATTGGCCACTTCTAGTTTTTCACAACCATAGCAAACAGTAAACTCGTAATTCGCTCTCTATGTACATCCTTGTTTCCTCAGCATAAATTTTCTTGAAGGTGTAATTGTGAATGTTAATTTTGTTTAACAAAGAATAAGAATTTTCTGTGATATAGTTTGTTTTTATGAATTTTTTATATTACAATACATAATCTGACTCCTCTCTCATATTTTTCTTTAACAAATGGTTGTATATCTAAATCACTTATCAATTTGCAGGAAGATATTGCGTGGTCTGCTCTTGTGAAGTTATTTGATCCTGTGAAATCTCCCAGATGTTATGCTGTTATTGCTCTGAAGAAGCAGCAATGATTTCCATTGAAGCAAATTATTAGATGTATTTCTCTATGAGACCTGCTACTGAGATTGCTTTTCTAAACATTTATGTCCTGTTTTATAAAAATTTTTAAATGATTGCTCTATATTTTAAATAATAAAATATGGCTAACAACAGAAGGTTAAAATCCATTTTTCCACGGTCAAAGCATACATTAATAAAATCAGAACCCACGATAACAATATAAAAGGATTGACCTACATTCCTGAGTTAGTACATCAGTAGAAGATTGTAATCTACATCTTAATTCCTGTTCAATGTTTAAGACCCTCTATATTTGCTACAAATCACATTTTGATTTATTGAATTTAGCAGAGATAAGAGGTAAAGTTAGTTGTGCTGTAGATCATTTACAGTTTCATCCACATTTTGGAAGTGTTTTTCTTTTACCAGGAGGAAAAAAAATCTGCATTTAATGGGAAGAAATATCCAGAAACCAGGTCAGAAACTTAAAAGTGCCTCGTTTATAGCACATTTTACACTGGGTTTTAATCTAAGTGCATGGGATAATTCCCTTAAAGAAAGTTGTATCTTATAAGAAGATACTCTCTTTAGGGATTCTTGAGGCAATTTATCTTACTAAAAGAAAATGATGGGTTGACACTTAATGGAATTACCGTATAGTCTGT
Source organism: Sapajus apella (assembly GCF_009761245.1). Classification (NCBI taxonomy): domain Eukaryota; kingdom Metazoa; phylum Chordata; class Mammalia; order Primates; family Cebidae; genus Sapajus; species Sapajus apella. The sequence continues at coordinate 41,357,974 of NW_022436942.1, forward strand.
AAAAAGCCAATCTGAGTAAACCAAGAGTCAATGGAATGAGGCCAACACCCTGCCCATTGTGAAACAAGTCCTTTTTATTAGCAGAAAACTTGAGGATTCTAATGCATGCCAAAAAGATGAACAGCTGGAATAAAGCTTCCTTGATCATCAACTAGAGAGATTTTATAAAATTTTCCAAAGCAAAAAAAAAAAAAAAAAAAAAAAAAAACTGCTTTTTAAAATATTGGCATCTATCCAACAAATAAGAATAATTATATGTCTTTGTATTATAATATTGAGTTTACAGCCTATATATATGTGTGTGTGTGTGTGTGTGTGTGTGTATATATGTGCATATGGATAAACAGATTCTTTGTACAGATTGTACAATACTTGGAAAATAAGCCATTTTTAAGCTTTTTTTTCGTACACAACTTTTCACATATTTAGAAGTGGAGGGTAGAGATAGGGAATTCCCATGTACTCATCACAAAGTGCAATATAATTATCAACACTTTACCAATTTTGTTTCATCTTTACCCACATAAGCATGCACATGCACACCCTACTCACACATACCCTAGCTGGAGAACTTCAAAGCAAATTCCAGGAAGTTTGTTACTTCTAACAGTTAAGGGTTTTGTTTTGTTTTGTTTGTTTGTTTTTTCATAACATCTATAATTGTCTCATTCACATATCTGTGGCTGAAAAAGTCTTTATATCAGTTTCTTCAATTCAGAATCTAAACAAATTTAACACATTTGCATTTGCTTCATATGTCTCTTAGGTTGTTTTAAATATATAATGATATCCCCTCCATTTTTAAAATTTCACATCATTTTTATTTTTTTAAGAAACCAGGTAATTTTTTCTATAAAATATGAATACATTCTATAGAATAGATTTCTAGATTTATCTGATTATACCCTCAGAGAGCCGTTTAATACAACTTCCCAAGTATTTCCTAAAAGTTGTTAGATCTAGAAACTTAAGAGAGTCAAGTTGTTATTATGTGTTTGTTTTTGTCTTTTGGCAAAAATACTTCATAGTGTTATGTACTTTCTATTACATCATATCAGGAGACATGTTTGGCTGTTCCACATTTAGTGATACTAAGATTGATCAGCAGCTTCAGCTGTTTTGAGTCTTATTTATTCAATATAAAGTTTTCCCATTAACCTTCCTTTGAATGGTTTTAGCAGCCATTGGCAATTATAGAAAACAGGAAGAAAGAAAACCAGATCGTGAGTTCATTTGTCATATTCATACTGACTGCATTAGAATCCTCCTCAGTGTCATTTTGTCAGTTGCGTTCTTTCTCCTAAAAAGCTTTCTTGTTTCAGCCTGCTGTGATTTCCTCTTATTGTTGACTATATAGCTATTTCAGAAGGAGCAGAAAACCTTTTCAGCCAACTTTTTTCTTTTATAATTTTACTTTCCATGTAAAAATGTAAAATTCTTTCCTCGTACCCAAATATTTTTATAATGTTTATTTATCATTATAATAAAGAAAAATATTTTATATATGTAAAACACCTTTTAGAATAGAGAAGTTATAACAGGCCAGGCACGGTGGCTCATGGTGGCACTTTGGGAGGCTGAGGTGTACAGATCAGCCGAGGTCAGGATTTCCAAACCAGCCTGGCCATCATGGTGAAACCCTGTCTCTACTAAGAATACAAAATTAGCTGGGCATGCTGGCACATTCCTGTAATTCCAGCTACAGCAGGAGAATCACTTGAACCTAGGAGGCAGAGGTTACAGTGAGTCAAGATTGCATCATTGCATTCCAGCCTGGGCAACAAGAGCAAAATTCTGTCTCAAGGAAAAAAAAAAAAAGTAAATTACAACAGTATCATCAGCAAGGCAACTTGATAGTAATTTCTGTGCTTTAAACAATTGTCAGAAATTGTATGTATTCATTAATGGTTTCCATTTTTATGAATCAGTTAAATGTGTGATGCAAGCATCAAATCAATATGAGATAGCCTGTATTCACCACACTGAGATGATAACATTTCCACAGAAAGCAAAGAAACAGTATTTTAGACTACAGCTTTGTACACATGAATCCCATTGCAATGGTTGTAGACTCTCATCTCATAAAAACTGCACTTTGGGAACTAGTTTACAGTTCAGCCAAAGAATGTGGTACCTTGGCATGAGCACAAATTCTGACAATTAAATTCTGAGTGAACTAAAGCATGACAGTGCTTAACATCTCGGAGCCTCATTTATAAAATGGGGTTTTATTTATTTTCATTTTATTAACATTGAATACTTACCACTTGTCAGAGATTATGCTAGGCATTGATAGTATGGAGAAAATATGTCACTGTCTTCAAAGAGCCTACATACAGTCCAGTGAGAAAGATAAACAATAAAATTATTAATTATAATAGTTAACAATTGTCAAGATCAGAACTCAAGGGTTTAGGATATAGGATTTTTGTTTGTTCGTTTTCTTTTTCTCATTTTTTTTTATTGCATTTTAGGTTTTGGGGCATATGTGAACAACATGCAAGATTGTTGCATAGGTACACATATGGCAGTGTGATGTGCTGCCTTCCTCCCCATCGTGTATATCTGGCATTTCTCCCCATGCTATCTCTCCCCAGCTCCCCACCAATTTTTAAGGGTGTCTTCAGAGCAATAGCCAAAGAGAACAGGGACTCAATAATATTAGTAGTATAGTTTAGACTCAGGTGAGCTAAATTGTTTTGTATTGTTGGGTAAGTCACTTAACTGTTTAGTGTGCCCCAGTTTTCTTATCTGTAAAAAGAACATAAGAATAGAACTTATAAGATTTTTAGGAAGATTAAGTGTATGAATATGTTATTGAACTACCTAAAAATGCCTCCAAAAAACTAATGAAATAAAGCTAAGTCTTTTGTAACTCACCACAGTAACAGGGCACTGCCTTGACAGGCTTCACAGTGCATCTGAAGGGGGAAATTAGGGCAGAATATTTATAGGATTTGGAGGTCTGGGCTCAAAGGTAGAGAAAAAAAAACATTTGGAAAAGTTAATTTCATAAGAGATTAGGATTAGCATAGATAGCAATGCCAGGGTCTTGAAGCAAGTGTTGATAAGTAAATTGTTGTTTGATAAGTGAATTATTTGAGAAGTTGAGAGGATTGAGATAAATTATTGTATAGGAATTTTCTGAAGCAATGAAGTTATTTATTGGGGTACAGTCCTATTCCTATACAAAGTTTTCCTGTAAAAAACAGATAAATCATGTTAACACAGGTGGTTTCAGTTCTTAAACCTAATATCTCTGTCATGCAGATGCAGATGGTTGCAGTTCTCAATGTAAAGCACTTAATTCCACATAATGCATAGTATAAAAGTAAGTTATGTTTGTTAAATATTCTAGACAGACTAACATGAACTTAGCCATATTTATGGCAGAATTGATTTCATAGGAAAAATGTGTTATAAATTCCAGTTAAACAACTTACAAATGGATTTCTAGTAACCTCATTTAAAAGTTGAAGAATTCTCTACATTTAAAAGTGAAATGGCAAAGCCAACATCATACTGAATGGACAAGTGCTGGAAACGTTCCCCTAAGAACAGGAACAAGACAAGGATGCCCACTTTCACCACTCCTGTTGAAAATAGTACTGAAAGTCTTGGCAAGAGCAATCAGTCAAGAGAGAGAAATAAAAGGCATCCAAATAGGAAAAGAACAAGTCAAGTTAGCTATGTTCACTGATGGTATGATTCTATACCTAAAACATGCCAAAGATACTGCAAAAAGGTGCCTACTACTGATAAATGACTTCAGGAAGGTTTCAGTGTACAAAATCAGTATACAAAAATCAGTAGCATTTCTATACACCAGTAATGTTAAAGCTGACTGACAGCCAAATCAAGAGTGCAGTCCCATTTACAGTAGGCACCTAAATAAATAAATAACACCTAAGGATACATGTAAACAAGGCAGTAAAATATCTCTACAAGGAGAACTACAAACACTGCTGAAAGAAATCATAGATGACACAAACGATGGAAAACCATCTCATGCTCAGGGATGGAAAGAATATCATTAAAACAGCTATACTGCCCAAAGCAGTCTACAGATTCAGTGCTATCCCTATGAAATGACCAATATCATTTTTCACGGTATTAGAAAAATGTATTCTAAAATTTATGTGGAACCAAAAAGAGACCCTGAATAGACAAAGAACTCCAAAGCAAAAGGAACAAAGCCTGAAGCATCATATTACCTGACTTCAAACTATACTATACAGCTACAGTAACTAAAAGAGCATGATACTACTTCAAAAACAGACACATAGACTAATGGAATAGAATAGAGAACCAGAAGTAAAGCCACACACCAATAACTATTTGATCTTTGTGAAAGTTGTCAAAAACAAGCAATGGGGAAAGACTCCATACTCAATAAATGGTTCTGGGAAAACTGACTAGCCATATACAGAAGAATGAGACTGGACCCCTAACTTTCACTATAAAAATTAACTCAAAATGGATTAAATATTTAAATGTAAGACTTCAAACTGTAAGAATACTATAAGAAAACCCAGGAAACACCATTCTAGACTTTGGTTTGGGGAAATAATTAACGGCTATGCCCTCAAAAGCAATTTCAACAAAAAATTGGACTAGCGGAGCCTAACTGCACTAAAGTACTTCTGCACAACAAAAGAAATTATCAATAAACAGGCAGCCTATGTAATGGTAGGAAATATTTGCAAACTATGTATCTGACAAAAGTCTGATATCCAGTATCTATAAGGAACTTAATGCAACAACCAAAAAACAAGTAACCATATTAAAACGTGGGCAAGTCACATGAACAGATGCTTCTCAAAAGATTTACAAGTGGCCACAACCATATTTAAAAATGTTCAACATTACTAATCACCAGAGAAATGTACATCAAAACCACAATTAAATACTATATCACACCAGTCAGAATGGCTGTCATTAAAAAGTCAAAAAGTAATAAATGCTTGTGAGGCTACAGGAAAAGGAAAACATTTATACATTGCTTGTGGGAGTTTAAGTTATTCAACCACTGTGTAACGCAGTTTGGAAGTTTCTCAACTTAGAACTACCACTGGATCCAGCAATCCCATTACTGGGTATATAACCAAAAGAAAGTAAATTGTTCTACCAAAAGAACAGTTGTACTCATATGTTCGTCATAGCATTATTCATAATAGTAAAGACTTAGGTACCCATCAATGGTGGATCGCATAAGGAAAATGTGGTACATAAACACCATGGAATACTACATAGCCATAAAAAGGAATAAAATCATATCCTTTGCAGCAACCTGAATACAACTGGAGGCCATTATCCTAAGCAAATGAATGCAGGAACAGAAAACCAAATACTACATGTTCTTTCTTGTAATTGGGAGCTTAACATTGGATATGCATGGACATAAAGATGGGAACCACAGACACTGGGAACTACAAGAGGGATGAGAAATGGTGGAGGCAGGGGCTGAAAAACTACCTATTGTGTACTATGCTCATTACCTGAATGACAGGCTCATTCACACTCCAAATCTCAATGTTAGTTATTAAACCCCTGTAACAAACCTTTACATGTACCCACTGAATCTAAAATAAAAGTTGAAATTATTTTTTAAAAGAAATACAAAAATGGATACTTTTGTCCAATATTAATTAAAATATTAAAACCTACTTTTTCTGATTTTGATTTAGCTTATTTTGATGAATATTTTCAAATATGCTTTTTTCTTTCCTATTAATTTTGAATTTTTGTACTTACATGTTTTAGATATGTCTCATCTAAACAGCATAGTGTTGGACCTTAGGTTTTCAGGAGTTCAGTCTTTCTTTTTTAATTGAAGGATTTAATTTACAATTAGTGGAATTGCTGATATAGATGAATTTAAGTCTGCCATTCTATTTTTTGCTTTCTGTATGTTCTGCCTGTTCTATGTTTCTTGTTGTCTTTTATGACCTTTTTTTTTTTTTCTTGAGAGACAGAATCATTATCACAGTTAGATGAGGGCAAGCAGAGCCTTCTGTTCTAAGCCCCGCACATCAAAGGTCCTTGAACATTAAAGTCCTGCCTGGTGCCTGGGACCATCGAGCTTGACAATGCCATCTGGGCAGGGCAGCCATCACAGCCCTCATCCAGATTACAAACTGTTGCAGTCCTTCTCCCCTTTAAGCAACTCTTAAAGAGACACTCTTCATAATGAATATAGTTTCAATTTTTTCAGGAAGATATAATAATTCTAAATTTAGTTAACATATATAGTTAACATAATCTCAAAATATATGAAACAAACTAACACAACTACAAGAAGAAATAGATAAATTTGTGGTCATTCCAGAAGTATCTTTATGTTCTGATCTTACAGAAAAAGCAAACAAAATTATAAGGATGTAAGATTTGAACAATGAAATAAGTAAAACTAGTCTAATGTGCCAATACAGTACACTGTACCCAGTTAATACAGAGTACATAATTTTTTTAAGCACATAAGGGAACTTTTAGGAATTTGGCTATGTGCTGGGCTTTAAAGAAAATTTCAATGCCTTTCAAAACATTGACATCACATACAGTGTAGTATTTGATCACAATGTATTGAAGCTGAAAAAAATGCTTTAAAGTGAGTAGAAAATATCATTTGGTGTCAATTTTAAAATTGTACAGTGAAATAATTTGGGAGTCAAGAAAATCACAGCAGACATCACATATTTTGAAATAAATAAAAATAATTAAATCATAATGGAAAAATATGCATGAAAACCTATATGCTGAGCTAAAATCATGCTACAGTTGAAATTCTACTTTTGCCACAAATATTGGAAGAGTACCGACAAATGATTATAATGAAAAACACATTCAGGGGTGATAAATGCATTCCAAAATCACTTCTTAAATAACTAACAAAATTGAAACAACTGTCAAAACTTACAATTTCCTTTAAAATATAGAACATTTAACCAATATCAGGAATGAATAAGGGAACATCACTATAGAGCCTACAGAAATTAGAGCAACTCTCTGATGGCAGATTGATAAATTTGTATGAAATGGAAAAAAATTCTAAAAGAAATGCAATAAAGCAAAACTGTCTCAAGAAGGAAAGTAAATCATAAATAACATGTGACTGTTTAATTGAATCTGCAATTAAGTATCTACCTTTCAGTGAAGGTACTTTGTTAATATTGTATATAATTTAATCGATCACCATCTCTTAGCTGCTCTGTGACTAAGACCATGCTAGACACTAAAGGTGGAGAGAAAGATTTTAAAGCTTTGACAGTTGCTAATTTCAAGTTTGTAATCTAGTCATTGAAACATATACGATAGGTATATGGAAGAGCTGAGATTTAGATAATGACTTTGAGAAGATTAAAAAAAAATAAGTTGCTACATGAGCACAGAATCCTTTACAATGAACTATGTCCTTGTACTGTTCACTTCTGTCACCAACTGTGAGTATGGTGCATTAGTCATAGTTTCCTTCATGTTGTTTTTCAGTGTGTTCAGTACAGTGGCTTATTTTCATGGAGAAGGACTGTTTAAGAAATAATCTTCTATATGAAATATGTGCTGTGGTTAACCTGTGACCAAAGGAACTCCAAGCTCCCACACCTTCCTGGATGGCTTGTACTTGGCTACTGGCTGTATGCATTGTAATTTACTACTTGATGTATTTATGTCAGTGGTTTGCCTTATTCAGTTTGCAAATATTTTGTCATTGGAAGGCCTTTTTTAAAGTATATACTGTTTTCATTAGAATTTTCAAATGCACAATCTAGCAAAAAAGAGTTAACATATGCCAGCATAGAACAAAGTAGGATGTATTTAAATCTCATGGGAGGAAAAGCCCTTAACTTGCATTAAGTTATGATCGAATGTGGTCATTTTTAGAAAAATAGAGAAATTATGCAAATTCCAGCCTAAAATATACCACATTGCCTTCTATTTGGTCAACATGGGATTTTGTGTACATCAGGTGATCATGTTGAAGTAACTGCACATGTATTCTTAATTAGCTGCCCTCTCAGGAAAGGCAAAATCTTGTAATACTGCTACAAATTTTCTCAGAAAAATACTAGATCTGAATGGTGGTTTTCCCATCAAGCAAAATGTATTCAAATAGTGTGTTTCAAGAGCAAGATAAAACAATTCCAGATACCATTAGATTATAACACACATATTTAGTGTTTTGGGGACTTAAGAATATTTTTAATTTTAGTAGATAATATAATGCTGTGTAGGTAGACCACTAATAAAGGCAAAAGAGACAGAATTTTAATCATGAAGAAAAAGTATTAGTGCTCTACTTCCACTTAAACTAACTTAAAAGGATAGAGCTAAAAAATAAAATAGAAATCAAAGGAGGGTTCACTTTTAATGTTGTAGGATGTTAGACATTGTTCTGTGTATATAAGTAATGTCTTAAAAGTCCACATTTCCATTTACATTACTAGCTTATACTTGGTTTAGGAACTTTAGGAAGCCATTCCTTAACAGCATGTTATGCTGAACTAAAGAATGATTTTTAAAGATCTTGAGGATCAATGTTTAGGATGTAAGAACTAAAAGCTTTTGCAAGATAAATTATTTCATAGATATCTTTTCTCATTAATAACAAGCACAGTTGTTTATCTTGCTGATAAAGTTTGAAATTCTTAAAAATATGATTCATATTTTTAGATATCTAGCACAATTTTAATATCTAATTTTTAAGGTGGTTATTGGTAATGTGTTTTTATTCTAATACATTAACTTTTCTTTCATTAATAGTGAGCACAGTTGTTTATCTTGCAGATAAACAGGTTTGAAATTCTTAAAAATATGATTCATATTTTTAGATATCTATCAAAGTTTTAATATCTACTTTTTAAATGTGGTTATTGGCAATGTGTTTTCATTCTAATACATTGGTAGTAAATGCTTGGAGAATAATTAATATTGTTGCCATTAATAACATAGCTTCTAACCTTAATACAACAAAGTAGGGGTAAATCAACAAAAATTTCCTTAACTTTATTTTATTAAAATAAAATTAAGTCTCATAGCTTTGTTTAAAGTTAAGTAAATATTCTGATGTGTTGTAGAACTTCTGAAGACTGTAGTAGACTAATGAAGTCCCAACATATACATATTTAATATATGTCCTGATTTTTAGATTCTAACTTCTCTTAAAAATGCAAACTCATAAGGCGTATAGGATAGCTATTTTGAGGGACCAAAACAAAAATGCCTGAAAGACAGGAAACAAGAGACTAAATCTCTACAACTTTTTAAAAATTGATATGTCTGCTTCGGATCAAGGAACACATATTTAAATTCAATGAAACATCATTGACCATCTATGAACTGGACACTGTACTAGGTGCTTTTACACTTATCTCTATCCTCAGAACAATAAAGTAATTATTAAATTAGTGCTATAGATAATATCAAAATATTCATTTACACTTAGGGAAAGATTAAAGTATTTTAAACTACTTCATTCATTCCCCATTTACTCTAGGGTTTTAATTGTTTTCTTCTTTTTTTTTTATTGTACTTTAACTTCTGGAGTACATGTGCAGATCTTGTAGGATTGTTGCATAGGTATACACATGCCATGGTGCTTTGCTGTCTCCATCCCCTGGTCACCTACATCAGCCATTTCTCCCAGTGTTATCCCTCCCCTAATTCCCCACCCCCAGCTGTCCCTCCCCTAGCCCCTCGCCCCCTAACATACCCCTGTGTGTGAATGTTCCCCTCCCTGTGTCCATGTGATCTCACTCTTCAAAACCCGCCTATGAATGAGAACATGCGGTATTTGATTTTCTGTTCTTTAGTCAGTTTGCTGAGAATTATGGTTTCCAGATTCATCCATGTCCCTAACAAAGGAAATGAACTCATCGTTTTTTATAGCTGCATAGTATTGCATGTTGTATATGTGCCACATTTTCCTTGTCCAGTCTATCATTGATGGACATTAGGGTTGGTTCCAGATCTTTGTTATTGTAAACAGTGCCGCACTGAACATACCTGTGCATGTGTCTTTCTTTATAGGAGAACGATTTATAGTCCCTTGGGCGTATACATAGTAATGGGATTTCTAGGTCAAATGGAATCTCTATTTCTAGATCCTTGAGGAATTACCACACTGTCTTCCACAATGGTTGAACTAATTTAGACTTCTACCAACAGTGTAAAATGTTCCTATTTCCTCACATCCTCTCCAGCATCTGTTGTCTCCAGATTTTTTAATGATTGTCATTCTAACATGTGAAATGGTATCTCAATGTAGTTTTGATTTGCATTTCTCTGATGATGAGCATTTTTTCACATGTTTCTTGGCCTCATAAATGTCTTCTTTTGAAAAGTGTTTATATCCTTTGCCCACTTTTGAATGGGTTTGTTTGTTTCTTGTAAATCTGCTTTAGATCTTTGTCGATTCTGGATATTAGTCCTTTGTCTGATGGGTAGATTGCAAAAACTTTTTCCCATTCTGTCAGTTGCCAGTTCACTCTAATGATTGTTTCTTTTTCTGTGCAGAAACTCTTAAGTTTAATTAGATCCCATTTGTCTATTTTGTCTTTTGTTGCCGTTGCTTTTGATGTTTTAGTCATGAAGTCGTTGCCTATGCCTATGTCCTGAATGGTTTTGCCTAGGTTTTCTTCTAGGGTTTTTGTGCTGTTAGTTCTTATGTTTAAATCTTTAATCCATTTGGAGTTAGTTTTAGTGTAATGTATAAGGAAGGGATGCAGTCTCTGCTTTCTGCACATGGCTAGCCAGTTTTCCCAACACCATTTATTGAACAGGGAATCCTTTCCCCATTGCCTGTTTTGTCTGGTTTGTCAAAGATCAGATGGTTGTAGATGTATGGTGTTGCTTCTGAGGACTCTGTTCTGTTACATTGGTCTATATCTCTATTTTGGTACCTGTACCATTCTGTTTTGATTACTGTAGTCTTATAGTTTAGTTTGAAGTGAGGTACCGTGATGCCTCTGGCTTTGTTCTTTTTGCTTAGGATTATCTTGGCTATACAGGCTCTTTCTGGGTTTCATATAAAATTTAAAGTGTTTTTTTTTTTCTACTTCTGTGAAGAAGGTCAATGGTAGCTTGATGGGGATAACATTGAATCTATAAATTACTTTGGACAGTATGGCCATTTTCACGATGTTTATTCTTCCTAATCATGACCATGGAATGTTTTTCCATCTGTTTATGTCCTCTCTTATTTCCTTGAGTAGTGGTTTGTAGTTCTCCTTGAAGAGGTCCTTACACCCTTTGTTAGTTGTATTCCTAGGTATTTTATTCTCTTTGTAGCAATTGTGAATGGAAATTTGCTCATGATTTGGCTCTCTGTTTGTCTGTTATTGTTGTATCTGAATGCTTGTGATTTCTGCACATTGATTTTTTTATCTTGAGACTTTGATGAAGTTGCTTATCAGCTTAAGGAGATTTTGGGCTGACATTATGAGGTCTTCTAAATACACAATCATGTCATCTGCAAATAGACAATTTGACTTTCTCTTTTCCTAGTTGAATACCCTTTATTTCTTTTTCTTGCCTGATTGCTCTGGCTAGTACTTCCAATACTATATTGAATAGAGTGGTGAGAGACAGCATCCTTGTCTAGTGCCAGTTTTCAAAGGAAATGCTTCCAGTTTTTGCCCATTCAGTATGATAATGGCTGTGGATTTGTCATAAATAGCTTTTATTATTTTGAGATACATTCCATAGATACCAAGTTTGTTTTCTTAATAGTGTAAGGAGGATTGCTGGCAAGATGGCCAAACAGGAACAGCTCCAGTGTACAGCTCCCAGCAAGAGAGAGGCAGAAGGCAGGTGATCTCTGCATTTCCAACAGAGTGGTGTCTGGAACGTCAGCGAGACACAACCATTTACCTCCCTGAAAAGGGGGGCTGAAGCCAGGGAGCCAAGTGATCTAGCTCAGAGGGTTCTACCCACTCGAAGACCAGCAAGCTAAGATCCACTGGCTTGAAATTCTTGTAGCTACCTTAGCAGTCGAAGCTCAACCTGGGACATTGGAGCTCAGTGTGGGGAGGAACATCCACCATTGCTTAGGCTTGAATAGGTGGTTTTAACCTTGCCTGTGTAAACAAAGGCACCAGGAAGTCCAAACAGGGCAGAGCCCACAGCAGCTCAGCAAGGCCTCTGCAGGCAGACTGTGTCACTAGACTCCCTCCTTGCTGGGCAGGGAATCTCTGAAGAAAGGAAGCAGCCCATCAGGGACTTATAAATAAAGACATTACCTTCCTGGGACAGAGCACCTGGGAAAAGGGGCGGTTGTGGGTACAGCTTCAGTAGACTTAAACATCCCTACCTGGCAGCCCTGAAGAGAGCAGTGGATTTCCCAGCACAGAGTTTGAGCTCTGATAAAGGACAGACTGCCTCCTCAAGTGGCTCCCTGACCTCTGTGTGTCCTAACTGGAAGACACCTCCTAGCTGGGGCTGACAGACACTTCATACAGGAGAGCTCTGGCAGGCATCCGGTGGGTACCCTTCTGGGAAAAAGCTACCAGAGGAAGGAATAGGCATCAATATTTGCTGTTCTGTAGCCACTGCTGGTGATTCCCAGGCAAGCAGAGTCTGGAATGGACCTTCAGCAAACTCCAGCAGACCTGCAGCAGAGGGGCCTATCAGAAGGAAAACTAACAGAAAAAAATAGTTTCAACATCAACAGAAAGGATGTCCTCTCAGAGACCCCATCCAAAATTCACCAACTTCAAAGACCAAAAGTAGATAAATCCATGAAGATGGGAAGAAACCAGTGCAAAAAGGCTGAAAATTTCAAAAATCAGAATGCCTCTTCTCTTCCAAGGGATCACGACTCCTCACCAGCAAGGGAACAAAACTGAACAGAGAATGAGTTTGATGAATTGACAGAAGCAGACTTCAGAAGGTGGGTAATCACAAACTTCTCTGAGCTAAAGGAGCATGTTCTAACCCAATTCAAGGAAGCTAACAACCTTGAAAAAAAGCTAGACAAAATGCTAACTTAAATAATCAGAAGAGAAGAACATAAATGACCTGATGGAGCTGAAAAACACAGCACAAGAACTCCATGAAGCATACCCAAGTTTCAATAGCCGAATTGATCAAATGGAAGAAAGGATATCAATGATTGAAGGTTAGCTCAATGAAATAAAGTGAGAAGACAAGATTAGAGAAAAAAGAGTGAAAAGAAATGAACAAAGCTTCCACGAAATACGGGATTATGTGAAAAGACCAAATCTGCATTTGACCCAGAAGTGATGGGGTGAATGAAACCAAGTTGGAAAACACTCTTCAGGACATTATCCAGGAGAACTTCCCCAACCTAGCAAGGCAGGCCAATATACAAATCCAGAAAATACAGATAACCCCACAAAGATATTCCTCAAAAAGAGCAACCCCAAGATAATCATCAGATTCACCATGGTTGCAATGAAGGAAAAAATGCTAAGGGCAGCCAGAGAGAAAGGTCAGGTTACCCACAAAGGGAAGGCCATCAAACTAACAGTGATCTCTTGGCAGAAACCATACGAGCCAGAAGAGAGTGGGAGCCAATATTCAGCATCCTTAAAGAAAATAATTGTCAACCCAGAATTTCATATCCAGCCAAATTAAGCTTCATAAGCAAAGGAGAAATAAAATCTTTTATGGACAAGCAACTGCTGAGAGATTTTATCACCACCAAACCTGCCTTACTAGAGTTCCTGAAAGAAGCACTAAACATGGAAAGGAACAACCAGTAGTCACTACAAAAACATACCAAATTGTAAAGACCCATTGACACTATGAAGAAGCCATGCCAACTAATGGGCAAAACAACCAGCTAGTATCATAATGGCAGGATCAAGTTCACACATAACAATATTAACCTTAAATGTAAATGGGCTAAATGTCCCAATTAAAAGACATAGACTGGCAAATTGGATAAAGGGTCAAGACCCATTGGTGTGCTATATTCAGGAAACCCATCTCACGTGCAAGGACACACATAGACTCAAAATAAAGGGATGGAGGAAGATTTACCAAACAAATGGAGAGCAAAAAAAGCAGGAGTTGCAGTCCTAGTCTCTATTAAAATGGACTTTAAACTAACAAAGATCAAAAGAAACAAAGAAGGGCATTACGTAATGGTAAAGGGATCAATGCAACAAGAACAGCTAACTATCCTAAATATGTATGTGTCCAATACAGGAGCACCCAGATACCCAAAGTAAGTTCTTAAACACCTATAAAGAGGCTTAGACTCCCACACAATAATAGTGGGAGACTTTGACACCCCACTGTCAATATTTGACAGATCAATGTGACAGTAAATTAACAAGGATACCTAGGAATTGAACTCAGATCTGGACCAAGCAGACTTAATAGATATCTTCAGAACTCTCCACCCCAAATCCATAGAATAGACATTCTTTTCAGCACCATATCACACTTATTCTAAAATTGACCACATAATTGGAAGTAAACATGAATTTTTCTCAACAAAATAAAAATTTAAACTACTGTATGGTCTAACCCTCCCACTACTGGGTATATCCCAAGGAATAGAAATCAATGTGTTGAAGAGATATCTGCACTTCCATGTTATTGCAGCACTTTTCACAATAACCAACATATAGAATCAGCCTAAGTGTCCATCAATGGATGAATGAATAAAGAAAATATGGCAAATACACATAATGGAATACATATTCAGTCAGAAAAAAGGTAATCATTTGCAACAACATGGATAATTCTGGAGGACATTATATTAAGTGAAATACGACAGATATATATATTTAAAAAACCACATGGTTTCATTCATAGGTGGAATCTTAAAAAGTTGATCTCATAGGAGTAGAAAGTACAGTGGTGGCTACCAGGAGCTGGGTGGTTGGTGGGGACAGTGGGCTGGTTGGGGAGGTGCTGGTCAAAGGACACAAAAATTCAGGTAGGTAGGAGTTATAAGCTTAAGACATCTATTGCACATGTCAAGTGTAATATGTTTAAAAGATATATAATTAATGGGATGCTGTGTTCTTGAAAATTGCTGACAGTGGGTGTAAGGTGTTCTTTCCACAAAAATGATGCCTATGTGACATAATGCATATTTTAATTCACTGTATTTAGTCACTTTGCAATATTTATATACTTTAAATCATCATGTTACATGAAGTAAATACATACAATTTTGTCTGTCATTTAAGAAAATAATTTTTAAAAAAAACATTGTGTTATCTGTATATTAAAAACCCTAACTTCTATAAATATATATTGCAGTTTGGAAAACATAACTCTTTAAAAGGTCTTTATAATTTTTTGGTAGATTCTGTACACCAAATTCTGTGCTTTTTCTGTTTCTTATTATGGCTGTCTTTTCACCCATGGGTTCTTTTCATGTTAATAAAGGTAGAATTGGAATTTACACAGAATTCTAAGAAAATCAGGATACAGTGAATTTACTGAGGCAAAGAAGTCAGGTTAGTGGTCTGAAGCTCAAATTGCCTTAACATAAAAGCTGTGATTTTTACAAATCCATGAAAAATGAATAAAGAAATTGGTCCTTGAATAATAATTGTCATGCCATTTTAAACTTTTTCTCTTTTTGCTAAGAAAAAATGAAGAAAATGTATTTAAATTACTCATAGTCCCACCACCAAGTGTAGATATTTTTCATTTGATTCAAATGCATCCATTATTTATATTTGCCTTAATGAACATATCATTTAATATTCTGCATCTTTTACTTAACATTACATAATAAGCATTTTCTTATGATTCTGCATCACCCTTATGATAATTATATTTAACACTCCATCCTAATGAGACATACACTATTTACCATAATTTTATTGTTGGATCTCTAGGTTGTTTCTGATTTCTTGCTGTTATACCTAAGACTGCTATGAATGCTTTGAGCTTAAAGCATTATTCCATTTCTTCAATTATTTACTCTCCCAGAGCATATATTCCTAGAAATTTTCCATTTTTAAATATATATATTTAAAATATATATTTAATTATGTTGTTCTTCATAACAGCTGCCATCTTGGGAAGTTATTGATGGTTAAACACAAGATCCATAGACAGCTTCATAACAATGAAATGTAAGCTTTGAATATTCTCCTGCTTAGATATTTGTACATAAAAATACCAGAAATCATAGACAAGCAATCTACTAATGATTTGACAGAAATTGATTCAAATTAAGTCTTTTACATAAATGTGCCAATAAACTTAATTCAAAAATATCACCCAAAATGCACAAATGACCAGTAACCAAATACATACATAGCATTTTTTCCATTTTTCTTTTTTTCTTTCTTTTTCATACATAGCATTTTCTATGTACCCCATATACTATAATTTTTAAACAGCCTATAACTTAATCTGTGTTGCAAAGTGTTTTCTCTGCCCCAAAGAATCCACCTCTAATCTGGTAAATGCAAAGAGCATGTAGATTAAGTGAAATCACAAACAGACACAGAAGCTCAATTTAAACTGATGTCATAAAAAGAAAAAGCACCCCACTTACCTATATTAGTTAATAGATGTCAAAATGGCCAGATCGACAGCAATAGAATGGGACCACTTCAGTAACAGATTTCATGGAATTCCCCTTAGAATTTCCATTTTTATTGGCCTCTTATATTCAGCCCAAAGGTGTTGCATAAGCCCCTTCCTGGCAAGCAAGAGTACATCATCAATTTTTTTGACAGTTTTGAAAGTCTACAATTTAAATTGCTGTTTCACCATTTCAGACTCCATGGAAAGTTCCAATATGTTAACATAATTCCAGATTCACTATTCTCAAGTGTGCTAGCAACTGAGCAGCCTTCTCTGAAGGAGTCTTCTTGAGTGGCGAGATCTGTTTTAAAAATTTTAGAGGTGACTCCAACTTTATATTTCTCTTATACACATACATACCATTCATACACAGTGTCCTTGGCAACTACTCAATTTTTAAAAGGTTTTTTAAACTCCAAATGGCATGATGGATTATAATAATCATGTCAACTAAATATTTATTGAGTGCCTATTCTGTGTTAGGTGCTGTTCTAAATGTATTATTTAATCCTAACAACAATATTAAGAAGAAAGGACTATTTTATTTCTGCTGCAGGAAATTGAGATACAGAGGTCAGGCACCTTGTTCCAAGTAGGAGTAGCTAGAGAGAACAATTGAATGGTAAAATCAGGATTTAAATTCAGGCATTCTGTCTTGAGAAGTTAACAACTTAACCCCTACAGATACTCCCTTACCACTTGATTAAGAGTCTTCTCTACTGGTCTTCTAGTTTTTCTTCTGCAAGCCCCTCAGCTTGCTGAAGGCCTATCATGGGACTTCACCTTCTGATTGTGTGAGCCAATACTCATTAATAAACTCCCCTTTATACATACATCTATCCTATTAATTCTGTCCCTCTAGAGAACCCTGACTTAATACAGAGTTCATCATTGGTATTTTTCCTCTTGAGAAAAGCAAGATATTACTGGACATATAGCCTTACAGACCTCAAGCACTTGATGGTACCTTGGTTGCCCTGCCTCTAAATATGTAGGTCTCATAATCTGCCAAGGTATAGAATGGATTTTACAAATGGGTAAAATAATACTTGAGTTTTTCTTAGAAACTTAAAAACAGTCTTATTAGGAAAATATGAGTACAACTAAAATCATATACAAGTTGATTCTGAAGTTTCTGTTTGAAATAATAATAGATACTCACTTTAATTTTTATATTGGAAAGTTAAAGCTGAAAGTTAACATCATTTTTTCCCAAAACTACCTAGCTAAAACTTGAAGATCCTAAAACTCAAATAACAATTATGGACAATGTTCAGACAAGGCCACTAATGACATGTCTGAAACAAGACAGACAAGGTCATTCTCAACACCTTGTCTTCTGATTAACATGAGTAATTGCTACTTTTTTTTTTTTTTTTAGCAGTAACTAGTCTGGGCTCACTTTAATCAACCTGCCTCATAGAGTAGAAAAGAAAAAAATTAAGACCAGTTATTTGACTTATCCCAGCTTCTTAAGAACATCCAGTACAAAACTGGACTCCATGTTTTAAAATGCAACCTTCAACCATGCAATTCAAGGCCAAATCATGTAAGAAGTTCCTGCAAACTCTGTTTTACTAGGACAACTCACAGTTTCTCTGGAGTGCATTCTTACTGGCAGCGGTAAGCTATATAAATCTAACATGGACTACAGGTGTGTTCTTAGAGCTCTTTGGTTGGTGGCACATAATAGTTTCTAGATTGTTTGGCTACATACAAGGTGGTATTTGGGGAAAAACTACAACTTTCCTATTTTATATATGTTGAGTTTAGAATGCTTTTGAAACATTCAGTGTTAAAGAAGTATCACAAAGGGGAAGCTTGAATACATTTTTAGAAGTTACCAACATATAAATGGAAATGGAAGTCAGGGTAAAAAGCATAGGAAGGGAAGAATGGGAAACTATCACTGAATCTGGAATAACTCCAGTATGAAGCAGTATGAAGGTTCTGTAGAGAAGGACAGACAAGAAAGGCTGAGAAAGTTCATCCAAAAATCAAGTATAAAGACCAAGAGCATATCATCACATAAACCAAAGAAGATAATATGTTAGCACCTGTGGAGTGACCAATGGTTGAAAGCATTTTAGAGAACAAGTAAGGAGACAGTTAAAAAATGCCCTTTGGAGTTTGTGATATTAAGTGTTAACTCGATTGGATTTAAGAAGGCAAAGTACTGTTTCTGGGTGTATCTGTGAGGGTGTTGCCAAAGGAGATTAATATTTGAGTCAGTGGACTGGGAGAGAAACACCCACCCTCGATGTGGGTGGGCATCATCTAACAAGCTGCCAGCGATAGCAGAAGAAGGTGGGAGAAGGTGACTTGCTGAGTCTTCTGGCCTTCAACTTTCTTCTGTGCTGGATGTGTCCCACCCTGGAATATCAGACTCCACCAAATGAAGATACACAACTTAGAACGCATAGGAAAATTTGAGCTCAAGATCTATAATTATTATTTTAGTCATGAATGTTGAAATGGCTACTGAGGAAGACTAGAGAGGAAAACATGCTTGAAAAAAACGGTAGAAGAGTTAATTGAGGGAAATGATGGCAGTTGACAATAGACAAATGCCAAATCTTATTGAGAGTTTAGTAGCAGACAAATAATGGCAACATCCGTAGCTGCCTAACAGCCTCAGATGAGGTTCTTTTATTCAACAGTGGAGACTAAGAATGAGTAATAACAATGGAGATCAAGAAGAAGCCTAGCCCCTCTTCCCCTCAGCCTCCCAGCTTCTCCTTCTGGTCCACATGTTGTGAGAAAAATAAGCATTGTGCATTGGAGAGAGTGGCAGGGGAAGAAGTGCCTGGAGAGCTAGCCATGCTTGAGGGAAGTATATGTATGGTAAAAAGGTAGATGGTGTAGTAGTTGGTTTTCTCTAAATGGATACTTTCAGAGGACCTCATTGGAAAGGATGGCAGCAGTAGTGGAGTGAGTGAGAAGAAGGAAGAACAGAGCAGTACAGTCAGAGCATAAAGAAGGCTAGATGATTGGAGGGGCATGTTTTGTCCACCGGTGACACAACAACAGGGTGAAGACATGTACTTCTGAATTTTTGGTTATTCAAACAAAGCCCCTGAGAGACCTCAGATGGTCACATTCTGTCCCTGAGTTATGGGGTATGATAATTCCTCAGCCCAGCTAGTAGCTGTTGCATACTTACCCCAAGTCAAACCCTTTTCCTTATCTTCTTCCTGGCATGCTGTGCTTACATTCCCAGACCCGCCTTAAATGTCATTCTCTCTAGAAATTTTCCCCAACTAACCTTAGCAGGAATAATTTTTCCTTCCTCTAAGTTTCCAGGGCTTTTGGTGTACCTATGTGACTGTAAGTAAAGTATTCCTACTCTACAGTGGAAGTGAAAAGATGTACATGATTTGCCCAAGGTGATCCAGATTTTCTGACTCCAAGACCAGTGTTCCTTGTTTTATTTTGTTTTGTTATGTGTAGACACTCTGAGACCACTTACTGGTGGCTTGGTCTTTTAAAAACAGAACGGTACCAAACTCTAATAATCTCCTAGATTTGTAGACAATAGCTCCATGCTTGCCAAGATGGCTAGTAGTCTTTGCTTTTGCTCCAACACAGGGGGCATGTTGCCTTGCTTCTGACATGTAGGAAGAATGAAGAGAACATGTTCCTCATGGAAAGGGACTCATGAATGGACAACTGCTCAGGTAAAAAAAAAACTATCAGGAGTGCATTTGACATATGTGAAGTACTTACAGATTCCATGATTGGAAAGATATTTCTCTGTCAATCCATTCTGTGAATAAAATGACTTGCCATTTTCAATACATCACAACACCTTTGTTTTGTTCCTACAATATCTTTTTGTTTTGTTTTGTTTTGTTTTAAATTTTGCTTTACAAATAATAAGTGTATACATTTATGGAGCACAATGTCATGTTTTTATATATGTATATACTATGGAATAATTAAATCAAACTAACATATTTATCACCTCAACTATATTTTGGGGTGAGAACATTTAAAATCTACTCTTTTATTAATTTTCAAATACACATTATTAACTGTGGTCACGGTGCTGTGCAATAGACCACTAAAACTTACTCATTATAACTGAAATTTGGTACTTTTTTTTTTAGAAGAAGCGTAGCTCTGTCACAAGACTGCAATGCAGTGGCATGATCTCAGCTCACTGCAACCTCTGCCTCCTGGGTTCAAGCGATTCTCCTGCCTTAGCCTCAGAGTAGCTGGGATTACAGGCGTGCACCACCATGCCCAGCTAATTTTTGTATTTTTAGTAGAGACATGACTTCACCATGTTGGCCAGGATGGTCTCAATCCCTCGACCTCGTGATCTGACCACCTTGGCCTCCCAAAGTGCTGGGATTACAGGCCTGAGCTACACCTTGCCAACTTTGTACCTTTTGACAAGCATTTCCCCTTTCCTTATCCTCCCACTGCCCAATCCTCTGGTAGCAACTACTCTACTCTCTACTTCTATGAGGTCAACTTTTTTAGATTTCACATATAAGTGAAATAATGCTGTATTTGCACCTCTGTGCCTGCCATTTCACTTGACATAATGTTTTCCAGGTTAATCAATGTTAGAGAAAAGAAGAAAAAGTTTTCTTTCTTTTTTAAGCCGTCATGGTACTCCATTGTGTATGTGCAGCACATTTTCTTTATTCATTCACTGATGGACACTTAGGTTGCTTCTGTATCTTGGCTATTTGTGAGTAGTGTTTTGTTGTTGTTGTTGTTGTTTGGTTTGGCTTTTTGTTCCTTGTTTTTGTTTTTGTTTTGAGCCAGAGTCTCATTCTGTCACCCAGACTGGAGTTAGTGGTGCAATCTCGGCTCACTGCAACATCCACCTCCCAGGTTCCAGCGATTTTCGTGGCTCAGCCTCCTGAGTAGCTTTGATTACAGGTGTGCACCACCACACCTGGCTGATTTTTGTATTTTTAGTAGATATGGGGTTTCCCCATGTTGACCGGCCTGGTCTTCCTCACCTGAGGTCTCAGGTGATCCGCCCACCTCAGCCTCCCAAAGTGCTGTGATTACAGATGTGGAATACCTAGAGCGAGATTCCATCTCAAAAAAAAAAAAAAAGAAGAAGAGGAGAGGAGAAAAGAGGAGAAGTGGGGTGAAGAGGGAAGGGAAGAGGAGAGGACAGACAGGGTAGGGGAGATCAGGGTTAGGGGAGAGGAGAAGGAAAGGAAAGAAACACCCTGGGGATAGCAACTGAAAGGTCACAGAATTATAAAGAAATTCCAGAGACAGAATTTGACCATGTGAAGCCAATGTTATGAGGAATTGGCAGCTATATATGAAGAGATTATGAGAGAGAAGAGATTAAGGCAATGGAGATGGAAAGACAGAAAGGTCCTAAGACAAAAGGAGGTAGAGGGAACACCTGATACCTGAATTGCTTTCTGGAAGCCAAAGAACCACCACTATTCCTATAGTTTTCCCTTTCCATTCACTATCTATTCTCTCCCAGCCTTCTTTGCAGACTCTTCTCTATGTTTCCTTTAAATATTAGTCTTCTTCATTCAGGGCTCTGACCTTGGGCTTTCTTCCACCTATATGCTTTCCAAGGGGCATGGTCGTGGCTTCCCATACTGCCTATACACTGATGAGGCCCAGATATTAATTTCTAGGGTCTCTCTCCTGAGTTCGAGTCCTGTTATCCAGCTGGCTGGTGAATGTTGCCACGCCCCAGATACATTTTACTAGCCCTCAAAATGAAATTATCTAATGGCACTTTCCCATCAAAGCTGCCCTTTTCTAATACTTCTTTTTGGTGAAGGAACTCTCAGCTGAAAACCAAAAATCATTCTAGAAATGTCTCTTCTTTTAATTCACTTAAACATTGTTACATTCATTCTACCTTTTTCATTTTTTTTTTTTTTTGACTCCCTATTCTTCCAGTCCCTCTGCTACTGTCTAAGCTCAGGGCCTCTGAACTGCCCTTTTAGTTTCCCAGCATCATTCTCCTAACCCTGCTCATAACTCTACTGTGGCCATCCATGTTCTTACAGGAAAGCTGAAACATTTTCACATGGCATTCAAATCCTCCATGAGGCTTCCCCTGGCTACTTCACCAACATAATATTTTGCTGCACTCCATCTAACCCCAGGTTTCAAGTTATCCAGACTTTCTTTGACTCCCACAACATCTCAAGTTGTTTTCCCCATCTGGACTTTGCTCTCCCTGGCCTCCCTTCCAGAAATACTAACTTCCTTTTCTCTTCCTGTCAACACTTTCCTATGCTGTCCTTTAATATTTATGATCTTGCCTCCACAGGAAATCGCTATCTTTTTATTATGTCCCAACTATACTCTGTACAGATGCCTATGACAACATCGATAGCACTTTATTACGCTTAATTTTAAAACTTTTGCATCCCTCTGTTTGACCTGGAGGGGCAGAAAATATATCATTTTAACTGTTTGTCCTATGCCTAGCCATGAAAGCATTCAGAATATGCTTTGGAGGAAAGGAAGGAAATTAACACACTGATTCTCTATGAGAAAAATAAATTAGCCCGTCCTTTGAGAGAAAAGAATAATTCAAGGTAAGTGAAGTCATGAAATTTAGTGGTCATAATTCAAAATGCTCACACATACACACACACACACACACACACACACATACACACACACCACCTCTACCACCACCACCACCACCACACAAAGCTTTCTTACAGAGGACCAAAAAGGATATCATCTTCTTCTTCAGAAAGATGTAACATCTTCTCAGCAATTGGAAGCAGAAACCTTGAAAGGTAGAATAACAAAGCAAAGAACACAATTCTTGAACTAAATGGATAAATTCTCAAGTATATAAAGACTTTTTATTTACATACCTATCTTAGCAAGAATACTAGGTTATAGGCAAGTGGAAATCGCTCCATATTGATACTAATAAGGAGAAATTGGAGTTCTTCACAGAGACATGGTCCCAAGCACACTGGCAAACAGGAGGCAGGAAGGGCTCTGTCACAGCTGATAACTGCTAAAGAGTCAATTAGTCCCTAATTAGCTGAGGAGAAGCTGCTGCTGCTGCTGCTGCTGCTGTTGCTGTGAGCCTAAAGAAATGTTTTAAGGACAGTTGAAATTGGAATGTAATAATCTCTGTTTAGAATGTACTAAATGATGCATTTAATCAAGGATAAGAGAGGACCTTCAGTGCTCTAGCTAGTCTGGGTTACATGGGCTACGGTACAGAATGAGAAATTGAGGCTGTAAGTTAGTAGCCAGGTATTCCTCCCATTTGTCCTGCAGTATTTAAGTGCACAACATGTGCCACCCTTCAGTCCAGGAGTGAAGGAAACTGTTAACACCGAGGAGCCACACTAAGTGTAGACTTCGAAAGAGCATAAGAAACGGGGAGGGGCCCTTCATGAATGGGCTACTTCATTCAACAGCTCTGTACCTTCTTATAGGTTCTGGGGGAAAGAGACTGAGAGAAAGAACATTTGCCTCCCAGAATGGAATGGTAAATGGCAAGCTGAATATTCTAGTCAAGAATGGGAACCCACTTTAGATTCCACGTTTTGAAAATGATTTCTTCCTAATGTAATGTATCCTGAGGGAACTGGGGGCAGACAATGCATAATTTCTCTCTTGGCAGTTCTTCTGCCCTTGAACTGTAGGCATAGTTGAGTTTGATGCTTGCACACATTTTCTTTGTGTGAAACATTCTCTTCCATCTCGCTCAATGTCTTGTTATTCTCCAGGAGTCCTCACACATCACTTCCTGTGGGAAGCATTTCCTGATACTCTGCCCACACATCTACCACCACCCAAGAGAGGGGTAAGAACATCATCTAAGTCACTCTCATATGTGATTATTGCAGCACATAAACATTATAGTGTCGTGGCCTGTTTATGTACCTACCTACAATACTGGATGTGAATTCCTCACAGGTAGGAACCGTCTGATTCATCTTGGAATCCCCAGGTTCTGACATGAAGCATTGTCCAGTCTCACATGTTCAATTAAGGTTTATTGAACTAAACTATATGAGATAAGGCAAAGCTGGTTATAATGTAATATTCAAAATGGAAACATCAAAGACATTTTAATGCACTTCCCAGGGTAAAGGACAATCTAAGGAATAGTAGGCCTGGGAAATAGAAATAAAAGGGGCATAGCTAAACTATTTCTGGACCACAGACCCTTTGACAGTCTGGAAATGCCTTTGAACTTCTTCTCTGGCAATATTTTAAATACATAGTAAAATACATAATATGACAAACTAAAGTATTGAAGAAAATCTTTGTGATGTTTGTTTAAGAAAAGCTTTCTCAGAACACAAAAAGCACAAACCATAGCAAAAAATTTGATAAATTGGACTTAGTCAAAATTTTAAATAATTTTAAATGTCTGCTCTTCAAAAGAACTGTTAAGAAAATGAAATACAGGCCACACACTGATAGAAAAATTGCAAAGCACACATCTGATAAAGAACTTGCATGCAGAATACATAAATGACAAAACATTAAACTCAGTAAAAAGAAAGGCAAAGAGTTGAACGAATGTTCAGCAAAGAAGATGTACAGATGGCCAATAAACACATGGAAAAATATACAATACCAGTACTCATAAGGGGAAATACAAATTAAAAGTACAAAGAGATATCACTATACTTCCAATAGAATGACTAAAATTAAAAGAATTGATAACATTAATCACTGGAGACAATGCAGAACAACCAGAGCACTAACATGTTGTGGATGGGAATACAAAGAATTGAGTTATTTTGGAGAACAATGTGGCAGACTTTATAAAGATAAACATATACTTACCCTATGACCCAACAATTCCACTCATAGATATTTACTCAAGAGGAATGAAAACATGTTCACACAGCAAATGTTAATAGTTGTTTTATTCATAGTAGCCAAAAATCCATTAACAGGAGAATGGCTAAAAATATTGTGGTATATTCATACAATGGAATACAGCTGAGCAGCAAAAAGGGCCAGATTACCAATATGTGCAACAGCATGGGTGAGTTTCAAAATCTCATTATACTGAGTGACTAAGTAAAATAAGCCAGTCACAATAGACTACATGTTATATGGTTCACTTACATGATACTCTAGAAAATCAAAACTGTGGAAACAGAAAACATCACTGGTTGCCCGTGGACTGTGAGGGAAGAGAGACATTGTTTACAAAGAAGCATGTGGGAACTTCCTGCAGTGATTGAAAATATCCCAAATCTTAATTTTGGTTGTTGATATACAACTTGTATGTTTGTTAAAACTCACTAAACTGTATACATAAAAGAGGTCAGTATTATTGCATATAAATTATTTCTCAATAAAGTCTGAGATTTTTTTAATCTTAAAATTTTATCAGAGAGAAATTATGGATTGCTAGTTACCATTGTTACTGGTGCTAAATTGCCCTTTTAGAGAATTCAAGCTCAGGTTCCCCCCTACCCCCAGTGCCCAAAGGAAAGGCATTTGTTCATGCTCTAAATACTGAGAGGAACAGATGCATTGGCTGAGCATCTTACTGAGTTTGTATGCTATTTGGAAATTGGATTGCTTTGTTAAATTACTTGCTAGCCAGGAAAGCATTAAGGGATTATTTGTCTACCATGATTTCAAATTTTTCCCTAATGCTAAAATCATTTGAAATAAAAGAGTGGAGCCAAAGTAGTTTTACTCGGGAAGATATTATTTCATATGTAGACATGTCAGAAACAGTGTAAGCATGAAAAAGAAATATATTCTAATGTTCCCTTTTTTACTTACTTTAAGTGTTATAAATAATAGCACCAAACAATTTCAATCCTAAATAGCACATACTTCAGAATTCTTTTTAAGTGCTTGTCATCTTAAAGACTAGAAATTATATGTGGATGTGGGTGTTGTAAACTTTACTCTTCAATTTGAATCTTTACCTTTCAGTTCATTTTAATACCTGCATTAATTCTACTATTTAGGGATACTACCAGATTATAGCACTGTTTTGGCATGTTTATGTGCTCTAATATTTGCCTACTGTATTATAGAACATTTTGTTTTAATAGGACTCTATGTGTCTTAAGAGTTTCCTTGCAAATTATTGATATTTAAATCAATAATGCAAAGAAAAATTTTTAAATCTTTATAAAGGCAGTTTCTTTCATTTATTTGTTAATAGAACATTAACATTACCTGCCTTATCCAAAACAATTATTTCCTCATCTACAGTTTATAGAATGATGAGCCACTGCTAATTTTAAATGAGTTCTTGTGTAACTATCAGATCAAATCAACTAATTCTTACCTTTAGGCCTTTTCAACGTTTTGTCATAACATTAGTTGTTTTAATGAACTGGTGGTAGATAATTTAGTTATTTCCATTTTTTTATTGTGAGAAAGACCAACTAACTGCCCAGTTAGCACATATTTTTACATTTTTCCTTGCATAGAGTTGAGCTGCAAGTAATTGTTTACCGTCTTTATGTGAAGTCTATTCTTTTACATATCTAGATCTGCTGATGTCTGACACACTAGCTACTGGACATAGAGAATTATTAAAATTAATTAAAATAAAATTAAAGGTGCGGTCACCCTGGATAAACTGCATGTGCTCAATAACCACACGTGGTTTGTGGCTATCCTATTGCCCAACAAAGATACACATTTTTATTACCACAACAGTTGTATTAGATAGTGCTTGTCCAGTCCAAGATCAGAAAACCTTTTTGTAAAGTATTAGATAGTAAATATTTTAGGATTTATGGGCCAACAGGCAAAATTGAGTCTATCATTTAGGTACTTATATAACCATGTGAAAACATCAACCTGTTTAAACATGGAAAAACCACTCTTCACATGAAGGCTGTAAAAACAGGCAGTAGGCTGGATTTGAGCCATAATTTGCCTACTCGTGGTATAGTTCATTCAATCCCGTATTCATTAAGCACAACTTTATTGAACGCCTCTATGTTTTAAGCAGTGGCCTAAATGTTAAGCTTAGAGTATTTAACAGGGAAACATAGTCCCAGCTCTCCTGGGGTTCAGAACATAACAGAAAAGACATATCAAAAATTAGACAATTATTTAATTATTATAATTTGAAAAGTACAATGAAAGAGATGTAGAGGATGTACAGGGGAAACTAAATCAGCCTAAAAATTAACTTGACTCTAAAAATCATCTGCAACAAAAATTATTTTTTAATATGTGGCAAGTGCTGTTTATTTTAAACTTTCCAGCTGATCTATGTAAAAACGATGCTGTATACATTAATGAATCTAGCTAATATTTTTAATGGATTTATGTTCAGATGTATAATGTTCTCGTAAGCCATCTGTTCTATAAATCTGAAATAATGGTACATCTAATGATATAAATTATGTTTGTAAAAATAATATTTGTTGATATTTATAATTTTCTTTTATTGTTCCTTATCTAGAATCTTTTGTAGGAATAAAAATGTTTTCTTGTAATAAGAAAAACTTGCCATAGATTACTCCTAAAAGGACTCTTATTTTCTATTAATTGCTTTAATCAAAATTCAAATTGAGCTCCTAATTAAACAAAATATCGTGATGCACATAAAACCAGCCAACTTTGACAGATTTTTTTGAGGACACATGACTTTCTTTTATTTATGAAAGTCATAATCAGTATACATAATCAGCAAGGCAAAATCAAAATATATTCTCTACTCTCTTTCCCTACACTAGCAATGTTGCTTAATATTATATTTGATTTTCTGAGGCCTTTCTGGCATTTTGCAGTTTACTTAAATGCTGCCTTTTTATTGTTGGTGTCAAAAATTTTATGTAAATCTAAATATTTGATCACTGAGCATGTGTGTGTGTGAGAGAGAGACTTGAACAAGCAGAAACCATTTTAAATTGGGCACATGCCCTAAATGACAGACAAATAGGCCAAATTGAAATTGCTTTCAGGATTAAATCATGTGCCACATTTTGGCACAGTTTCTACTTGCATTTCCACCATTATCTTACATCATTGAGGACCCTCAGTTTTCTTACTGAGTCTATCAGATCCACAGGAAAGCTCAAAAATTTGCCAGCATCTTTTTTCCGCAGCAGAAGCTCTCTGTTGAGTTAAGATCAATCCGCAGCCACTAAGGAAAATGACAACCAAAAATTACCAGCTTATTTCAGAGTGATTATCCTTTCCTTGGGATTTTTATTCATACTATTTTCTTATTCTGATATCTTTAAAAATATGTTTATTTCTGGCTTATTTGCCTTTTTCTAGCTGTTGCAGTATGTTGGCCTGTGGTGACCTGCCTGACAACAGACCTACTAATTTCATGTTAGCATGCTGATGTATGTCTACTGTACCTCATCAAGGCCTCTGTCCTACAAAGCAAAAGGAAAACCTACCACAATGTACTTGATTCGGTGAAGAGCTAGAACTTAGTTCAAAGTTGTATTTTTTAGACTTTGGAAACAAACTATCATCATTTTTATTGATGTATGTTTGAAGAGACCACAGAGGCACAAAACTGTTTTTAAAAAATCAAGCACACACAAAGAAACAAAAAAGTTGTTCACTTGTAACCTACCTTTTTAAAAGATAGTGCTAAAGAAAGGAATTCCTAGAAAAATAAATAAATATGTATGTATTTATTATATATAGGTATATATTTACATCCTTGTTTTAGACAGAAATATTCAAGTGCAGTTTTATTAATAAAATGTTTAGGAATTCACCTCCCACCCTCATTTATGTGCTTTTAAATTTTGAGCATCAGGACTAACAAGTGAGAAAAACATCTAAGTGTGTTAACTCTGCTCATACACCCTCATCCCCTAGCAATACACACATGACCTGCATGTATATACATAAATGGCACTTCATGGTGTCTGAATTGTATCAGCCTGTCTATTCTGTTGGATGCTTTAAGGCACAGATTAATATTCTTACAAATGGTTTTATAATTTTTAAATACACTTTGTACTTCAAGATAATTTTAGACTTACAGAAAAGTAGGTAAAAGAGTTCTCATATACCCCTTACGCTAGTTTTCTCTAATGTTACACCTTATATTCCCACAGCGTATTTGTCAAAACTCAAAAAGAAACATTGAAATATTACCATATTAACTCCAGACTTTATTTGGATTTCAACAGTTTTCCATTAATTTCTTCTTTGTCTTTTGTGACCTAATCCAGAATATTGCATTGTATTTAGGGTTTTGCGATTTTTTTTAAATGGATGTTTTATAAAGTCTCACATTTTAAAATTTAGTGTCCTGTTTGTGCTACTACATAAGCATTTAATGCAATAGTATTCATCTGAGTATTGCTTTTGAGTGCCAAAGTACCATGTTTTTCACACTCCAAGACTCTTACGCAGGCTTCTGAAGACAACTTGCCCTTTATTTATGATACTATATATTAAAGTAACTGAAAATATTCAAAATAATGCTTACTTTGTGCAGAGTCCATGAACTCTAACCAAAACACATAAATGTCAGATTTGAGCAATACATTTTGATTGATTTTTAAATTCCATTTGAGGCATTATTTTTCTGAATATATGCCCATGGAAAATATTTTTAAATATTGTTTTATTAAAAATTTGTTGCCCATAGAATCGGCAAAGTTCTTTAGGTAGATTTTTAGTAAAATGTTTGAACAATTTAAATGCTATTTCAGACTGTCAGAATGATGAATGTTTTTTAATTATTTTCGTAATGATTTATCACTCCAGTTTACACTAATTGAAACATTTTTTTCACTTCACCCAAAAAACTGAAATTTTTCTGTTATCTTCTTTTCCTTGTTGTATACTCTGCTCTGAAGCACCTTCAAATTTAAAAAAGAAAAAAAACAGTATTGTATTCTAGGGCCATTCTGAATATGTATGAGCTATTATAGCCAATGAAATAAGTATTGTATGGTTGAAGACTAACTAAGGAAATGGATTATGGTACCATTAAAAAACACCCAGGTAGGCTGAGAGGGTTGCAGTGAACCAAGATCATGATATTGCACTCCATCTTGGGCGACAAGAGCAAGACTCCGTCTCAAAACACAACAAAAAACAAACAAAAACACCAAGGTATTCCTGGAAAAGCTACAAAAATATGCTTTTCAGTTAAGGAGAAGCATTTATCAATGCTGCCAGTCCTGGTAAAGATCACTGACTCTAATATACTATAAAGGAGACATTTCTTATAATAAACATGAAGAGGATGCTAGCTTTGATCGTAGCATAACTATCTTCCAGGTAAGACTCCAGCTTCTGAAAGTAACTTTGTAATGCTCATCTCCTGAAGATGACTATAATGCTTGGCACCAGTCCTTGGAGGCAGCCATGATTCTAATTAAAGTCTGATTAAAGTTTGAGACACCATCTCAAAACAAAACAAAACAAAAAAACACAAACAAAAAAAACCCACCAAGGTATTCCTGGAAAAGCTATGAAAATATGCTTTTTCAGTTAAGGAGAAGGACTTATCAATGCTGCCAATCCTAATAAAGATTGTTGACTAATACAATATAAAGAAGACTTTCCTTGTAATAACATGAAGAGGATGTTAGCCTTGATCATAGCATAACTATCTCCCAAGGAGGACTCCAGCTTCTCAAAGCAACTTTGTAATGTTCATCAACTGAAGATGAAAGTTTAGCACCAGCTCATGGAGGCAGCCATGATTCTGATTAAGTCTGGGCCTAGAGAGCTACATGTAAAGGTTTGGAATAGAGGTGATTTAAACTGAAGAGAAAATTGCTAAAGCATGGGTTACACACTGCCAGCCTGTACTCCTATTTTGTTAGGCACAGACAGTTAGTTTTCTTTGCTTTTCATATTTGAATTAATTCTTGAATTCTTGAATATTGGCAGGTTATGCTATAGGAATCTAAATTACTCTCATTTCTACATATGATTTAAAAAATAGAGATGAGTAGCAGGCCCCTTTTCCCCGGGGCATGCGCTCCCCAGCTACACACACAGCATCCGCCACCCCAGACAGTTTCCCTACCTGGCAACTACCAGTTATCATCACTCCTTAAGCAGCTGTTTTCTTATGGTGAACAAGCTCTGTTTCCATGGTGCTATCAAAGGTAGGAAAAGGAAGTGTAGTTTGAGAGGCTGTGTTCTCACTGATGCTCCTAATGGACCCTGAAGATATTCGACCTTGTGACCATGTGTAATAAGGTGACATCAAAGGGTGGTGTCCTCCTCCTCTAACTTTCAAATGGAATTCAGAATTATTACCCTTAAATTGCTCTTACCTTATTGCTCATGGTAGCAGCTTAGTAGATTTAAGCACAAACTTTACCTCTAAACTACCTCAGTACAAACTCTTTACGATTACCTACAATTACAATTATGATACTTATAAGTACATGACCTGGGGCAAGTTTCTGGACCTCTCTATGCCTCACATTCCTCAACCATAAAAAGGGGATGAAATAGTACCTACATCCTAGAGTTGTCGAAAGGATTACATGAGTTAATGTGTGGAAAGCACTGAAGATAGCGCCTAGTAAAAACAATGTACTGTATAAGTGTTCACTGTTGCAGTCCTCATTTATGTTCTGATTATACTAATGTGTCCTTTATTGTATGTTGCTCCTGTTACCTCCTAATTTGTAAGTGACTGGTAAAAAGAAACTTGTCGCAAGGATATCTGACCTTCACCCATTCTTTGCACCTCCATCAGTCTGCATCAGCTTTAGGGTCTGGAGGTATATTTGCGTATTGAAGGAGGTAAAGAACTACAGTGAATAAGATAACATCCAGAAATTCAGGACCATGACCTTAGAGATCATCTAGTTCAGGAATTGGCAAGCTTTTTCTATAAAGGGCCAGCTTGTAAATATTTTGGCTTTGTGGCCATGTTGTCTCCGTGGCAACTACTCAGTTCTGCTGGTGCAATGCAAAGGCAGCCGTAGGCTATATGGAATGAATAGGTGTGGCTGTGTTCCAATAAAATTTTATTTCTAGACACTGAAATTTGAATTGCATATAATTTTCACATGTCATTAAATATTATTCTTCTTTTGATTTTTTTCTCAACTTTTAAAAAATGTAAAAACCATTCTTAGCTCTGGGCCATAAAAAACAGGTGGAAGGTTTCAGCCAGAAGTTTCACCTGGGAATTTTTTGTTAAACAGTGAAGCTACCTGGGCCCCACTTCAAACCCGTTGAATAAAAATCTCTGGGTGGTGGGGCAATGGAATCTCTACTGCGAATATGTGTGTAATCCCTAGCAGTGTAGCTCTCGTAACCACACTTTAAGAAGCTACCCAAGGCCTTCAAATGAGTGTGGAGACTTCATGGCTCTCTTCATAGATCTAGAAATGATTTATAAATGTTGGTTATAACAAGTACCACATTGCAATATGAATATGATCACTTTTGACTTCAAATACTTAAATTTACTCTTCACATTTTTAAATTTTTTATTATCAAAATTTCTTGTAGACAAAGGTCATTATTTTCCTCTACTATGTTTAAGGAATGTGGTAGCACCTTGAACTTACCCTAAAATCACTGTATATTAGAGAAATCCTATTTCATGTTTTCATCAGTGTAGGAATATGTGCATGTTTATTGGCATTGTTTGTAGTGACAAAAAGTAAAATCTGAAAAGAACGTTTTCCTGGTAAGTAAATTCTGATGCATACTTTCTTAAATTATGATGTCTGTATGTAAAAGAATGTGTTTAGCTACATGTACTGCCCTGAGGGAAGGAAGTCCATCACATACTTATAACAACAACAAAAAAGCAAAATCCAGAGTAATGTTGGCAATACAATTTCATTTTCATTAAAAAAGGAAATACATGGATAAAAAGCATTTAACTTTTTCTTTAAACACATCTTTATTCAGTTTTATAGTAATTATTTTTAAGTGGAAAAATTTTAAGTGCAATTGGGACCAAAAACTCAACCTTTGTAGTCTGTTTGGTACAAAAATCCATTTCCCTGATAAGAAAGAAAATTGAGCTTCTAAGACTTACAAACCCAGGCAAAGTAGAAAGATTTAACTTATTTATAATGTGAATTCACTTGCAAAATAACATCATCATCATATTTTTTTGCTAACTTAAATCATCAGCTTTTCAAGGGGAGTTAACATTTATATAAAGCTCATCTAAAGTCAAGTAGAGTCCTGACTTTGAATAAGCCTTGCTTTGACTACATAACTCAGAAAGAGGCAATCCATTCTGCTCTTTTGGCCTTTATTTTCAATACACAGAGTATAATTTTCATAGCCTATGATTTGTTCCATTACAGAAAGTTTCTCAGAAAAGTAATCCATCTAAATAATTGCAAATTACACAGCTCATGTTAGACTTCCACTTTGTCCTCATATTTTTTTGGTAACAGATTTCATAAGAGTTGTGGACAGCATGATTATCAAATGCTCAACTAAATCACTCTGTCTCATTTGAGCACAATTGTCATTTCTATGTAATTACATATAAGCATTAGGTGATGTGTGCTTTCTAAATTAAGGAAAATAGATCAATCAGCCAGGCATGGTGGCTCATGACTGTAATCCCAGTACTTTGGGTGGCCGAGGCAGGCAGATCACGAGGTCAGGTGGTCAAGGCCATCCTGGTTAACATGGTGAAACCCTGTCTCTACCAAAAATACATACACACCAAGAAAATTAGCTGGGCATGGTGGCACTCGCCTGTAGTTCAGCTACTTGGGAAGCTGAGGCAGGAGAATCGCTTGAACCAGGGAGGCGGAGGTTTCCATGAGCTGAGATCGTGCCACTACACCCCAGCCTGGACGACAGAGCAAGAGTCAAAAGAAAGAAAGAAAGATTGTTAGATAGTTAGATAAATCTAATAAATCTACTAACCATCCAAAATTAAATATACTTAAATTTAATGTAATTTTTAGACCAAAAGAAGTACTTCATTCTCTAATTGCAATTGGTTCATTTGTTCACACATCATTTATTGACTGTTTACTATGGCAGGACATGTGCTAGTAAATTTATATGTACTATTGCCCAAAATGATCATTTGTCCTCTTTTTTACTCAGTAGAAAAAAGAAGCTTGGAAAAGTTAGCTTACATGTAGTCATATACTAATAAATGCACAAGTAGAGATTTAAGTCAGATCTGTGGAACAAAATTTTGACAGCACAGTGCCAGCAATTATTCTAGGTACTTTATAAATACTAATGCATCAGATCTTCATAATGATTCCCAAGGTAGAGACTTATGTACATACCATTTTGCAGATGAGTTCATTACCACAGAGGGAGGTTAAGTAAATGGCAGAGATGGAATTCAAACCCAGGCAGCCAGACTCCAGAGGCCTTGCTTTGAACCACACCACTAGATGGGCTTTTCCATACTAACAGCTTGTTGCTCCCACTGCACTGGTCTGCTTAAGAAGGCAAACAGACACATGAGGACAGATGGAATGAATTGAGTGCTGAGGTCAACAGCTGTGGCTATAGCATTTGGACCTCTGTCACATTTAGTGATGAAAATTCAGGGCAATGCCTTAAAAGGAAGAAAAGAGGGGAAGGAATTATCATGCTGTGGAGTAAATGATATCCTCTACAAATTTTATGTTGAAGTTTTAACCCGCAATGACACAGTATTTGTAGATAAGGCTTATAAAGAGGTAATTAAGGTTAAATGAGGTCATAAGGGTAAAGACCCAATATGATTGGGTTAGTGTTTTTGTAAGAACCGACACCAGAAGGCTCACTTAAGTGCTTGTACTTTGGCTCACTGCTTTCTTTCTCTGTGTCTCAGCATGCAGAAAGAAGATGGCATGTGAGCACACAGTAAGATGGCAGCTTCCCAGAAGGCAAGAAAGATGCCTCAGAATGAAACCCACCTTCCCAGCACCATGATAGGAAATTTCCAACCTCCATTATATTGAGAAATAAGTGTCTATGGTTTAAGCCATCCAGTCTGTGGTGATTTGTTATGGCAGCCAGAGTAGATAAAGACACATTGAAACAAGATAGTTCCCTAGTCCCCATCACAGGTCTTACAAAAGCATTGGCTCATTTACTCAACCTGCAGCTCTCAACCCCTCACGGGAGGGGGAACATGCATGTGAGTGAGTGCAGAGGCCAGAATGAGTGCTGCTGGGTGCCAGCAGGAGTAGAATTCTGTGCAACCTTGTGGCAGCATCTTGGGGCATACCTGTGACTCATGGAACCCCAGAGTGGGTGTGTTAACAGTGTGCTCTTTTAGCTTTGCCATCCACATATGGCTTAAGTGTTTAACAGCTCAGTGGAGGGTCAGGGTTATAGCCTTTTGCACACATCCTCTTGGTACCTGAGTTCTTGTCTAGTATCATGGAGGAATCAGGTTGTACAAACAAATTGAAGGGTGGTGAATGTGGAGGATTTTATTGAGCAGTGGAAGTGGCTCTCAGCAGAATGGGGACATGGAAAGGGGATCGAGTGGGAAGGTGGTCTTCCCCTGGAGTCCTCTGTTCCTGGCCGAACTCTTCTGCAAAGTCCCACCATCAAGCTCTCCCTTTGAAGTCAAGCTGCTTCTCTCCGATGTCCACCTGCTTCTTTTCTCCCTTGCTGCTCTGCCACACTGAAGCTCTGCCAGTGAAGCCTGGGGTTTTTATTTACAGGATGGGGTACAGGGAGGCCCATAAGGTAACATTCAAGCAGGAAAACAGGAATGCATTTTCTCACTTTGGGCCATGGTCCCAGGTTTGAGGGGATGGCCCTCACCAGGGACTGCCTTCTTCTACTTAGTATTTCCCTGCCTCCTGTCCATGTAAATATCATGTCTCTGGAAAGTCCTGGGGTTAACCTAATTTAGCAAAGGCACAGATGGATCCAGGGGCTCAAAGAATATTATTAGCCTCTACCCCCTCTATCTTACTCTCACAGTCTTTCTTTCTCACACACATATACACTTTTCATTGACTCTTGTTTGTTTCTGCTTTGCTCTGAATTGACCATATTCTTAGGCCTACTTCCACTGTGTGCCACCGCTCCCGCCAGGTTAACATGGGATCCTAGTGCATAATTGTAGTGAAATCTCAGGAGGAGGAATGCTTCTTTCTCCATAGTTCTAACAAAAGGGTTGCCTAGCTTAGGTCAGAAATTTATCCTTGAACCAATTACTATGGCAAAGGCAATGTATGCAGTGACTGGCTAAGCCTGGGCTACTTACCTACCCTTGCAACCCCTAGCTTCTAGTCAGCCTCTTTTGAACAACAGGCTGAGGATGGTTAGGGGAGGCTTCCCAAAAGGAAATCAGAATGTCTGCACCAGGAGAGAGAGAGAAAGGGATGCCAGGAAGGCAGTATCGCTCAAGTCCACCAGTGTTACAAACCTACTAGGCCATTAATTCCCAATCACAGCTGTGTGCTGAAATAATCCAGGGGTGTGTGTAAAAAAAAAAAAAAAAAAAAAAAAAAAAAAAACCAAGGACTCTCGTCTTATATACTTTTATTTATTTGGCAGGTTAATGCTGAGGTTTAGCCTTTTCAGGTATAGGTTATTGGAACCTAATGAAAGAGTCCCAATTCAACCACTTTTTAATATTTGTTTAAAATATTCCTCAAATGCACCCATATAGCAGAAATAATAATATTCCTTTCCATAAAAATTGGTGAGTAGAAAAAAATTATGTTTTGAGAAGCAAATTATAAGATCTAGAATCAATGGATTGTAGTATAAATAAGCAAAGCAATCTAAAGGAGCCAGAAAGGAGCTTAAGGCCATCAGTACAAAAAACATACAATGCATTCTTATCAGTTTATTTTTGTGAACTATCACATGATGTATTCATGGTCAGTTTTGGTGCCAATAATGTATACTCCCAACAGGAAAAGAGCTGCAGTGCAGTCTTTTCGCCTCCAAGTATTGATCACTGCTAAATTTGCTAGTTTTAGTACTGCCATTGATATCTTATTTCTGTATTTCTGGTTTTTTGCTTATGTAAGCAATAAACATGAAAACAAAACCTAACTGAAACAAGAAGTCAGAAACAAAAAAGAAAGAATGTAGAGCCCAGAAGAGCTTTGAAATACCATTTTTCAGCATTGCTAAATTCCTAGCTGAAGAAACTGCAGGGGCCTTCAGAGAAAAGGGAACTGAGTGTATCTTATTTTGGACAGTAGTCTTCAGCTCATAGGAGTGCCTGAACATCTAGGAATATGGGTATTAACAGAGGTATTAGTCTTGCCCTGAAACTGTCAGGAGAAAAAATGGAAATGAGAGGTTAAGTAGTGATGGGAAAATAGTTAGAATATTCTCTTAGCTGGAAGTAACAGAAAATAATTCTGCCCTCATATTTAAACAGAAATTGAGTTTATTAATAAAGAATAAGGGCTAGCTCATAGAAGGACCTAATAACAGAAATACAAGGCTTAGAATGTGAAAAGAAACAAAGGCAGACCAGAGCCAACATCATGCCACAAGCCAGTCTGATGATGACACCACTGGTTCACCATGGGAATCTGGGCCTTGAAGTCTGCTCCTCCTGCACTGGGCACTATGTGCCATTGTCACATGCATTCCATGGCCCACTTTATGCACATTCAGCACAGTCAGTGATTTCTAGAACAGCAACTCCTTCATATAAGTCGGTTGTAACCATAATGCTTATATTTAACATATCTAAAGAATGTGCAATTTATCAATATCTAATAAAAATGAAAATGCTCACAATGTATATAGTAATTCCTTTTTGGGGTATATGCCTTGGTGAGCTGCACTCAGGATGCACAAGGATCAACATATCCAAGGATGTTCATTGAAGAATAATTTTCCTGTTCAAATCTTTTATCAGTGGCTTAGAGAGGAATTAAAAGAATTCTTACAAACTGTCAAAGGCAGAAGATGGGATAGAGAAAAAAATAACTTTATAAAAATTAGGCTGGGTGCAGTGGTCCATGCCTGTAATCTCAGCACTTTTGGGGGTCAAGGTAAAGGACTGTTTGAGCCCAGGAGTTTAAGACCATCCTGGGCAACATAGTGAGACTATGTCTCTACAAAAAAATTTTTAAACTAGCCAGGTGTGATAGCATGTACCTGTAGTCCCAGTTACTCAGGAGGCTGAGGTGAGAGGATTCCTTGAGCCCAGAGGGTTGAGGTTTCAATGAGCTGAGGTCATACCACTGCTCTCTAGCCTAGGTGACAGAGCAAGACCCTGTCTCTAAAATAAAAAAAATACATAAATAAAAATCAGTTTTTCTGAATCAGAAAGGAGATTCCAAATATTTGTAAAAGCCTGACAGTAGAGTAAAACTAACAAAAGAGAGTCAAAAATGGGCCTTTTTTTTTTTCTTTTAGTTTCAATAACCAACTGTATAAGTACAGGATAAGGAAGACTTGACGTGGGATTTTTCTTATAAAAATAACTTGATAGGTTTGAGTTAACTACAAACCTAATATACATGTTATGACAGCTGTTAGGTTGCGCCTGGGCCTGGTATCCAAATAAGGAAGATGTAACTGTCTTCCAATATTATGTAGAAGACAGTAAACACTGAAAACCACAGAATGTTAGTTAGGCATGAGATGTATTCCCCTGGGTAGTAAAAGATGAACAAATTGATAGAAATGATATGAATATGGATTTTGTTTTAGTTTAAGAAATAGCTTTCTGGCATCTGTAGGTTTCCAGTCGTTTAGAGAAGTGGTAAGTTACTATTTGAAGTAATTAAGAATAAATTCGATAGCTGTCTAATTATTCTATATTGGGTGAGAAATTTTGCATATTTTAAAATTTCTTAATTTTTGGCATTCAAATTTTTATTTGTTTGATAAGGAAATAGACCTGCAGATTAAAATAAAAGAATACTAAGAGCTTTGAGAAAATACTATATTCAAGGTTCTTTATCTAAATGATCTTAATCAGAAGCCGTGAGTCAAAGAGAAAGGAATAGCCCTACAGAGAAGTACTAAAGGCGAAGATAGAGATAAAAAATATGGTTATTTAAAAATGTTATCCCATCCTGTACAAGTCAGTGCAGGATGAGAAAGACCTGACTTGTGTGGATACTTTCTATGAAAATAACTTGAGGGGTCTGAGTTGCCCACAAATCTAATATGATAGCACACATTATAGAAATTTCTAACAAACTAGCCTCATTTTGTCTCTTTTTCTCTTTAGTAAAGCACAGTGGAGCAATTCTTTTCCCTGTTTGAATGAAATCTTGGTCCAGCTTATAACTTCACTAGTTACACTTAGCTGGTCATCCTGCAGTCACTTTAAATCACAAACACCATCTAATTTATAATGTAAAACATCCATTATTGTGTTATAATCAACAGTTGGAGCCTGATTTAAAGTGGAAACACTCCTGCCTCCTCACTTCCAATGGCCGGAGCCTGTCTTTGGTAGGCTGTTTGCAGCAGGAAAGAGAAGCAAAAGAAGGAAGAGTCATGGAAGGAGATAAGGTACAGAGGAAATTTCTCCCCAGTGGGTACTTTTTTAAGATGGTGACATATTCTCCAGGGAGATAGTGAAGGAGTGGAGCAGTTATTTGACGCTGACATGTTCTCTCCTGGGATTCTTTTAATTTCTGGGAACTCTCTCCGAGACCTTCCAACTGCTACTCCCTTTTCAAGGACAGGCTGGTAAATTTGGTGGGCCTCTGTCATCCTCCCCAGCATTCGTGCCCTGACTGGTATAGTTGCTTGTATCTGCCGTCCCCTTTCCCTGGCAGACCATGTACTTGGGGGGAATCCCTTTAAAAACAACTCCAGATTGACATCACAACCAGTTTCCACATCGAGCTCCCGAGATCGAGTTACCTTTAGCCTACTATTGGATAAGACAGGTGCAGTCGCTTCTCAGGAGCAGCTTTCTGCTCTGTTGTTACCAGCTGTTTCATTTGTTCAGTCCTGACAGAGGCTCAGTCCACAGGCCCACCTGTTATATTCTTAGTGATCTTACCACGCCTCTCTCACCTGATTTAGCACTGGGAGACGGCACCACTACACCCCTCCAGCTGTCAACTAAGAAGGTCTTTTGACAAGTCCTCCACAAATCCCACCTTTCTGGTCCTTTTATATCCCTGCTCTGGGTAAAAGACAGCTGGGAATGGGCCTTATGAGGACAATGAACACAAATATTTTCTTTGTAAATTTCATTTTGAGGTTTTGTTAAATCCAATATCCATCATATCTTGGTGCCATGGTCAAGAATTCCAATTAAACATTCCCATTACACTCATTTATACTGATATTTATTCCTATTATACTCCTCTTAACCTATTTGATAGGCCCAAATAGCAACATTTTACAGTTACGAAAACTGAGGCACAGAGAGATTAAATAATTTGCCCAAATTGTGGCCATACAGCTTGTAAATTGTGAGACACGATACGAATCCAGAGTCTTTTCTCCTGACTGTGCACCATGTTGTTTGGATTAGCTGATTTCATTGTACAGAAGAATGAATCTATACATTACTTTTCCTTCAGGAAAGGGAAGGTAAAGACAGGAGGAGAGGGTGTTGCTGCTATTCAACTGAAACCAAACAAAATTACAATCCTTGGGTTTACTCAGTGGCTACTTAAAAGCTCTCCCTTGTAGATTGTTATATCCTTTTGTGAGCAGAAAGCAGCTACATTTGTATGTCATTCTGTCAACTTATCTGTTATATTTATGTGACACATAAAGGATAATAATTGACATTTGTTGAGCATTCACTAAGTGCCATGCATGATTCTTGTCATGTATTATTCTGTTTTACCAAAATTCTTTTTCTTTTTTTTTTTTTTTTTTTTTTTTGAGATAGAGTCTTGCTTTGTTGCCAGGCGCCAGACTGGAGCGCAGTG
Source organism: Sapajus apella (assembly GCF_009761245.1). Classification (NCBI taxonomy): domain Eukaryota; kingdom Metazoa; phylum Chordata; class Mammalia; order Primates; family Cebidae; genus Sapajus; species Sapajus apella. The sequence continues at coordinate 41,399,217 of NW_022436942.1, forward strand.
GCACAATCTTGGCTCACTGCAACCTCCGCCTCCTGGGTTCAAGCAATTCTCCTGCCCCAGCCTCCTGAGTAGCTGGGACTACAGATGCGCACCACCACGCCCAGCTAATTTTTGTATTTTTAGTAGAGATGGGGTTTCACCATGTTGGCCAGGATGGTCTCAATCTCTTGACCTTGTGATCCACCCACCTCAGCCTCCCAAAGTGCTGGGATACAGGCGTGAGCCACTGCGCCCGGCCTACCCAAATTCTTTCACTCTTTCCTCAACAGTAAGGCAGTTTGTATTGTTTTCTCATCATAAAGATAAAGAAAGAGGTCCCAGGAAAAACACTGGGAGAAAACACCAAAGACAGAAGACCAGACTTCCCCTTTCTGTTCCACCATTTACTAGTATACAGAGTTTGCTAGACCAGTCACAGAGCTCCTTAGGGCCATATTTTCCTCATCTGCAAAATGAGAAAAATAATAACAGTCTTCTTTGCTTTGCAGGATCCTTGTGAGGCTCAAATGAGACAACAAGTGGGTACGTACTGTCCATATTCAAGCAAATATTATGACTATGTTATTCCTGTGTCTACCATCCCATGAAAGGTAGCTCAGTAGCTAAAATGACAAGTTAACCTTTAGCTGAGTGCCACATGACAAGGACCTCGGAGATGCTGTCCAACAGAGAGCAGCTACTATACACTGCAGAGGAGAGACCATTTCCCAAAAGCCATTTAAACAGAAGAAAAGCAACTTTAGAGTTTAAAAAAAGAAACTCAAAAATAGTATTGTATTGTTGAGACAGAGCCAAGTTGGGAAACCTTTGGGAAACTTGTTTCTCTTGAGAACTATTAGGTTTGAAAATGAGAGCCAGGTGGGGAAAAACAGATAAGGCCACAAAGGATGAGCAGAGAGAGAAAAAAACACAATTTTGGAGAAAGCTAGCATAAGAATACAGAAAAGTATTTTTTAAATCCACTCAAAAACTGACCGGAGATTTCAAGATATGATTGAATGTTTGCAAAATGCCCCAACTGCTTCATTCCACAGTCTAGAAGAGAAATAATGGAAACTTTCTTTTCTCTTTTCCAACAAGACATAACAAAAGCAGAGCTGATGTAATTAATGAAAAAAAGATGGCTATTTGAAATAGTGAAGGCTATGAACAACAGGATGGAATGGAAATGAAGTCCACATTTAGGGACAATTCATTATTTATCTGCTGTACTTTTTATGCACACCGTGTTCTGCTAATTCTCTCTCCTGGGAGAAGACCAAACCCGGTTAGTAAGTGATACAAGCATGAGTAGTTAGAAGCTATGGTATAAACCGCGGGCAGATGGAGCTATTCCTTGAATATCAATTAGCATAGTCCAACCAACTTGAAGACTCTTAGAATTGAATACTTCAACTTAATGGATCTGTTTTCAAATTCCCTTTAATGGCCCTTCTGTGACCATAATATCTACTTTTCCAGACATCCTAAGTAGAAACTATTATGGACAATGTATGTCAAATTCCCTAAGGATAGCATATGGAGGGGAGAATGTGAGTTGCCAAATTTAGCAGCTCTGGAGAGAGTGTTTTTGAATTAAACTTGAATCTATGGGGATTACAGTTCATTTATGACTGACAAAACATATCTTCCCAATTCTGAAAGATAAATCCCACCGATATACATGTGGATTTCACAGGGTTTCTCAAAAACTAGAAGGAAAAAAAAAACCCTTTCCACAAAATGCAGTTTTATAACGATTTTGGATTTATGATGTCACATGTTCTTTTTGCAGCTTTCCTCGGGTTAAATGAGGAATTTTCTAAGTACTGTGCCAACTGTACTTACCACCTGAGGAAGCTCAAATCGGAAGATTCATCCCTTACATATTAGAATAAGAGCTCTGCTTTTGAAAGAAGAGAATTGAACACTGAAATGCAGTGGCTATGGGCTTTAGGATTTTTAAAATAAGTAAATTTTCAAAAGTATGGTAGAACTGAAAACACTGTCAAGTTTGTCTTTTGCTGAATGAGATCAGTTTTCATTTTAATTTTTTAAATCAATTTTAACATCACTCTTAATTTCCTTTTTAAAATCAATTTTAAAATTAAAAATTAATTTTTAATGTTTTAAATCAATTTTAATGTTACTCTATTATCCTTTCCATAGTACAAATGTTAGAAGTTTAAAGTGCAGGTCTTTAAATTTAATGTACTTGGCTTCATGAAAAATTATCTTCATTTATCATGGCGTTCTGATTTCACGGTGGACCATTGAAAATATTGTAGCAAACCAGCGCAGGTCTGCAGAACCACAGCTGAAAACACCTAGCCTGATTGACTTTGTTAATACGAGCTAGTTCTCTACCCTAAACAGCCGTTAAAATCTAATTCAAAAACTTCCAATGTCTAAACAGCAAATACCTGTAGTTTAGGACAAAATGATTAAATCTTTCAGTGAATATTTACATTTGTTGGAAAATGGTGTTTTATTTTGTACCCATTCAATAAATTCCTTGGAATAAAATTTCTTTTCCTTCCTACTTTAACGGACCTGACATCGCTAGGATTTTACCAACCTTTGAGTAGTTTGTATCATAACTATTAACTTATTTTGAAACTTTTGTAAGACTTCTAATTTACATGTGCAGAACACTCTTAATTCCAGCTTTCCTTTTTTTCATTCTGAATAAGAAAACCTCTTAAATATCAGATTTTTTTTTACAGGTTAAACCAAACCATAAACTCCATAAAACTACCGAGAATCTTTGTTTTGTTGGCATCATCTTGAATTAAATGTCTAATAATAAGTGGTCTTTGAGCAGACAATTAAGAATCCTTTTATCGTGATTTTGAAATTTTTAAAAGAGATTGGTCTGTTATGAAAATGGAGCTTAATTTTATTTATGCTGGTTGAGTAACTTTCCACTGAAAGTGAAAGACTAAAAATTGAGTTTTTCCCTGTACTGAACTTGGAAAACCTAGATTTAGGATACTTACATTTAAGCACACTTTGTTCTTTTTCTTATCCTTTTGAAAATTAATATTTGTACTCTTAGGAGAAATAATTAGTTAAGTCTTCCCTCTGGCAAACCTAGCAGGCAGCCTTCTTCAGCATTTAATTCCTTAAGGGATGGAAAGAGGATATCTTTAAATATTTTTCCTCCTATCTCTGTTACTCTGAAAATCAATGCATGCTTAAATTCCATCCTCCTAAACTTAACCTAAGACCTAAAACAAGTAATCCACACATCAAAAATAAATTTGCCCATGTTAAATTAATCTGAATCCTGGAAAGTTATACTAGGGGAAGCGCTGGTGGGGAAAAATCACTTTTTTTTTTTTAACTGATGTGGCCTCTGGAGTAGTCGAGTTTTTTTCACAACAGGTTTGTGTTTCTTTTATAATAAGTAAAATCCTACCAAATGTTGTTTATTTTTATTTTATTATGATATAAATACTTAATGCGAGATGTCCCCTCTTAGGTTTTTAAGTATACAATACCATATTGTTAACTATAAGCACTATGTTATGCAAAAGATCTCTAGAATTCATTTATTTTGTGTAACTGCAACTTCAGGCATTGCTTTTGAAATCTGAAATATGTGTTCTGATGCCTCTATAGCAACCATGCTTTTATTCTCAAAAAATAAATAAAACACAGATGAGGGTAAAAACCAAAACACATTTCTTGAACTAAAGAAATTATCAAATATATACCCTCAAACTGCATTAAAACCAGTAAGAGTCTGTTATTTTTCTTAAACATGTAATTTTCAATTCATTCTGGATATTTTCTCCTACATATCTTAGAGCAAAGGTTGTTATTGGCTGAAATTGTCAATTGTGGCTCTGGCTATCTTAACTGATAACCAGTAGAGGTCGCCACCTACCATATTCTAGCAGGTCTGGGAGAGGGAAAAATATTATGAATGTTTGGTTAGTAAAAATGCACAGAGGTCAGAAGTTTTTAATATGAAGCTTTCTTCTTGGAAGCTTTGCATAATTCAACCAATATTCAAGTCAGAGGAAAAAAGAATAAATAAAAATAATGAATCCAAGATGTTAGTGTTATAGAACTTCAAAAAACAGAATTTCTTAGAAATTACATAAAAATTCTTCTAGTTGACTTAGTTAATACAAATTCTTCTTCATGTCAAAATCTTGGAAAGAAAACCTCACAATGTTATCAAATCCAAACACAGTAAAATGCATATATTTGTAAAATGGCATCGTGATCTCTTTCTACTAGTATATGTATGGAACCCCTAAGCATCTCAAATTTTCAATTTTGCCCTCACATATTCTATGACTTTCATTCTGTGTTTTAATTTTTTTAATTTATTAGTTGTATCAACTACACAGTGAAAATTAACTCATCATAGTGTTGAGGTGGCCTGTAGTTATAACAACTTACAAAGCATATTGAAGCTTTAGTATATAATTACTGCTCTTGGGTTTTCCAAAGAAAGTTTAAGCTTTGACTTATTTTCTTTAAGTCATGATTAAACTGAAAAGAAAGGACTTCTTTTCCTATAGTTTGGAGATAGAATCTATAGATATCTTGACATAAGAAAATATCTTCCCTTTAGAAGAGGGAATAAACTTATACTTGATAATTTAGAATGTTCAAATGGGTAGTGATAGGCAATTCAAACTAGGGAAGGCTTTTCCAATAAACAGAATGTTTTTAAAATATAAATGGTTATTTCAGAAGTTCAAATGGTAAGCTTACTATCACTAGAAGTGTTCACAGAGATGGGTAATTAGTGAGATGTAGTGAGAATCTTGATAAGAATGTGTTAGGAATTTGAAAGCTCAGGTTTGAGGGGAAAGCTTTACTAAATTTCTAAGAAGGATCATGTGTAATTTTTAGATTTTTTTGTTTTAAATTGATAACAGTGTTAAAATTATGTTGCTTTAGAATAATGTTATGTTATGTGACAAATACATCTGAACATTATAGTGGATTAACACAACTGTTTATTTCAAACTCATGCACTATTCCATGCTGTTATTAACGGTTTGTTGATGACTCTCCTTTATGGCAATTCAGGGACCCAGATTCTATCCATTTTGTGGTTCTGCCATCTCCTAGGCTGTTGAAATAGTTTGCGTCTACCCAACAGAAGGGGAAAGAGACAAAAGAGAGTGAACATCTACTTCTTAACCTGGAAATAACACATTGCTTATATTCCATTGCAGAAGGCTAGTTAGATGACCCCACATGGATTGAAAGAGAAGGTAAAGCACAAATATTAATACACAGTTGCTGTCTTTACCACTGTCCATCCCTCTGACAACTGAACATTTGTGTACATCCTTCTTCTTACGCATGTATTATCTCTACAAAGGAGTCAACACAGACTTATATTTAGTAACTTGATTCAACTAAAAGTCCAGAAAATCTGAGTGATACATATACTCTCCATCAGGTCTAGATGTGACACCTTATAATCTAGTGACTATTTCCTAAAGTAGATTGCATCAGTGGCCCAAATCTTAATCACTCCTTGTATCCGCATTCTTTGCCACGTAACTCAGTGTCCAATCCCTGTGCATATGGCAGTGTTACCATAGCCTTTTACTCTGGTCTCAGCCAGGCGACTTGCTTTGATCAAAGGAATATTAGCAGATAAGATGTAAGCAGAAGCTTGCCCTCTACTTTCAACATGAGAACATCCTCAGGTCTAGTCTACAGAAGGATGAAAGACACACAAAGCAGAGCCAGTCGCTTCAGCCAAGGCATCCTCAGTTAGTTGACAGCCAGCCAACCTTCAGATAGACAAATGATCTAAGCCAAGACAGAGCTGCCTGGCTAAACCCCAGCTGATTCTAGACATGTGAGCAATAAATGCTTAATGTTGTATGACACTTCGGGTTTTGTAATTGTTTATTATGTAGGCTTATTGTGGTCATAGATAACTGATACATTTACCAAACTAGACTATTAACCCTTAGTGGAAATTTACTTGTTTTCATTTTCTATATAAAATATAATGCTATACTTTCTCATACTGGAATGCAAATTTTGTTGAGTTCATTTCAATAGGTAGCAAGATTAAGCTAGATAAATGTTGTAAATATTGTGAAACATAAGCATGAATTAACTTTTTATATCTTTATAGCACTTTTAACTTTTCAAATCACTTTCAGATCTTCTTTCACTTGATTTTCGTAGCAACTTTGATGGAAAGGAAAATAGATATTAATCCTATATTCCTATCAAATCTCAGCGACTAAATTACTACTCCAATAACAACTGGTTAATGGCAGAACAAGATCATACACACTGGAACCCAACTCCCCTGCCTTCCAGAATGTACCCCCATTGGTGAATAGGCCTTCATTGGAGAAATAAGGAGACAACAATTTTCCCATAGCTATTGTATGGTAAACATTGTCATAACATTCTTACCTCATCAATGGATATTTTCAAGGGTAAACTTTACTCCTTCAGAAATCTCTGATACCTGCTTATGCCTATTCCCTCTAACGAAATGCTTTTCCCAATATTTTCTACTTCAAGGATCTGTAGAATGGATCAGTAAACAAGAATTGGATGCAAAGAAATTTTTACCTATAGCAGAGTTTCACAGCCTTAGCACTATTGGTGTTGGAGCTAGATAATTCTTTGTTGTGGGAGTCTTGTCTGTTTATATTCAGTAGCATCTCTGACTTGTACCCACTAGATTCCAGTAATATTGCCCCAGTTGTGACAAACAGAAATACCTCCAGACATTGCCAATTATTACCCCCTAGAGTGATATTCATCCCCTCTTCCATTAAGAAACATGGGGCAAATTAAATGCAACCAGGATTTTGCATGAGTTTCAGATTCCTGGAAGATGAGAGCTGAGCATAAGGAATGAGTTCGTGTAAACTTTTTATTTTATAAAGTTTTACATTTTTATTTTCATTTTATAAGGAAGAAAACTATACCCAAACAGTTATTCAAAGCTACAAAACTGGTTAACACTATGTCTCTTGACACACAATCGAATTATTTTATATTCTGTTTATCTGTTCCCCTTTACTCTGCAGATGAAATTAAGGGACCTTGGATAGACTGTGCAACTTCTAATTCCTGTTATGGGTCCAAGTATTGACTTAGTAGCCTGGTTTGGGTTTCTATAGAAGCCTCATCCTACCCAGTAATACCACAGACATATCCTTAACTGACTTGTCTTCTCTGCCTCTTTAAGTTACCCACAAACCTGACTCTCTTTACTATTATCCCCTCGGCCAGGCCCTAGTGCAGCCTTTTCTCCCTGTCCTTTCTTTCTACTTACACTTTCAAGTCCAGCTCTCAACTGTTCTCAAGACTCAGATTTCTTTAACCTAGCCTGGATATTCTTTTTGTCCTTTTTTCTTTTCTGCCTTCCTTAAAAACATCCTTTACCATTCAATAATTCTAGCCCTTTAGATATTAATTGTCTGAAGGCAAAACCTGTTCAACCCAAGAGGTCCTTTTCAACACAGAATGGGCATATCTACTTTTCATTATTGTCTCCTTCCCAAATTCCTGTTTATGTATTTATGAGTTATATTTATTCCTTTATTTTATTTTATTTTGTTTGACAGAATCTCTCTCTGTCACCCAGGCTGGAGTGCAGTGGCATGATCTCAGCTGACTGCAGCCTTCACCTCCTGTGTTCCAGTGATTCTCCTTTCTCAGCCTCCCAATTAGCTGGGATTACAGACACATGCCACCACATCCAGCTAGTTGTTGTATTTTTAGTAGAGACAAGTTTCACCATGTTGGCCAGGCTGGTCTCAAACTCCTGACCTCAAGTGATCTGCCAGCCGTGGCATCCCAAAGTGCTAGGATTACAGGTGTGAGCCACCATGCCCAGCATATTTATACTTTTAAAAGACCAATTATCAGTTTCTTCTTAGAAGTATCCATTCCTCTATTATAAAATTGTCTAAATGTTATGTTTCAGCACACCAGTCTTTTATTCCCACTCCTTACCTGGAGTGTTCTCTGCCCACCCCCAACCCAGTTTCATCCTTGTTTTGGAATACATGGTGTATTTTGCTACCAATTTCTCATCTTTAAAACAAGTAAGTGAACAAAACAAAATAGCTCTGCATAAAAATATAGATTAATAAATTCAGTCTTCTGGGCATGTTGCTTTATGAAATTGGTAGAAAAGAATTATTTGGTAAGGATCCCAAACCACAATGAAAAGCCTATAATTAAAAAGCTTGTTATCACAGTATTCAAGAGACAAATACCATTTATTTATATTCAGGAAACTGACTTTTTTCATTTCAGCCCATCAAGAATATAATCTGATTTTGAATGATTATGTATTAACCTGTTGTAAAGAATTGCTATTATTTTGAGTAAAGAAGAAAAAAGTAGCATCCTATAAAGTACACAGGTAAAAGGCATTTGGAAACTGTGTATTATTTTTACTTAATTGAGGAATGATTGTTCATTTGCTTTGAACATTAACTTATTTAAGAAAAAGATGGAGATAGACGAGATTTGAGAATAGAAGAGACTAAAAATCTCTGCTCAGATGTAGTTGACGCAAATATAACCAGAAAAGAATTATAAGTGTGGATGTAATTTGATTCTACCACAGATCCAGGTGTTGAGCAATTCTTACTCTAGTAGGTATCTAAAGAAGGAGGTGAGTCCTCCAAGATCTAAAAAAAATGAGCCATAAGGGTATGGGTTTTTTCTGAAGTTTTGAATATTCCATTAGCATGTAATATGTGTTAATAAATATCATTTGTAAAGTTTAAAGTGTTAATTCTCAACTCTGATTTCAAGTTATATGCTTCATATGGTTGCTTGATTTCAGGAAAAGTAATTTCCAAGTTTGAGCTGATATTTTTGGCTTGTTGTCTCTATTGGAAAGGAGCCATTTTTATACTTAGCATATAAACAAATTATTTTTAGCAAAGCCTTCTTTTTTTAAATATTTTATAGCTGTATGTTGTTAAGATAACTACTAATGAGTACTTTTATTTTTAGTGAACATAGTATGTGGATCTAGGAAAACACAAAGTAAAGGGATAGATTGATGGTTATCAAGGGAATTTAAGTTCTGGTTGTGTATTTGCTCAGGAAAATGGAACCAGAACCTAAAGTGGTTTTGTACCCACTTTACTGTGCAAATACACAACCAGAATGAAAATTCTGGTTCTGGCCTAAGAGGAATATAAGCAAAGCAAAACTACTGGTTTATTTATATTCCTCTTATTGCTTCATGAGAACAGAATGGTCAAATATTATACATTTACTCTCATTCCTTATTTACCCATAGATATTTGCATGATAAATATATGGAAGATGTATCAGGAAGAGGTATCTGATTCTTTCCTCTCAGTGGCTGTCATACAGAAGAAGGGCAAATATTATCACACTAATGCTGCATAAGAGCACAGCACTTCAGTGGAACATACAATAATAAACATGTGCTTATGTGTGCACAGATTGACTGGTTGGTTCTGAAGACCTGAGCTGGGCTCAAATGATTTCATTTGGGGTCACTTATGCTTCTGTAGCCAAATGGAAGGTCAGCTATGCTTCTGCATGGAATATTACATTCAACCAAATTAAGTGATCTAGGTTGGCCCCATAAGAGAAAACTCTCTGCCCACCACAAAGTTTTTCTGATTCCCCTTTATCAGGCTAACGAGACTTGTTTCCATGGTGGTGGCAAGAATCCAAGAGAACAAGGTATAAGTGTACAGACCATTTGAGGTCGAGGATCAGAACTGAATTTCTGTTATTTGTGACATATTCTTTTGTTCAAAACAAGTTGTAGGGTAGACCAGAGAGAGTTCAAGTCTGGGAAAAACACTCTAGATCTTAATGGAAGGAACTGGAATGCCACATCTCAAAGGGGGTAAATACAGAGAGGTTTGGAAATTGGGACATTTTTGCAATCAGTCCATCATTTTAGAACTTAGGCAAACAATCTTTATGGGGGACTATATCTTAAAGCTGCATTTTGCACAGCAAGCACCCTGCTTTTATTTAGATTGTACATATATGAATGGAGGTGTGATGCTATCTTTTTAGTGCTATCACGGTTGACCCTATTTGGTATCAAAAACCACAGTGGAAATATCAGATAAACCAGTTCATGTTTTTGGTATATTTTAATGGTTTAGAACTTCATTTACCTCAGTGGGTGTTTCCACTTACCACTAGCCTAATGTCTGAAATCTTTTCTTCGATTTGTTTTGTGTACATAGAAGTGAGGACTTTTAAACAAGTTATCCATGGAGATTATAATTAATGTCCCTATTTGATTTATTTGTATATATGCATATCCCTATCACCAATTCTTGTTTAACCAAATGCAGTTTTGACTACTCTCTGCTTGTAAAATTGAATAATAACAAGAGGAGATGTGGCAGAAGGAAAGTGACTTTACTTCCTAAGCTAGCAGTGGGGAACAGTCTAGGCCTCCTGCCTTAAAGAAATCATTTCAAATTTGGGGACAGAACACAAGTATTTAAAAAAGGAAGTCTGGTATGAAGAGAATGCAAGAGGGGCGAGGAGGTGCAGGAACACATCACTTACTCCAACACCATCTTGAGTTATTGTCCCATTTGGTGAATGGACTGGTATGGAATTGTCTGTCTCTCTCTCTCTCTCTCTCTCTCTCTCTCTCTCTCTCTCTGTAGCTTTCTGCCCCCATCTCTCTCTCTCCCTCCCTCTCTCCCCTTTTCTCTTATATCAGTTATGCATTCATCCCTCTTAGAATAGCAGCACTTTGATTTTTCTTTAGGCAAATTGCCCTTCCTTCTTTTGGGGAATAGTAGAGGTGCTTGTCCTTGCCTTTGTCCTTGCCATTGTCCTCATTCTCATTCTGCAGGATCACCTCATGGGATAGGTTAGGTTAGTGAGGCTGTGACTGACGTGCCCCACTTCGCCCTTTTGCAGCATTCTTTCTTCCTAACAAAGCTTCCTTTTTCCAACCTGGACTGTTGTCCGTAAAATCTTCTTATGAACCTGCAAGTTGACCACCTCCTGATGCCGGGGCTCTGACCCCTCGCCCAGCAATTGGAAGTGTTTTCTATCTCTTACAATCAGAGAACAATAAAAGATATATCCCTTACATTTTACTACATATTTATTTTCCTAACTTGAAAAAATTTGCAGAGTATGTTACTGTCACTCTAAGTTCTTAACTGAGGAATGTAATTAAATATTCTTACTTTCAAAAAATCAAAAAGATATTGAACATTTGGATAAGTGAACAGCCATAGGAGGTACCTGAGTGGGGATCATGGTGGAGCATATAGTATTTGTTCATATTTGTTGGCAGTAAAAAAAAAAGCTAGAAATAGTAGAAAGATCAAACACCACATGTTCTCACTCACAGGCGGGTGTTGAACAATGAGAACACATGGACACAGGGAGGGGAGCACTACACACTGGGGTTAGTTGGGGGGAAATAGGGGAGGGACGGTGGGGGTTAGGGAGCTGGGGAGAGATAGCAAGGGGAGAGATGCCAGATGTAGATGATGGGGAGGAAGGCAGCAAATCACACTGCCATGTGTGTACCTATGCAACAATCTTGCATGTTCTTCACATGTACCCCAAAACCTAAAATGCAATAAAATAAATAAATGGGAAAAAAAAGAAATAGTACAAAGAGTATAACCTTTGAAGTTAGACAGATCAGGGTGCTAATTCTAAGTCAGCTATTTACTAGCTTATGACCTTAGGAAAAGCACTATTTCTTAATCTTTAAAATGTGATATATAACATTTTTTCATACCAATTCTAATGAGTATTACAGATAATATGTAAAGTACTTGCCATGTTGTAAATGCTCAATGATTTATAGGTACTATCATTACACATATAAGTAGTAAATAAATTCACTTTACCTAAAGAGAGGTCTAGCCTTTGATTCCACTTGACTCTTGGGAGATAATATCTGAACTGGAAATTCTTAAGTGATAGGAGTGTCTTTGTTATTCATGGTGGGTCACCTGGTTTTATGGTAATGAGAGGAATCAAGATGAGCCCCTAGACAATTTATGCTAACAAGCTAACTCAGGATAGGGGCTGGCCATGCCAGGAAGATCATTATGTGAGTATAGGTTGGGGCTTTGAGTCACATTATATTACCCTGACCTCTGGAGAGGTGTTGGGCTGGACTTTGAGTTCAATCATGTAGGTAGCAAATCAGTCAATCATAGCTATGAAATGAAGTCTCAATAAAAACTCTGGAAACTGAAGCTCAGGTGAGCTTCTGGGGTGGCAATACTTCATGCATATATTGCCATGTACAGATCCCAAAAGGATACTGTGTCCCTGAGAACACAGAAGCTTCATGTTTGGAGCCCTCTGGGTCCCAGATTCTGCTCTATGCATCTTTTCCTTTGGCTGGTTTTAATTTGTATCCTTTTGCTATAATCAAACTGTAATCGTAAGTATGGCCCTTTCCTGAATTCTGTGAGTCATTCTAGTGAATTATCAAAACTGATGGTGGTTTTAGGAAACTCTCAAACTTGCAGTTGGTGTCTGAAATCTTAGGCAGACTTGGCAGTCTGAAAGACTGTGCCCTTAACCTCAAGTTTGGCAAATTCTGCATAGCATATTATATCCAACCAAGTAAAGTGAATATTACCTCCTTGAAACTAAGACAGTAAATCTGGTTTTACTTCTTGGCAGCTGGGAATGGTAATTGGAAATTAATTTTTTTTGGAATCTATAAGTATTACTGTCTCAATTTAGTACATGTATCATATGTTATCATTGTTTTATTTTGGCAATGTAAATAAGCATTGTTAAGGACCTTCATATGTTCACATGTAATCTCCCAAGACCGCACCCTCTTTTTATTAATGTCTATATTCTTAAACCCTTTCATTCTAGCAGAGAGATTTTCATAAATATAACCCTTATATTTGGGGAAAGTCATCTTTGCTAGTCTTAGATCTCTCAATAAAATATAATCTTTCTGAAACTTACCTATAATAATAATGAGTACCTGTCAAGAAGTCCCTACCATATGCCAGAAGCAATGCTTGGCATTTTTATGTGTATATGCTCTAATCTTTATAATCAACTTGGAAGGTAATTATTTCCATTCTCTTTTCTTAACATGTCTGTTATTGTCTCGCAAGGAAGACTTCTGTAAAAGCTTATTGATCAAGCAAGCTAAATTAAGTAGACTTGCTGTAGAAAGACCTTAATTTGGTCTTAGTGCCATCTGAAGAGCATGGGGAAGGAGTCAGTAAAGGATATTTATAAGACTTGGAATCTGAGATTAAATTGTCAATGTAGTCTTTCCTGGCAGGAAACTTACTGGGTTTGGGAAAATACATGACATAATAATTCAAAATTGGAAGACACAGGAAGGTAAGGGTTTTAAGGGAGGGTTGATAAGTAAAGCTTTCTAGTAAGTGAGTTGTTTTCCCAAATGAGTAATCTGTTGTTCTAAAAGAAGTGCTCTTGGCCAAAATGAGCAAACTGTTTGCTCGGAAAAATTAGTTTCCAAGAATTTTATCAAGCTAGAAGTAAAATTATGTATTAGTTTACATTCTTCTCTTCCTGAACAAAAATTACCAGAATGCTATGGTTTGAACATATTCTCCACAAAAGCATATGTTGAAATTTTAATACCCAATGTAACAATATTGAGAGGTGGGGCTTAATTTGAGCTGCTTAGGTTATGGGAGAGCCACCTCATGAATAAGATTATCCTGATTCTAAACAGTCTTGAGGCTTTGAGTTTGATCTTTTCCCCATGTCTCATATGCACAAGCTCTCTTTACTCTTCCACGTTCTGCTATGAGATAACACAGCAAGAAGGTTATTGCCAGATGCTGGCACCTTAATATCGGACTTCCTAGCATCCAAAACTGTGAGAAATGAATTTATTTTAACTATAAATTATCCAGTCTTGAATATTTTGTTATAGAATCCCAAAAGGAAGTAAGACGCTGAAATAAACAGTTGTCATGTTAGCACATTGGTCTCAAATTTCAAAAATAAAGAAACTGACATTGTAAAAGAGTTAGTAATTTTCTAAGAACTATAGTAACTCCAAAGTTCTAGTTTGGTCTACAGCACAATACTTTTTCACCAAATATCTTTATATATCCCTGAAAAGAAGACTGCTTGCAACCACACAACTTCACTTTCTGAACTAAGAACTACGGATGCCTACATCAACCTGATTTTACTATTTTTTTTTTCTGGAAGATAAGCCTATAAACCAATAAATTACTTGATTGCTTAGTTTCACAATTTCCTGAAAATAAACCAATGATCCCCTTCTCAGGACAATAGGTTACTCATCTGGGCAAGCTGCTTTCTGATAACACAATTGTTTACTTATCAAGAATCATATCAAGACCCTTATCTCTCTATAAACACCAGTATAGAACTATTTATATTGTGAACTTATCCTACTCTTTTTTATTTTATCTTACTTGGTTTTTTATTTTTGAGACAGAATTTCACTCTTGTTGCCCAGGCTGGAGTGCAATGGCACCATCTCAGCTCACTGCAACCTCTCCCTCCCAGGTTCAGGTGATTCTCCTGCCTCAGCCTCCTGAGTAGCTGGGATTATAGGCATTCATCACCATGCCGGCTAATTTTCTGTATTTTTAGTAGAGACAGTGTTTCACCATGTTGGCCATGCTGGTCTCAAACTCTTGACCTCAGGCGATCCACCTACCTTGGCCTCCCAAAGTACTGGGATTACAGCTTCTCCCACTCTTGAACAGATTTCTACACTGCAAGCAAGACCAGAATTAAATTACTGGAACCTCAGTCCCAAAATCATATGAATACCTACCCTTGATTTTTTTCCTTCAGAAACACGATTAAGACTCTACTAAAAGGATATTGTTTCTAACAGGAAGCATACAATAAGATAATAATAGCAGTAGGTAATAACCCAGCTTTGCTTTATCAATATATTATTCTGGTGAATCCAGATTTGTAAGAGAGTTGACAATTGACAACCTTATGGCCTGAGACTGCTTAAACAAATGATAAATTTTAGATAGATATACCATGATGGTTTATTGTGCATCACAGATTACAAAGAACTTTAACATATATCACTTGGTTTAATCATCAAAAGAACCACTTGTAGTAGGTACTATTATTATACTTCTATGAATCCCTAACATCCTTTTATAGGTTAGTAAACAGAATCTAAGAGAGGCAAAATGACATAGTAAAGATCAAATAGCAGATAATCAAGATGGGACTCATAAAGCACATTATGATGTACTGTATGATGTTTTGATATGTGTATATATTGTGAAGGGATTATATTGAGCTAATTAATATCTCTATCACATAATATACTTATTTGTTATGGTAAGAATATTTAAAATCTACTGTCTAAGCAAATTTCAAGTAGACAAGTCTTTATTATGAATTATAGTCACTATGTCGTACAATAAATCTAAAGAACTTATCCATCCTGTGTAACTGAAATTCTGTACCCTTCAACCAACATCTCTCCATTCCCCCACTTCTCCCTCCCCACACACCCCTCAGCTTCTGCAAACTACCATTTTACTCTGTGCTTCTATGATTTTGACTTTTTTGGATCCCACATATAGGTGAAGTCATGCAGAATTTCCCTTTCTGGAACTGCCTTATTTCACTCGGCATAATGTCCTACATGGCCATTCATAAAGTCACAAATTATAAGATTTTAACACTGAATAATATTTTATTGTGAATACAGTTGGCCCTTGAACAATGTAGAGATTAGGGACACTGACACCCATGTAGTAAAAAATTTGCATGTAAGTTTTCACTCCCTAAAAACCAAACTGTTAATATCCTACTGTTGACCTGAAGCCTTTCTGACAACATAAACAGTTGATTGACATATTTTTTTGTGTTGTATGTTTTATATACCGTATTGTTACAATAAAGTAAGCTAGAGAAAAGAAAATGTCATTAAGAAAGTCATACGGAAGAGAAAATAAACTTACTATTCTTTTAAGTAGAAGTAAGTCATAAAGATCTTCATGCCCATCATCTTGACATTGAATAGGCTGAGAGTGAGGAGGAACAGGAGAGGCTAGTCTTTCTGTCTCAGAGGTTGCAGAAGGAGAAGGAAATCCACATAAACTAACCCATGCCATTCAACCCATGTTGTTCAAGGGTCAAGTCTGTATACATAACATTTTCCTTATCTATTTATCCACTTATGGACATTTAGGTGGATTCCATACTTTAGCCTTTGTGAATAATGTTGCAGTGAACATGGGAGTGCAGATATCTCTTTGACATGCTGATTTAAGTTTTTAAATATATATACCCAGAGGTGGGATTGCTGGACCATATAGTAGTTGTATGTTTAATTTTTTGAGACATCTTCATACTGTTTTCCATAATGGCCATACTAATTTACCTTCCCACTGACAGTGTACAAGGGCTCTTTTTTCTCCATAGCCTCACCAACACTTGCCATATTTTGTCACTTTCATAATAGCTATTATAAAAGGAGTGAAGTAATATTGATTTGTGGGTTTTGTGTGTGTGTGTGACAGAGTTTAGCTCTTGTTGCCCAGGCAGGAGTGCAATGGCACAATCTTGGCTCACTGCAACCTCTGTCTCCCAGGTTCAAGTGATTCTGCTTTAGCCTCCCAAATAGCTGGGGTAACAGGTGTGCACCACTCAGCCAGGCTAATTTTTGTATTTTTAGTAGAGATGGGGTTTCACCATGTTGGTCGGACTGGATTCAAACTCCTGACCTCAGGTGATCTGCCCACTTCAGCCTCCCAATCATTTTGGTTTTAATTTGCATTTTACTGATGGTTGGTGATGTTGAGCATTTTTTTCATTTACCTGTTGGCTATTTCTTTTGAGAAACATTTATTGATATCCTTTGCATATTTTTAATTAAATTGTTTTCTTGCTATTAAGTTGTTTGAGTTATTCATATATTTGGATATTACTCTTTTAGCAAATGTATGGTTTGCAAATGTTTTCTCCCATTTCATACATTGTGTCTTCAATCTGTTAATTGTGTCCTTTACTGTGCATAAACTTTTTAGTTTGATATAATTCCATTTGTGTGTTTTCGCTTTTGTTGCCTGACCTTTTAGTGGTAATACCCAAAAAATTATTGTACAAACTACTGGCAATAAGACTTTTTCCTATGTTCTATTATAGTGTCCCCAAAAACCTAATTATTGAGGTTTCAGTTTCAGGTATTACATTTAAATATTTTAATTCATTGTGAGTTTATTTGTTTATGATGTAAGATCAGGGTCCAGTTTCATTAATATGTTTGTGTATACCCCCTTTTCCCAACATCATTTACAGAAGAGACTATTCTTTCCCTATTGTGTATGTGTATGCTTGGTATTGTTTTGGAAGATCACTTGACTGTATATGTGTGAGTTTATGCCTGAGCTCTCTATTCTTTTCTATTGGTTGTTGTGTATGTTTTTATGCGAGTACCATGCTCATTTAATTACTAAAGCTTTGTAGTATACTTTTAAATCAGGTAGTTTGATGCCTTTAGTGTTGTTCTTTTTGCTCAAGATTGCTTCAGCAATTCAGTATTTCTTATGATTTTATACAAATTTTAGGTATTTTTTCTATTTCTGTGATAAATATCATTTGGTTTTTGATAGGAATTGCTTGAATGTGTAGATAGCTTGTGTAGTATATATGTGTGGAAAATATTTACTATTCCATGAACATGGACTATTATTCCATGTATTTGTGTTCTCTTCAAATTTTTTCAGCAATGTTTTATAGTTTTCAGTGTTCTGGTATTTCACCTTCTGGGTTAAATTTATTTCTAAGAATTTTTTTCATGCTGTTGTGAGATTTTTTTTTTTATTTCTTTTTTTGGATAATTCATTGTTAATTGTTGGGATTCACTCATGGTGGTTGGCAAAATATTAAGGGAAATATTAGGGAAGCTATAAGACATAGTCTTAAACCTTTTGGAAGGCTGAAAGATTTTTAATATGGGACAGGCTGAAGGGAACCTGTTCCTACCTTAGAGCAGTAGGTCAATCAGATCCTACCTTAGGTCATAGGGTAAAGATTAGTGATAATAGAAGCTTCCCAAGTTAAGTCTGTTTACCCCACGTTCCTTTTTCTCTACTCTAACTACTTGTTTGCTCATGTAAACTTTGTGGACAGATGGCCCTCTCAGGGGGAGGTCGAAGGGGGATTAACTGTTAATGGTGTTCGTTCTGGGCTCCAGAACGAAACCTTTTATCGTTCATTTAACCAGTCTTTTAACAATGTTAATTATCCACAAGCGTGTTGACTTAGAACCTCTGTTATTAAATCTACACCGAATAAATGTGAGGATGAACAGCTAGTAAGAGGTTGGGTAGCTGCAATCACCCTCTGAGAGCAGCTGATGATCTCCCTAGCCCACTCTTGCACTGTATTATGTGTGTGACTGTATTTTATTCATCCGTGGTGGAGTCAGGGTTTGCAGGACAGAGCCCTGCTGGTGGTGATCGACGTCTCAGGTAGTGACCCCAACATGATCAACGATTCAGGTGGTGACCCTGATGTGATCAATGTCCCAGCTGGAATTCTACTAATTTTTATATGTTAATTTTGTGTCCTGCACTTTTAGTGAATTTGTTTATTAGTTATCACTGTTTTTTGGTGAAGACTTTAAGGTTTTCTATATATGTCATGTCATTGGATCCTTATTAGGATAATGCTGGCTTTGTAAAATGAATTCTGAAGTGTTGCTTCCTTTTCAACTTTTCAAGAGTTTGAAAAGGATTAGCATGAATGTTTCTTTAAATATTTGGTAGAATTCACCAGTGAAGTCTTCATGTTCCGAGCTCTTTTTTTGCTGGAAGTTTCTGGCTATTGATTCAGGCTCCTGATTTATCTGTTCAGAGTTTCCATTTCTTCATGTTTCAGTTTTAGTAGGCTGTACATTTTTAGGAATTTCTCCATTTCTTTAAGTTATCTATTTTTTGTTGGCATGTAATTGTTCATGTAGTCTCTGATGATCCTTTGTATTTCTATGGTATTAGTTGTGATTTCTCCTGTTTTACTTATAACTTTATTTATTTGACTCTTTTCTCTTTTTTCTTGGTCTAGCTAAAGGTTTGTGAAAGTAGTGTATCTTTTAAACAATTTTTTGTTTATTAAATTTTTTTCTATTGTTTTTCTATTCTCTATTTCATTCACTTCTTCTGTGTTCATTATCATTTTCTTCCTTTTGCTGACCATAGGCTTAGTATGTTCAGCTTCTTTCTATTTCCTTGAAGTGTAGAGTTAGATTGTTCATTTGAGATCTTGCTTTCTTAATGTAGGCATTTATCATTGCAAACTGCCCTCTTATAACTGCTTCTGCTGCATCTCATAACTTTTTGTATGTTATGTTTCCATCTTTATTTGTCTCAAAATATTTTTTATTTCCCTTTGATTTTTTATTTGACCAACTAGTTGGTCAAGAGTATGTTGTTTAATTTCCGCATGTGTGTAAATTTTCTGAAATTTCTTCTGTTGTTTATTTCTAGTTTTATACTACTATGAGTTGAAAATATGCTTACTATGATTTCAGTCTTCTTAAATTTGTTAAGATTTGTTTTGTGACCTAACACAAGGTCTATTCTGGAGAATGTTTCATGTGCACTTGAAAAAAAAAAAAGTGTGTTGATTTTGGTTGGAATGTTCCATGTATGTGTGTTACATCCATTTAGTCTAAACTGTTATTTAAGTCTACTGTTTTCTTATTGATTTTCTGTTTGAATGATATCGCCATTATTGAAAGTGAGCCATTAAAGTCCCCTACTATTATTCTACTGCTGTTTACTTCTTTCTTCAGTTATCTTATATATTTTTATATATATATTTAGGTGCTCCAATGTTGGCTGCATATATATTTATATTGTTATATTCTCTTAATGGTTTCACTCCTCTATCATTATATAATAACTTTGTCTCTTGTGATAGCTTTTTACTTAAAGTCTACTTTATCTAATAAGTGTAATCGCTTTTGCTCTATTTTGGTTACCATTTGTATGGAATAGCTGTTTTCATTCCTTCACTTTCAGCCTGTGTGTATTGTTCCTTTTTATTGTTGTTGTTTTTTAAATTTCTTTTTTCCTTTCTTTTTCTTTGTTGAGATAGAGTCTCCCTCTGTCACCCAGACTGGAGCACAATGATGCAATCATGGCTCACTGCAGCCTCAACCTCCTGGACTCAGGCAACCCTCCCACCACAGCCTCCCAAGTAGTTGGGACTAAAGGCATGCATTACTACACCCAGCTAATTTTTTTTTTCCTTGAAACAGGGTTTTGCCATGTGACCCAGGCTGGCCTTGAACTCCCGAGCTCAAACAGTTCACCCACTTTGGCCTCCCAAAGTCCTTGAATTACAGGCATGTGCCACTACGTCTGTGCATGTATCCTTAAAGTGAAAGTCTGTAAGTAGTACATAGTGTTTTCATTTGTCTGATTTTATCTATTCTTCTGCTATATACCTTTTGTTTAGAGAATTTAGCCCATTTACATTTAAAGTAATTATAAGTAGAAAAGGACTATTGTCATTTAAATTTATTTTTTGTTTTGTGGTTTCTTTATTTATTATTCTTTTGCTCTCTTTTGTGATTTGATGATTTCCTATAAAGCTATTCTTTGATTTTTTTTTTATCTTTGTGTATTTACTACTGGTTTTTTCTTTGGGGCTATCATAAAGTTTACAAAATAAAACTCTTATAGCAGAATCTTTTAGCCTGATAAAAACTTAATTTTAATAGCATACAAAAACTCTACATTTTAACTTTTTCTTTGCCCATACTTTATGTTATTGACATCACAATTTACATTTTTCACATATCATGCATACATTAATGCATTATTTTAGCTATATTCATTTGTAACACTTTTGTCTTTTGACCTTTATTCTAGAGTTAAAAGTGATTTATGCACTGCCATTATGGTATTTGAATATTCTGAATTTGACTATATTCTCATTATTATAGCATATTTTCACATGTTTTCATGCTGTTAGTGTTCTTTCATTTCAACTTATAGAATTCCTTTTTTTAAGGCAGGTCTAGTGGTGATGAACTTCTTTGCTTTTATTTGTCTGGGAAAGCCCTTATTTCTCTATTATCTTTGAAAGATAGCCTTACCATGTATGGTATTCTTAGTTGGCGGATTTTTCTTTCAACATTTAAAATATATTATCCCACTCTCATCTTGCCCGCAAAGTTTCTACTGAGAAATCCACTGGTAGTCTTACAGACATGGCTTTGTATGTGGCACATTGCTTTTTTTCTTGCTGTTTTTTAAAATTCTCTCATTGTTTTTGCCTTTTGATAATTTGATTATAATGTGTCTTGATGAATATCTTTTTATTTTTAATCCATTTGATAGTGCTTGGGCTTCATAGATGTGGATGTCCATTTTTATTTCCGATTTTGGGAGTTTTCTGTCATTTTGTTGTCCTTTTTATTATTGTTTGGTCAGAAAAGCTGCCAAGATACCATAATTTCTTTAAATAAACTCTATGCCCATAATACATATATATTTTTTCCATAATACGTATATTGATTTGCTTAATGGTGTCCCATAATTCCTGTAGACTTTTGTTAC
The DNA here is from genome assembly GCF_009761245.1 of Sapajus apella. Classification (NCBI taxonomy): domain Eukaryota; kingdom Metazoa; phylum Chordata; class Mammalia; order Primates; family Cebidae; genus Sapajus; species Sapajus apella. The sequence goes on from NW_022436942.1 coordinate 41,420,759, forward strand.
TCTTTTTTCTTCTTTTTTCTTTTTGTTCCTCTGATCAGGTAACTTCAAATGACTTGTCTTCAGGCTAGTTGATTCTTTCTTCTGCTTGACTGAATTTTTCATTTAAGCTTTCTGTGGAATTTCTCATTATAGTTTTTATATTATTTTGCTCCAGAATTTCTGTGTAGTTCTTTTGTATGGTTTCTATATTTTTTGAACTTCTAATTTTGTTTGTATATTGTTTTCATTATTTTGTTTAGTTGCTGATCTGTATATCTTGTAGCTCACTGGGCATCTTTATGATTATTATTTTTAATTTTGTCCAGCAGATTTAATTTGTAAAGGTCTGTTTCTTTCTGTTTCTTTAGGATCAGTTACTACTGCTTTATTTTATTCCTTTAGTGATGTCACATTTCACTGATTATTCCCATGGTATTATGTGGCTGTGCACTGGTATGTGTGCATTTGAAGAAGTAAGCACCATTTCCATTCTTTATAGACTGGCTTTGGTAGAGAAAGTTCTTCGCCAGTCAGCCAGTCCATATTCTAGACAGGTCATCTGCATGGGTTCGTGGGAAGTCTTGGCACTGGAGTTCATGAACAGTCTGAGTGGGTGCTTAAGGTCAGCAGGTAAGTAGACCTGGTACTGAGGTCCAAGTGCCTGGCCAGGAGCCTGGGCTCTTGGGGCCTGGCATGAAGCCTGGGTCCACTGGAATAATTCTGGAGTTTAGGGTCTACTAGGGTGGGCCAGGATCCTGAATTTATGGGAGCCAGCCTGGTATTAGAGTTCACTGGGGTAGACCTGTTGACTGGGTACATGGGGGTGGGCCTGAGGCCTGGGTCCCAGGGGTTGGGTCTGGAGCTTGCATTTGTGGTAACTCAAGTGGACTCTGGGGCTGTGGGTACCAGCCTGGTGCTGAAGTGGGTCTTCAGCTTGAGACCATGGGAGCTAGCCTGATAATGGGATGGCCTTGTTGCCTCACTCCATGGGGGCACGCGTGGGTCCTGAGTCTGCACCTTGAGCCTGGAGACTAAGGGCAGTTCTAGAACCTAGGTCAACAGAGGCCAGCCCAGTGTTGAGATATACTGGGGAAGGCATAGAATCTTTTCTACTGCAGTAGATCTGTATCTTGGGGCCCTAGCACTGGTGTCCATTGCAAAGTCAGGTGCTCACTTAGTTTCCAAATTGTTGGTCCTGCAAGGGAACAATTGCTGAAAAGCCCTATTCTGCCATCTTGCTGACATCACTTCTTTATATTTCCAGCATAAAGATTTTTTAAAGCACTTTGTATTCAGAGCTCCCATATCACTTAATATCTCCTTTGTCCCAGTATCTTTACCCAGTTTACCACTTCTATATATTTTCAATGCACCTGTTCAAAACTCCCTAACACTCATCATACTACTTTTGCTCCTTAGACTTCTTGTAAATGTAATGCCTGCCTTGACATGTAAGGAAAAGATTTCCTCTTTGACTTCCCTAATCACCTCTTCTCTAGGAAGCCTTCCAAATAGATCAGTGTGACTTTCAATTTTTTAGTTAATACATTCTTTGCTTTTTAAAAAAAATTAATGCTCTTCATTTCTCTAAGTTTATTTGAGGTCCTTATCTTCTAAAAGACAATCTCCTTAACTAAAATTACCCTTCTGACTTCCTTAATAAAAGTAAAATAAGAATTCCCAAATCTCCCAACTGAAAAATAGTTTCTAGGTGCAAAAATGGTTACTGGACTATAGGTTGACCCTGTGACTCAGCTTCCTCTTGAATACCACAAGAGATCATTTTGCTACTACTATGATGACCTCAGAAACTGCTGTTTTAACTTTAGATTATTAGATTACTCTCGTTTTACTTATTTTTCCTCAGTCAGAGACACAGGAAATGGTGCTACAGGTTGTGTCATGAACAAGGGATCTGGATAAAGTGAGTTACAAGGCGTGTTGGTGGAAATGCAGCTCATGCTCCCCTGGCCAAGCACTGCCTGCAGATAGAGCCCTTTTCTAATTTGCACAGAGGCAGCATATACGTTCATGAGGTTCGCCTGGCCAGAAATAGTTGCGTAAGACCTAACTAAAGGGATAACCAAAATAAAATGTTAGAGAAAGTAACATACCATACAGAATATCCTAGTACATAAATACATCTCCCACTGTCACTCTCATAAATATCCCCCTATTTCTTCCTGAGCCAGAAAACCTATGACTTCCTACCCCTACAACAAGAGAGCATTTCAAACCTGCCAGAGGCCATGGACAAGTAAAATGAGAATAATAAGCATGTGTTGTAAAGAATCCATGAATATACATATATGTATATATGTATATATATGTTGGTGTGTATATATATAGACAGATAGATAGATACACATATAAGTGTATATATGTATATAATGAATATATATACATGTGAGAAATGTATATAGCGTTTTCAAAACCATGTCTAGCATACAGCAAGTACTCACTATTGGTAGCTATTATTATGAATCAGTAAACATTGACATCTCTTTTCCTCCTTTATCATTCCCAACTCGGTATTCAAAGTCACCAATGAGAAGATTAGATTTTGAACACTAAACAGATTTTATAAGTCATTAACTTGAATATTAACACAAGTAAATAAACACATATCTTTCTTCGAAGAAAATAATACATGAATGACATTGATAAAATATTTATATTTATTAAAGTATATTTTCACATTTAATGTTAGAGGTGTATATGTTAAAGTACCTACTAGATCTTCACACTATTCAAATGCCTACATCGTATCACAATAAACTTTTGAGTTTCATAGATTTTTATTTTAAAAAGGAATACTCTGATTTACATAACGCTACTCCTTATAGCCGCCAGTTGTATTCTACTAGAAGTCAGGCTGCCTGGTCATTTAGAAGAACAAAATTCAGACTCCTTTGGAAAATGTCCATGATCCCTCTGATTTAGAAAGGAGAAACAATCCTCCCTAACACTGTCACTGGCCTTGGACTGATTTCATTCTCTTATGTGGAGGGGCTGATAATGTCTTACAATCACATATGCTTGTTAGTGCAATCTTTTACAAAGAACTAGTGTGCCACTGAGTGTCATCTAGACTCAGTCAAGCTGGATTTATATAAAGCAGAATGTGTTGAAGGTAAGAACTGATCTAAGTGATATTTTTGGATGTTTTTTAATTTAAAAAGATTTATGCCACCACTAGCACATTCATTCAAGTAGCATTCAATTATGAGATCAGGTTTTAGGCAAATATAATGTATCAAATTAAGCAGAAGAAAATAACTTTAAGCCTTCTTATTTTAACTGCTTTTGTAGTTCTGTTTTTGAAAAAGTAATTCTTATTTTTCTTAAAATTTTTCTAAAAATTTTCAAATTAAATACTCCCTGTAAGAATGGCAATTCGCTAAATAGAAAGATAGAGATTAGTGTAAAGTAATAAAGATTTCCTCTATGAGTCTTTATTCTCTTGTTCCTCAATGAAACAAGCCTGGACATCCTCTTCTTCTCCATATCCATTATCTACCATGTTGGACATCAGAGAACACACTCAAAACTCAGGAAGACCAAACAGGAAAATAAGGAAAGGACATGTGCCTAATATAAGGCAATAGAGATATAGGGACTGTGGAAAACTGGAGCCACTATGACTCATCTTCATATAGTTGTGGCTATTTAGTTCCAGCTAATTGCTGCAACTCTAGGCCTATTGCTAAAAAAATCTGCATATTTTTGGAACTTCTTTTCAATTTTTAAATGTTGAAAACTAATTCAATTTATATAAATTCTGTAAGTCTATTCTGGTGTGGGACAAAAAGAAAGTAGCTGCAAGGCAGAATAAACCCATATCCTACTCAGTTACATCTGACTCATAGTAAAATGAAATTCGAAGATAGAACTGTTGGAAATAGCAAGGCTAACAAAAAATAAGCATCAGGAATCCTTTTGTTGCAAGTGACAGAAAATTCAACTCCAATTGGCTTTTCAAAGGGGGAGAAATTTACTGTTTCATGTAAGTGAAAAATCCAAATGTAGGTCTAAATTCAAGCAGAACTAGACCTGGTAATCAAGTGATGTAGCATCATTTATCTTTATTGCTTCCCTTGGCCCGCCAGGATGTCTGCGTGTCTGCCTTATCCTCAGGCTCTATTTGGTAGCACTCAGAAGATCTAGGCTTATCCATTATAGTTGAAAAGTAGCTGCCATGTTCCAGACTTCAAATCTTCACACTATACCTACTAAGAAAAGAAAGAAGTGTTTTAGTTCCTTCGGACAAGAGAGTAAGTTTCTCTTTTCAAAAAGGGGAAAACATTTTCTCCTTGTATGTAACTACCTTCAGAGAGATTTAGGTCCTTCCCTGGACCACCATTGCCAGGAGATGGTATCATATTTAACTTAAGCCATTCAGAGTTTCAGGGGCTTCCTTGGAACAACCATACTCAATAATATGCCACTGAGAATAGGAGAAGGTGGGTTCATGATATTTTCTTTTATTTTTTCTTTATATATTTTTTATTGCACTTTAGGTTCTGGTGTATATATGCAGAACATGCAGAATTGTTGCATAGGTACATATATGGCAATGTGGTTTACTGCCTCCATCCGCCGTCACCTATATCTGGCATTTCTCCCCATGTTATCCCTCCCCAATCTCCCTACCCACCACTGTCCCTCCCCTGTTCCCCCTGCAACAGACCCCAGTGTGTGATGCTCCCCTTCTCGTGTCCGTGTGTTCTCATTGTTCAACACCTGCCTATGAGTGAGAACATACAGCGTTTGATTTTCTGTTCTTGTGTCAGTTTGCTGAGGATGATGGTTTCTAGATTCATCCATGTTCCTACAAAGGACACAAACTCATTGTGTTTTATGGCTACATAGTATTCCATGGTGGATATGTGCCACATTTTCCTTGTCCAGTCTATCATTGATGGGCATTTGGGTGGGTTCCAGGTATTTGCTATTATAAACAGTGCCACAATGAACATACATGTGTATGTGTCTTTATAATAGAATGCTTTATAATCCTTTGGATATATACCCAGTAATGGGATTGCTGGGTCAAATGGAATTTCTATTTCTAGGTCCTTGAGGAATTGCCACACTGTCTTCCACAATGGTTGAACTAACTCACACTCCCACCAAGGGTGTAAAAATGTTCTTATTTCTCCACATCCTCTCCAGCATCTGTTGTCTACAGATTTTTTAATGATCGCCATTCTAACTGGTGTGAGAGAGTATCTCAATGTGGTTTTGATTTATATTTCTCTGATGACCAGTGATGATGAGCATTTTTTCATATGTTTGTTGGCCTCATATATGTCTTCTTTTGAAAAGTGTCTGTTCATGTCCTTCACCCACTTTTGAATGGGTTGGTTTTTTCTTGTAAATCTGCTTTAGTTCTTTGTAGATTCTGGATATTAGTCATTTGTCAGATGGGTAGATTGCAAAAATTTTTTCCCATTTGGTTGGTGGCTGGTTCACTCAAATGATTGTTTCTTTTGCTGTACAGAAGCTCTGGAGTTTAATTAGATCTCACTTGCCTATTTTGGCTTTTGTTGCCAATGCTTTTGGTGTTTTAGTCATGAAGTCCTTGCCTATGCCTATGTCCTGAATGGTTTTGCCTAGGCTTTCTTCTAGGGTCTTTATGGTGTTAGGTCTTATGTTTAAGCCTTTGATCCATCTGGAGTTAATTTTAGTGTAAGGTGTCAGGAAGAGGTCCAGTTTCTGCTTTCTTCACATGGCTAGCCAGTTTTCCCAACTCTGTTTATTGAACAGGGAATCCTTTCCTCATTTTCCTCATTGCTTGCTTTTGTCAGGTTTGTCCACGATCAGATGGTTGTAGATGTGTGACATTGCCTCAAAGGCCTCTGTTCTGTTCCACTGGTCTATAGCCCTGTTTTGGTAGCAGTACCATGCTGTTTCAATTACTGTAGCCTCGTAGTAAAGTTTGAAGTCAGGTTGTGTGATGACTCCAGATTTGTTCTTTTTGCCTAGGATTGTCTTGGCTATGCAGGCTCTCTTTGGATTCCATATGAAGTTTAAGGTGGCTTTTCCAGTTTGGTGAAGAGGGTCTTAGGTAGCTTGATGGTGATAGCATTGAATCTATAAATTACTTTGGGCAGTATGGCCATCTTCACAATATTTATTCTTCCTAAACATGATCATGGAATGATTTTCCATCTGTTTGTGTCCTCTCTTATTTTCTTGAGTAGTTGTTTGTAGTTTCCTTGAAGAGGTCCTTTACATCTTTTGTTAGTTGCATTTCTAGGTATTTTATTCTCTTTGTAGCAATTGTGAATGGCAGTTCACTCTTGATTTGGCTCTCTTTTGGTTTGTTATTGTTGTACAGGAATGCTTGTGATTTCTGCATGTTGATTTTGTATCCTGAGACTTTGCTGAAGTTGCTTATCAGTTTAAGGAGATTTGAGGCTGAGACGATGGGGCCTTCTAAATATACAATCATGTCGTCTATACATAGAGACAATTTGACTTCCTCCTTTCCTAATTGAATACCCTTTATTTCTTTTTCTTGCCTGATATCTCTGGTTAGAACTTCCAATACTATACTGAATAGGAGTGGTGAGAGAGGGCATCCTTGCCTAGTGCCAAATTTCAAAGGGAATGCTTCCAGTTTTTGCCCATTCAGTATGATATTGGCTGTGAGTTTGTCATCAATAGCTTTTATTACTTTGAGATACATTCCATCGATACCTAGTTTCTTGAGAGTTTTTAGCATAAAGAGCTGTTGAATTTTGTCGAAGACCTTCTCTGCATCTATTGAGAAAATCACGTGGTTTTTGTCTTTGGTTCTGTTTATGTGGTGAATTACGTTTCTAGACTTGTGTATGTTGAAGCAGCCTTGCATCCCAGGGATGAAGCCTACTTCATCATGATGGGTAAGCTTTTTGATGTGCTGTTGCAATTGGTTTGCCAGTATTTTATTGAAGATTTTTCCATCTATGTTCATCATGGATATGGGCCTGAAGTTTTCTTTTTTTGTTGAATCTCTGCCCAGTTTTGGTATCAGGATGATGTTGGTCTCATAAAATGATTTGGGAAGGATTCCCACTTTTTGGATTGTTAGGAATAGTTTCAGGAATGGTACCAGCCCCTCTTTGCATGTGTGAACCCAACTGGACCTAGGCTTTTTCTGGTTGGTAGGCTATTAATTGCTACCCCAACTTCAGATCTTGTTATCGATCTATTCAGGGTTTCAACTTCTTCCTGGTTTAAGCTTGGGAGGGTGGAAGTGTCCAGGAATTTATCCGTTTCTTCCAAGTTTACTGGTTTATGTGCATAGAGTTGTTTGTAGTAATCTCTGATGGTAGTTTGTATTTCTGTGGAATCAGTGGTGATAGCTCCTTTATCCCTTTTTATTTCATCTATTTGATTCTTCTCTCTTTTCTTTTTTATTAATCTGGCTAGTGGTCTGCCTATTTGTTGATATTTTCAAAAAACCAGCTCCTGGGTTTATTGATTTTTGAAGGGTTTTTTTTTGTGTCTCTATGCCCTTCAGTTCTGCTCTGATCTTAGTTATTTCTTGTCTTCTGCTAGCTTTTGAGTTTTTTTGATCTTGATCCTCTGGCTCTTTCAATTTTGACGATAGGGTGCCAATTTTTGATTTTTTTTCTTCCTTCTCATGTGTGCATTTATTGCTATAAATTTACCTCTAGGCACTGCTTTAAATGTGTCCCAGAGATTCTGGTACATTTCATATTCGTTCTCATTGGTTTCGAAGAACATCTTTATTTTTGCTTTCATTTCATTGTTTATCCAGTCAACACTCAAGAGCCAGTAGCAATGTCCATGAAGTTTTGCAGTTCTGAGTTAGTTTCTTAATCCTGAGTTCTAATTTGATTGCACTGTGGTCTGAGAGACTGTTTGTTGTGATTCCCACTCTTTTTCATTTACTGAGGTGTGATTTACTTCCAATTATGTGGTCAATTTTAGAGTAGGTGCAATATGGTGCTAAGAAGAATGTCTATTCTGTGGATTTGGGGTGGAGACTTCTGTAGATGTCTATTAGGTTTGCTTAGTCTGGATCTGAGTTCAAGTCCTGGATATCCTTGTTAATTTTCTGTCTTGTTGATCTGCCTAATATTGACAGTGGAGTGTTGAAGTCTTCCACTATTATTGTGTGGGAGTCTAAGTCTCCTTGTAGGTCGTTAAGAACTTTCTTTATGTATCTGGGTGCTCCTGTATTGGGTGCATATATATTTAGAATCATTAGCTTTTGTGGTTGCATTGATCCTTTTACCATTATGTAATGCCCTTCTTTGTCTCTTTTGATCTTTGTTGGTTTAAAGTCTATTTTATCAGAGACTGGGATTGCAACTTCTGCTTTTTTGTGCTCTCGATTTGCTTGGTAAATCTTCTTCCATCCCTTTGTTTTGAGCCTATGTGTGTCCTTGCACATGAGATGTGCACAGCACACTGATGAGTTTTGACCTTTTATCCAAATGCTAGTCTATGTCTGTTGATTGGAGCTTAGCCCATTTACATTTAAGGTTAATATTGTTATGTGTGAATTTGATCCTGCCATTTTGATGCTAGCTGGTTGTTTTGCCCATTAGTTGATGCAGTTTCTTCATTGTGTTGATGCTTTTTACCAGTTGGTATGTTTTGGAGTGGCTGGTACTATTTGTTCCTTTCTATGTTTAGTGCTTCTTTCAGGAGCTCTTATAAGGCAGGCCTGGTGGTCACAAAATCTCTCAGCAATTGCGTGTTTGTAAAGCATTTTATTTCTCCTTCACTTATGAAGCCTAGTTTGGCTGGATATGAAATTCTAGGTTGAAAGTTCTTTTCTTTAAGGATGTTGAATTTTGGCCCCCACTCTATTCTGGCTTGTAGGGTTTCTGCTGAGAGATATGCTGTGAGTCTGATGGGCTTCCCTTTGTGGGCAACTCGACCTTTCTCTCTGGCTGCCCTTAGCATTTTTTCCTTCATTTCAATCCTGGTGAATCTGATGTGCCTTGGGGTTACTCTTCTTGAGGAATATCTTTGTGGTATTCTCTGTATTTTCTGGACTTGAATATTGGCCTGCCTTGCTATGCTGGGGAAGTTCTCCTGGATAATATCCCGAAGAGTGTTTTTCAGCTTGGATTCATTCTGTCTATCACATTCAGGTACACCTATCAAACATAGATTAGGTCTTTTCACATAACCCCATATTTCTTGGAGGCTTTGATCATTTCTTTTCACTTTTTTTCTCTAATCTTGCCTTTTCGTTTTATTCCATTGAGTTGATCTTCAATCTCTGATATTCTTTCTTCTGCTTGGTTGATTCAGCTATTGAAACTTGTCTATGCTTCGCAAAGTTCTCGTGTTGTGTTTTTCAGCTCCATCAAGTCATTTATATTCTTCTCTAAGCTGTTTATTCTCATTACCATTTTGTCAAACATCTTTTCAGGGTTTTTAGTTTCTTTGCATTAGGTTAGAACATGTTCTTTTAGCTCAGAGAAGTTTGTTATTACCCACCTTCTGAAGCCCGTGTCTGTCAATTCATCAGACTCATTCTCCATCCAGCTTTGTTCCTTTGCTGGTGAGGAGTTATGATCCCTTGGAGGAGGAGAGGCGTTCTAGATTTGGCTGTTTTCATCCTTTGTGCACTGGTTTCTTCCCATCTTTGTGGATTTATCTACCTGTGGTCTCTGTAGTTGGTGACTTTCAGATGGGATATCTGAGTGGTTGTCCTTTTAGTTGATGTTGTAGTTTTTTATTTCTGTTTTTTAGTTTTCCTTCTAACAGTCAGGCCCCTCTGCTGTAGGACTGCTGGAGGTCCACTCCAGACCCTGCTTGCTTGGGGATCACCTCCAGCACCTGCAGAACAGTAAGCGTTGCTGCCAGTTTCTTCTTCTGTTATCTTCATCCCAGAAGTATACTCACCAGATATCAGCCTGAGCTCTCCTTTATGAGATGTCTCTTTGGATATATGGGGGTCAGAGAGCTGCTTGAGGAGACAATCTGTCCCTTATAGGAGTTCAAGTGCTAGGCTGGGAGCTCCATTGTTCCATTCAGATCTGCTGGGCAGGTACATTTAAGTCTGCTGCAGAAGAACTCATAACTGCCTTTTTCCCAGGTGCTCTGTCCTGGGAAGGTGGGGCTTTATTTATAAGTTCCTGATGTGCTGCTGCCTTTTTTCAGAGATGCCCTGCCCAGCAAGGAGGTAACCTAGTCACAGTCTGCCAGCAGAGGCATTTCTGAGCTGCTGTGGGTTCTGCCCAGCTGTTGTGTGAACTTCATTGCAGTTTTGTTTTCAGAGGTATAGTAATGGCAGTCTGCCATTAGTGGTGGACTGCCTTGGTAATGGCGGACGCCCTTCCCACCTACAGAACTGGACCATACCAGGTCCAACTGCACTTGCTGTGAAATCTCAATCCAGCTCATTTCAGATTGACGGTCTTTGTGGGGGTGGGATCCACCGGGCCAGATCACCTGCCTCTCTGTTTCAGCCCCCTTTTTTTCAGTTGAATGGGCAGCTCTGTCTCCCAGGCATTCCAGGTGCCAGTTGAAACAGCTGCCCAGATTTGTGTGCATTTTTATGCAGAGACCCTCTGTGCTGGCTGAAACAGCCACGTTGGAAACTCGTGGCACTTTTAAGCCCAGGAATCTCCTGGTCTGTGGGTAGTAAAAACTCATTTGGAAATGCAGTGTTCATTCACCCTCTGCGTTGTTCTTGCTAGAAACTGCACTCTAGAGCTGTTCCTATTCAGCCATCTTAAATTTCTTTAAGAATTACTGAATTAGAGAAGGGGAAATAGACTCAGCCACAATATATATATATATATATATATATATATATATATATATATATATATATCTACCAGATTAGGGGGAAATTGTGAAACTGAAAAGAAAATACCAAATTAGTAGGAAAATAAGTTTTTTAATAAATGCCAATAAATATAAAAAATTCAATGATTAGGGTGTGGGGATCAAAGAGATTATTGCAGATTATAAAGTACGAGTGCAGGAAATATCCGCTGTTAAAAAAATACTAGAAGACAATATGGGAAAATTTTTATTTTTATTATTTAAAGTAAGTAAAACTTTTGAGTTGAAATATAATACTCAGAAGCCATAAATGATAAGCTAGATAAATTTGACAACATAAAACTTAAAAATTTTACATGTTTACTATAACATAATTTTTTTTAATTTTCAACTTTAAGTTCAGGGATACATGTGCAGGATGTGCAAATTTGTTACATAGGTAAATATGTGCCATGGTGGTTTGCTGCACAGATCATACCATCACCTAGCTATTAAGCCCAGCATTTATTAGCTGTTCTTCCTGATGATCTCCCTCCTCCCATTCCTCACCTTCCAAAAGGCACCAGTGTGTGTTGTTACCCTGCAAAGTGTCCATGTGTTCTCATCATTCTGCTCCCAGTTATAAATGAGAACAGGCAGTATTTGGTTTTCTTTTCCTGCATTAGTTTGCTAAAGATAACAGCCTCCAGCTCCTTGTGTCTCTACAAAGACATAATCTAGTGCTTTTTATGGCTGCATGATATTCCACGGTGTATATGTACACGTTTTCTTTACCCATTCTATCATTGATGGGCATTTAGGTAGGTTCTATGCCTTTGCTATTGTGACTAATGCTGCAATTAACATAAGCATGCATGTATCTTTGTAAGAGAATGATTTATATTCCTTTGGGTACATACCTAGTAACACGATTGTTGGGTCAAATGGTATTTCTGCCTCTAGGTCTTTGAGGAATTGCCACACTGTCTTCCACAATGGGGCTGAACTAATTTATACTCCCATTAGCAGTGTAAAAGTGTTCCTTTTTCTCCACAATCTCACCAGTATCTATTTTCTTTTGACCTTTTAATAATAGTTTTTCTGACTGGTATGAGGTAGTATCTCATTGCGGTTTTCATTTGCATTTCTATAATGATCAGTGATGTTGAGCTTTTTTTCATATGTTAGTTGGCCACATGCATGTCTTCTTTTGAAAAGTGTCCTTTTCCCCCTTTTTAATAAGTTATTTGCTTTTATCTTGTAAATTTGTTTACGTTTCTTACAAATCCTGGATATTAGACTTTCGTCAGAAGGATAGATTGCAAAAATTTTCTCACATTCCGTAGTTTGTTTACTCTGTTCATAGTTTCTTTTGCTGTGCAGAAGCTCTATAGTTTAATTAGATCATACTTGTCATTTTTTTATTTTGTTGCAATTGCTTTTGGCATTTTTGTCCTGAAATCTTTGCCTGTCCCTGTGTCCTGAATGGTATTGCCTAGGTTTTCTTCTGGGGTTTTTACAGTTTCGGGTTTTACATTTAAGTCCTTAATCTATCTTGAGTTGATGTTTTCTTTTTTTTTAATTTTGTGACGGAGTCTTGCTCTGTCACCCAGGCTGGAGTGCAGTGACATGATCCTGGCTCACTGCAACCTCCGCCTCCTAAGTTCAAGTGATTCTTTAGCCTCAGCCTCCCAAGTAGCTGGGACTACAGGCACATGCCACCACACCCAGGTAATTTTTTGTATTTTTAATAGGGACTGAGTTACACTGTGTTAGCCAGAATGGGCTCAGTCTTCTGACCTCGTGATCCGCCCATCTCAGCCTCCCAAAGTCCTGGAATTACAGGTGTGAGCTACCACACTGGGCCTGTTAGGTTGTTGACTCAAGATCTTTCTAGATTTTTAATATGAAATGGAATATTTTTTAAAAAATAAAGTAACGCCGGGCACAGTAGCTCACGCCTGTAATCCCAGTACTTTGGGAGGCTGAAGTGGTTGGATCACAAGGTCAAGAGATCGAGACCATCCTAGCTAACATGGTGAAATCCCGTCTCTACTAAAAATACAAAAATTAGCTGGGCATGGTGGCGCATGCCTGTAGTCCCAGCTACTCGGGAGGCTGAGGCAGGAGAATTGCTTGAACCCAGGAGAAGGAGGTTGCAGTGAGCCGAGATCACGCCACTGCACTCCAGCCTGGTGCCTTGTGACAGAGTGAGACTCTGTCTCAAAAACTAAATAAATAAATAAATATAAATATAAATAAAAAATAAGGTAACAAAGGGAAATACATTAACAGTTATGATGCACAAAGAAATACTATCTTAATGTTTAAAGAGTTCTTACACATCAGAAGCAAATATAATCTCAATATGAGCTAAAAAATGACTTTAAAATATGAAAAGAATGTTTAACTTTAGTAATAATTAAAGAAATGTAAATCAATAGAAACAGACGTTGTTGGACTCTAGCCAACCTGCAATAGAGACATAGCATGAAAACAAAGTCTTATTGTTTATTGAGATTATGAGATTGTTAGCAACCAGGATGCAACCACTCTATCCTGAATAGTAAAGTATTAGTACCAGAATTGTGGGCTATAATAACAAAGAATATGTGCCACGGGGTTAGGAGTTGGGTTTGATCAGTTAGAAAACTTTTATCTGAGGCTGTAATGATGGGGGGGATACATTTCATTCAGTAGGAAAACAGCAAAATTATCACCAGAAGAAAAAATCAGAAGTCAGTTAATGTATCTGTTAGAGCCAAAGCCTTTAGGGGAAGATATTGAAAGACAAAATGTTAGTAGCACGTGTTAGCTTCTATTGACCACATTTGCGGAGGTACATACGGGCTTAACAATGAGGCCAGAGCAAATCACATTCAGTAGAAACTATGTTTTGAAAACCGACTCTGCTTTTCACTTTCAGTCTGGTATTTAGTAAATAAATAAAATGAAATATTCCATACTTCACAATAAGCTTTGTGTTCAATGATTTTGCTCAACTGTACGCTAATGTAAGTGTTCTCAGCACATTTAAGGAAAGCTAAGCTGTAATGAAGTTTGGTAGGTGAGGTGTATTAAATGCCTTTTTGACTTATAATATTTTCTATTTATGATGGGTTTATTGGGACATAACTCCATTGTAAGCCAAGGAGCACCTGTATTACAAGAGATAAATTCAGAAGAGAATTAGCTGTCTCATCAGCAGGAATATAATATCCCTTTCAACACATGGTTTTAAGCCATCTTTCTTTTCAGAGAAGTTCTCTTGATGTATACTTTCTAGTATTTGTTCCCATTCATTGCTTTAGTTTTTATCTGCAGGATCTCCCTTTACATGTATGCTGAGTCTTCTTTCCTGTCATCTGTAATTGTCACTGTCTCTCAAATACTTTTAATGCTTTATTTCTTTTTAATTCTTTTTACTTTTTATATTCTATTTCTCTAAAGGCATTCATTATCTATTTGTTGACTCACTGCTTTGTTCTCCCTGGTTTATTTTTAAACTCGGAGGTAACATTTTGTTTTAGCAATGATTTTCTGTATTCTGTGAGCTCAAATAATCAAATCTTCCTGTCTCTTCTCCAATTACCTTATTTCTGAATTTTAAAAATTATGATTTATGTTGTTTCATAGCTATTAACATTTTCTTAAATTCTTTTGTATCAGTATGATAAATTTCATTACAATTTTTTTTGTGTGTACTTTAGGTTCTGGGGTACATGTGTAGATCATGCAGGATTGTTGCATAGGTGCATACATGTCTATGTGGCTTGCTGCCTCCATCCCCCAGTCACCTATATCTTGCATTTCTCCCCATGTTATCCCTCCCCAATCCCCCCAACCCTCCACTGTCCCTCCCCTAGGAACCCCCAACAGACCCCAGTGTGTGATGCTCCCCTCTCTGTGTCCATGTGTTCTCATTGTTCAACACCCACCTATGAGTGAGAACATGCGGTGTTTGATTACAGTTTTGATGTATTTTTCTATGTAGATTGTCCTGGCATGCCTTCATTGTCTGAAAGGTAATAGTTTGCTCCTAGTTTTTTTTGTTATAAGAACCTTGGTGGTATTTTATAAAAAAAATCTTTTCTGTTGTGATTTTCATAGTATTTATTTTTCTATATTAGAAAAAGGGTAAATCAGGATATCTTTCCTAGCTTACTAGTTCTAGATTTCCCCCTTCTATTATTTTCAAAATGTGTTCAAGCCAGGCACAGTGGTTCGCACCTGTAGTTTCAGCTGTTCAAGAAACAGAGGCAGGAGGATTCCTTGAGCCTAGGAGTTCAAAGCTGTAGTGAGACATGGTCAAAATGTGTTCAAAAACAAAAGCTGGCTTTTTCCTGTGGTCTGTTAACTTTGGTTCCTTCTCCCTAGTGTTTCTATATAAATCATTTCTTTCCTTTTTTCATATTGAGGTTCTACTCAGTATTTTCTATGCAGTACATGATTTGATACTGGAAGAAAATTTTCACTGGTTACTAGTAAGAGATTACAAAGCCCAGATTTTTCTAGCATCATTGCGCTTCCACCACCCATTAGCTCTTAACTGTGAATAGTCAACCAAGTGGCTAACTCAGTTACTCCCAGTTCTACCTCCTAACTTCAAAATGCTCTGACAAGTTTACCAGTGACTACCTGCTGGTGATTTGGGTATTCTTCAGCTCTTGTAGACATCAGAAACCTTTTGTCATTCCTCTGCTTTCTCTCACATTATTGCTGATGCCACGTGGTGCTCTTGGTGGTACTGGTTGGTTCCTACCTGCTCATATTTTGAAGTTTATAGTTAACCTAGTGTTAGCTTAATGGTAGATGTTGTCTATATGTTTTAGGTTTTGCTATCCTAGTTCCTTTCCCTGTTTATATGGGATTTGGAGAAATTTTAAAACTCTAATGCCATCTTCCCAGAGTCCTGCATATCTGAATGTTTAAAAAATCAAAATTTCTAGGTTTATACCTTTATATATTTTATTCTTTCTTATGTATATGCTTTATCATATATAGGGGTGCGTGTGTGTGTGTGTGTGTGTGTGTGTGTGTGTGTGTGTTGATGCAGTTATATGACATGTGGAATAGAAAAAACTGTCAATTCACAGCATGCATGCCAACTTTATAACTACTATATGTCACCCAAATCTCATTATAATCCTCTAGTATGCATATTTTGGTCTCCAATCTACACAGACACACACACACACACACACACACACACACACACACACACACACTAAGCTTGAAAGGTAAATGAGTCCAAACTTTAGGATAGAAAGAAATCACTATGGATATGAAACAGCTACTTGTTGCTTCTTATTTTATAGATGAGAACATTGAACTCTAAAGCAGTTGTTGCTAAATGCAATAATTTTCTTTAAATGTCAGAAAAAAACAATTCTGAAATAAAGACAGACAAATTTCAAGACCCGCATTGGTCAAATGTATATAGTTTGAGCATTAAAATAAGATTCAGATAATTATTATGACTATTACAGTAGTTACCTAAGCTGACGAAATCTAAGGAAGTCTGTATGTTTCTAATAATACTCAAACAGGAAAAGTTCATATAAGATTACCAATAGGGACTTTCTATCCAAGATGGCCGTTTAGGAACAGCTCAGGATTGCAGCTCCCAGTGAAAGCGCAGAGGGTGAGTGGACGCTGCATTTTTATTGCCCACAGACTAGGAAATTCCCAGGCAGAGGAGCTCCACGGTCGCCAGCGTGGCTGTTTTGGCCAGCACGGCTGTGCCGGCCGGCACCGCTGCTTTGCCCCGCGTGGCTGCTTTGTCGGCGCCCCGGAGCAGCGGTTCTCCGGTTCCCCATACAAAATACACCGGTCCGGGTGCCCTTTTGGCTGGCGATTGGAGCCACGGAAAGTCGCCCATTCGTCTGTTTAAAAAGGGGACTGAGCAGAGAACCAGGACAGTAGATCCCAGGGCAAAAAAAAAAAAAAAAAAAAAAAGTGCCACAAACCTCACTGCCGTTGTTTAAGCCAGTGCAGTGAGTGGCCACAGGGGAAAACAAACAGACCCCGGCGCCTCTTCAACAGACGACTGGAACACCAACTTAAAAAAGGCTCTGAGGCAGGGAGCCAGGCGATCAGGCTCGGCTGGCCCCACCCCCATAAAAGAACAGCAACTAGAAACTCTGGATTGAGACTTTCAAAGCAAGCGCAGCTGAACCCAGGACGGTCCAGCTCTGTGGGGGAGAGGCGTGCGCCATTACTGAGGCAGCTCGCCATTGCTGAGGCAGCCCTCCGTTGCCAAGGCAACCCGCCACAGCAGAGAGACTCCGCCTCAACAGAGGCGGGCCACCATCACCAAAGCAGTTCTAACTACACCCATATAAACAGGACTGCAGGGAAGTTCACTTGGCAGCGGGGCAGAGCCCACAGCAGCTCAGCAAAGCCTCTATAGGCCGACAGTGACTAGGCTGCCTCCTTGCTGGACAGGGCAGGTCTGAAGGAAAAAAAAAGAAGGTGGCAGCATAATGGAAACTCATAAATAAAGCCCTAAATCCCTGGGACAGAGCACCTGGGAACAAAAAGCAGTTTATGAGTTCTGCTGCAGCAGACCTAAACGTACCTGCCCAGCAGCTCTGAATGAACACCAACAGAGCTCACAGCTCACCATTTGAGCTCCTATAAAGAAGAGACCGTCTCCTCAAGCAGCTCCCTGACCCCTATATATCCAAAGAGACACCTCATAAAGGAGAGATCAGATTGACAGTAGGCGGGTATCCTTCTGGGAGAAAGATAGCAGAAGAAGAAAACTGGTAACAACCCTTACTGTTCAGCAGCTGCTGCAGGTGAACCCCAGGCAAGCAGGGCCTGGAGTGAACCTCAGCAGACCTACAGCAGAGGGGCCAGACTGTCAGAAGGAAAACCAAGAAACAGAAATAACCTCATCATCAACAAACAGAACGTCAATCTGAAAGATTTGAGACCCAATCTGAAAGCCAGCAACTACAAAGTCGACAGGTGGATAAATCCTTAAAGATGGGAAGAAACCAGCACAAAAAGGATGAAAACACACGAAACCAGAACACCTCTCCTCCTACAAGGGATCACAACTCCTCACCAGCAAGGGAAGAAGGTTGGAGGGAGAACGAGTGTGATGAAATGACAGAATCAGACTTCAGAAGGTGCGTAGTAAGAAACTTCTGTGAACTTAAAGAACATGTTCTAACCAAATGCAAAGAAACTAAGAACCTTGAAAAAAGATTTGACAAAATGCTAATGAGAATGGACAAAATAGAAAGGAATATAAGTGAATTGATGGAGCTGAAAAACGCAACACGAGAACTTCGTGAAGCATGCACAAGTATCAACAGCCAAGTTGACCAAGCAGAAGAAAGGATATCAGAGGTCGAAGATCAACTCAATGAAATAAAACGGGAAGGCAAGACTGGAGAAAAAAGGGTAAAAAGGAATGAACGAAGTCTCCAAGAAATGTGGGACTATGCGAAAAGACCTAATCTACGTTTGATAGGCGTACCTGAATGCGACGAAGAGAATGAATCCAAGCTGGAAAATACTCTTCAGGATATTATCCAGGAAAACTTCCCCAACCTAGCAAGGCAGGCAAACATTCAAGTCCAGGAAATACAGAGAACACCACAAAGATATTCGTCAAGAAGAGCAACCCCAAGGCACATAATCGTCAGATTCACCAGGGTTGAAATGACGGAGAAAATACTAAGGGCAGCCAGAGAGAAAGGTCGGGTTACCCATAAAGGGAAGCCCATCAGACTCACAGCAGATCTCTCAGCAGAAATCCTACAAGCCAGAAGAGAGTGGGGGCCAATATTCAACATCCTTAAAGAAAAGAACTTTCAACCCAGAATCTCCTATCCAGCCAAACTAAGCTTCATAAGTGAAGGAAAAATAAAATCCTTTGGGAACATGCAAGTACTTAGAGATTTCGTCACCACCAGGCCAGCTCTACAAGAGCTCCTGAAAGAGGCTCTACACATATAAAGGAACAACAAGTACTAGCTCAACTAAAGGGCAAAACACCCAGCTAGCACCAAAATGGCAGTATCAAATTCACACATAACAATATTAACCCTAAGTGTTAATGGACTATATGCCCCAATCAAAAGACACAGACTGGCAAATTGGATAAAAAGACAAAACCCATCGGTGTGCTGTATCCAGGAAACCCATCTCACATGCAAGGATACACAAAGGCTCAAAATAAAGGGATGGAGGAAGATTTACCAAGCAAATGGAGAGCAAAAAAAAGCAGGAGTTGCAATTCTTATCTCTGATAAATTAGACTTTAAAGCAACAAAGATCATAAGAGACAAAGAGGGACATTACATAATGGTAAAAGGATCAATGCAACAAGAAGAGCTAACGGTCCTAAATATATACGCACCCAATACAGGAGCACCCAGATACATAAGGCAAGTTCTTAATGACTTACAAAGAGACTTAGACTCCCACACAATAATAGTGGGAGACTTTAACACCCCATTGTCAACATTAGACAGATCAACCAGACAGAAAATTAACAAGGATATCCAGGACTTGAACTCAGACCTGGACCAAGCAAACCTAATAGACATTTACAGAACTCTCCACCCCAAATCCACAGAATATACATTCTTCTCAGCACCACATCATGCCTACTCTAAAATTGACCACATAATTGGGAATAAATCACTCCTCAGCACATGCAAAAGAACGGAAATCGTAACAAACAGTCTCTCAGACCACAGTGCAATCATGTTAGAACTCAGAATTCAAAAACTAACTCAGAACCGCACAGCTTCATGGAAACTGCACAACTTGCTCTTGAATGTTGACTGGTTAAACAATGAAATGAAGACAGAAATAAAGATGTTCTTCAAAACCAACGAGAATGAAGACACAACGTACCAGAATCTCTGGGACACATTTAAAGCAGTCTCTAGAGGAAAATATATAGCAGTAAGTGCCCACATGAGAAGCAAGGAGAGATCAAAAATTGACACCCTGTCGTCAAAACTGAAAGAGCTAGAGGAGCAAGATCAAAAAAACTCAAAGTCTAGCAGAAGACAAGAAATAGCTAAGATCAGAGCAGAACTGAAGGAGTTAGAGACACAAAAAACCCTTCAAAAAATCAATAAATCCAGGAGCTGGTTTTTTGAAAAGATCAACAAAATAGACAGACTACTAGCCAGATTAATAAAAAAGAAAAGAGAGAATAACCAAATTGATGCAATAAAAAACGTTAAAGGGGATATCACCACAGATTCCACAGAAATTCAAACCATCATCAGAGATTATTACAAACAACTCTATGCACACAAACTAATAAACCTGGAAGAAATGGATAAATTCCTGGACACTTGCCTCCTGCCAAGCCTAAACCAGGAAGAAGCCGAAACCCTGAACAGACCCATAACGAGGTCTGAAGTTGAGGCAGCAATTAAGAGCTTACCACCCAAAAAAAGCCCAGGTCCAGATGGGTTCACAGCTGAATTCAACCAGACATACAAAGAGGAGCTGGTACCATTCCTTCTGAAACTATTCCAAACAATACAAAAAGAGGGAATTCTTCCCAAATCATTTTATGACACCAACATCAACCTGATTCCAAAACCCGGCAGAGACTCAACAAGAAAAGAAAACTTCAGGCCAATATCCATGATGAACATAGATGCAAAAATCTTCAATAAAATACTGACAAGCCGATTGCAACAGCACATCAAAAAGCTTATCCACCATGATCAAGTAGGCTTCATCCAAGGGATGCAAGGCTGGTTCAACATACGCAAGTCTATAAATGTAATTCACCACATAAACAGAACCAAAGACAAAAACCACATGATTATCTCAACTGATGCAGAGAAAGCCTTTGACAAAATTCAACAGCCCTTTATGCTAAAAACCGTCAATAAGCTAGGTATCGATGGAACGTATCTCAAAATAATAAAAGCTATTTATGACAAACCAACAGCCAATATCATACTGAATGGGAAAAAACTGGAAGCATTCCCCTTGAAATGTGGCACCAGACAAAGATGCCCGCTCTCACCACTGCTATTCAATATAGTATTAGAAGTTCTAGCCAGAGCAATCAGGCAAGAAACAGAAATAAAGGGCATTCAAATAGGAAAGGAGGAAGTCAAATTGTCTCTATTTGCAGACGACATGATTGTATATCTAGAAGACCCCATCGTCTCAGCCCCAAACCTCTTGAAACTGATAAGCAAGTTCAGCAAAGTCTCAGGATACAAAATCAATGTGCAAAAATCACATGAATTCCTATACACCAATAACAGACTTAAAGAGAGCCAAATCAAGAACAAATTTCCATTCACAATTGCCACAAAGAGAATAAAATACCTAGGAATACAACTAACAAGGAATGTAAAAGACCTCTTCAAGGAGAACTACAAGCCACTGCTCAACAAAATAAGAGAGGATTCAAACAGATGGAGAAACATTCCATGTTCATGGTTAGGAAGAACCAATATCGTGAAAATGGCCATACTGCCCAAAGTAATTTACAGATTCAACGCTATCTCCATCAAGCTACCAATGACCTTCTTTGCCGAACTGGAAAAAACCACCTTAAACTTCATATGGAACCAAAAGAGAGCCCGCATAGCCAAGTCAACTCTATGCAAAAAGAACAAAGTGGGGGGCATCACACTACCGGACTTCAAACTATACTACAAGGCTACAGTAATCAAAACAGCATGGTACTGGTACCAAAACAGAGATATAGACCAATGGAACAGAACAGAGGTCTCGGAGGCAACACAACATATCTACAACCATCTGATCTTTGACAAACCAGACAAAAACAAGCAATGGGGAAAGGATTCCCTGTTCAATAAATGGTGTGGGGAAGCTGGCTAGCCATGTGCAGAAAGCAGAAACTGGACCCCTTCCTGACACCATACACTAAAATTAACTCCAGATGGATTAAAGACTTAAACATAAGACCTAACACCATAAAAACCCTAGAAGAAAATCTAGGCAAAACCATTCAGGACATAGGTGTAGGCAAGGACTTCATGACAAAAACACCAAAAGCATTGACAACAAAAGCCAAAATAGACAAATGGGACCTAATCAAACTCCACAGCTTCTGCACAGCAAAAGTAACAGTCATTAGAGTGAATCGGCAACCAACAGAATGGGAAAAATTTTTTGCAGTTTACCCCTCTGACAAAGGGCTGATATCCAGAATTTACAAAGAACTAAAACAGATTGACAAGAAAAAAACTAACAAGGCCATTCAAAAGTGGGCAAAGGATATGAACAGACACTTTACAAAAGAAGATATACATGAGGCCAACAAACATATGAAAAAATGCTCATCATCACTGGTCATCAGAGAAATGCAAATCAAAATAACATTGAGATACCATCTCACGCCAGTTAGAATGGCGATCATTAAAAAATCTGGAGACAACAGATGCTGGAGAGGATGTGGAGAAATAGGAGCACTTTTACACTGTTGGTGGGAGTGGTAGTTCAACCATTGTGGAAGATAATGTGGCGATTCCTCAAGGACATAGAAATAGAAATTCCATTTGACCCAGCAATCCCATTACTGGGTATATATCCAAAGGATTTCAAATCGTTCTACTATAAGGACACGTGCACACGAATGTTCATTGCAGCACCGTTTACAATAGCAAAGACCTGGAACCAACCCAAATGCCCATCGACGATAGACTGGATAGGGAAAATGTGGCACATATACACCATGGAATATTATGCAGCCATCAAAAACAATGAGTTTGGGTCCTTTGTAGGGACATGGATGAACCTGGAAACCATCATTCTCAGCAAACTGACAGAAGAGCAGAAGATCAAACACTGCATGTTCTCACTCATAGGCGGGTGTTGAACAATGAGAACACAGGGACACAGGGAGGGGAGCACTACACACTGGGGTCAGTTGGGGGGAAATAGGGGAGGAACGGTGGGGAGTGGGGAGCTGGGTAGAGATAGCAAGGGGAGAGATGGCAGATGTAGGTGATGGGGAGGAAGGCAGCAAATCACACTACCACGTGTGTACCTGTGCAACAATTTTGCATGTTCTTCACATGTACCCCAAAACCTAAAATGCAATAAAATAAATGGGGGAAAAAAAAATAAAAAGAGTATGGGACTTCTCCCCTTCCCTCTTGCTCCCTTTCTTACCATGGGACAGTATGGTTTTCCTTCACTTTTCACCATGATTCTAAGCTTCTCAAAGCCCTTAATAGAAGCAGATGACTGCACCATGTTTCCTATACAGCCTACAGAACTGTGAGCCAAAATAAACCTATTTCCTTGTAAGTCAAAAAAAAAAAAAAAATTACCAATAGGAATTATAATACATGAAAATTGTGATTATAATAGAATATATTTAATAGTTTATTGACGAATATATAAGGGATTGTTAATATATAAAAGTATTAATTAAATATTTGTCTTTAAGTTTAGGTATTTACTTCCTTTGGCCAACACAGAGTATAGAAAGAAGCCAAGTTATCCCAGCAAAAGTGGATTCAGTAGCAAGAAAAGGAAGGTCTGATTAGACATAATTAATCAGATTCAAAGGGTGTCTACAGCTAATCAGCTTCAGTGGTCACACACAATAACCAAGTTTTAAAAAAAGGTTCAACTGCATGTCTTAAAATGAAAAATTAACCAAATGTACAAAAGAGTAGAGCTGACTACAACACAATCCCTCATCTCCTAAGAGTTGACAATTCTTGATGGTCCAACTAATTATAATAAAATACTAATAAGAAATACATAACATTTAATGGCACTAACAAACCAAACTAGTACATCAAATCGACAGGGCAGTGGATAGGTAAAAATTAAAAGAATCCTTCATTTCTTGGAAAGCTATGGAGTTTCAAAAACTCAAAACCTTTATTAAAAAAGTAAAGTCTCATGACATAATGATTACAGTTTTACTATTAAAAGGTATTTACTAACCATTAGTAACCTATAAAACACCTTAGATGACTCAACTAGAGCCATGTCTCAACAAAAACTTGAACTCTAAATAATTCTTACCCAAAATCTGGTTAGTCTGAAACAATACCCTTTTCTTTAAGACAAAAGATTATTAAAACCCCAGACAGAGTTTTAATAAAAATTCAGGAAGACAAGCTGAGAAATAATGAAAAATGCAGATAAGAATAACCTAAAACACTTTCATTCTTTACTTTGGAATATATATATTCATTAATTTTGTAATTTTTTAACAGTATCTTGTCTTTTTAAAAGGTGTTTAAAACATTGAAAATAAAATGTAAAGTATTTTTAAAATGTTTTGGTAAATGAATATTTAATATTTAAATATGTGGGGGAATTTACTTTGTTAGAGTCATAAATTTTCTCTTGTTAATTTGCACAACCAATTATTTAAAGGAATTTTTAAAGCTTATTGTTTAATAAAATATTATTAATAAACTGGACAGTAATAAAGTTAAACATTAGTATTACTTATCACACAAAAGCTCGTCAGACATTAAAAACTATTAATGAAATTCTAGTCATGGGAAGGCAGGAAGTTATAAAGAAAACAAGTAAATAAGGAAATGTTAGGTAGTTTGAGAGAAGCAAAGTAGAGGAGTGCAATAGAGCCTCGGAGGTATATTAATTTAGATTATGTTCATGGAAGTCTTCACTGAAGCTGTAATGTTTAGAGTGAGACTTAAATGACAAGAAAGCACCAGTCATGTAAATATCTGGGAAAGAGGATTCTGGACACCGCTCCCCCCGACCCCCGCAAAAAAAGCTAGCAGAGACAAGTGTCTTTTCTGGCCAAAAAAAAAAAAAGGCAGCAAAGACAAATGTCCTTTGCCATATTTGAGACTTAGAATAAAGGCCATCATGGCCAGAAAATAATAATTTAATGTGAAAATGGTGGGAGGAAAGACCAGACCATGCAGGGCCTTGTAAGCCACAATAAGGAGTAGATATTCTATTCCAAATTCAGTGGGATGTTATTGGAGAGTTGGACACAAATAAGTCAGGAACCAATTATTTGTTAGTCACTCTTTCTCTGTGGTAAATAGTTTGTTGGGGAGAAAAAGTAGTCTATAGTAGACCAGTTCTCTCTTTACCCAGTTCCAGCCTAGTTTGAATACTGCTTTGTCCCAAGAAGCCTTCTCTGTTTACATGAATGGAGTTAAATTTCTCTTTTCTTTATACCTTATAACAACGGGTTGCTAGTCCTTTTTTTTGAGCTGGAGTCTTGCTCTGTCACCCAAGCTAGAGTGCAATGGCGCAATCTCAGCTTACTGCAACCACTGCCTCCCAGGTTCAAGCAATTCTCCTGCCTCAGCTTCCTGAGTAGCTGGGATTATAGGCTCACACCACCATACCTGGCTGATTTTTATATTTTTAGTAGAGGTGGGGTTTCACCATGTTGGTCAGGCTAGTCTCGAAGTCCAGACCTCAGGTGATCCACCCGCCTCGGCCTCCCAAAATGCTGGGATTACAGGTATGAGTCTCCGTGCCTGGCCTGCATTGCTACTCTTTTGTGATATTCATTATATTCAGTCTTTATTTTAGGGACCTGATATGTTTTCTCTCCCTTCAAATATCTTAGGGTGTAAGATCCTACAGGGTAGGGATTAGACTTTATGTATCTGTACATTTGTAACAGAGCCTAACTCTGTGGCTGTATTACTTCATTCTCACACTGCTTAAAGAGCTACCTGAGACTGGGTAATTTATAAAGTAAAGAGGTTCAATTGACTCACGGTTCCACATAGCTCAGGAAACTTACAATCATGATGGAAGGCTAAGGGGAAGTAGGCATGTCTTACATCACGGAGCAGGAGAGAAGTGTGTGAAGAAAGCCACACACTTTTAAACCACCAGATCACATAAGAACTCACTCACTATCATAAGAACAGCAAGGGGGCAATCGGCCTCCGTGATTCAATCACTTCCCACCAGGCCCCTCCCCTGACATGTGGCAAATACATTTTAACATGAGATTTGGGTGGGACACAGAGCCAAACCATATCAGTGTCTAATAAAAAATGAATATTATATGAGAATGAATAAGAGTTTACTTTTCTCAGTGACAATACATAGAATCAGTCCACCTAAGTGTTGCATGAATTAAAGGAAAATGACTATTGGTATCAACATGAATGAAATGTGAAGAAAATAGAAAAAGGGGTGTCTAAACATTTAGGACCAATTTAATGTTTGTTTTGCATGGAATTAAGAAAATAAAACTTTTTAAATTTTTAAGCATTTAATTCCTGTAGGTGGGAAATATAGGGTTGGAATGCTGCTGCCAATTTGACTAAGTTCCTAAGGGGAAAAAGTGAAAGAAGCAAATAGCTTCTGTATTGTTTATTGTGAAAAAGAAGTTAAAAACACACCTCCTGGACAGTATTGAAGGACCAAATATTGTATTTCAAAAGGAAATGAACTGAGCAAAGGAAAACCAAGACTATGGAAATATACTGGGGTCAGCACAGGATGGTGGACAGGGATGAAAACAAGGAACATTGTAAGGGTGTTTGCTACAAGGCCTGTTAATCCATGAAAGAGATCTCTAAATAGAAGCAGGAGAAATGATTAAGGTCTATAAACAATGAAGGTATTCACTAATTGGCAAGGACTTCCTTACCTGGGAAGAACCTCCTAAAGTTAGAAAATTACCATTTCAGAGCAAATAAAAAAAGACAAGCATTAGCTATCTTCTACTCCAAGCTTTTTATTCTGTAGATGAGGAAGTTGAACCATAGAAATATGAAATAGCATGCTGAGATCACACAGCTAAATAATAGAAGCACTGAAATTTGAATCCAGGTTTTCTAATTTCAGTTCATTGCTCTTGGCAATATACTCTGCAAATTGGATGATTATTCTTCATTACTTTTTATTTTTGACACAGCACTCTAAACGCTTTTGGGGGAATTTATTCTTGCCAACTGCTCACATTCTTGGGGGACTATTGGTCCAGTTCTTCCCCAGCTAGGGCTTGACTATAGTTATATGCAACCAAATGCTAGAAAAATCAAGACTCACTCTCTGGGACTTTGGATCCTGAACACATTGACTCTAGCACAGGAAAATTGAGGAAGCTGAATCATTGCAGCAGCAACATGCTGACAAGCCTATCAGTTAAATTCAACTTCTTGGCTCCCTGGAGCCATCATCTCATGCTTGCTCCTGGTAAGCCTGATTCTTTCATTTCTCCTTTCTTTCTGAAATTATCCCACATTATTCACATTTATTTATTTATTTATTTATTTATTTATTATTTTATTTATTTATTTTTTTGCTTAGCAAAGCAACAATCTTTTTTTTTTTTTTTTTTTGTTTAAAACAAAAAAAAAAATTCCTGATTGCCTCAATGCTCCTAAGAATACAAATACATCAGGGCATGACATAAAAAATTCAAGAAACACTTAAAAAAGAAAAGGAAATGGCAGAACTCACCTTTTAGACTTAAGCAGAATTCCAGATTAGAGGTATACATCTATGCATTCATGGTCTGATTTAATACATTTTCACAAAGTAGCACTCTGTGTTTGACAGGGATGAGATAACAATTGTTGAACATCCAAATGAATGGGAATAAAGAGAACTCACAATATATGTCAGAGACCCAATAGGTGGGTCCAATCAGCCAGCAGCAGAAAAAGTAGAACCCAAGAGTGAGGACTAGAGGACTGGGGTAGAAAGCCATCAGAACAGGATATGCAAGAGGACTGAGCTACCTGGATCCCTGGAGCCACCTCACTCCTGCTCCTGAGCCTGGTTCTTTCACTCTTAGATACCAGACATTCTGAAATTGGTCTCTTTATAGAGGGTGCAGCTGAATCGATAAGTAGATCTAAGAACAGAAGGCACAGTGGGATTACTATATACTACCATTTTTTCTAGCTCTTACCTAGGTGTTTTAGCTCTATTAAAATGTCACTGGGAAAAAAAAATGGCACAGGAAATGTGACTAGGATTCTTACCCTGTTTTTGTATTTAGTAACCCTGAACCTGAAAGTTAATCTCTCTGGGCCTCAATTTCCTCTTATGTACCATGAAGAAAAAACACCCGCTCTGTTTACCTCCTGAGTTGCAAGAAACAAATGGGAAAATGATTGCAATGGCTTAGTAAATTGAGAAAAAAAGATCAAGAGAAAAATATTACTTTCCCTTTGGCATCGTTTCCAGCCTTTGTTATGAACAGCCATTTCTCAACCACAGCAGAGAAAGAAGTTTTAAAAAATCACTTAGCTAAAGAAAAGGAGATTGTAACTCTGCTGCCAGCTTTGAAGGTCAGCCTTTAGCTCCTGGAAATAAGGGCAGAACAGAGGCTCTGGGAAGAGTTTTACAAAAATTAAAGTGGAAGAAAGGTACATAATGACTGAGAAGTTATCTGTACATTTGTTCATAAATACGTTTTGCCAGTAGAAATAAACTATTTAAGGATTAGAATATATCTTTTACTTCTGAATCACATGCACCTAACATAGGTTTATCACAAATATTTGTTGGATAAATGAATGAATTAAAATTACTTTGGTCTTGACCCAAATGTATATAGTTGTTTTGATTCTTGCCCAGTGTGAGATACTTATGTCTTCTAAAATTGTGACATCAACATGCCATTCAGAATAGCAAACTGATGGCAGAAATTTGCCTATTTCTCTGGAATCCTGTAATTGTATATCATTGAAGTAAAATTACAGAAATATAAACAGTTTTTCCATTTTTAAATTATACAACTTGTTTCTTGACTTCAGGGAAGTCTTCAGAGAAGGCATGTGAAATACTTTGTCCCTAGGCCAGGCACAGTGGCTCATGCCTATAATCCCAGCACTTTGGGAGGCCAAGGTGGGTGGATCATGAGGTCAGGAGTTTGACATCAGCCTGGCCAAGATGGTGAAACCCCATCTCTACTAAAAATACAAAAATTATCCACACAGTGGTGGCTGCCTATAATCCCAGCTACTCAGGAGGCTGAGTCATGAGAATTGCTTGAACCCAGGAGGCGGAGATTGCAGTTAGCTGAGATCGCACCACTGCACTCAAGCCTGGGCAACAGGGCAAGACTCTGTCTCAAAAAGTAAAAGATGCATTTTTAGTTGGCATGTAAGTACAGCATATTTATTTTTATCTTGCTATAAAACAACTTATTTTCTTCCTGTCTGTACTGAAAAGATTTAGAAACAATGGCAACTTGCTGTCAGTGAGCAATCTTAACTCCCAGATTCTGATCTATAAATATCATTTTCCACTAAAAGGATTCACGGATTCTTTTAAAATTGATTCCAGATCTGTGATAGGAAACAATGTGATTTTGGGACATCTTTTTGAACTAAAACAAAGGAAGCTATCCAAGACTACTTGGGTCAAGTAAAAATGTCTCAAAGCCAACCTGAAGAAGTTTTAAATGAAGTAACTATGCAGAAATATTTGGAATGGAATAGGGAGAAAGAGCTCTGACCTAGTTAGCTGAACATCTATTTGCTGATAAAGTAAATATTAGATATGATCCTGAGCTATATTAAAGTGGAAAGTTTTGATTCTCTGATATGGTTTATTCCCAATTTACTCATGGTTTCTTCAATTTGAAAAGAAGTATATATGTATAGACAGATAGATAGCTAGATAGATACATAGATACATAGATAGATATAGATATCTTGTTGAAATATACATAATTGTTGAATCAGAAAACCCTTTGCTTTTTGCTTTTTATGAATTAGTAGGTATTTCTGTTACAAATCTGTTTTCTTTTTTTTTTTCCCATTTATTTATTTTATTGCATTTTACATTTTGGGGTACATGTGAAGAACATGCAAAATTGTTGCATAGGAACACACGTGGCAGTGTGATTTGCTGCCTTCCTCCCCATCACCTACATCTGGCATTTCTCCCCTTGCTATCTCTCCCCAGCTTCCCACCCCCCACCCTCCCTCCCCTATTTCCCCCCAACTGACCCCAGTGTGTAGTGCTCCCCTCCCTGTGTCCATGTGTTCTCATTGTTCAACACCCGCCTATGAGTGAGAACATGCGGTGTTTGATCTTCTGCTCTTCTGTCAGTTTGCTGAGAATGATGGTTTTCTTAAATAAAAACTATTGCAGAAAATTAACTTCAGGATAAAAATCAGAAGAGCAATGCATATTTTGTGTAATCAGTCACCAATGAGTTTTTAGGTGAGTCGGTTGATTCTTAAAATTTTGAAAATAAGAAGAAAAAGTCTGGAATTTTATTTTCATATGATAGAATCCAACAGGGAATCTCTGCAGTGGTTACCTTTTCCATATCAAGGACAGAGAATATATCCAGCTTTGTAATATAATTAGAACAATGCATCACTTTTGTGGAGAAATTTTAGTTGCATCCTTCTGTATGGTAAGCATTTTTCTGTCATCTTAGCTGGGGGAAGAAAAAAAAAAGCTCAGGAAAGTTCCTAGCCTTTGAAATAATCTGAAAAAGAACTCTTCATATTTTAAAGAATACATTTTCTGACCAATAAACTGGAGTCATGAGAGTTTGGGAAAATAATTCCTTCGAACTTCCTGTGGTTAGTGAGAGTTTAATTTGCCAGAGAATATTTCTGTTTTACTGGCTTTCTAGGAGCAGCCTGAAAGACTACTTATGCCCTTAAATTTGTGTCAAAGTCCTGCTTTCAGAGGAGAGACCAAGCTAGCCATTTGTGATTGGCATAAAAAGACTGAAGTGCTTTGAGGACGGTGGTAAGAAACTAGAAACAGAGAAGACAGTTAGGACACCAAGAGAGGAACTGACAGTTACTCTGAGCATTTTCATGGAATACCTTTCAAGAGAAAACTCTGAAAACAGAATGTGAATGTGA
This sequence comes from Sapajus apella, assembly GCF_009761245.1. NCBI lineage: Eukaryota > Metazoa > Chordata > Mammalia > Primates > Cebidae > Sapajus > Sapajus apella. The sequence goes on from NW_022436942.1 coordinate 41,451,283, forward strand.
TAATATAGTGGATAATTTTGGGACTGTCTATATAGCATCCCTGTTCTGGGAATTTCTTCTTATCTCAGTCCACTTTGGTTAGCACAGAAGCTATTATGATCATATTGTCTTTGAGTGCCTTAACTATAAATTGCGAATCTTAAAACTTCTCAGTGTCCGTGTTTCTAGCTACGTGTGTAAAAACACAGACATAGCCAACTGATTGAGAGAGAGGAGCGAAGGCATACAAATGTGAAAGAAAAGACATGGAAAATAGAGGAGTCCTGAGCAATGATATTCTGGAAAATATTTAAATATTTAACAATCAGTTCTCCAGAAATGGTTGGGGGATCTGACTGTTGCATTTGCCAGTTTCTTTGGTGGAAATTTTACTACCATGGCTAATTTCAAACTACTATCATGATGTCACTGAACATAATTTGGGAAGAGAGTTCCATTAGCACATCATTATGTAGTATTGCCATCACATGAATGCAATAAATGTAAATAATGATAAACAGCACAGAGCACAGTTAATAGCAGAATATAAAATAGATAAGATTAACATTAGTAATAGGAAACTAATTAGGAAATGGTGAGCCTGGGTTATTTAGTACCTAAATAATATTATTTACTTAATTGTAAGTTTGTATGATTTAATTTTTAATAATGGCTATGTTTTACAACCTGCTCACAAAATTTGTTAATTTAACAAGTGACTCTTTTGAGCTGATAGGGCATAATAATAGACCTGATGGAATATCCATGTTTGGTTTTAGTTGCCTCTGAAGCCCAGCAACCCATTTTTGTCCTTGGAATACTGAGTAACTGAGTGTCTTTATAATACATCTCTTTTTTCCTCTCTATCTGTATATATTCTTCTCCCTCTATCTCTTTCTCATTAAGCAAGTAGTTCATGTTAGATTTTGGTTATTTGTTACAGCTTTTCTACTAGGAGTTGACTCTCATTACAATTTTAGACGTAGTAGAAGAAAAATATGCAGAAGAAATCATTAGTAGAACTTTCTTTTAATTAATTCTTTGAGTATTGTGGTTAATATTTTGATATATTTTCTGTTTCTTCATTTTTGCTTATATGGATTATTCTTCTCACACCATCCAGGCAGCCACAATAGTTCTGCTTATAAATGCCCTCGGGGCCAGAGAGAATCTTTGAAGTTCAAATTAGACTTTGACCAAATCCATGGTATAAGCAATAGTCTGAAAACAAGGCTTCCTACTATATTAATAGAAGCCAGGGTTTTTTGAATGATAAAAGGTTTTAATGATCTTGAAAGTCTCAAATTCTTTAAGTTCTCAGAGCACAGTATTTATTCATTAATCAGAGAATGAAGAAAAATATAAGATGACGTAAGAGCAATTTCCCATCCCCAAAAGATAGGAAAGTTTTACAATTATTAGTAAGGGAGAATCAAAGACATGGCTAGAGGCTGGAATAAGGCTGAAGGGTCCCACATTTTCGGAATGGGATGGTGGAGTGAGTAGCAACACAATGAAAACTGTCATAGTTGGGGCCAAGCGTGGTGGCTCATGCCTGTAATCCTAGCACTTTGGGAGGCTGAAGTAGGTAGATCATCTGAAGTCAGGAGTTTGAGACCACCCTGGCCAAAATGGTGAAACCCCCTCTACTAAAATACAAAAATGAGCCAGGTTTGGTGGTGTACGCCTATAATCCCAGCTACTAGGGAGGCTGAGGTGAGAAAATTGCGGAGGTTGCAGTGAGCAGAGTTCCCGCCACTGCACTGCACACTCCAGCCTGGTCCACAGAGAAAGAGAGACTCTGTCTCAAACAAAACAAAACAAAAAAACCTGTCATAGAAACTCAACAAATATTTGGGAATCTCTTAGAATAGAAAAGACAACAAGCTTCTTCAAGGTACTCATGTAAGCTTTGAACATAATCCCTGAGCAATATGGCAGAATGATTGAGGAAACCATACCAGTGGCTGGATCTAAGGATATCCTCATAGATTGCTGAACCTTAAGAAGATAGAAAATGTCAAAGCCTGCAGACCAGAAGAAGCCTAGTAGTAGGAAAAAAAGATTCAGGATTTACATTCTTATTAAATGGAGGCTACTGCAGTGTTGATAATCTGGTAGACACATTGACACACACCCAGAGAAGCACAGGAAGAACAGACAGTGAGACTTAAGGGCTGGGTACAGTGGCTCACACCTGTAATCCCAGCACTTTGGGAGGCTGAGGTGGGAGGATCACCTGAGGTCTGGAGTGTGAGATCAGCCTAGGCAACATAGGGAGACCCTGTGTATACCAAAATATATACATACATACATACATATATGTATATATACGCCAGCATGAAGGCACCTGCCTGTGGTTCCAGCTACTTGAGAGGCTGAGGTGGGAGGATCGCTTGGATCTGGGAAGTTGAGGTTGCAGTGAGCCATGATTGACACTGCACTCCAGCCTGGTCAACAAAGTGAGACCCTGTCTCCAAAAAAAAGAAAAAGATATGATTAGAATCAGAGATGCTAACTTGCTAGTACTGTCATTGCTACTACAAATAAGCTGTCAGGAAATTAAGTACCTCTACAGAGACCAGGAGAAGAGAATAGAGATGAGAAACAAAGTCTGAATTGACTGTGTAGCCTCAAGGCAACATTTCACAGTCATTGAGTTCTCCTGAATTGTCAAGGTTTTATTATCTACCTTTAGCAGACACAGGTCTCATTAACAAAGCTGCATTGTGTTGGGTATAGAGAAACTTTAAAAGATTCCTTTCTCATATCTAAATTTTTTCCAAAATCATTTTTTATAAGTACTTCCCACTGAAACTCTTGTTTCAGTTTCAGGTTACAAACAGAGATATAACAGAGTTTTAGATAGTAAAGTCAGACCCTGACCAAAGTACATCAATTAGTTTGTCCATGGGGTTTACCAGTTGCTGTGGGGCTATATTCTTTTCATATAAATATATAAGACCCATAAATAGTTATGATGACAACAGTTTTTTATCTCCAATTCTGATATATGCAGCAGCAGTTGAAGATTAAGTTTCAAGTGAATTCTGTACATTCTAAACATTGTAGTCTGAATCAACAGGTGTTGTTTAATAAAAGACACACCAATTCTTAAACATTTTTAAAGGAAATAAAGGAGAAAAGAATCACCTATGGAGCTTATAAAAATGAAGGTTTCTGGACCATATCCTCAAAGATTCTGAAACAGTGAGTCTAGGATGACCTCAGGAATATTTATATATAAAAGTAGCTTTGCTTTACAAAGAAAGGAACCAACTCTACCAATCTAAGCACAAAAAGAATTTTAGACATATTTGAAATAGCTCATAGAATTTTTACATAAACTGAAGGAGTAGATTGTATAAAGGACAAGCACTAAGAATGTCAGGTGATCTAAGTGTCAGGAGTTAGTAAAAAACAAAATTACACTTCTATTCAGTCTCATCTCAGTTTCTGAAGATTCATGCTCCAGGAAGATAGCATCTGAAAGGCCAAATTTGGGCCATATGCCAGAAGATGCCAAGACAACAGACTTGACTGGCAACCCCATCAAAGAGGAAAGGCAGCTCCCCAAACTAAAAGTAAGAGGTATCACCAGAAAAATGAAGATTTGATGATAGGAAAGCAAAACCTCAGTTGTTCATTATAGTATCTGGGTAAGTCAGATGCAGTAATGATAATGACATGATCAGAAATTGTCATGAGAAATTTAACAATGATGTTTGTACTGACTTCCTAGGGCTGCCATAACAAGTGACTTCAAAGTAGATGCTTAGAACAACAGAAATTACTCTCTCATAGTTTTAGAAGTCAGGAGTCTGAAATCAAGATAAAGGTAGAGCTGTGCTTCCTCCAAAGCCTCTAGGGAAGAATCCCTCCTTAATTCTTCCAGTTCCTAGGGATAAGAGGCCTTCTTTCACATAGGACTGCAAAATTCCAGTCTCTGGCTCCATCACACATGACCTACTCCCCTGCTTCCCAGTGTCTCTATCTCAGATCCTCCTTCTGCTTTCTCTTACAAGAGTACTTGTAATTGGATTTAGGGTGAACTCTAAATCTAGGGTGATCTCATCCTGAGATATTTAATTGTATCAAAAAGGTTATTTTTTTTCAAAAAGTGCCACATTCACAGTTTCCAGAGATTAGGACAAAGATTTATGTTTCTGGATCCACCATCCAACCTACTATCATATCCTTAAGGACTTTTAAAGTTATGTAATAGATTTCAAAGGTGATATAATACATAACACATTAAATTTGAAATGAAGGTAAATCGTGATAGGTTCTAAATAACAATTTAAAAAAAAAAACTGGGTCCCAGGTGGAAAGAGAACACTCACTCTTTGAGAAATTTGAAAGATGTTATGAGAAAGGGCATTTTTAATAGGTTTTATAGAGTGCACTTCAGACTCCCTGCCCCCACCAGCTTTGGAAGCTGGAAAGTAGAAAATATGATCAATTAATTAGGTTAGTGTAGGTTTTTTAGCTGAAAGAAACACAAACACTGGATAATCTGATCAGCAAATAAATTATTAAAGGATATTGAGTAGTTCATAGAGTTTCCAGAAAGACTGAGAGTAAGACTCAGGATCAACAGCATGCCAAGGAACTGATCTCATGAACAAACCACGTCCCCACCCTCCTCTACTGCACAATTGGGCACAGGTGGCCACGCCTTATATGGGCATTGTCCCCATAAAAGTTTTATAAAGCATCAATGATTTTACCATTTTTCCACCCAAGTTTCACCACAAATTTGTTGTTTGTTCTTGCTTCAACTTTAGCAGAATTCACGTGTCTCTGATAGAGGCTGTTTACAAACTGATGGTCTTATCCTCCTTAGTACCTGAAACTAGACATTGCTCAGACATCTTATAACAAGTTTATACGAGTTTATTTTGACATAAAAAAATTTTGAAATCCATGTGTAGTTGTTTTAAAAATAATATATATTTTCCATGAACTTTTTGAAGGACCCTCAAATGGTTATCAGTAGCCTCTAAGTTTACTTTATTGTTATGGCAGCAGTGAAAAACATATACAGCCAGCTTCCAGAACATTCCATTAGATCATGGAACTGAGCTCAGAATCTCTCAGTACTTTATTTTGTTGGAGTCTGTATTAATCCATTTTCATGCTGCTGATAAAGACATACCAGAGACTGGCCAATTTACAAAAGAAAGAGGTTTAGTGGACTTAAGAGTTCCACGTGGTTGGGGAGGCCTCACAGTATGGTGGGAGGCAAGGAGGAGCAAGTCACGTTTTACATGAATAGCAGCAGGCAAAGAGAGAGAGAGCTTGTATAGGGGAACTTTTTATAAAACCATCAGATCTTGTGATGCTTACTATCATAAGAACAGCCTGGGGAAGACCTGGCTCCATGACTCAAATTTCTCACTGGGTCCCACCCACAGCATGGGAATTCAAGATGCAATTTGGGTGGGGACACAGCCAAACCATATCTAAGACTGTATCTTCTTACAGATAGATTATGCAATGAGGTTCTACTTGCCCCAGTAAGGCCAAGTCCCTTCTGTGCTCCCAGTCTGGATTTCTTGCTTCACTCCCTCTGACTCTGTCTCTCCCACATACCTAACAGAAAATGGGTGCAAAGATAGTTTATTCTCTCCTGCAAAGTCATAAGATGGACTGGCTAGAATGTGGAGGCTCTGGCTGGAATGTGAAAGGATGTGACTGCTCACTTTCTCAATCTAAGTTTTGAACCTCCTAAGAAATAAATAATTGGCAGGTAAAGAAAATAGATGTCCCCTTTATTCAGGAGTGAGATTCAAAATATTTAATAATCTGTATCATGATATAAATTAATTTATAAATTGGTGTTAAAAATAGATCTTCCTATATTTTCTAAACAATATATTATAAAATGCTAATTAATGTTAACCTATAATACAAATTATTAATCAGCTAATTCTAATAATTTTCAAATTATATTTTGTTTTTTATAAATTATTGATATAATCTTTTGCTTAACAGAGTTGTAAAAAGCTAAGCATTTAAGCTTAGCATCTAAGCTATAATCTTGGAGTGCCATCAACCTCTTTGATTTCTCTATTAAATTTACATTCAGTAGGTGAAATGCAATTTAATAAGTAGAAGGTATCTCTTAATATCTATTATATTTTTCATGGTGCTGCTCTGTCAGATTCTCCTTTGTTGAAATAATTGTCATTAACATTTTACAAAATTTTGGTCTTTGGATGCTGTGTAAATCTTTTAATAATCTGTATGGAAATATAAATTCATATATAAATCAGTTTTAAAATATATTTCCTTTATTATATAAATTTATCTGATAGTTTTATATATATAGTATCTCTATTATTGCTTGTCACAAAATAATTTATTAAAATATTTAGTAGGCTTAATTTTATTGATTTTTTTTCATATCAGTATAAGGAGTTTTACAAAATTTATGTGGATAATTTTTAGGATTCAATAAATTAAAAGTCTTGTTTTTCTTTAGTTATAAAAATAACAGTTGCATTTTCATATTATTTATGGACATTACTAACTTCTATTAAGATGATAGTTTTTTATTTCAAGTAGTGTTGGAAACAGATGCTTAGCACCTCAAAGAAAAATTAGCACTGAGACAAAGGATCTTTTAGCAACACAATTTTTACTTCCTGGACTACAGGAAGAGTACCCTCTCTAGCGATAGTGCCACGAGAGTACAATGAACAAAGGAAAACAGACAGATATATCCCATGTGCATTTGAGGTTGTCCCTACTGCTCTGTCTGATCTCTGTTGGCTGGAGCCAGACCACAATCTAAACTAAAGCCTGATTGGCTAACAACTTAAAACTTTTCTAAACAGATAAAAGCAGTGGAGAGCTAGGACATGCCTGTGAGCACATCCAGCACAGATATTTTGGTTAAAATACAAGGACATAGAACGTATTCTGTGTCTGTAAGTATTACATGTTTAACAGCTACATAGGATAGGGCTTAACGAAGTTATCAGCACACTTATTCTCTAACAAGAAAGGAAACTTTAAAAAGGAACTTTTCTACTTCCCACAAGTATTATAATCTTTTTTACATTTCTATGATATCATTGGCTACACTTTCAAAGTTTTCTGCATTTAATTTCATATTTTCAATCATTTTTATCATTTATCAGTCAGCTTTTATAACTGCAATATATTCTATCTCATAAAGCAACAGATCATACTGGATTTCTGTTAGACTATCATTTATTAAAGCCAAATCCTTGTAAACATTTTATTTTATAAATGTTCAAACAGTCCCATTTCACAATTTCCATTAAATAAATAAATATGATTTTTGCAGGGTCGACACCTGACATTGCCTATTGAAATCCAAATATTCTTCTAATTTTCATCATTTTAACTCCAGGAACTTCTAATATATAATTTTATTTTCTCCAAAGTTTATTTGATATATGGGAGCAAATAAAATATTCAGTTATTTGCATCATCCAATGATAATTGAATACAGTGACTAACACAGTGCTAAATTAAAACATCTGTAAATTTTTCTAAAATTTTGCCTGAAACTCTCATATTTCTCTGTAGGATTCCTCTAACATTATCTGCACAAAATCCAATGAGATTTTTCTGTAATTTTTATAATTGAAACTATTTCTCTCAAACAATAGCAGTAAAATCAGATGTGTTATTTTAGTGGTTATTCTTTATAGCTCTCAACAAATGCACAATGATCTAATTCATAAACCTTAAGCTTTAATTAAACTAGGAAAAGTTTTGTTTAAAATAGTTTAAGCTTCCTTAGTAATGTTAGAATTTTATAACTTTATCACCTTTTTTTTTGAAATGTATTAACTTATTTCTGTAGATGAATGTTTTGCACCCAGAGAGACCATAAACCTAGATTTCAATCTTAAGCTCTGTTTGAAATTTTTCTTCTCATAAAGTTCTATTAAATAGTTTATATATATTTTTATTTCAATAGTTTGGGGAACAGGTAGTGTTTGGTTACATGGATAAATTTTTTACTGGTGATTTCTGAGATTTGGTACACTCATCAACCAAGCATTGTACACTGTACCCAATGTATAGTCTTTTATCCCTCACACCCCTCCTGCCCTTACCCCCAAGTCCCCAGAGTCTATTGTATCATTCTTATGCCTTGTGTCCTTATAGCTTAGCTCCCACTTAGAAGTGAGAATATATGATTTTTAGTTTTCCATTCCTGAGTTACTTTACTTAGAATAATAGTCTCTGACTGCATCCAGGTTGCTGCAAATGCCATTATTTCATTCCTTTTTGTTGCTGAATAGTATTCCATTGTGCATATATATATATTTCATTTTTGGAGTTTCAGGTTGTGATTCAATATTAAAGTCATTTCTTTATTATCCTACAGAGTCAGAGAATGTAGGTTTATAAAAAGTAAAATTTGCATTAAGAACTTTAAATTTTGGCATCTTTTAAATTTAGGTGTTCACTTATTTTACTGCAAATTATTGAATTTCAGCATATCAAAATGTTACACACTTTCTACTTACATTAGAATTGCACCATAATAACAATAAAACCAAAGTCAACATTAGACTATTTAGAAGTAGTAGCAATTAATGTGAAGACAATGAAAACTGGTATTCTGTACTTTGCAAAGATTTTGCAATGCCTACCCTCACTTGTGCTTAACTGGCTGCAAAGGATTTTCAGTTATCACTTTGAAAGAAGCATGACTCATCAGCTTGAATTATTGAGTTCATAATTTTATTTATATTATTAATATGTCAACTTATTGCAGTTACCACTATACTTTTTACAAAACATATACACAAGTATTTTGTTATTTTAATAACTGTAATCGTCATACTAGTGTGTTTCTGCTGAATAGCCACCCAGTATTTTTTACTGATAAAAGTGACATTGTAGAATATGGTACAGGTTTGTTGGAAGAAACCTTACATGGAACACCACAGTTAGACAAACTTAGCCACCCAGACACTGCCACTATGTGAACACTGCAAGCTACCCATGAAGGGATTGTGAGGATTTCTGAAGTTAATTTTAAGAAGCTTAATGTGTGTAGGACTCAGCATAAGAGCACCCAGCTCTGAAGAAGAAGATAGAAAGAGGATGAGATACAGATCTTAGTCCCAAATTATCAATTTACTTGATCACTCCATCTCCACTGTGGAAGAATGAACAACAGAATGGAAAGTTGTCACACATGTTACTGTAATGGATGTCCCTCCTCTTAGAGGGATACAAGAAGAAAGGAGCAAGAAGTGTTTCCCTTGCAATATTGCTCAGAATTCTGGCTCTCACCTATTTGTGTGGCACCTATGACCAAGTAGTAGTGTCTGTATTTCCCACAGGGGAGGAATTTATCCAGAGGTCCTGTTCTCAATTTCAAGTGATCACTGCCTCAATAGCACCACTGCTCCTTGGAGTGACCACTAGGAATGCTAGTGGCCAGGATACATTTGGTCCTTTGATGTTCTGAAATTTGTCAGAACAATATATTAATTCAATAATTCCAAGGACATTCTCCCCCAAGGGTAGAAAAGTATTTTCAACTCAACAGTCTGTCCGAAATTTTGTCAAACTGTAATTTCCAATGAACTAATCAAAGATTCTACAATGAGATAAAAAAGACAGCATAAAATAAAATTGCTAACAACATAGAGATGACTTGAATTTCAATATAAACTCTACTATTATAAATATCCTGGGAAAAATTAAATTTCTAAGATTAAGTGTGATTAGAAATAATAGTCTAAGGACATAAATTCGGAAATAAAATAGCCTTCTCTTGTAAGCTAAATTTCAAAAGAAATGAAGGCAAAACATCTGCATGTTATAGTCCAAAGGAATTTAAATTTACAGTGAAATTCACTTGTCATTATGAATTAAAATTTTAATAAGTTAAAGCCCTCAATTAATTTGTCCCAGCTTTTTTCTCCTCAGTTTCAGCCAGTAAGTTTCTCATGGTGATCATTTAGCAGCCAAAGCTAATGCATTTGCTCACTGGAATTCATATAGTTCCTTCAGAATCTCAGAAGGAAAAGTCCAAAAAGTTAATATAATGCAGAGTAGTCTAACAGTTCTGGACCCACAAAATTTTGAAAGTAAGCCAGTCTCTAATAGTCTTGATGCAGTTCCCCAATTTAAGTCTTTAGTGTTATCAAAAACCATAGCAGAAACTCAATCACTTAAGAGGAGTGGAAGAGAGATGGAAAACGCCTTCTAGATTTTAGCTTTACCTGGCCACTAGTCAATCTATGGTAGAAGGTCTATATGACCTGGGTCTTTCAACTTAGTTGGAATAAAATATCCTATCAAGTGGTTATTTGTACACTATGATTACATCACAACTGGCAAGAAGATCCAACTACTCGTATGGTTTTCTCTCTTAGACATTGATATTTTTGACTTTACTGCCTTTTTCAAAGTTTAGAAATTTCCAGTGGTGGTAGCCCCACTTGTTAGGTCTTAAAATGAGGTGCTTTTTCTGCAAATTTAATACATCTTAATTTACATTTCTTCATTAATCCTGGTGTTTCCCGCCCTCCAATACTAAATTGCGTGTAAGCCGTACCTAGTGGCATAGTCTCCATTATATGTTCTGTTTCAATATTTTCAGACCTGCTACAGAAGGCTTGCTATTGAATCGCTTAAGTCAAAGAAATACGCCTCTTGGGAGAACCTCTTCATACTCATATTTGTTTCAGCAGAAAAGTCACCTTCAAGAGATTCAGAAAAACCAAAGCTTCTCTTAAGACTTCTTTTGTTTGTATCTCTGGTGATCTAGGGTGGACTCATATCTCTGTTTTGTGCTCCTAAAAATGTGAGATTTTCTCACATTTTTAATGTTCTGGCCATAAATAGCATTTTTCTTGTTATATCTTTTCTACCTCAATGATCTCTCAATTCTTTTCAGAAAGTTGAGTCTGCTGTTTAAACTATTCCTTTCCCTCTCTAGCCAATGTAAAATTAGTGCCAATTATAGGATCTCAAGACCTTACTTTCTTTCACTTTTACTTTGTTTTCTGAACAGACATTTATTTGCCTACAAATTTTTCATAAATTTGGTCCAGTGTAAAACTTTCATTTTGAGAAAGAGAAAATGAGTGACTTCTGGGTCTGCTAAAACAATTACAGTCATGCACCACACAATGACTTTTTGGTCGATGATGGTCCACATATAGAACGATGATCCCATAAGATTAAAATGGAGCTGAAAAATTCCTATCACTAGTGACACTGTAGCTGTTGTAATGTTGTAGCACAACACATTACTCACATGTTTGTGGTGATGCTGATGTAAGCAAACCTACTGCACTGCAAGTTGAATAATAGCATAGCAATATAATTACATACAATACATAATGCTTTATATTCATAATAAATGACTGTTACTGGTTTATGTATTTACGGTACTTTTTGTCCTTACTTTAGAGTGTGCACTTTCTACTTATAGAAAAAAAGTGGCTGTAAAGCAGCCTCAGGCAGGTCCTGCAGGAGGTACTGCTGAAGAATGCCGTGTTATCATAGGAGAAGATCACTCCATGTGTATTATTTCCCTTGAAGCCCTTCCAGTGGGACAAGATGTGAATGTGACATTAATGATCCTGACCCTGTGTAGACCTAGGCTAAAATGTATATTTGTGTTTTAAAAGTTTTAAAAGTTTAAAAAAATATTTAAAAATTTTAAGCTTTGAGAATAAGGATATAAAGAAAATATTTTTATGCAGATGTAAAATGTGTTTGTGTTTTATGTTAAATATTATTACTAAGGACTAAAAAGTTCTAAAACATGTAAAAGTTTATAAAGTAAAAAAGTTACAGCAAACCAAGGATAATTTATTTTAGAAGAAAGAAAAATATTTTAAATTTAGGGTAGCCTAAGTGCATAGTGTTCATAGAGTCTACATTAGTAATACAGTAATATATTAGGCCTTCTCATTCATTTACCACTTACTGACTCTCCAGAATAACTTCCAGCCCTGCAGTCTCCATTCATGGTAAGTGCCCTATACAGGTATACCGTTTTTTATCACTTACATTATATTTTCCTTTATCTTTTCTATGTTTAGATTCACAAATAGTTAACATTGTGTTACAGTTGCCTACAGTGTTCAGTAAAGTAACATGCTGTACAAGTTTGTGGCCTAGGAGCAATGGGCTGTATCATATAGCCTACATGTGTAGTAGGCTATGCCATCTAGGTTTGTGTAAGTAACTCTGATGTTCTCACAGTGATGAAATCACCTAAAGATTCATTTCTCAGAATATATCCACATTATTAAGTGATGCATGACTGTATTTTAAAAATAATTCCTGTTCACCTCCATGTCTGTAAGTAGGATATTCTCACCCAGGAGAAACTCTCCCAGCAGACCAACATCTGTCCTGGCCAGAGCTAGATCTATTATTCTGCTGCCCAGCTTCTCGTTAATATATTTGTTGCATTTTCTCTTGGAATCTCAGTTGAATAAATTCCTTAATGAGGTTCCCTCAGGACACAAGCAATATCTCTTCCTTCCCTATACACATGAAGAGTTTCATTTCGCTTTGATACTCAGTAATAATATTTTATAGTGATCCTCTGGACTTCGTCTTAAGGACCACTTCAATTTATTTGAACCTTTTGGAACAGTTGTCATAATCCTTAAGGGGTGATTTCAGATAACTCTTCGTATGCATGATAATTATTACTTTAACAGAGTTTCTGTAAGTACTGTATATGTTGGAATCTGTTGCTTCTAGGGAAGCTTTTTCCAGGAAGCTGTCTGAGAAGTTGCCTCTTTTTTCCTGCTAGATCCCATCAGAACTCTGCACAGTTTTCGATTGACAGCAAGTAAAATAGCCCCATTTTTAAAAGATATTTTAAGAACAGTTAGAACTAGATCTACCTCCTTTGAGCTTTCATATCCCTCTATGCTAGCCTTCATGATCTCATTTTTCCATTCATATTTCTCTTGTATCTTCTAGCTTAATTCTATTTTTGTTCATATCTTTCTGCTGACCCCTTCTGATAATTAGACTGAAGATATTTTTAAAACTACTCTGGTTTGCTTCTTGATTTCCTGAGCAAAAATAATTCCTAGAACCAGAAAATGCCAGGCACAAGACTCTTAGTTGTGTTAATCATTTTATTGAGTTTGTTTTTCTGCATTAACACAAGAAGCTGGCATGTCTCTTTCTAAGAAACGCTCCTGTTCTCTTTTACTTTTTGTTAGCATGGACACTGACTACCCCTCAATGTGTGAGTTAATACTTTGGATCGCCAAAATCTAAAGGCATAGCCAGAAAGCATGTAGTCAACAAGTCAATAGCCAACTCAGCACTCCATTGTTGGAGAAACACTTAAGATTCTGTGAAAAATAAAATGGCTTGAAGGCAAAAATTAGCCCGTCAATCAACCTTGGGCATAACATTGCACCTCAAGAAACTAGGAAAAGAAGAACAAACTATGCCCAAAGTTAGAACAAAAGAAAGGAAATAATAAAGATAAGAGCAGAAATAAATGATACAGAGAACAGAATAATAATAGAAAAAGATTTTGCAGAGATAAAATGGAAAAATCCTTAGTTAGGCCAACTAAGAAAAATACAGAGAAGATTCAAATAAATAAAATCAGAAATCAAAAAGGAGATAATATGAGAAATGCTGCAGAAAGGATCATAACAGACTATTATAAAACAATTATATGCCCACAAATGAGATAATTGAGAAGAAATGAAGACATTCTTAGAAATATACAATCTATCAACACTGATTCAAGAAAAATTAGAAAGCCTTTCAGACCAATGTCAAATAAGGAGATTGAATCAGTAGTTAAAATTCCTAACAAAGAAAAGCCCAGGAAAAGATGACTTAACAGGTGAATTCTACCAAATAGTCAAAGAAAAAATAATGTCAGTCCTCCTTAAATTTTTCCAAAAAATAAAAACCGAATTACTTCCAATCTCCATTCATGTGGTTAGCATCACCCTGATACCAAAGCCAGACAAAGGTAGGCAGGAAAATAAAATTACAAGCCAATATCCCTAATAAACATGGGTATAAAAATCTTCAATAAAATACAAGCAAACAATTCAATAGGACATTAAAATGATCACATACTATGACCAAGTTAGATTTATCCCTTAGATGCAAGGCTTATTCAACAAATGCAAATTATGATATACCACATTTAACAGAATGAAATGAAAAATAAAGATAGATGATAGTTAGATAGCTGTAATCATCTCAGTAAATTCAGAGAACATATTTGACACAATTTAATGTCTATATATTATTTTTTCAAAGTCTCAAAATATCCATAGATGGAACTTACCTCATCACATTAAAGTCCATATATAAAAACCCACAGCAAACTTCATAAATAAGGGGAGAAAACTGAAAGGTTTTCCTTCAAAACCAGAAAGAAGTCAAGGAGGTCCACTCTCACCATTGTATTCAACACAGTACTGGAAGTCCTACCTGGAGCAAATAGAAAAGTAAAAGAGATAAAAGGCATTCAAATTTGAAAGGAAAAAGTAAAATTATGTCTTTTTGCAGATGACATGAACATATTTGTAGAAAATCCTAAAGATTTCAGGAAAAAAAAAAAAAGCAACCTGTTAGAACCAATAAACTCAAAAAAGTTGCAGGAAACAAAATCACATACAAACATCAGCTGTGTTTCTATATACTAACAATAAATAATGAAATTTAAAAAACAATATCATTCACAATAGCAACCAAAAGATAAAATACTTAGGAATAAACTTAACCAAAGAGGTGAATGACTTGTACATTGATAATTTTAAAACACTGAGGAAGGAAATTAAAGACACAGATAAGTGAAAAGACATCCCATATTCATGGATTAGAAGAATCAATATTGTTAAAATGCCCATACTACCCAAAGTGATATACAGATTCAAAGCAATCCCTATCACAATCATGATAGCGTTTTTTACAGAAATAGAAAAATCAATCCTAAAATTTATGTGAAACCACAGAAAGACACTAAATAGCAAGCATATTTGAACTTCCACTGAGGCCTGTTCCTACAAAACTTCCTGCATGGAGAACAGAACAGAATATATGCTTCCTACAAGTAGCTGGTTCCTAAAGGAAGAGTGGGAGGTAGGAGTTGTTTGAGCTATCGATGCTCAGTTCTTTGTCCCAAAGCCCAGTGGAAAAGAGGGAGTTAGAAAATAGAGTGGAACAGCAGGTTTCTAATAAGAGAACTTCCTTCAGAAGTGGGGAAGAAGCATTTCCTTTCAGCAGGATATTATCTGTGTTCAGAACTTTCTCCATCATTTGATTAGTGTCAAAGGGAAGGCAAGATTTATATAAGTGTAGGAGAAAAGAAGCAACAAAGGCAGTAACCCTGGAATATGATTAGAAGTCACCCATGTGGTTCAATTTAGTTCACCATCAGGGTACTGCACTGTGGTTTAGGGTTAAAGCCCCAGAGTGATAAGTAGTGTGAATTAACATGGCCTTGTCTCCTTGGTGACCTCTAGGAGAAGGGTGATTTGTGAAATGATTGAATGGGGTGTTCAGGGTCTCAGGTTCTTTTCATCTCTTTCTCTATCAACAACTTTAAATTACAGATACTTGGTAGTCAATGAGCAGTCAGAATTTCTGGGTTAAGGGAATAAACTCAGAATTATCATTTAGAAGGAAGAGAGAAAAAAAATATTTTTTGGCCTACTATGTTTCAGGAATAATATTGTTTTACAAGTTTTCTTCTTTAACCCTTACCAAAACAAAACAAAACAAAACAAACAAACAAACAAACAAAAAAAAAACCTGTGAAGTGAGCATTGTCAATTTGGGAAAACGTATACCCTGAAATATTGAGAAATAATAAGAGATTGAACCAAGAATAGAACTGAAATTAATATAGTTTGGCTTCAAATCCTCTATCTCCAAAACTTCTTTTATGTCTCACATAGGAAGAGTAAGGAGGTATAACCTTTACCCTATAAAATTTCTTTCTAAAATGGATTAATTATAGAGAAATACATCTTTTCCTTTCTCGATCACCAAATTTCAATACCAAATAAGTTCTTAGCAAAGCTGAGACTCCCCTTGCATGGGGTAGTTTCCATATGCAGGAATATAGGCTTAACATACTATGTCATTATATTCAGAATCTAAAAGTAAAAATCCCATGCCAGTGAATCACATAGAAGTTTTTATTCTTTAGCATAAGCAAGGAGCCTAAGAACACAAATGACATCTCTAGAATTCTTAATATTTCTAATATTAAGAATAATATCCCCACTACCCATCCTGTCCTCTAGCAAATTGCTAGTTTATATAGTTCACTTTTTGCTGTCAAAACTTCACATCACTATTAAGGAAAAGCAATAAATACAAAATACTCTTCTTAAAATTTTTTTCATGTGCCAAAAATTATTTAAAATTCAATATTGCAGTGTCACCTTATGCATTTCCTGCCATATAAAGAAAATAAAATTAAACTTTTATGGTAAATGTAGCTATCTCTATTTACATTATAGCTGGTTTACTCTGAAATGCTTTTAAAAATAATATAAATTTTAAAGTATGTGAAGTGATAATTAAATGTTAGTGATATATAACCCCTTGAGAGATGTTAACTATAATCATCTACCTATTGATGATCCTTTGAAATTACCTGTTCCTTTTCTGAATTTGTCTAGGAAAATATTAAATATAGCTCTGCCATTGAATGACATCTGAGGATAACCATACCATAGTCTGGTATTTGAAAGAGGGAAGTGTAGCAAATTTAAATTATTTTAAAAATTTACTGAAATTTTAGTTCATAATTGTATCATGTTAATTATCAGTGTCTCATTAAACCCACAAAATGCTGTAAATTAGACTATGGTCTTTTCATGTATTTGAAGCCACATCTTATATCTTTTTAAAAATGTGGGGTCCTGAAAACTTTAATTTTATACGCAGTCATTAAAATCATTTTGTTAAAGTTGGTCTCATAGAAGTAGAGAAAAGGGTGGCCACCAAAGGCTGGGAAAGTAGAGAGGAGTGGGGAAGAGAAGAGGGTGGTCAGTGAGCACAAACTACATCTAGGAAGGAGGAACAAGCTCTGGAGTTCTCTTGCACAGCATAGAGAACATAGTCAAAGACAGTGTACCATATGCTGTAGAGTAGCCAGAAAAGAGGACCGCACATGCTCTCAGCATAAAGAAATGACAAGGTGCTGGGCATGAGGCAATGGACATGCCAGTTACCCCAGTCTGATCACCACACAATGTATACATGCATTGAAACACCACCCAGGACTCCATAAGTATGTACAATTTTTTGCTTTTTTTTAATGATAGATAATAATTATATATATTTATGGAACACAGCCTGATACTGTGTACAACATGCAATGACCAAATCAAGGCAACCAGCACATTCATCATCCCAAACCTCTATCACATCCCCATGTTGGGAACACCCAAAATCTGTGCCCCCCATACTCTTGAAAATGAATGGTAAAATGTCATTAGCTATAGTCACCCCACAGTGCCATAGAACACCAGAACCCATTCCTCCCAACCAGCTGCAACCCTGCATCCACCAACCAACCTCTGGCCTTCTTTTTTTCCCTTTACCACCTCTCCTTCACCACTACCCATCCCGTCCTCTAGCAAACACTGTTCTATTCTCGAATTCTAGGAAATCAACCCCTTTAGTTTCCATATATGAGTGAGAGCATGTGGTATTTGTCTTTCTCTGCCTGGCTTATTTCAGTATACATAGTGTCCTCCAAGCTCATCCATGTTGCTTCAAATGACAGAGTTTCATTCTTTTTTATGGCTGAATACTCTTCCATTACCCATATCTTTTGAATTCATAAGCTAATATTAGAAATATTTTGGTTATTTTGTTAGAGAAGCTAGAGAAATTCAATAACTAAGTCAATTCAAAAAATATTTACTAAGCTATAACTATGTGTTTATCATTAGCACAGAAGCAGGGAAATATATTTCTTACTATTTCAGTGAGTGAAAATAGTAAATATATATTCCACTTAGTAAAAGAGCAATGCTGAGCAACATACCATTACTACTTATATGAGTGATATAGAAAATAAGGACCATAAAGAAATGATTATCAATCTGGAGTGAAATTAAGAACGATTCCCCGGGACAGACCAACATTTATTTTTAAGCATGTGCATTTCAAAGCCCTAAAGACCTGGGATCACACCAATACTCACCACCTATTTTCTTTGTGACTCTGTGGCAGTTACTTCATATCTCAAACCTCAATTTCCTCACCCACGAAAGAAAAATGATAGTCATTTTTTAAGTTATGGTGGAGAGTCAAATGAGGCAATTGTTGCAGAGTATCCAGTACGGGGTCAGGCTCTTTCTAGCTTATCTAACTCATTAATGATGTTGACATCGAGTCAAAGTAATGATCGTTGGTGTAGTTACAATCTTAGTAGTAGTATGAGTCATGGTACTCATAACAGTAATTGCCTGAGCTGTGGTACAGGTATCAGCAAAGAGTAGAGGAAACAATACTCTAATGGTGGCAACAGGATGAACAGAGATTAGGAAATGATTACTAGTGTTTTATTTTTAGATCAATGAGATTACCTAAAGTGTTAAAATGATTAGAGAGTAGTGGGAAATAAAACTGTTTAAGTCATTAAGAATAAATTGCAAATTATTAAGGCCAGTAATTTTTGTTGTTGTTGTTGGTATGAGAGTGAGTGAGTAATCACCCATTACCCTTAACAATTTTTGGTTGACATTGTAATGCACATAGCTGACTGGATGAGATAGAAAGTAAGCTATTTTCTTGAACTGAATAAAAAGAACAGAGTATTTGGGTGTATTTTTGTTCTCTATCTTTAAGTAGTCAAAGGAATAAGAAATAACCTAAAGTAATTTAGGCTTAGTATGCAGGGATACTCTCATTTGGAAGGGCCTTGGCAAGTATTTCCTATTATTATTCATGATATCTCCAAATCTCCTTTGGTTCATAAAGGTTTCTGAGGGGGAAAATAGTCTGTAAAAAGCAAGGTTCACAGGGAACTGAAAGTGTCTAGCCTACTTAACAAGTAACTTTATGCAAAATAACTTTGACACCAATAAGGAGCTTTCAAATGCAGCCAGCACTGGTTGCCATGCTACCAAAAGTAAGCTCTAGTGTGTTTTTAGTTATTTTTGCTTTGGGAGTATTTTGTGCCATTTGTGCCCCAAGGAAGAACCAGGCAGTCAAGCCTGGGCTGGGTTGTTTAGTCCTCTGGGAAAAGAAGAAACAAACAGATCACTGCCCAGGGGAACGGGGCTCATTAGGAGACAAAGTTGACAGGTATTTGCTCTCTGAAAAGAGCAGTAGCTGTAGAAAAACTCAGCCGTGGTGGTTTTCTATAACATAAAAGCTGTTAGTGCGAGGAAGAGGGGGAGACAGAGCAGGCTGAGAAGGCAGCATACAAATAGGATAACCAAATATGCCTATTTGTCTGGGACTAAAGGTTTCCAGGCACGTGGGACTTTCAGTTTTAAAACTGGGACAGTCCTGGACAAATTGGGATAGTGGTCATCCTAAGAACAAACTCAGCCTATTTTCTGTGCAGACTAAAAGGCCATATACAACTCTTTACTAGACATGAAAGTACCAGCCGAATACAGTCACGATGCACCAACCTTGTGCTTAAACCACAAGCCATCAATTCATAAAATTATAAATGGTCCATCCAAAGTCCCCAGTTGCTTCCTTCAAATGAATACAAAGATATTTATTATTTAACAAATATAAATACTGATGAATAGTAATGAAACTGAGACAATATTCAAGAACATAAGAATGTTTGGTCTTAGAATGTTCTTGATCTTGACAAAATTGCCTTCGATCACTGCTTCACAAGTTACTGAGAGTGACTCAGTTTTCCTTTTTCCTTTCTTAACAAGAAAGCTACCCCTCTTTCAGCAGGACTATGAAAGCAGCACTTTCTTTGCTAAACTAGGAAGCTGCCTACAGCTGTCGCCTTCAGAACCAGCCACTTCTGCCATGTTCCATACCTTAAAAGTGGCTGTTTCACAAATTGCTTCTCTTCTCACAGAACAAATTCCTGATTCAAACTTTTGCTTGAGATCATCTAGTTGGTGAAACTTCAGTTATACAAGAAACCCTAACTGCAAGACAGTCTAAGAAATGTGTGAGCTTCTGCATGCTCTTAGGAGTTGGAAGGGATTTCAGTTGAGCCAATCCACAGCTTACACCAGTGCCTTTACTTCAGTTTTCTCTAGTTACACAAATGGTTTAAAACATGCTTTGTAATTTGAGTAGATCCCATTTTGAGATAATGCAGTCCTCAGGTCATTATATTTAAATAAGAGAGGTTATTATTTTAAACATATTCTAAAATAAATATTTTGCAAGGTGCTAGTGTGTTCCCATGAGTTGTGAGGGGTAGCAGAAGCTAAAATTCTCCCTCTATGATATATTACGCATTTGGTGACTTCAGTGATTATCTTCACCCTCTCTGTTTGGCTGAAGTTTGGATATGTCAAATCTAAATTTAGGTAGAGGTCAGGCCTTCTGGGAAACAATAACTCATTCCCAGTAACGACAGACGTTTGCCACTGGTAAGCAAAAACTCAAGAAAAGAAAACACAATTGCCTGTGGTTAAGTGGAAAGTTTTCAACGTTGTCCAAAGGGCTTTGCAATTCTTTGACCAGGCAATTGCCTTGTTAGAGGTGTGGCTCTAAAGAAAGAACAGAATAATTTGGTTTTTTTGTAAGAAAACTAAGACCATCTGGAGGTGGAGAAAAGTGAAATAAATATATGTATACATATATATTTCAGTTGATTGACAGTTTTCCTTTTGAGCAGGAACATACAGTTGAATGACATTCTAAATCATAGTTAAACTTGACAATAAGTAGGATTAATTAAGGATCTCCAGTCAAAAAACACAGAAGCTCAAAAAAAAAAACATTTTAAGTTATGCATATTTTCCAGTTAATGAATTTCAATGTATATCAATTTAATTACATGCTCAAGTACTTTTTTCTTTAAATTCAAAGGAGTTCAGCATTTAGAAATAATGATTCTATAGTGCAATGGCTCTTGACTGCATGTAAATGATATGTGATTGCTCCATAAGCCCCTCATGCCAGGTGCAAATGACAGACACAACAGGCATGATGACAGACAGAGGGTTCTTATAAATAGCAACAGGTGGGTTAATGTATTAAGGACTTCAGCTTCCACAGCTGTTTCCCTTCAGCTGATATGACTGAGCTGCTTTGTTAATAGACCTTATGATACCACTGTCTCTGATTATGTTACTTTCTCTGCTGCATTTTTTTTAGAATCAGGTTGATCTAGCAATGAAAAAGGACTTTAAAAGACTCTGATGAAACCTAGAAAGATGTCAGATTCAATGGTGTTTGCTAGGTGCTGTGCTTTTCCCTTATGGTTGCTTTAATCTAAATGATTCTGCCTGATGAACACAAAGTTCCTCGAGTGTTATTTTTACTGTGGAGTGAATGAATTTTTATTTCAGACCTATAAAACATATGCTTCAATTGAATTTTTCAGTGGCACAGTCTTTGTTCAGGGATTTGAGCCAGATCATTTTCATCAGACTGATTGTACTATGACAGATTATTTGAGTCAATTCATGTTTCACTATTTGATACCATGCATGCTGATGTGATCTCTAGGTGGGCAATTCTATGGCCATAGAAACCTGGGTCAACATTCTAACAATAGTGTATCTCTCTCTAGGTGCATAGCTGAGTGTGTTGATTCACTACCACCAGCTGGTAGACGTTCTTACATACCTAGGAAAGCACTCTTGTATTTACAATGCCACAAAATACAGAATCAGTTCAACATTTAAAAGCTGCATTTATTGTCAGCTAGTTAATAGAAAAAAAGCCAAATATATCACAAGTTGACTAAAATAAATTATAATATGACCTGCTAGATGCTGATGATTCAATGATATTTTCCACTAACCAGTGATGAGCTCTTTCTTACTAGTTTTATCAAGGTAATATAATGAGGAGGAGGCATCCCTCTAAAATAAGGCTTTGTGAAAATACACAAACAAACAAACAAAAACTACCTTCTGAAATATTATGAGCACATTTATTATCCTCAATCAATTATATGTTTCAATTAATGAAAACACCCAAAAATATTGTGTTAAGAGTTTATGATGTAGGATTCATTTTAGTAATCCGAATCCCAATGAAAGTTAAAATTTGAACTCAGGAATTACAAGATAGTAAGAAACTATATGTTCAGTGGTACCTGTGGGTTGACTGATGTGTTGAAGATCTGTGAGGATAATGGTTTCCAATTATAGAATCTTAGTGGCTGGAATTATCCCAATTGAAACTAAGTTTAAGTAGTAACTTCGCATCACATCAAAATATGCATTTAGTATTTTTTTAAGAGTTATGAGGAAATTTGAACTTCTGGTTTACACTAAACTCAAAAAGAATCAATTTAAGATAATAATTTCAATTTTACTAAACCACTTGACACACTTGTAGTCAGTTCAGTCCTAATAGTTAGTTTCTTTATCTATGAATCTCTTCATGACCAGCAGAGTTTCAACCTGCCCTAAGATTTTTTTACCAACTTCATCCTGTCAAAACCATAACTCATTTTCCTCTCTAAAGCGCATTCACACCCTGAATTCCCTAGTCTGGTGAAAGCTGACCAAGTCAGAAACCAGAATGTTATCTCTGATATCTCCCTTGAATTCCTCCTCCATCTACAATCTATCACAAAGTCCTATCCGTTCTACTTCTTAAAGATACATTTTTAGTCTAAATATTTCTCTTGAAACCAAAGCCCGTACTCTAATTCACCATGATGTGCTACTCGATTTGGGTTATAACCACTTCATATATTTCCTTGCTTCCAGTACATTTTTATCTACTTGATTTTCATTATAGCAACCAAAGGAACTTTCGTAAAATTCAAATCTGCTACTGTTCTATTTAAATCCCTTTACCAATTTCCCATTTTTATCAGGACGGGGTCTGAAGTCATTGTAAAACAAAAGATCTCCCTCCTAAACTTCTACCTTTCATTTTCCTGCAGGTACTGTGAATGCAAACTTTGGCCTCCAGATTTTTATCCAAACAATTTCATCTACACAAAACAGTATGCTCCCCTGGCATAACTTCCACTGGTTCTTCAGGGCTTTCAGGTGTTCGGTGTATTATTTTTCTAGGAATTCATTTGTAACTCTTCCTCAACCCCAAGTCTAGGTCATAATGTGTCCTTCAATTGTGTATCCACAGCACTCTTCACATATTGCTCCCAAGACACTTATCATTCTGTATAGTAATTACCTGTTTATCTGTCTTTGTCTATTTGATATAATCTCTCCAAGTAGAAAAACTTTATCTCTGTCTCTCTATAGCTCCAGGGCCTAAACGTATCTCATACATAATAGATGTTTAATCAACATTTTTGCAATGAATTAATGTTGTGAAAATTAAATTGAAGCAATTTGCAGTATCAGATAAACTAAATCTCTTTTAAAGGCACTGTCTACACATAAAAGAGCAGAGTAATATAGATCCTTTGTACAAAGGACCTAGGAATAAATGGTGTCTGCCTCTAAAAGTTTACCATCTAAAGTGAGATTGATTGCTAAGCATCCCAAAATCTTGTACATGATGACAATGATATCTATGAAAGAAGGATATATAAAATGAAGCTAAATATATCTAACCAACAGGTATCATGAAGCTTAGAAAAAGGTCAGTAAGAATATTATTAGAGAATAATATCAGGGCAATCTGAGTTCAGGTCTGGGGCTATGGAATTTACTAGGCATGTGATCTTAAGCAAATTATTTAATCTTTCTTCTCATGTAACTATAATGGTTCCTACTTAATGAGTTATAGTTAGAATTAGCATCAATAATATGCAGTATTCTCAATGTTCCCAATAAAACTTCTAGCACCTAGCACATAATAGGTGTCCATTAAACCTTTGAATAAATGTTTAGGAAGAATGATTAAGACAAAGTGTTGGCTGGGCGTGGTGGCTCACCCCTGTAATCCCAGCACTTTGGGAGGCTGAGGCAGGCAGATCACCTGAGGTTGGGAGTTTCAGACCAGCTTGACTAACATGAAGAAACCCCACCTCTACTAAAAATACAAAATTAGCTGGCCGTGGTGGCACATGCCTATAATCCCAGATACTCAGAAGGTTGAAGCAGTAGAATCGCTTGAACTTGGGAGGCAGAAATTGTGGTGAGCCAAGATCGCACTATTGTACTCCAGCCTGGGCAACAAGAGCAAAACTCTGTCTAAAGAAAAAGGACAAAGTGTTGGCTTACAGAGAATGATAAAGTTGGTATAATGTGACAAGATGGGGAGTAACTTGATAATGTCCTTTATAAAGGGACAATCTCTAGTCTGGGCAATGTCATCTGATGACTGAGAGTAAAGCATTTTTTTCAGATATCCATATAAAATTACCAAAGTGATAAATATGTTTACCACTAATATCAATGAGCATATTTGAAATTCTCTTTTTAAACATTTTCCAACAATTTTTCATAACTCAAAAAGTTTGAAAATCAGAGGAGCTTTTAAATACAATAGACTGCCTAAATAATTCCGGAGTTGAAGGAAAGAAATACACTCAACAGTCTAACCATATAATACAGAAACTTCTCATAAAAGAAAGATGCTCCTTTCTTAAAATATACTCAGCAAACACTCTGTACTTCCATTCAGTCCCAGACATTGCATAGGTATTAAGAACATAAAAAGGTACACTAAACATTCTTCTTTTCAGTAACTAATAATTATGTGGCAGAGATGGACAGATGTACTGGGAAGCAATGCAATAGTAATGAATTCATCGATATAGTTTTATACAGATGAGCTGTGCTGTAATTGAATGATTGTGTCCCTTCAAAATTCATATGTTGAAACATAATTCCCAATCTGGTGAAATTAGGAGGTGGAGCCATTAGCAGGTGATAAATTATGAGGGATCTCATGAATAGGATTAGTGCCCCTATAAAAGAGGCTTAAGAGAGTTTGTTCACAACTTCAGTCATTTGGGGACACATAGAGGGCACCATCTTTGAGGAATGGTGGTCTCACCAGATGTCAAGTCTACCGATGCATTGATCTTGAACTTATCAACCACTAAAATTGTAGGAAATAAATTTTTGTTGTTTGTAAGCCACCCAGCTTACGATATTTTTGTTATAGCAACCTAAGCAGACTAAGACAAGCTGAGACAACCATAGGGAAGAGTTAGGAAAGACTTCCCTTAGGAGATGACTCCTTAGTAGAGTCATAATGTTGTCCAATATTGTGAATGCATCTGAAGTAAAGATACCGTAGACAGAAGAAAGGTGAAAATAGTATAGTGCGTATGAGTGCTACCAACTGCGGAATATTGATGGAGTGGCAAGAAATAAGGCTAGAGAGCAGGCAGAGGCTAAAGCCTGGAAATCCTCAAATGGCATGCTAGAAATCCCAGACTATAATTCTGAAAGCAATAGAGAGCAATGAAGTGTTTTTTGCATGGGAAGGATGCCAAGAACATATGTGCATGTAATTTCTATACTAAATGTAAAAGAGATTAGAAGCTTCCTCCTCTTTGTTCCAATAGGAATTTGTGCATAACTCTTACTCACCTTATTAAAATGTTTTGCAACTATAATTGCATGTCTTTCTTTTGTTAAATAAGTGGTTCCCAAAACTGAGTGTAAATGAGAATCACCTGGAAGAGCTGTTAAAAACACAAATTATCGGGTGAAATTGAAAGCCTGAGAATTTGCATTTCTAACCAGTTCTAGGCTGATGCTAATGATACTTGTCCCTGACCATCTTATAAGAGCATGATTTAGACTATGATTTTGTCTTATTTGTCTTTGTTTCCCAAACATCTAGTTTAATGTCTGGTATTTAATAGGTACTCATTAACTATATTCAAACAAAATAGTTAAAGAATCAGAAAACTCCAACTACAAAGGAAATAAATATATTAATCCAAATGATTCTTTCTCCTCTTAAACAGACATTACCCAACAAGATAAAAGTGTATATGTTAGTAAAATTGAGGGAGAAAAAATAAAGAGGGACAATAACAGTGGTAGAGAGCTCAGTGAGGATACTTAAGCTTTCCATTTGATTTCCATTGCTTATGTAAGTAGAACACCTTTGAGCACACCATTTTACTTCCCATAGTGCTTTATCTGTGCCTTAGTTGGATGATTAAGTGGCCATTAGCAATACTTCGTTGAATAGGCCCTTTGAAAAATGTCTTAGAAATAATGTATTTGTACAAAGCCTATTAAATTTAAATTGAATATAAATTGAGTACTGCAAATGGAATAAAATTTCCAAATGCACTACAGCAGGAATTCACTCGCATCATGCTTACAAATTCTTTCCTGCTTGATAAATTGTCTTACAAAGAAACTCTTCATTCATTGTGCACTGACAGTGCTATGCTTTATATATAAATGCTTCACAGATTGCACTTCACATGGGTGGATTCTCTTCTAATTCAAAGGGTGAAGGACCCACTCTTGGAGTTTCTTCTTCCAGAAAGGGTCATGTTTATGTCAAGGTGTGTACCTTTACTTCCTCATATTATACACAGTGTCAAAAGTTTTAAGAAGACATGACTGCTTGTTTGTTGCTATATTTGTGACTCGGTTAAGAATAAAACCCGATTACCATCTAGTATATTATAACTACCTAAAATCAATGCAGAGATACAGTGCCATTTCTAAATTAAAACATTTTGCAAAAGCTCAACTATCCTATTAGTTATTGATATACATTTACCTATATTAGAATTAAGAAAAAAATAGCATTGCCTGAAATGTGATCTGCTCAAGATGTACCCATCCTAGTAATGGAAAGTCCAACTCAGTTTGTTTCTGAAGGATACTTCCTGTTTCCTCAAGATTATTAAAGAACACAGAAGCTTGTAAAATACAGAAAAATAAGGAAGATGTTCAGTATTTAGTCCCTGCTGTGGTTTGAATTATTATGTCCCTCTCCAAAATTCATATTAAAACTTTATTTCCAATAAAATAATATTAAGAGGTGGAGCTGTTAGGAGATGATTTAGACCTTGAGGGCTTTTCACTTGTGAATAGGATTGAGGCCTTTATAAAAGAGGCCTCACATTCCTCTTAATAACTGGGACAAGACAAGGACACCCACTCTTACCATTCCTATTCAGTGTAGTACTGGAAATGCTAGCCAGAGGAATTAGCCAAGAAAAAGAGATAAAACACATTCAAATAAGAAAAGGAGAAGTCAAAGTATCTCTCTTCACTGGCTATATGATTCTATACTGAGAAAACCCTAAATACTCTGACAAAAGACTATTAGAACTGAAAAGATTTTAACAAGATTTCAGCATACAAAATAAATTTACAAAAATCAATAGCATTTCTATACATCAATAACATTCATGTTGAGAGCCAAATCAAGAATGCAATTCCATTTACAATAGCCACAAAAAGAAAACACCTAGGAATATGTCTAACCAAGGAGCTGAATGAGCTCTACAAGCAAAACTACAAAACACTGCTAAAAGAAATCATAGACGATGCAAACGGAAAAACATCAATGAACCACAATAGATAGTTTGAAGTTGGGATCTTCTCCATGAAGTGACCTTATTATTAATATATATTTTAAAATCTACTGAACTATTATTAAGCTACTTTAATACTAGGGTTTAACAATTCTATCAGATTAATCTTATTATTAACATTTATTTATTTATCCCTACCTTTATCTTTCCTCTGTCTTTCACACATCCTCAATACCCAATTCTCTGGTCACTATTCCTCTCCACTTCCAAACATTAACCACTTTTTTTTTCTTTTTCAACATTTATTTTAGAATTAGCTCCAGCTTTAAAATTTTTACCACTGCTGTTTATTTTTATTCTCCCACTTATCTGTCCTATTTTCATTTATCTTTAAAATGCAGTATTTGTTTTCATCACCTAAGGTCCATTCCTTCCTCATTTGACATTAGGATTCCAATTTTGGTTTGTCCATTTACCCTTCTTTGGCTTGGGTGCTAACTTCATCACCTGTGGGTTCCAGGGCTAAAGCATCTGCTTTAGGCTAATTCAGTCTGTGCATTCTATCCCCATAGTCATAGTGACTGTTTCATGGATGATTACACCCAAGCCAGGAAAATCAGAACCAATAAGTTTCAATTCCAGAACTTTTGTTTTTCTTTGAAATTTTAGTTTCTCTCAATCTCTCACCTGAAGGATGAAATAGAAGCAAATGTAAATACGAAATCACTAGCAGAGGCCAGGCGCTGTGGCTCATGCTTATAATCTCAGCACTTTGGGAGGCCAAGGTGGGTGGATTTCTTGAGGTCAGGAGTTCAAGACCAGGCTGACCATCATGGTGAAACCCTGTCTCTACTAAAAACAAAAATTAGCTGGGTATAATGGCAGCTGCCTGTAATCCCAGCTACTCAGGAGCCTGAGGCAGAAGAATCTCTTGAACCTGGGAGGCAGAGGTTGCAGTGAGCAGAGATTACACCACTACACTCCAGCCTGTGCAACAGAGTGAGATATCATCTCAAAAAAAAAAAAACAGAAAAAAAAAAAAAAAAAAAAAAAAAAACAGAGAGAAAAAGAAAAGAAAAGAAATTGCTAGAAGCTGGACTTAGGTGACTTTGCAGTGACATTGAGTTCCAAATCAAGCCATGCCTGAGACTGGATGGCCTCTTGAACATCCCAATTATTTCAGTTAAGATCTCAATATCATCTATTTTTGCTTGAATTAGTTTGGGTCAAGTATTCCACCACTTGCAACCATAGAAATCCTAATTGATACCATATCTTGTTTTTCTCTAAGACTCATTACTGTATCTCTGGCACATGCATCTCTTCCAGCACATAAGATGCACTCAATGTTTTCAAAGTTAATTAATTTTGTCTTCTTATATTTCTTACCAGCTTAGATGTCAGATATAAATGTCCCATCTCTTAAAGTTACTTTCCCATAGTACCTTCACTTCACCATGTTTTCCATTTCTGTGTTTTTGCCTGGCTTTTGGTGGCTATCTCCTGAATGCTTCCTTTTCTTGATCTGTGATTAGTTCACCCTGAGTGACAGATGCACAAGCCTCTAGATGCTTTCTCTTTCAAACATCATTCTTTCATTTCTCGTGTCAATGTTATATTCCTATTAAAGCTATAAGATCCCAAATGTCAAAGCATGGACTTTGAAGTTAGGCAGCCCTAGATTAGAATCTTAGACTACAGCATAACATTCATTAGGCCTTAGCTAATCACAACTTCTCCTTCTAAATTGAAGGAGACTATATCTGTCTAAAGATGTAACAGTGAAGGGAATATTGGTACTAACATTAGCAAAATCACTGGTACATAGAAAGAGCTCAATATATAATTGTATTATTTTGGTAAGAAATAAACACTTTGCTTCATGTCTTGGATGCAAAAACTTACACATTTCGAGTTTTGCAAAGAACTATATTTTTTTCTTAGAGAAGTGGGTGTTTTTAAGCATTAATGATTTTGAAAAGGAAAGTATGATTCGTCTCAGTTTCATTGTATCCACTCACGCTGGATCATTTTGACATTGAGGCTGATTAATGTGCTTATATGTGTAAATTAATATTTCAAACTCTTGTGTGAATTTGTAGGCTCTCAGATTCAAAGATGTTTCTACAAATATAAATAATATCATAAATTGAGCCTCAAATTATATAGATCTATATATAATTAATGCCTTATGAAAATACCTAGAAAAGCTCATAGCTTTGGATACCTTTAATCATTGGATCCTCTTTTTCTTGCTTCTCATTCCACACTTTCTTCTTTCTTCCTTTCTACAAACAATCTGAGGAAGCAGGCATGGCAAATGTGTGATGCAAAAATATTGATTAAATTGCTCAGAAATGTAAAAAAAGTTACAGTAGTATTACTAAAACTTAAGAAATGCCTTGCAGACAAGATTCAGCAAAAAATGAGCCTCAAAAATAATTCCCTGTAAATAAGATTACCATTACTTCTGAACACCTATTCCACTGCTACGTATGTAGAAGATCAAATCAGCCATCCCGCCCCAACTTTTCTTACTTGCTACCATAGCAAAGATGAAGTTTTGAATCTTCTCCTTATGCCCATAACCAGCTGGATATAAGTATATGTACAATCAATTCCAAATCTAAAGGTTGATATAGAAACTCTATTTTAAAGGAGACCTCTCAAACATTTGCCTTTGAGGGTAACAAATCTTAACAAATCACTTAGCCAACTTGTATTAAAAGCATATTTGTTTTTTTTTTATGTATTATTCTTACAAGGTCTAATACTTAAATGAAATTTGGATTCCTACCAAGGGCTGTAGGAAAGGGGATAGTACAGGGCATATCCTGGTAACAAGATAGAGAAGTGTTTGGGGGCAATGATGGCAGGAACTGGATGAAGGATAGGAACACATTATTTATCATAAAGGGATCACTATTTCATTCACAAGGCTTCCTTCTGAACCAGTGAATAGCAAAAAGAGCACTGAAGAAAGAGTGATAATAGTTTAGTACTCAAGTTATCAATAGTCACCCTCAATTACAGAAATACCAAAGCTAACCAAAGTCAAAGTTAAATGCTATTTTCTATGAAACTTGCTGTGAAAATGATTTAGAAAATTGTGCAAATTATAGTTTGTACCCCTCATTTATCTGCACTGCTATTTATATACCATTCTAAGACCAAATTATATTCCCTTTTACATGAACTCATTGATGTTTAGACTCTCAAATAAGTGCTGGCTTGAAAACCCCAAAGTTTAGCTTTGATTCTAAAAGAGTTGAGCTATCACAGAATGCATTCCTGAAATGCCCTATGATTTATTTGCTCTTACTTTATCTCAGTAACTTAATATCCTCTTCCTACTGGAGATATAAATGAAGTAGAGAAGATTTTTCTTGTACATGAGTAACTGTAAACTGTTATTCTCTACAGTCAGTTGCTTCAATCTCAAAATAATTGTACTGACTATATCCAGGTGAGTGAGAATTAGCAAAGAATAAAGGAAATAGGAAGCTTTCAAAGGAAAAATAGACTTGAAATCCCAGAATGTTTCTGGTTCTCTATTTTAACTTCAGATTGAATAAAGAAATAAGATCCAGAATCCTATAAATGTTGGAACCCAGAAAATATTCATGATCTTTAACCTTAAATCCTTTGACCATTGTGGAAGACAGTGTGGCGATTCCTTAAGGACCTAGAAATAGAAATTCCATTTGACCCAGCAATCCCAGTACTGGGTATATATCCAAAGGATTATAAATTGTTCTACTATAAGGACACATGCACACGAATGTTCATTGCAGCACTGTTTACAATAGCAAAGACCTGGAACCAACCCAAATGCCCATTGATGATAGACTGGACAGGGAAAATGTGGTACAGATACACCATGGAATATTATGCAGCCATCAAAAAAGATGAGTTTGTGTTCTTTGTAGGGACATGGATGAACCTGGAAACCATCATTCTCAGCAAACTGACACAAATGCAGAAAATCAAACACCACATGTTCTCACTCATAGGCGGGTGTTGAACAATGAGAACACATGGACACAGGGAGGGGAGCACTACACACTGGGTCTGTTGGGGGGAAATGGGGGAGGGACGGGGGGTGGGGAGGTGAAAAGAGAGAGCATGGGGAGAAATGCCAGATATAGGTGAAGGGGAGGAAGGCAGCAAATCACACTGCCATGTGTGTACCTATGCAACAATCTTGCATGTTCTTCATGTGTACCCCCAAACCTAAAATGCAATAAAAAAAGAAAGAAAAAAATCATTTGACCTATTTCAAAAATAATGTATACTCAATTTCATAAATGATCAGACCAAGCTTGTTAAAAAAAAAAAAAAAAAAAAAAAAAAACCCTGGAAAACTAAACATGAACTGGCTTTGAGAAAACCAAGGCTCTCTTCGCACAGGGTATTTTATGGAAATACACACTTGTGTTTACTTCTCTTTCCATACTGTTTCCCCTGTACACTTTTCTTTTCCAAGCCAAATCTCTGTGCCAACTTGCCAGAGAGGAGGTTTGTGTTAGAGGACAAAAAAAAACCAAAAGTATCTTCTGACAACCTACTTTCTGGCCTGTGGTTTTCTGGGGGGAAATATATTGAAGGAAGAGACAAGTGGAGAATGCCTTTGGTATACAGTGAGGAGAAGGAAAGAGAGTAAAGAGAGATAGAGAAAGCAAGAACCCGTGTCAGGGACGACTGCAGGTAACAAGACCTAAAAGGGAAGGGGCTACAGGGCAGACTTGCAGAGTTGTTCCTTGGGCCTGTGACACAAAGCATCAGCAAACTCATCAGTGCTCAAACTTAGCATTGGAGCCACAGAGTCACAGAGCTGCCTGCCTCCAAAGGTCCATATGAGCCTGCACGGTGATATCCAACTCATTGAGTGTCCCTGGTCCCTGGAAAATACCTGACCATTAGTAAGTTCTCATTATTTGTTGAACGGATGAATATAATCAGCAGAGAATATGATGAACTGAAGCCGACTCTTTCATTTTGGGGGTATTATATAAGTTTATTAAAGTTTTATGGATCCCAAGAAAGAGAAGTTCTACTCTGCCCCAACCCCAAAATTAGAAGTGATTTGCACTCCTGACCATTCTGGCAGGACAGAGTTTCAGAGTGAAATTTAATTTGATTTTTTTCACACTGAAAGTTTTGTAGTAAAAGGTTTACCCATACAATGTATCTATGAAATACTCATTTCTATCCAGTATCCGGGAGAAGGT
The DNA here is from genome assembly GCF_009761245.1 of Sapajus apella. Taxonomy (NCBI): domain Eukaryota; kingdom Metazoa; phylum Chordata; class Mammalia; order Primates; family Cebidae; genus Sapajus; species Sapajus apella. The sequence continues at coordinate 41,484,040 of NW_022436942.1, forward strand.
GATAGAAGCAAGGATTCTCTGCAAGAAAGTTCCCAGAGCCCCTTAACCTCCCTGGTAGTGGCAGCTCCAGAATTTTTATTGAGTCTTAGGGTTGCCCATCTAGCTGGAGAACAAGGTGAGATGGAATATAAAGCTGAATTTCTATGGAATTTCTTATAAGACTCAGAAAACATCTATTATACATATAAATTATAGAAGAGGGTTTGATGGACATGGTGAAGGGAGGTAAAATTCTCTCAAGCCACCCTTTGTGCCATCAGTGTTCCATGCTACATCAGGGAAGAGGGCACACTCATCCTCAAACACAATCATACCCACACTCATACATACTCATGTATGGACGGACAATGGAGTATTAACACTTTTATCCTGAATTTATCATATCCTGTTATTTTAATGAGGCCCTTCTGAATTGGACTAGTTAAGATTAAAATAATGTAAGTCAGTTCATAGCTACTTTGAAGATATTTCCCAGGCTCCATTCATGGGTAGATAAGAATAAAAATAGAATCCCCAGAATAGCTATGAATGACCACTTCTCAAGTATTTAAAATGTTTTGTTCAGTTTAGTATATTAAAAAATTTCACTGCACCACTTATGAAATATTTCTATTGATAGGTAGCTCAAGTCATCATCTTAATAACCACAAATTCTTAACCTGAAATAAGAACATGAATTTTCACTGCACATTAAAATGTACAGAATCACAAATGAAGGACTGAGAGTCAGGAAGAACTTGAACCAAATATGACAATCTTCAACTTTTACTGTGATGTCAGATTCCTCAAGAATCTATTGGAAAGTGTGTTTCTACATATTTCATTCATAAAATCTACACATTGCCACACACAAACATTCTGTTTCATTGAAAAACCCCAAAACCACTGAAATAATTTATTTTATGTTATGCTTTTAGGAAATCTTTATTAAATTTAGGTCTCAGAATAGGGTAGTACTAGATAGAGAAAGCTAAGGTTGCTGCATCACTGTCTCATAACCTTAGCTGATCTGTGGCTCTCTCTGTCATATTAGGTAGTCATTATGGGATGAAAATTCATTGACATACATGTGTGCAAGCAATAAATAGGTATATTTTTCTCGATCCTTTGAACCCAGTAAACATGCTTGGGTTCAAAGGATAGAAAGAAAAACCAAAGCTAGGGTATGAAACTGATATTTTCAAATAGCAATAACAAAAATTCAAAAGGGACATACGATGGTATCAGCTTAAAATATATAACCAGGTTTAGACGTTCTTTAGTAGATCATACATACTTTTATTTTATGTGATACATTGTTTCATAAGAGGAAATCTAAAATGCATTATAAATAGGAAGAAAAAGATAGAAAAAAGTGGCACTTGTGGCCCTACCAATCTAAACATGAAGTTAATATTTTGATGAATTTTCTTTGTGTGTATATTCACAGTGTTTTTGATATATATTTGTAATTTATATATAGTTATATATTTTTTTAAGTTTCCAAAATGTTATAAGTATTTTTGGTATTATTTATGCTTTTCATCATACTTTTAATGGTTAAGTAATATTTCATTTATTTGATATGCTTTATACAACTATTCTTTTAAAGTCACTCATAAAGATTGTTTATAATCTTTCACTGTCAAGCAAAACTGAGATGGACAGCTTTGTGCATATATTTTTTCCCATTTTTAGTAATATTTCTTTAAAATTAATGACCAGTGATAAAATTATTGATCTAAAGAGCATGGCCATTTGAAAACTTTTGAGTCATACAAGGAAACTAATTTAAAAACAGTGTTACCCAGGTTATATTGGGTTATATGACTCATGTTATATTGAAATTAGTTCTGACATCAACTCCAGCTATGTGACATGGGAAAATTACTTAACTACTCTAAGAAAGTTTTCCCCCAAGGACTGGGAGGATTACTTGCAATAACATTTATAATTCCACGTAAACACCACTGCATGATACCTACTCAAGAAATCAAGAAATAAAAGTAGCTGTTATATTATACTTGTCCTATTTCAGTACTGTTTAAGAGGTCCTATTTCACCTGGAACTAGGTATTACAATTCAAAATATTCTAATTTATTAAATGATAGTAGTATGTCATTGAATTATCTTAAATATTTACTTTATAATTGTCTATTACCTATTATGTTTATTTTTCCAAATATCTACTCATGTAAATTTATTCTAATTCATTTTTTAATTTTAATATTTTTAGACAAGAAATAATACTTTTCCTTTGTCATATTTGTCAAAAATATTTTTTATTTTGGCTTTCATTTAAGTTTTAGTTTTTAACACACAAGTTACTTTATTATTCTATTAAATTATTATGTTTTCTTTGTTTTCTAAATTGCTTGCACCTTAGAAAAGCTTTCTACTCCACTCAAAGATTTGATATATATTCAATTGTTTGATTCTTTTTTTAGTGTAGTATTTTAAAAAATCAATTACTATTAATTTATCTGGCATTTACATTGGCATGTATTATGGGGTGATTTAAAACATTTTATCAAAAATGTTAGGAACCAGGCCACACAGCAGGGGATGAGCGGTGGGCAAGTGAGAGAAGCTTCATCTGTATTTACAGCCACTCTCCATCACTTGCATGAGCTGAGCTCTGCCTCCTGTAAGGTCAGCAATGGCATTAGATTTTCATAGGATCATGAACCCTATTGTAAACTGCATATGCAGAGGATCTAGGTTGCATGCTCCTTATGAGAATCTAATGCTTGATGATCTGTCACTGTTTCTCATTACCCCAAGATGGGACAATCTGGTTGCAGGAAAACAAGCTCAGGGTTCCCACTGATTCTACATTATGGTCAGTTGTATAATTATTTCATTGTATATTACAATGTACTAATACAGAAATAAAGTGCATAGTGAGAACACATGGACACCGGGAGGGGAGCATCACACACTGGGGTCTGTTGGTTGGGGTCCAGGGGAGGGATACGGTGCGTAGGGAGGTTGGAGAGAGATAACATGGGGAGAAATGCCAGATATAGGTGATGTGGGGATGGAGGCAGCAAACTACCTTGCCATGTATGTACCTATGCAACAATCCTGCATGATATGCACATGTACCCCAGAACCTAAAGTATGATTTAAAAAAAAGAAAAAGAAATAAAGTGCACAATAAATGTAATCATCATGAAACCATCCCCTGCTCCCTTTTTTATGGAAAAATTGTCTTCCATGAAAGCAATCTCTGGTACCAAAAAGGTTGGGACTGCTGCTTTAGGCTGTCTCTTCTCATATCGGCATTATTCTGTTTTACTTATTTTTGTTTTTAATGTACTTTACGGTTTGTTGAAGTTAAATCCCATGATTGTTAGCTTTTTTTTTCTTCATTTTTTAGCTATATCCTCCCCACTTATTTTTCATATGAACTTTATAAAACATTTAGCAACTTCTAGAAATATAAATCCTTGGAATATTAAATGGATTTGTATTGCCTTACATGATTATTTAGAAAAAAACTGATATCTTTATATCATTCAGTCTTTGCCTTTCAATTTATGCTGTCTTCACATTTATTCAAGTATTTAGCACTCCATAAACCTTATAGAGTTCTTTCGGTCATATATGTTTCATGTTAAGATAATTTTTTCTTTTCCTTTCCAGCTCCCCTATTTATTGGTATTAACAGTAAATTAAATTTTGTCCCATTTTTGTTGTCTTCATTTTAGTTTTCTGATTTGTAAAATACAAAGGGAAGGATGAGTCCTCTTGGATAAGAGCTTAATGAATCTCAGCACATAATAGGAGTTCACTAAAAATAAATAGTTGAATGAAAATGAAATTCCTATTGAGTTTTAATTGTTTGAATTAGGAGAGAAAGGCAGGAATAGCATATTATATGATTCCATTATTTCCATCTTGACTCTATCCCAACCTTACCTCTGTTGCCTAACATGACTACATCCCATCTTTTTACTCACCTCTACCTTCTATCTTCATTTTGGATTTTAGATATATCAAAGAGCACCCCTCCAGTATCCCCATGCTCAGAAATTATGTAGAATTAATATTGTCTATCCCCTTAAAAATGAGCCAGATCATATCTTTTTCCTTTCCCCCTACTTGAAATTGAAATTCCATTACTTTCTCACTGCAGGAAGAATGTACAGCTTTCTACTGATGGTTCTGTGCTCCACAAACTAAGATATCAAAGGTTACCTTGATCCAGGCTACATTTCTTTCAACTGAGACATTAGACAGGTGATTTGAGCCACTATTCTTAGTCCATAACAAATGTTTCATCACAGATGCAGCTTTCCCCATTCTTACATTGTTAAATTATAGCTCAGAGTCCCCAGCCTTATAAGAGTCACGTATATCATAATGAGCTCTTGTATGAAAAATGTGCCATTATCTCTACCATTACCTTATCACTTCTAGAAAATTCTTGTGTAGGAATTGTGCAATCTTTCAAGATGAATTTCCTTATTATACTATAGCTAGAAAATGTAATCAGTTAGCAGAGGCCTGGTGTCATCCGACTATTAAAATGTGATGCCTGAGGCTTTTAGCTTTGCTTATTGTCATCTTTTGATTTCTTTGGTAATACAGTTTGCCATTCGGGCTACTTTGCTAATTACTGCAGACCATATTCCACTCCTACAAGATGAGTAAATATGCAATGCTTCAAAGTGAAATGAAAAAAAAGAGCAAGTTTGATCTTTCAACATTAAGATAAAATTGGAAAAGATGATACAATAGGTCAATTCAAGCACAGGGACTCTACAGTGACAGGTACTGCACACCTGTCCCTTTGTATAGGCTGGTATTTCTAAGAATCAACTATCACAGAATCGTAGTATGCTTTGAATAATGTACATTTGGTACCTGCAACACTGACCTCCTAAATGAATCTCTACAGCTAAATTTTGCCACTCTGTGTTTAAAAACAAACAACAAAACTTCAAGTGATTCCTGTGAACATAAAGACAGAAGAATCACAGGTAAATATTTCAAACACTGCATGTTCTCATTCATAAGTGGGTGTTGAACAATGAGAACGCATGGACACAGGGAAGAGTCCATCACACACAGGGGCCTGGGGGGTGGGAGGCTAGGGAGGAATAGCAGGGGGTTGGGGGATTGGGGAGGGATAGCATTAGGAGAAATACCTAATGTAGATGACGGGTCGATGGATGTAGCAAACCACCACCATGGCACATGTATACCTATGTAACAAACCCACACGATCTGCACATGTACCCCAGAAATTTAAGTATAATAAATAAATTTTTTTAAAAAGATCTTTGTTTTGTCTACACTACTTTTGACCTAAAAATGTTTGAAGATCACAAACTTATTTTTAGACTCATTTCATTGTTAACTCATTGATGATTTTCCTAACCTAGAAGTCAGGTATTTATGCCATTCCACTTTTATTTAGATTAATTGAATTTATTCACAAGCCTAACAAACAAATATTTCAAATATCGTCGAATGCTAAGAGAAGAAAAATACAGTGTATTCCTTCTGTTACATACTTTCATGTCATGTGACCTCAGCTGGGATCTCACAATAGCTCAGCAATTTATTTATTAATCAGAGAGATGATCTAGCTCGTTCTCCACAGCCGTTTCTGCAAATTGTTTCTCCATGCCTCTCAGCATCTGTTTCCTACCTCTATGTATCTGTGAAGACAATGGCTTTATTACCTTAGTGCTTCCAACATCTCACTACTTCAATATTTCTCTATATCATTGCATCTCTGTACCTTGTGTGCATGAAAAAAATTATCTTTCTTCTTTTCTAAGGGTGATATGCCAAAATACCAAAACTTTGAGAATTTTCTGACTTTTAAGAGAAGAATGTGTGGGTTCCAGGAAGAATGATTTCCCTGCCCATAGGTAGTCAGAGACAAGGAAGAGATGATAGGGAGTCCTAAGAATACTTGTAGGGTTGAAAGGTTGAAATGTCAAAGGAGTTCAGGCAACAGGATAGGTGTGGATGAGAGGATTCCTAAAGATAAAAATGAATCTCAAGATCCAGCAGGCTAAGATTTGAGAGATTTAGAGAGACACCAAAGGCTGAAGCCATGGCGTGAGAACAAAACTTCAGTACCTGAATTTGTAGACAAATGGAAAGAAATAGAAACTCAAAGATGTAAATAAATTTGGTCATAAAGCCACAGGAATCAAAGATCCTCAATGTAAATTCTGCGGGAAGCTTTTTTGTTGTTGTTATTGTGACCCAGAAATGTAGCTTCACTGTTTTCTGGTTTTCTTTAGTGGTTTCTATTTTTATGTGGTTGAAGAGTTACTTACATCTTACAAAATCTCTCTGTCTATACCCTTCCTTTCATTATTTCCTGTCATTTCCAGGATGCTACATCATATATATTTGCAAAACGTGAAGAGGATATTTATACAGGGGATATCTTCCTTTTGCCTTTTTTGGTACTACATCCTAACTCTCCCTCATACAATCTCTGGCCCCTGTCAATGTGGTTTGAACAAAATTGATCTCCATTCTTGGCTCCCAGGATGAGAAAATAACTTGAAGCTGGCCAAAGTACCATATCACTCTGATCTAGTGATGGTTCAAAAATGGTGCATTACTCAATTTGTGACAGTCAAAAATCACAAGCTTCTGCAGTAAGACTCTTTGAAGTCAATATAAACAAAGTAGAGCTGCATTGTGGGAAGACAGAAACAAGATCCAATGACAATGTTTGAGCACTACACACCTATTTCTGTCTGAAATCTAGCCCTAACTTTTCTGTTACATAAGCTAATAAATTCCCTCCATTGTTTAAGCAAGTTTTTCTTGGATTCATTTAACTTGCAATAGAACATAATCTGACTAATGAAAATTAAAATGTAGTATAATCGCAATAAATAATTATGTAGCTTCAGGGTATATATAGAATTAAACCCCTTATGATAATATTGTGATTCTGAGATTACTCTTGATTGTGTAATCATCACAGATCTGTCATTCAACCTGCACTTTTTTGGGGCTTAGAATGCTTCTTCCTTCATCTGTTTGATATGTAGACTTTGAATAATTCTAGTTTTGATGCCATACCATTTATGAGACAACCTAACCTATATGGTTGTTTTATAAATGTTTTATTGATGCTCAATGTCTCTTATTGGAAATACTCTTCTCTCATTCTTTGTCCAGTTTGTGTGGGCAGTGCTGACTATACCCCAAACTCCAGATTTGTGGGGTACATGACCCAGACCAGGCCAATTGGAGATTACCCTAGGACTTGTGCCAGAGTCTTTTTTTGAAAAAGTGCCACTCCATTCTCTGGGATTGCTTATGTGTAAAAGTATAAAGTTGCCAGTGGATATTTTGGGGATGCTAACAGCCTGAATGAGATTGAGTTCATCATGGAGAAAAGCAAAATTCAAAGATGGAGGAAAGGGAGTAGTTTTATGAAGATATCTTTAAACGTGGATCTACCAAAACCATCCTCATCTCTTAGATTCTCCTGCCACATGAACCAGCAAATTAACTCTCTTTGCCTTAAACTGGCTTAAGTTGGGTTTTTGATACATGGAATCAAAATCTTGACTAACCATACATTGGTACAGAGATGTTGGTACTTATGGATTAGTATCAGCTGTCACAGATTCTGAAATCCCATCTCTCAAAATTAGAAGAGATGATGTTAGTGACTGGCTGACTTCTCTGAAAATACCCTTGGTTGTCATGGTGACGAGTAGCAGATACTGAGAAATTCTGAAATATATTCATATAAAATCTGACTGAGGGGTGAAATGTATTTAATTCAGCTGTGGAAATCCCGCATTCATAGACCCCACTAAGATTCATGGAGGTACCCTAGTCTCAGATTGTGCATGTTGTTCAAAGAATCTAAAGGGGCACTGTTACTTAAAGAAGGTGATAGACAAATTGGAACTTGTGTCTCTGCTAATATTCAGTGCTGGGTGTCAAGTTTGGATACCCTCTCTACCCTAAAGCCGAGACCAGCATATTTCAGAGATCATACACATATTCTTTATGGTTTTTCCCTAACTTTGTAACATGAAAAGATATAATACGTAAGTGATAAGACTTGGCTTTTCCTAAGATTTCTTTCACATGGCTATCTATAAAACTCTTATTTGAAAGCTCAAAAGACGGATTTTGGAGCAAGATGGCTGAATAGAAGACTCCACTGTTTGTTTCCCTCAGTGAGGATACCAATTTAACATCTATCTACACACACAAAAGATACCTTCGTAAGAACCAAAAATCAGATGAGCACTCCGAGTACCTGATTTTAACTTCGAATTGCTTAAAGAGGCACTGAAGAGGTAGAAAAAAAAAGTCTTGAATCGCTGATGCTACCCGTCCTTCATCCCCTGGTGACAATGGTGTATTTGTGGAGAGTGATTTTGTGTGCTGGGGTGAGAGAAAAGACAGCAATTGAGAGGCAATGAACTCAGTGCTGTCCTGGTATAGCAGAAAGTAAAACCAGACAAACTCAGCTGACACCTACCCATGGAGGGAGCATTTAAATCAGCCCTAGCCAGAAGTGAATTGCCAATCGCAGCTGGTAGAACTTGAGTCCCACAAACCTCACCACCATGTAAAGGGCTCTGGGGCTCTAAATAAACTTGAAACGTATGTTAGTCTGAAGGACTGTAACTCTTAGGTGAGTCTTAGTGCCAAACTGGGCCCAGAGACAGTGGACTGCTGGCTATGTGACCTACTAAGACACCAGCTGGGGTGGATAAAGGAGTGCTAGCATCACTTCTTCCCTAACAAGACTGCACAGCTTGTGGCTCCAAAAGAGATTCTTTCCTTTCTATCAAAGAGAGGAGAGGGATGACTGAAGAGGACTTTTGATATAGTTTGGCTGTGTCCCCACACAATTCTCATCTTGAACTATAGCTCCCACAATTCCTGCATGTCATGGGAGGAACCTAGTGGGAGGTGATTGAATTATGGGGGTGGGTCTTTCCTGCGATGTTCTTGTGACAGTGAACGAGTCTCATGAGATCTGATGGTTTTAAAAAGAGGAGTTCCCCTGCATAAGCTTGCTTTGCCTGCTGCCATCCACGTAAGATGTGACCTGCTCCTCCTTGCCTTCTGCCATGGTTGTGAGGCTTCCCCAGCCATGTGGAACTGTAAGTCCAATTAAACTTCTTTCTTTTGTAAATGTCCCAGTCTCGGTTATATCTTTATCAGCCATGTGAAAATGGACTCATACAGCTTTGTATTTCATCTTAGATACCAGCTCAGCCACAGGAGGATAGTGCGTTGGTGAGAGCTGTGAGGCCCCTGTTCCAGGCCGTACCTCCTAGACAACATTTCTAGACACACACTGAGCCAGAAGGGAGTCAGCTACCTTAAAGGAAAGGCCCCGGTCCTGGCAAGATTCATCACCTGCTAACTGAGGAGCTCTTGGCCCCTGAATAACCACTAGCAATACCCAGGTACTATGCCAAGGACCTTGGGTAAGACTCTAAGACTTGCTGGCTTCAAGTAAGACTCAGCATATTCTCAACTGTGATGGCTATGGGGTGAGACTCCTACAGCTTGAGGAAAACAAAGAGAAAAGCGAAAGGGACTCTTTTGCACCTTAGGTGCCAGCTTAGCTGCAGGGGAGTAGGGCACCAAGTGGGCTTCTGGGTTCCCCAATTCTAGGACGTGATTCTTGGATGGCATTTCTGGACCTGCGGGCAGAGGAGCCCACTGCCCTGAAGGGTGAGATCCAGTCCAGGCAGCATTCACAAGCTGACTAAAGAGCACTTAGGCCTTACGAGAACATTGGCAGTAGTCTGGCAGTATTCCTCACGGGCCTGTGGTGGCAGTGGCCATGGGGTGAGCCTCTCTCCCTTTGAAAATTGGAGGAAAGAGTGAGAAAACCTGCATCTTGTAGATTAAGTGCCAGCTCAGCCACAGTACAACAAAACAGCTTACAGACTTCTAAGGTTTTTGATTCTAGACCCCAATTCCCAGATAGCACCTCTGGACCCACTTGGGGCCTGAGGGAGCTCACCGCCCTGAAGGGAAGGACACAGGCCTGGCTGGCTTTGCTGTCTGCTGATTGTAGAGCCCCAGGCCTTGAAAAAATACAGGCAGTAGCCAGGGAGTCATTACTTCAGGCCGTGGGTGAGACCTAGTGCTGTGTTGCCTTCAGGTCTGACACAGTGCAGTCACAGTGTTGGTGGCCACAGGGATGCTTCTGTCACTCCATGCCCAGCTTCAGAGGGCTCAGAACAGAGGTAGTCTCTGTTTCATTTGGAGAAAGTAAAGGAAGAAAATATGAGTTTCTGCCTGGTAATACAGAAAATTCATCTGGACCTTGTCCAAGGCCTTCAAGGCAGTACCTTACCAAGTCTGAAAGACTTAGCTCTTCACTTGACTAACACTATAGCATTACGGGGCTTTAAGGTGCCCCCTAAAGCAGACACAGCGAGGATCACAACACTCAAGCCCTTCTGATTATTTGGAAAGCCTTCCCAAGAAGGATGGGTACAAACAAGCCCAAACTGCAAAGACTACAATAAATACTTAACTCCTCAATACCCAGACACCAGAGAACATTGTATTAGTTCTTTTACATACACTGCTATGAAGAAATAGCTGAGACTGGGTAATTTATGAAAGAAAGAGGTTTAAATGATTCACAGTTCTGTATGGCTGGGGAGGCCGCCAGAAACTTATGATCTTGGTGGCAGGGGAAGCAAACACATCCTTCTTCATATGGCAGCAGGAGAGAGGTGCCAAGCAAAGGGGAAAAGCACCTTAAAAACCATCAAATCTCATGAGAACTCACTATCATGAGAACTGCATGGGGGTAACTGTCCTCGTGACTCAAGTAACTCCCACAGGGTCTTTCCCATGACACATGACAATTATGAGAAATGCAATTCAAGATGAGATTTGGGCGGAACACAGAGCCTAACCATATCAAGCATCTACTAGCATCAACACCATCCAGGAAAACATGACCTCACCAAATGAACAAAGCAGCCACCAAGGACCAATCCTGGAGAAACAGATATGCGACCTTTCAGAAAGAGAATTCAAAATGGCTGTGTTGAGGAAATTCAGAGAAATTCAAGAGAACACAGGGAAGAAACCTGATAAATTTAACAAAGAGATTTAAAAAAAAGAATCAAGCAGAAATTCTGGAGCTGAAATGCAATTGGCATGCTGAAGAACACATCAGTCTTTTAATAGCAGAATTGATCAAGCAGAAGAAAGAATGGATGAGCATGAAGACAGGCTATTTGAAAATACACAGTCAGAAGAGACAAAAGAAAAAAGATTAAAAAACAGTGAAGTACATCTACAGGATCTAGAAATAGCTTTAAAAGGCCAAATCTAAGAGTAATTTGCCTTAGAGAGGCAGTAGAGAAAGAGATAGGAGCCAAAAGTTTATTCAAAGGAATACTGACAGAGAACTTCCCAAACCTAGAGAAAGATATTAATACTCAAGTATAAGAAGGCTATAGAACACCAAGCATATTTAGACCAAAGAAGACAACTTTAAAGCATTTAATAATCAAACTGCCAAAGGTCAAGGATAAATAAAGAATCTTAAAAGTAGCAAGAGAAAAGAAGCAAGCAACATACAATGGAGTGTCAATACATCTGACAACAGACTTTTCAGTGGAAACCTTATAGACCAGGAGAGAGGGGTATGACATACTTAAAGTGCTAGAGAAAAAACCCTAAAGAAGCTCAGAGTTTTTAATATATAAACTCTGAGCTAAACAGTGAAAATATTCTTCAAACATGAAGGAGAAATAAAGACTTTCCCAGACCACCCCCCCAACACACACACACACACACACACACACACACACACACACACACACAAACACACACACACACACACACACACACACAAACACACACACACACAGCTGTGGGATTTTTATCAACAATAGCCTTGTCCTACAAGAAATGTTAAAAAGAACACTTCAATATCAAAAAAAAAAAGACATCAATAAGTAATCATTTGCATTATTCTAAGTAAATAAAGTAACTCAGTAATCAAAAACCAAATACCATATGTTCTCACTTATAAGTGGGAGCTAAGCTATGGGTATGCAAAGCATACAGAGTGGCATAATGGACACTGAAGACTCACAAATGGGGAATGTGGGAAGGCAGTGAAAGATTTTTAAAAATCTATATACTGGATACAATTTACACTACTTGGATGATGGGTACACCAAAGTCTGTGATTTCGCCATTGTATGATTCCTCTATGTAACCAAAAACCACTTGTTCCCCTAAAGCTATTGAAATTAAAAAAAAAAAAATTTATCCTAGTTCCCTAAAAATACCCAACAATGATACTTTGAAATGAATATTAAATATCATTTGTGAAAGCTGTTAGCTTCTATAGGGTTTAAATGTTGTCAAATATCTTAAAACACCCAGACTGCTTACCTCATCTCTTTCATGTAAGAACACATGGTTTGTTTTTCTGTTAATCACCTATTCAAATCGGTACTTATAACGAAAGGTATCATGATAAACTCTGAAATGTCATATATTTAAGAAGTAAATTTTATGATATAACTTAGAGGTCTATTTTCATCATTTCCTCATTTTTAAAGTTGTTTTTTTTTTTTAAATAACACTTCATCTTTTGTAAAACAGCAATTATTAGGTTGGTGTAAAAATAATTGTTCTTGCCATTACTTTTATTAATAATGGCAAAAACCATAATTACTTTTGCACCAACCTAATATATTAGGAATTAAATGACAAGTTTTGCTCTGATTCTGCCACCAGGTAAATTTGGAGGAGTTGTACCTCTGTGAGCCAGTATTTTCAGATATAAAGTACAAGAATTCCACAAGATGAGCTCTCAGGTATTTTCCAACTTTGAATCTATGCTTTTATGTAGTACAGGTAATGCTTACAAAAGGAATTAGTAGATGATTAAAAATTTTCCATATACCATAGTAATAAAGATTAGTGTTCCAAAACCACAAGGCAATCAAGTTATCAAAGCAAATGTTTTACTAGAGGAAGGATATGAAAGACAGTCTAAATTTACTTTGCTGGATGTTACATAAGCTACTTCTGGTAGATTTTTTTAATTCCTGGATTTAATAACACCACTAGAGGAGTGGGTTTCTTAGCTATGTTTCTGCCAGTAAAGCCTGACATAGATTTCACCACCACTCATGGCGGGCATGGTGATACACTGCCCAGTTCCTCCCCAAGGAAGAACTTTCTGTCCAGCGGAGAAAAAGGAGGTCAGCTGCATGAAGACACCTTGCCTGTGTCACGCCCTTTGTGTGGGCATTCTGAATTCCATGAAAAAGTAGGAGAATGAAGGACACGTACAGGACCTACAAAGACACTACTTGTCCCAGGAGTCTCCGCTGGGCTGGTTGAGGCATTTTCCAGACCTGTACTACAGTCTGACTTCTCTTTCTGCACAATACTGCTTTCTCACCTATCCTTATAATTATCTTGTACCCCAACTCCATCTTAACGTCTGCTTCCAGGGAACCCAGACTTGGACACATGTAATTATTTTTGAAATAATAAGTTAATGTTTATTTCTTTTTGCCACACAAAGAGAAAAATATGGAGACTAATGCCTACTTTAATATTGATAATGGGTTTTATCTGTAGTGGAATTTTTTAAAATTTTCTTGTATTTTTCTGTTTTGCTTTAATGTTTCAAAAAAGATGAGCAAACATAATTTTTTTATCAAGAAATAAAGTCGTCAAAAAACAAGAATAAAAAATACAATATTGACAACATGATGGGGCAGAAAAGATAAGGGATGAAGATAAAGAAGAGAATCAGAAGTAGATTTTAAATCATGATTTAGCTGTATTTATTTCTGAATATAACTGCAACTGGAAGCTTTTTGAGATTGCTGTAAGTACTTCCCAATATTTTTATATCATGTTAGTTTCCCTAATTCTAAAGTACTTTGAGAAGTTACATACACTGAAACAATTTACCAAAGTATTAGATAATCACACAACACTGTTGCTGTGGATATGAAGTGGGTTTTTTGTTTGTTTCTTTTGTTTTGTTTTGTTTTTTGAGTCGGAGTTTCGCTCTTGTTACCCAGTCTGGAGTGCAATGGCGCTATCTCGGCTCACCGCAACCTCCGCCTCCTGGGTTCAAGCAGTTCTGCCTCAGCCTCCCGAGTAGCTGGGACTACAGGCACACGCCACCATGCCCAGCTAATTTTTGTATTTTTAGTAGGGACAGGGTTTCACTATGTTGACCAGGATGGTCTCGATCTCTTGACTTTGTGATCCACCCGCCTCAGCCTCCCAAAGTTGGATATGAAGATTTTAAAGTTTGACAAAATGAAAATTATTTCTTTTGTTTATAAATCAAATTTCACCTGTGTTTGGAGAGGGCTCGTGTGGATAACTAGACATATTCTACCCAATGTGCCTACTGCTGTTCATTATTTTGCACAGCAATAACTTGCAGGACCCTATTTATCTCCTACATTTTATGAAAGAGTTTAATAGAAATAGATATTGGGATTATGTAGATCCTGTAAAAGCGTTCCTCAGACACACCTCAAGTGATTAAAGTGTTAGGATCATGTGTGATAACTGACAGTGAAAGGGACCTCAAGGCCATGATCATGGTTTCTGTAGCATTTTTGTGCCCTGGATTTTCAGAATCTTAGCCGATTGGTGTAGTCTCAATCCACCAGGACCCATGTCCAGTATAATGTCTTCTGAGTTTCTTTTCACTTACTAAGCCAAACTTTGCCATTGGCAAATAAAATCCTTTGGTCTTAGGTAGGAATAAGAAGTAAAAATATCTCCTCAATGCTATAATATAGAACTCTAGCAACATTCATGTAAAAAACCCATCATCCAAACTTTTCTTTCTCCCTTTCTTCACAGACATAATTATCAATATAACCTTTCTCCCTCTCTACAGAATGCCAAGGGCCATTTGTAGATCAAATTCCCTCATGATGAAAACTTCTGTTCAAAACAACAAGAAACCAAAGAAAATATATACTTGTTTGAAATAACATTTGATACATTGACATTTCTACTACAAATAAAGAATGCAAATCATTCTTCATCTTCATTGTTACAGGATTTTTAGCTGCTTATTAAAAACTGACCAAGGCCAGGCTCAGTGGCTCATGCCTATATTCCCAGCACTTTGGGAGGCTGTGGTGGGTGGATCACGAGGTCATGAGTTCGAGACCAGCTTGACTAACATGATGAAACCCTGTCTTTACTAAAAATACAAAAATTAGTCAGGTGTGGTGATACACACCTGTAATCCCAACTACTTGGAAGGCTGAGGCAGGAGAGTTGCTTGAACCTCAGAAGCAGAGATTGCAGTGAGCCAAGATCATGCCACTGCACTCCAGCCTGGGCAACAGAGCAAGACTCTGTCAAAAAAAAAAAAAAAAACAGACCAAGTTAGAAATTAAAGAAGACAAAACTAAATCTCACTAATTGAAATGGATAGACCCTAGGGCAAGCATCCATGGTTAGAAACAGTTCACCTAAAAGCAGGATTTGTTAGCGTCTCACTGCAGCCACACTTACTAGGCTACAGTATTTACAGAACAGCTTCCTATCCTTGCAAAAGTTAGAGCAAAAATGTGCTGGTGAGAAGGAATACCGATAGCTCCAAGAAGTAGCATACCAGAGCTCTGGAATGAGTTTGAGATTTCAATTAAAAGTCCCTATCCACAAGTGAATTTCTTCCAAGCACTGCCCTATGGGCCCTTGTGTTATCATGAACCGGGATAATGACCAGTCATCTATAGGGCTTTGTTTTCCGGATGTGTTGTGAGACAATGGTATAATGAATGGCAAACTCAGCTGATGCCAGAGCTCTGTCACATAAGCCTGGCATTTGGGAATCTGGTGTATTTACTCAGAGCAGCTGTGAAAGTTTGGAAAGACATTCCAGTTTGAAGATCCATTAACCTCTGTCAAGGGCAACATTTTAGTAGCAACATTTAAGGGCTAAGTAAGCATTGAACCCTGTTGAGCCCAAGCCCAGATTGTGCTAAAAAGGAGTTGTGCTAAATAATCTTCAAGGTCTCACAGATTCATGTGCTTTGAGGCTCACATTTTGAAAGGTGTTGGTAGTTGTTGTGATAATGTAGTTAGAATGATTACCTAATGTGGCACTTTATTCTGTAAGTTATTTGGAGAAGACATTTTTTAAATGCCCCTCACTTAGTAGGAGCCTGATTTTTATATAAATCATTTATATAAACAGATATAAAACTATTTACTATTTGTATCATATAGTTATTGTTAACTATGATACAAAGACCGTGCCTCATTAATTTGTTTAACAAATACTTATTGGGCACATTGTGAGTCACTACAGATTGGGCAGTAAGCAAAACATAATCCCTCCTATCATATTGTTGCACATAAACTGAAGTGTCTTCTATATTAGTTATAAGCCATGGATATGTGAAAAATAGAAACTAGGACTCTTAAAATATTACCTAAACCCTTCAATTATTTTGACCCAGCCTATTCTAGCCTTTTCTTCTAATATTCCAGTCAAACTAGACATTTCAATATAAAAAGTAAATTTCTCCTCTTTTTTGCGACTGAAATTTTGCACCTGCTACTTCTTACTTTCAGAATATCATTATCCTCATCTGTAAATTCTCAAGATTTAGTCATCCATCAAGGCCTTATTCAAAACAACCTGCTCTATGTTTACCATCCCAATACCTGAAGCTAAAACCTCACATGTATGTGATCATTGAGACCCAAATGAGGTTGTCCCATCCTTTTGATATGTATATCAAAATCTTTAGGTATTAGCTAAATCCTAAACTATCTAATCATTATGCAGAACTTTAATTATATTAAAATTTTATGTTATGGTTTGAGCAGGATTTGGGACCCTCTATGACCCATTATTTACTATTATCAGTCAAGATCAATCAAGAAGGCAAAGTCGATATCAAATAGTTTAATAATTGATGTACAAAGGGAAGATCAACAAGAGATAGTGAGACAACCATGAATATAGCAATGGCAGGAAGCCCAAGGGAGGAGGTGAGGCTGACCAAGCCCAAAGCCAATGTTTCCTTGCAAGAAGCTGTCTATCAGGAGTTAGGACAACAGAGGGAGTAGCTATTAGATGAAAGTTGGAAATACAGAGACTATGTATTTATTGCTGAAGTTACTTGACACCTGAAGTGGAAAGGAAAGAAGGAAAAAAGAACCTAGCTTCTTCCTTGGTCCCACACTTCAATCTCTAGCCAATTCCTTACATTGGTAGAAAGGAACCAGAATAGAAAGGCAAGGAAGTGGAGAGTTGACTTGGTACAGTTACCTGCAATACAGAGCGAAATATAGGAAAAATAGATAATGAAAGTAGGAACAGTTAAATCATCAACAGTCTCCTTAATCAATAATTGATTGAAGTGGTTCCTAAATGACAGTGAAGAAGCAAGCTGGTTTCACTTATCCTAACAAAAAAACAAAAATGAACACAGTTCTGAGATTGTCACCAGCAATATCCCAGAACTCAAATATAAGGAGAAGGCAGTTCCCAGGGCCACAGAGAAGTGAACAAACTTGGAGGAGATAAGAGAAACAGATGTCCACATCCATGATGCCAATCTGTCTGGCACCAAGCACACGGAAAAATTTCCTCTGAATCACAATTTCTACACCAGGAAAAGTAAGATCAAAGTGAACAGCTAGCTTCCCTACCATCTTGGGTTCCCTGGCAGGGGACGTGTTTCTACCACCACTCATGGGACGCATCAGGAGCGCCTGAAGGAAGAAATATACCTGAGGACAACAAAAGACAAAGAGGGGGTGATGGGAATACTATTCCCAACCTGAAAACTCTGCTCTGTGACTTGGCCAAAGGAGATGCCAAATCAGAGGGGCTGTTCAGTGGTACCTCACTGTAGGTGGTTTGTTACACTGGTCCCTGGGCATGAGCCCCTAACCAGCCTTTTCATACTACTGGGGTGTTCTCTTTGGTATATTCTCTGTTCTAGACAGGCTTGGATTGTTTACTAGAACGGTGGCAAACCTGGGCTTAAGATGCCATCTACTGTTCAAAAGGAGGCAGCAACCTAGTGGAAAAAAAAGAGAACAAAAAATCAACAGGTAAATTAAAAGCAAACATATCAAATAAAAATCAATACACGCCAGACAGAGAAGACTGGAATAAATAATCCTTCAATGAAAAGATATAGATAGACATCCACAAGAAACAACAACAAAGGGGTGGGGGGGAACCATGACTTCTCAAATGGACAAAGCAAGAAACAAGCATCTGAACTTAATGAGATAGCAATATGTTCAAAATAGCAGTTTTAAGGAAGGTTGGTGATCTCCAAGATAAAAGAGTAAAACAATTTAGAAATTTATCAAGTAAATTTAACAAAGAGGTTGAAATAAAAATAAGCAAAACAGAAATCTTGGAACTGAGAAATAAGTTTGCTGAACTCAAAAGTTTACTAGAGGCTCTCAACAGCAGAATGGATCAATCACAGGAAAAAATCAGTGAGCTCAAAAACAGGCTCTTTGAAAATAGAAGCAAAGGAGAAAACAGAAAAAGGAATGAAAAAATGGAGATCCCCTAAAAGAAAGTTACTTCAAAAGACCAAATCTAAGAATGATTGGTGTTTAAGACAAAGGTAAGCAAGAAAGGGGGCTAGAAAGTTTATTCCAAGAAATAATTAACAGAAAAATCTCCAAAATTTGAAAAATATATGAATATTCAGGCACATGAAGGTCATAGAACATTAAACAATTTCCACTCAAATAAGACTACAAGGAATATGATAACCAAACACTCAAACCTCAAGTACAAAGAGACGTTTCTAAAAGCAGCAAGAGGAAAGAACCAAATCATATATAAAGAAGCTCCTATTTGTCTGGCAACAAAGTTTTCAGTGCAAACCATACAAGTCAGGGGGCAGTTAAAGGACGTTTTTAAAGCACTCAAAGAAAAAAAAAATTCCATTCTTTACTGTATACAGTAACAATAACTTTATATGTATTATAAAGTATGTATTTATAATGTAATAGCTATACTGTATTCAGTGAAGCTATTCTTTAACCATGAAAGAAAGTCTTTCTCAGACAAGAAAAACAAAAGCTGAGAGAATCCACTGACACAAGTCCCATCTTACAAGAAACATCAACGAGACTTCTTCAGTCTGTAAAAAGAAAATACTAACATGCTAACAACAGCAACAAAAAAAAATAGAAGGTATAAAACCAACAGGTAAAATTAAATACAAAAACAAACCCAGAATTTTCTAGCATTGTAATCGTGATGTGCAATCCATTTATAATGCTAGTATGAAGCCCAAAAGACAAATCTATTAAAAACAATAACAGATATAACAACCTGTTAAAAGTAATATAAAAATGTGTAAATTGGAACAACATAACATCAAAATGGGAGAGGAATAAAGTGTAGAGGATTTTTTGCTTGTTTTGATTTTTATTATATTGTAATTTCTACGATACATGTGCAGAACATGCAGGTTTGTTGCATAGGTATATATGTGCCATGATGGTTTGCTGCATCCATTAAACTGTCATCTACATTAGGTATTTCTCCTAATGCTATCCCTCCCCTATTCCCCAGCCCCTCCACAGGCCCCAATGGATGATGTTCCCCTCCCTGTGTCCATGTGTTCTCATTTTTCAACTCTGACTTATGAGTGAGAACATGAGGTGTTTGGTTTTCTGTTCCTGTGTTAATTTTCTGAGAATGATGGTTTCCACCTTTATCTATGTCCCTGCAAAGGACATGTTTTCATCCTTTTTATGGCTGCGTAGTATTCCATGGTGTATATGTGCCACATTTTCTTTATCCAGTCTATCATTGATGGGCATTTGGGTTGGTTCCAAGTCTTTGCTATTGTGAATAGTGCTGCATTAAACATACATGTGAATGTGTCTTTATAGTAGAGATTCATAATCCTTTGGGTATACACCCAGTAATGGAATTGCTGGGTCAAATGGTATTTTTGGTTCTAGATACCTGAGGAATCACCACACTGTCTTCCACAATGAATGAATTAATAAACACTCCCACTAACACTGTAAAAATGTTCCTATTTCTCCACATCCTCTCCAGGATCTGTTGTTTCCTGACATTTTAATGATTGCCATTCTAACTTGTGTGAGATGGTATCTCAATGTGGTTTTGATTTGTATTTCTCTAATGACCAGTGATGACGAGCTTTTTTTCATGTTTCTTGGCCACAGAGATGCCTTCTGTTGAGAAGTGTCTGTTCATATCCTTCACTCACTTTCGTTGTTCAGAAGCGCTTTAATTTAATTAGATTTCATTTGTCAACTTTTGCTTTTGTTGCCTTTGCTTTTGGTGTTTCAGTTATGAAGTCTTTGCTCATGCCTATGTCCTGAATGGCATTGTTTAGGTTTTGCTCTAGGGTTTTTATGGTTTTAGGTATTAATATTAAGTCTTTAATCCATCTTGAGTTAAATTTTGTATAAGGTGTAAGGAAGGAATCCAGTTTTAGTTTTCTGCCTATGGCTAGCCAATTTTCCTAACACCATTTATTAAATAGGGAATCATTTCCCCGTTACTTGTTTTTGTTAGGTTTGTCAAAGTTCAGGTGGTTATAGATGTGTGGTGTTATTTCTGAGGCCTCTGTTCTATTCTGTTCCATTGATCTATATATCTGTTTTGGTATCAATACCATGCTGTTTTTGTTACTGTAGCCTTCTACTATAGTTTGAAGTCAGGAATTGTGATGCCTCCAGCTTTGTTCTTTTTGCTTATGATTGTCTTGACTATACAGGCTATTTTTTGGTTCTACATAAAATTTAAAGAAGTTTTTATCATTCCGTGAAGAAAGTCAATGGTATCTTGATGGGAATAGCATTGAATCTATAAATTACTTTGATCCATTTTCATGATATTAATTCTTCCTATCCATGAGCATGAAATGTTTTTCCATTTGTCTGTGTCCTCTCTTATTTCCTTGAGGAGTGGTTTGTAGTTCTCCTTGAAAAGTTCCTTCACATCCCTTGTAAGTTTTATTACTAGGTATTTTATTCTCTTTGTAGCAATTGTGAATGGGAGTTCACTCATAATTAGACTGTTTGTGTTTTATTGGTGTATAGGAATGCTTGTGATTTTTGCACACTGATTTTGTATCCTCAGATTTTGCTGAAGTTGCTTATCAGCTTACGGATATTTTGGGCTAAAACAATGGGGTTTTGTAAATATACAGTTATGTCATCTGCAAACAGAGATAATTTGACTTCCTCTCTTTCTATTTGAATACTCTTTATTTCTTTCTCTTGCCTGGTCATCCTGGCCAAAATTTCCAATACCATGTTGAATAGGAGTGACAAGAGAGGGCATTCTTTTTTTGTACCAGTTTTCAAAGAGAATGCTTCCAGTTTTTGCTCATTTAATATAATATTGGCTGTGGGTTTGTCATAAATAGCTCTTATTATTTTGAGATGTGTTCCATCAATACCTAGTTTGTTGAGAGTTTCTAACATGAAGGGGTGTTGAAATTTATCAAAGACATTTTCTGCATCGATTGAGATAATCATGTGGTTTTTATCAATGGTTCTGTATATGTGATGGATTACATTTATGGATTTGCATATGTTGAACAAGCCTTACGTTGCAGGCATAAAGCCAACTCAATTGTGGTGGATAAGATTTTTGATGTGCTGCTGGATTTCGTTTGCCAGTATTTTATTGAGGACTTTTGCATCATGTTCATCAGGGATATTGTCATGAAAATTTCTTTTTTTGTTGTGTTTCTGTCAAGTTTTGGTATCAGGATGATGCTGGCCTCATAGAATGAGTTAGGGAGGAGTCCTTCTTTTTCTATTGTTTGAAATCATTTCAGAAGGAATGGTACCAACTCCTTGTAACTCTGGTGAAATTTGGCTGTGAATCCATTTGGTCCTGGGCTTTTTCTGGTTGATAGGCTATTAATTACTGCCTCAATTTCAGAACTTGTTATTGCTCTATTTAGGGATTCAGCTTCTTCCTGGTTTAGTCTTTGGACGGTGTATGTGTCCAAGAAGTTATCCATTTATTCTAGATTTTCTAGTTTGTTTGTGTAGAGGTGTTTATAATATTCTCTGATGGTAGCTTATATTTCTGTGGGATCAGTGATAATAACATTTTATCATTTTTTATTGTGTCTATTTGATTCTTCTCTCTTTTTGTCTTTATTAATCTGGCTAGTGGTCTATTTTGTTAATCTTTTCAGAAAACCGCCTCCTGGATTCATTGATTTTTTGAAGGATTTTTCGTGTCTCTATCTCTTTCAGTTCTACTCTGATCTTAGTTATTTCTTGTCTTCTGCTAGTTTTTGAATTTGTTTGCTCTTGCTCCTCTAGTTCTTTTAATTGTGATGTTAGGATGCCAATTTTAGATCTTTCCTGCTTTCTCCTGTGAACATTTAGTGCTATAAATTTCCATCTAAACACTGCTTTAGCTGTGTCCTAGAGATTCTGGTATGTTGTGTCTTTGTTCTCATTGGTTTCAAAGAATGTATTTATTTCTGCCTTAATTTCATTGCTTAGACAGTAGTCATTCTGGAGCAGATTGTTCAGATTCCATGAAGTTGTGTGCTTTAGAATGAGTTTCTTAATCCTGAATTCTAATTTGATTGCACTGTGGTCTGAGAGACTTTGTTTTTATTTCCATTCTTTTGCATTTGCTGAGGAGTGTTTTACTTCCCATTATGTGTTCAATTTTAGAATATGTGTGATGTGGTGCTGAGAAGAATGTACATTCTTTTGATTTGGGGTGGAGAGTTCTGTAGATGCCTATTAGGTCCACTTGGTCCAGAGCTGAGTTTAAATCCTGAATATTCTTGTTAATTTTCTGTCTCATTGATCTGTCTAATATTGACAGTTGAGTGTTAAAGTCTCCCACTATTATTGTGTGGGAGTCTACATCTCTTTGTAGGTCATTAATAACTTGCTTTATGAATCTGGGTGCTCCTGTATTGGGTGCATATATATTTAGGATAGTTACCTGTTCTTGTTGCATTGATCCCTTTACCATTACATAATGCCCTTCTTTGTCTTTTTAGATCTTTGTTGGTTTAAAGTGTGTTTTATCAGAGACTAAGATTGCAACCTCTGCTTTTTTTTTTTTTTGGTTTACATTTGTTTGGTAAATCATCCTCCATCCCCTTATTTTGAGCCTATGTGTGTCTTTGCATGTGAGATGAGTCTCCTAAATACAGCACACCAGTGGGTCTTGACTCTTTATCCAATTTGCCAGTCTATGTCTTTTAATGGGGGCATTAAGCCAACTTACATTTAAGGTTTATATTGTTATGTGTGAATATGATTCTGTCATTATAATGCTAGCTGGTTATTTTGCCCGTTAGTTGATGCAGTTTCTTCATAGTGTTGATGGTCTTTACGATTTGGTATGTTTTTGCGTGGCTGGTACCGGTTTTTTCTCTTTATATTTAGTGCTTCCTTCAGATGCTTTTGTAAGGCAAGCCTGGTGGTGACAAAATCTCTCAGCCTTTGCTTGCCTATAAAGGATTTTATTTCTCCTTTGCTTATAAAGCTTAGTTTTGATTTGATATGAAATTCTGTGTTGAAAATTCTTTTTTTTATGAATGTTGAATATTGGCCCCCCACTCTCTTCTGGTTTATAGTAGGGTTTCTGCAGAGACATCTGCTGTTAATCTGATGGGCTTCCCTTTATGGGTAACCTGAACTTTCTCTCTGGCTGCCCTTAACATTTTTTCCTTCATTTCAACCTTGGTGAATCCAATGATTATGTGCCTGGGGTTGCTCTTCTCGAGGAGTATCTTTGTGATGTTTTCTGTATTTCCTGAATTTGAATGTTGGCCTGTCTTGCTAGGTTGGGGAAGTTCTATATAATATCCTAAAGAGTGTTTTCCAACTTGTTTCCATTCTCTTCATCACTTTCAGGTACGCCAATCGAACATAGATTTGGTGTTTTCACATAGTCCCATATTTCCTGAAGGCTTTGTTAGTTCCTTTTCATTTTTTTTTCTGATCTTGTCTTCACATTTTATTTCATTAAGTTGATCTTCAGTCTCTGCTATCCTTTCTTCTGCTTGATCGGTTCAGCTACTGATACTTATATATGCTTCACAAAGTTCTTGTGCTGTGTTTTTCAACTCCATCAGGTCATTTATGTGCTCCTCTAAACTGGTTATTCTAGTTAGCAATTCCTCTAACCTTTTTTCAAGGTTGTTAGCTTCCTTGCATTGGGTTAGAACATGCACCTTTAATGCAGAAGAGTTTGCTATTACTCATCTTCTCAAGCCTCCTTCTGTCAGTTTGTAAAATTCATTCTCTGTCCTGTTTTGCTTTTTCGCTGTTAAGGAGTTGTGATCCTTTGCAGAAGAGACATTCTGGTTTTTAGAATTCTCAGCATTTTTATACTGGTTTTTCCTCATTTTCATGGATTTATCTGTTTTTCATCTTTGATGTTGGTGACCTTCAGATGTGGTTTATGTGTGGATATCCTTTTTGTTGATATTGTTGCTATTCCTTTCTGTTTGTTAGTTTTCCTTCTAACAGTCAGGTCCCTCTGCTACAGGTCTGCTGGGGTTTGCTGGAGGTCCACTCCAGGCCCTGTTTGCCTGGGTATCACCAGTGAAAGCTGAAGAACAGCAAAGATTGCTCCCTGTTTCTTCCTCTAGAAGCTTCATTTCAGAGGGGCACCCACCAGATGCCAGCCAGAGCACTCCTGTATGAGCTATGTGTCGACCCCTACTGGGAGGTGTTTCTCTGTCAGGAGGCACAGGGGTCAGGGACCCACTGAAGCAGGCAGTCTGCCCCTTAGCAGAGCTCAAGTGCTGTGCTGGGAGATCTGCTGCTCTATTCAGAGCTGGCAGTCAGGAATGTTTAAGTCTGCTGAAGCTGTGCCTGCAGCTGACCGTTCCCCCAGGTGCTCTGTCCCAGGGAGATGGGAGTTTTATCTATAAGCCCCTGAGTGGGGCTGCTGCCTTTCTCCCAAAGATGCCCTACCCAGAGAGGAAGAATGTAGAGAGGCAGTCTGGCTACCACAGCTTTGCCAGGCTCCAGCAGGTTTCACCCAGTTCAAACTTCCCCACACAACAGCTTTGTTTACACTGTGAGGGGAAAACTGCCTACTCAAGCCTCAGTAATGTCTAACACCCCTCCCTTCACCAAGGTTGAGAGTCCAAGGTCAACTTCAGACTGCTGTACTGCCAGCAAGAATTTTAAGCCAGTGGATCTTAGCTTGCTGAACTCTGTGGGAGTGATATCCACTGAGGTAGATCACTTAGTTCCCTGGCTTCAGCCCTCTTTCCAGGGGAGTGATTGGTTCTGTCTTGCTGGTGTTCCAGGCACTACTGGGGTATGAAAAAAACTCCTACAGCTAGCTCAGTGTCTGCCCAAAAAGCCACCCAGTTTTGTGCTTAAAACCCAAGGCCATGGTGATGTAGGCACCTGAGGAAATCATTTGGTCTGCAGGTTGCAAAGACCATGGGAAAAACAGAGTGTCTGGGCTGGAATGTACTATTCCTCACGGCACAGTCCCTCACAGCTTCCCTTGGCTAGGGGAGGGAGTTCCTTGACCCCTTGCACTTCCTGGGTGAGGCGACCCCCTACCCTGCTTCTGCTTGCCCTCCATGGGCTATACCCACTGTCTAACCAGTCCCAGTGAGATGAGCTGGGTGCCTCAGTTGGAAATGTAGAAATCACCCACCTTCTGCATTGATCTGGCTGGGAGCTACAGACTGTAGCTCTTCCTATTCAGCCATCTTGCCCAGGAATCTTTTTTAAATTTTTTCTTTGTTACTATTCGTTTATTTGTCATATATGTTGGCCTGTCTTTGAAACAACTTGTTATATCTATATTTTTGTAAGCCTCATAGTAATAATCATAATGCAAAAACCTGTAATATATTCATGACAAATTAAAAGCAATGACAAAAAAAAAAAAAAAAAAAAAAAAAAAAAAAAAAAACACTACCAGAGAAAAATCACTTAGCTACAAAGGAAGCAAGTAATAAAGAAAGAAAGAAGGAGAGGAGTTAAAAATAAAAGCAGAAAATGAGCACCAAACTGGCAGTAGTAAGTGCTTATTTATCAATAATAATGATGAATGTAATTTGATTCAATTTTCCAATTAAAATACAAAGTGTAGCTGAAAGGCAAAGCAGCAAAACTGAACTCTAAATTGCCTACAAGAAACCCACTTCCCCTATGAAAATACTCATGTACTGAAAGTGAAAGGAAGGCAAAAGATTCCATGCAACTGAAAACCAAAATACAGCAAGCAAAGCTGTATTTACATCAGATAATATAGACTACAAATCAAAGACTTTAAAAAGTAACAAAGAAGTTTGCTATATAATGATAAAGGGGTCAATTTAGAAAGAAGATATAACAATTGTAAATATCTATGCACACAACACCAGAGCTCCCAAGTATATGAAGCCAACATTAATATATCTAAACAGAAAGACAGACCCCAATAAAGCAATAGTAGGGGACTTCAATGCCCTATTCTTAATAATGAAGATCATCCAGACAGAAAAATTAACAAAGAAAGATGGTATGTATACTACACACTAGAACAAATGGGCCTAACTGACATTTACAGAACATATCACTGAACTGCTGTAGAATACATATTTGTTTTCATCAACTCATGGATGAAATTCAATTCTTGAACACAGACCATATTGTAGGCCACAAAACAAGTCTCAACAAGTTCAAAAACTAGAAATCACATCCAGTATCTTTTCTAACCACAGTGAAATAAAAGTAGAAACCAATAAGAAGAGGAATCTCAGAAATGACAAAAATACCTAGAAATTACACAGCATGCTCCTGAATGACCAATGGGTCAACAGAGAAATCAAGATAAAGTTTTAAAAATCCTTGAAACAAATGAAGATAAAAACACAACATATCAAAGCCTATGGATTAAAGAATAAGAAGTACTAAGACAGAAGTTTATAGCAATAAACTTCACCAAAAAAGTAGAAACATTTCCAATAAATGACTTAACAATGCAACCCGAGGAACTAGAAAAGCAAGAACAAACCAAACCCAAATTAGTAGAAGGCAATAAATAAAAAAGAGCAGAGAAGAAATAAATGAAATTGTGGTTATAAAAATAATTGAGAGGCCAGTTGCAGTGGCTCATGCCTATAATCCCAGCACTTTGGGAGGCCAAGGTAGGTGAATCATATGAGGTCAGGAGTTTGAGACCAGCCTGGTTAACATTGTGAAAATCTGTTTCTACTAAAGATACAAAAAGTTAGCTGGGCATGGTGGCACAGACCTGTAATCCCAGTTATTGGAAAGCTGAGGTAGGAAAATTGCTTGAACCTGGGAGGTGGAGGTGACAGTGAGCCGAGATATTATGCCATTGAACTCCAGTTTGAGCAACAAAAGCTAAATTCTCTCTCAAAAAAAAAAAAAAAAAAACAACAAAACAAAATCGAGAATGACAAATCAATGAAAAGTTTTTTTTTTTTGTAAAGATAAACAAAATTGACAAAACTTTAGCTAGACTAAGAAAAAAAGAGAGAAAACTCAAATAAAATCAGAAACAAAAAAGACATAAAAACTGAGACTTCAGAAATACACAGAATGATTAGAGACTATTATGAACAATAATACTCTAACAAATTGGAAAACCTGAAAGAAACTGATAAATTTCTGAACACATGAAACCTAGCAAGATTAAACCATGAAGAAATAGAAATCTTCACAAACCAATAATAGGTAATGGGATTGAAGTTGTAATAAAAACTCTCCCATCAAAGAGAAAACCAGAACCTGACAGTTTCACTATTGAACTCTACCAAACATTTACAGATGAACTATTAACAATTCTCAAACTCTTCAAAAATATTGAAGAGGAAGCAGTACTTTCAAACTCATTTTACATGGTGGCTCATACCCATAATCCCAGCACTTGTGGAGGCTGAGACAGGAGGATTTCTTGAAGCCAGAAATGTGAGACCAGCAAACACATTTTGTGAGGCCAACATTACCCTAGCACCAAAACCGGACAAATAAATAATAACAAAAAAATACCAGCCAATATCACTGATGAACATAGATGCAAAAATTCTCAGCAAAATATTAGCAAACTGAATTCAACAATACATTAAAAAGATCATTCACCGTGATCAAATGAAATTCATGTGAAAGATGCAAGGATGGTTGAAAATACATAAATCAATAAATGTGATACATAACTAAACAGAATGAAGGACAAAAACCATATAATCATCTCAATAGATGCTGACAAAGTATTCAATAAAATTCAACATCCCTTTATGATAAAAACCCTCGACATACTGGGTATAGAAAGAACATACCTCAAAATAATAAAGACCATATATGACAAACGCACAAGACAAAGATGCCCACTTTCATCATTTTTATTCAAAATAATTTTGGAAATCTTTGCCAGAGAAATTAGGCAACAGGAAGAAATAAAGGGCATCTAAACTGGAAAGGAAAAAGTCAAACTAGAATTGCGCACAGATAATATAATCTTATATTCAGAAAAACCTAAAGACTTTACTAAAAATCGTTTAAAACTGATAAACAATTTCAGTAAAATTTCAGCATACAAAATCAACATTTAAAAATCAGTAGTGTTAGATATACCAATAAATAACTATCTGAAAGAAATCAAGAAAGGGTCCAGGCACAGTGGCTCTCGCCTGTAATTCCAACACTTTGGGAAGCTGAGGTAGGAGGAGTTTGAGACCAGGCTGCACAACATAGCAAGATGCCATTTCTACATTAAAAAAATAATAAAATTGGACCCCTTCCTTATACCATATACAAAAATCAACTGAAGATGGATGTGGGAAGTTAAAAAGTTCCTCTTTAAAGTTTCCTTTCTTGTTAAAGAATAAGTGTGCTAATAACTCTTTGATAAGCCCTATCCTATGTAGCTGTTAAACCTGCCATGCTTACAGGCACATAGTACATTCCATGCCCTTGTACTTTAACCAAGATATCTGTGCTGGACGTGATCACAGGCATGTCCCAGCTCTCCACTGCTTTTACTTGTTTAGACAACTTTTAAGTTATTAACCAATCAGGTTTTAGTTTAGATTTTGAGGTCTGACTCCAGCCGATGGAGATCAGACACAGAAGTAAGGACAACCCCAAACATATAAGGAATAAATATGTCTGCTTTTCCTTTGTTCATAGTATTCTCATGGCAAGATGGCTACAGAGAGTATCCTTCCTGCAGTCCAGGAAGTAAAAATTGCATTGCTGAAAAATCCTTTGTCTCAGTTCTGATTTTTATTTTCAGCACTGAGCATCTGCTTCCAACAATGGATTAAAGACTTAAAGGTAAAATGCAAAACTATAAAACCCCAGAAGAAAACCTAGGCAATACCATTCAGGACATAGACATGAGCAAAGATTTCATGATGAAAACATCAAAAACAATTGCAACAAAAGCAAAAATTGACAAATGAAATCTAATTAAACTAAAGAGCTTCTGCACAGCAAAAGAAAAACTCATCAGAGCGAACAGACAACCTATAGAATAGGAGAAAATTTTTGCAATCTATGCATCAGACAAAGGTCTAATATCCAGAATCTACAAGAAAATTAAATTTACAAGAAAAAAAAACCTCATTAAAAAGTTGGAAAAGGACATGAGTAGACACTTCTCAAAAGAAAATATTTATGCAGCCAATAAACATAAAGCTCAAGGTCGGTGATCATTAGAGAAATGCAAATCAAAACCACAATGAGATACTGTCTCATGCCAGTCAGAACGGCCATTACTAAAAAGTCAAGAAACAACAGATGCTGGCAAAGCTCTCAAGAAAAAGAAAGGGCTTTACACTGTTGGTGGGAATGTAAATTAGTTCAACCATTGTGGAAGACAGTGTGGCAATTCCCCAAAGTTCTGGAACTAGAAATATCATTTGACCCAGCAATCTCATTACTGGTATATACCAAAGGAATATAAATCACTCTATTTTAAAGATATATGCACACATATGCTCACTGCAGCACTATTCACAATAGCAAAGACATGGAGTCAACCCAAATGCCCATTAGTGATAGACTGAATAAAGAAAATGTGGCACATATACACCATGGAATACTATGCGCCATAAAAAGGAATGAGGTCATGTCTTTGCAGGATGTGGATGGACCGGGAAGCCATTATCCTCAGCAAACTAACACAGGAACAGAAAATCGAACATCACATATTCTCACTTATAAGTGGGAGCTGAACAATGAGAACACATGGACATGGAGAGGGGAACAACACACCCTGGAGCCTGTCAGGGATAAGGGGAAGGAGAGCATTAGGATAAATAGCTAATGTATGTGGGGCTTAATATCTAGGTGATGACTTGACAGGTGCCACAAACCACCATGCCATACATTTATACCTATGTAACAAACCTGCACATCCTGCACATGTATCCTAGGACTTAAAATAAAATAAAATTACATTTAAAAAAATAGCCAAGCATGGTGGTACATGCCTTTAGTTCCAGCTATTTGGGAGGCTGAGGTTGGAGGATTGCTTGAACCTAAAAGATTGAGGAGTGAGCTGTGATAAGGCCACTGCACTCCAGCTAGGGCAACAGAGCAAGACCCTGTCTCAAAAAATAATAGTAAATAAAATTTTTTAATGAAAGAAATCAAAAACATAATCCTTTTTAAAATAGCTATACAAAATATAAAATACCTAGGAAACAATTTAACAAAAGAAGTGAAAAATCTATGTAAGGAAAACTATTAAACATTAATGAAAGATATTGAAGAGGACACAAAAAAGAGAGATATCCTATGCTTATGGATTGGAGGAATTAATATTGTAAAAATGACAGTAGTTCTCTGTATTAGTCTGTGCTCATGCTGGTAATAAAGACTTACCCAAGACTGGGTAATTTATAAAGGAAAGAGGTTTAATGGACTCACAGTTCCACATGGCTGGGGAGGCCTCATAACCATGACAGAAGTCAAAGGTGAAGCAAAAGCACGTCTTATATGGTGGCAGACAAGAGGGTGTGTGCAGGGGAACTCCCACTTATAAAATCATCAGATCTCGAAAGACTTATTCACTAGCACAAGAACAGCATAGGAACAACCTGCCCCCATGATTCCAATTACTTCCCCTTGGGTGCCTCCCCATGACACATGGGAATTATGGTAGCTGCAGTTCAAGAGGAGATTTGGGTGGGGACACAGCAAACTATATCATACTCAAAGCAACTTACAGATTCAATGCAATCCCTATCAAAGTACTAATGGCATCCTGCACAGAAATAGAAACAACAATCCTAAAATTTATATGAAACCGCAAAAGACCCCAAATAGCCAAAGCAATTATGTTAGTCTGCTTTGCATTGCTATAAGAAATACCTGAAGCTAAGTAATTTATAAACAAAAGAGGCTTATTGGACATCAGATTCTTCAGGCTATATGAGAAGCACACTGCCAGCATCTGCATCTGCTCTGGTGAGGGCCTCAGGAAGCTTACAATCATAGTTGAAGGCAAAGAAGGAGAGAGAGAAGAGCAGGAAAAAAGAAGAAAAAAAGGAGAAAAGAGAGAGAAAAGCTGTTTTAAACAACCAGCACTTGTGTGAACTAATAGAATGAAAACTCACTCATTACTATGGGAAGGGTACCAAGCCATTCATTAATAATCTGCCCCCATGACCCAAACACAAGGCTGGGAATTACTTTCTAGGGTAGACCATAAATAGTGATGCAACTTCACCATAGTCTCTTGGACTATTTGTTATGAAGGGGCCAACTGTCATACACTATAATGACACTCAAGCAGCCCCAGGACCCATATGGAAAGGCTGGGGCCCTGGACCAATAGCCAACACTGACTTGCTAACCATGAAAATCAATAACCTAGAGAATGAATCCTCTAGCACCAGTCAAGCCTCAGGGTGTCTGAAGCTCCAGCAAAATATTGACTGCAACCAGGAGAAATAATTAGTGAGAAGAACTTGGCTGAGCACTTCCCAGATTTCTGATCCTCCAATTTCATGAGCATAATAACATTTGGGGACAATGATTATGCAACATTACATACTAATGACATGAGAATTCATGATAGTACTTAGGAGTTTGTGAAGTTGATGCCTTGATAATGCTCATAACCCCCAACTCAAAGTACTTTGTAAGTTGCACACTAAATTTCTTTCAAACAAATTGCATTCTTTCTTATCATATTCCTGAGAGGTAGGCATGAAAGGGCTTTTTAAAAATGAATATTATCTTAAACTTGAGGAAATTCATGCTTAGAGTTTAAACAACAAACCCAATTTTCCTTAGCTGATTAGCAGCAAATCTGGGATCAAAACTCATGTCTTCCAATCCAATCCCTCCTGTTGCACACGGCCGGGAATTTTCAGCACTGCATCAAAGCAACAATAGAGACTTGGGATCACAGCTTTCTGTTGATTCTCAAAATGTAGAATGTGTGTACCTGGATAATCCACATTTGCAAGTAAAGGATCAAATGAGATAATACAAGGTGTAGCTGTTGAAGCAGACCTGTGGTGGATAACCAGGAAGGAGTGAGCTAAGGTTGTTACTGTGAAAACAGAATACTACATACAACTGCTTTTGTTCATCTCTCTGTCTACTAACACTTTCCAGACTCCCAAATCTAGGCATCTTGAAAATCCAGCTGCAGCTTCTCCTTTCCAAGGATTTGGTCAAGATTATAGACACAGGTGCTTGGAATATTCTGATTCTGTGTGTTATAATGTGTTTTTCATTTGTGATTTCACTGAAGACTCCTAATATCTAGAACAGTCCCGCAGCCTCCAAGACACTTAACACCAAGTCCTATTGGATAATAAAGACATTCCTCTTCTCTGACAGGCCAGAATAAATGTGCACACCAAGATGTTTTGCTGGTTATTCATTTATTTTGCAAAAATGGAAATTTGCAATCTCTGCAATACATTTATTTTCATGTCCTCTATCACTCTCCAACTTATATCCTGATTTGTTCCAAGTTGAACACTTTGGTCAAAAGTGGATTTCCTACTAGGTTATGAAGACCAGTGTAAGTGAACACTTCTATTCTATTGCCTCTTCCTCCAAGGCCCTGAGCCCTCTAATTATAGGGATAAATATCAAGGCTAGCATTGGAGAAGGAAAAGTCATAAAATGATAGCTCGAAAGGGATTTTAAAAAGAGCAAGCCTTGGCCCAACCCCTTTGCTTGGGAAAGTCAGTCTCTCCTTTTTTTTTTTCCTAGAACAGTGATTTGTCTCCTTACCTGCATATTAGAATCATTATACAACCACCAACTAATGTCCTAGGGTTCAACTCAGAGCAGTGAAATTAATTCAGTATCTCTGGGATGGCATTAAGATTTTCAACGAGTTCTCCAGGTAATTTCAAGATACAACTAAGGTAGGGAGCATAAGTCTAAGGTATGTTTTGGGGTTGCTTGAAGGTGACAGAACTTTCCCATTTTCCTTCACCAGCTTGCCTTCTGATCATGACCTGCCTTTGGCAGAAAAAGGCGCCATAGTTGGCGATGACCAGGTCAGCCTCCTATGTATGCTTCATGGTAGGGTCAGTACTGAGCAAGACATGAATTTATGTTTTCTACCTAGCCCTGAGGAAGCTTGATCTTAAATGTTAGGACACTGTACACATTTTACTGACTCTGTTTGCTTTCATTTATCTCAGCTCTTGAGGACAAAATTACCCAGCAAGCACAGTATGTCTTATTTAACAGGCTGAGTGCAATGACGATAATAGCCCTTACCCTATATTAGTTGTTGCCACATTTTAGAAGTAATTGTCTTTAATGCTGCCCATGTTTTAATAATAGGCAGGATATCATTATAAACAAAGTTCATTGTTGCTTTTAAATGGCTCCCATGTGTTCGCTCTTACTCCATTCTACTTACTTAATCCTGCCAGACACTTACATGCCTATATAGATCACTTTCTTCTAGAAACTCCATATTCTCATAAAATTTCCTCTCCTGTGAGAAAGGCTTTAGGGCCTCCTCCTAATCATCACATAAGTCATCAAAGCGTTCACAGATCTATGTCATCATCCCATTTGACTTGAAGCTTTGAAAGTTTCATAGCTCTCTGTATTTAAGTGATCATTACAGTAATCTGCCCATTATGGATGTTTCACAGGTGCATAAAAATAAATGCATGCAAATGTCCTCTGCCTAATTTCTCCCTGTAAATGGGCAGTTTACACTGGAAAAAAGAAAGTCTGGACATGGCATCGCAAGACTATACAACAGATCCTTTTATATATTGTGTCATTTTACAGAATTCAGGAGCAATGAAGAGTAAAATTCCTTGAACATTAAAATTATATAAGCTTCAGTTTCTAAATAAGTCAAAATCATGAGAATGACAGAACTTTAAAGGTAGCTGCCTTCAGAGTGCTATATTTACATAGAGGGCAAAGGTAGTTAACCTTGGCCTATATGCTAGATTCCTTGGGCTAATTTAATATCGTGTATTGCCTATATTTTGTTTTCCAATTTGTATACATTGGATATATATCAGAATTAGGAATTTAAATTATAAATATTTCTAATGATGTCTGTTTTCTCTCTAAAAAATTACCTTACTTTTCATTTTTTTTAATTTCATTCCACCCACATGTTTTGAGACGCTCAGAATAAACAGAAGCACTAATAGAGATCACGCAGTGATTTATCATCTTATTTGTAGTTTCCCTTTAACATATTAAATTGAACCTTTTGGCAAATAATTCTCAATTACTTTATTTGCTATTCCCATCAAAATCTCACTCTACCTGTTTAACAAACATAATAGAAAATTGATTTTCCTCTTTTTTATGAAAAAAGGATCAATAAAGATTAAATACGGGCTAAGTAGCTTGAATAATGGTATTTGACTCAGAACAAATACTAACTACTGAGAAAATGAATGTGATATAAAGAACTGAATAATGTAATAAAGGTATTCCAAAATCCCTCCATATTTTGGCACTGATGACACTATTATAGAAAGCATAAAGTCCCAACTAAAGAAAAACAACAGATGAAAAATAATCTTTGTGCATCATGGTTAATAGTATTATTTTTGTATGCCGATTTAAGGAAAACTCATTTTTTTCTGACAATAATCCTTTTAAACTGGATTTCTACAAAAAAAATACTTTTTTGTATTTAAATAATAGAGCAAAAGGGCATGACTTTAGAACTTATGTGGTTCTATGAAAAAGATTATGACAAAACCAGTGAATTTTCTTGTGCCTAGTTAGACAATAACAGATTAATTTTTGTGTTAAAGAGAGACTATCACACATACCCCATATTTTATTTTGCTTAATATATCCGCACACATTTATTGAGTACTTGTTGAGCCAGCAGTTGGAGACAGTCAAAACACAAATAAGGTCTCTGCTCTCATAAATATATGTTCTATCTAGAGGAGGCAGAAAATAGATAAGTAATCAATTTATACATGAGATTATATTACATGGTAGTAGGAGTTAAAACTAAAGTAAAAGTATAGAGTATTGGGCCAAGGAATGCTGTTTTGATAAAATGTGAAATCTTTTTCAAGGGGCTGGCATGTGTGCAGAAACTAGAATGTTGACAAGGAGCTGGCCATGTAAAACTTGATGCAAAAGAAGCTTGCTTCAAACAGGGGACTGCTAATGTGAGAGCCAGCAGGGGGCTGGCTGGTTCACCACACAAATTATTGTTTATGATATCTGTTTGAATGCCTTTTTGAATTAAAAAAGGAAATTACAGCTATAATCATCAAAGCATGACATACTGAAACTCAATCAGTACCTGTCCTGAGAACAGTGACGATTTGCATTTATTTGGCCACTTTAATTTTCATACACTTTAATTCAGCAGACAATTTGCAATTTTGTGTCTGGCAAAATCTCCTCATGAAAAGTAGTATACAGATGAGGAAAAGCTTCTGATTTATCATTCAAGTCATTCAGGGTCCAAATCACAATCTCCTCCCCTCCCAATAAAATAATACAACCACTTCACTGCACCGGCTGAGGGCTTTTCAGGATTGAGTCCATCTTACAATTGCCCATTTCAACAAGATTTGGCTGCCAACCATCTGCAGTATGCATTTTGTCATGAAAACAATGCCATTTCCACAACATCAAACAACAAGACCGTGACAGTCATGGAAGGGAGACCATATTCCCCAACAATTACTAATAGAGCTTTTGTGCTGCTGTTAGAATTTTTCTTAAGAAAGATCACTTTCCAACACTAGAGCTGGAGACCATAACTCATTACCAAGAATAACAGATTCATTTGGTTTTGGTTAAAAATGAGATGAGAATGTGTTTTGAAGACATGAAAGTCTAAATTAGAAGGGGGGAAATGCAAATAACAACTGAAACCTGCCTTCAAAAATGGTAGGCAAGCAGTCTCAGCAGGAAAATGGAAAACAACTAAGAACTAAGAATCCAAAGTTTTAGCACGGTTTCTGCTATTTATTCATTAATGTTTGTGCTTCTTTTAGATTGTAATATAAATACAGAGATGATAGCATATTTCGTTGACAATAGGTGTGTTGTGACATATACATAATGAATAGTAAAATATGACTGAGCCCTTCCTAAAACAGAAGAGCATCTGCACACCTTGATATTTCTGAATGGTTCAATTGGTGAAAAGTAATTAAGGAATATCTATAAAGACATAGATTTTTTATTGTAAAGAGGATACTTTCCCTTACTATAATGAAAAACAAAGTTCTTCCCAGCAGAGGTCCTGCAAGGGTCTATAATTGAGGAGTGTTTGTAATTAAGACCATTGCATATGTAAAAAGCATTGAAGAGTAATTATAAACATTAAATTTTTTTAATGCATTCAATGTTTTCTTTATAATCTTTTAACACATTTGGTTTTGCATTTGGATACACTTAGCATCATACAACAATAAACCCC
The DNA here is from genome assembly GCF_009761245.1 of Sapajus apella. Classification (NCBI taxonomy): domain Eukaryota; kingdom Metazoa; phylum Chordata; class Mammalia; order Primates; family Cebidae; genus Sapajus; species Sapajus apella. The sequence continues at coordinate 41,520,912 of NW_022436942.1, forward strand.
AACACCCATATTTTGTCATTTTTGGTCTTACCAATTTAAGAATGTCAAACATTGTCAACATTTAGAATGGCTATATTTTCAGAACTAAAAACGAATACAAGAGTTGTAAATTTTAGAATTTTGAGGACTTTAAAATAATTCTTAAGGAGTATTTGTCTTAATGGCACTTATTTCTCCTTAATTATCTCCTTAGTAGGCTTGACTGTTGAACAAGACTCTCCATCACATCCCAGCACACATAATGGTCACACTTATATTTTAGTTTTCATAGCTTTGATCTGCACATTCAGATTTCAGCCATGTTGGTGATATAGTTTGACTCCGTGTCTCTACCCAAATCTCATCTCAAATTGTAATCCCCATGTGTTGAAGGAGGGACCTATTGGGAGGTGATTGGATCACGGAGGCAGTTTCCCCCATTCTGTTCTCATGTTAGTGAGTGAATTCTCACAAGAGCTGATGGTTTTAAAGTCTTGACGCTTCCTTACTTGCTCTCTCTCTCCTGCCACCTGGTGAATGTGCTTGCTTCCCCTTCCCTTTCTGCCATGATTGTAAGTTTCCCGATGCTTCCTAGTCATGCAGAAATGTGCGTCAATTAGACCTCTTTTGTTTATAAATTATCCAGTCTCAGGTAGAATATAACAGTATGAGAATGTACAAATACAACTGGAATGCCTATTCATAAATTTATATTTTTGTATATTTTGGTCCTTCTCTCTAGACTATACCCTTAACTTCTTCATGTAGTGAATTATTCTTCATTCTCTAAGTCCCAACTTAAATAGTAACCATTTCTATATATTAAATTCAGCTTTTATCTATCGAGTAGCAACTAAGTGCCAGGTGTTAGGCTAAGTACTTTCCAAATGTCAGCTCATTTATTATTTACAATAAATCTGTGATATTTTCTAGATATGAAAGTTCAATAAAGGTTAACACAGGTGCTTTCAAGCTATTTTTGATAAAGGATCATTACTTTTATTTTCAATCTGTCATCGACCAAAACTTTTCTAAAATGTAATAAAAATAAATAGCTAAAATAATGAAATTTTAAAAGCTATAAAAGCACAAACTTCAATTTATTATTAGATTAAATAAACATAAAATTACTCTATCAATCTGCTCTAAAGGTTTCTAGCTCTACATTACTGTACTTGGTCATCATTGACTGATGGCAGACTTTTATCAGCTTATCGCATACTTCTTTCACCCACTCTTATCTGGAAACTATATTTTGAGTAGCACTATTCAGCAACTTGTTACTCAGGTAGTAGATCAACATTCTTTTAACAGCAAGGTTTTGTTCTGCGCTGTTAATCACCAAGGCTTCTTTGTACACTTTAGGAACCTAGACCAAATTGCCAACAGGCCCTAGCAAGAAATACTTTTCTCAGACACCTTTTCATGCTAAGGCTTATCACCTTTCCTGTCCTCAACCTGACCTTTCTCTGTATGACTGACAGTGGGAACACTCGGGAATTATCAAGGAAGCTCCACCCGTCAGGGTGCAGTCCTATGACTCATCAGAGCAAAGTACTCTACTGTGCCCACAGTGAAGTTATTCAATCTCAGATAATGCCACACATGGAGCATCATGTTCCTCTCATCATCTGCCTTCCTCTAGGGAGCTTTTTGCCTACCAGTGTTTCCAGCATTCTTGAGGATCTTCCTTTCAGATTTCCTGCAGGCAGTTGCCTGAAGGTTTAACACCCACAACTCTGAGAATAAGGAATAATCTATAGCACTGGGCAGTTTTGAAAAAGCAACATTTCTCCCAAAGACAACCAAATCCACAGAGGCCAGAATCTACTAAAAGAGACTCAATTTACATTTCCCAACAGAAAAATAACTTCTTAGACCTGAAACATCTGCGTGCAGGTAATGTCCCTGTCTTTCTTCAGCATAACATGGGGATCTAGTTTTACAATTTCATCTCTTAAAGGCTCATTGTGGTGTATGTTTTTCCTCAAAAAATAAATGGGTAGTCTAGCTTAAAAGTAAATGTGAGTGTCTAAAATTTAGACAGCAAAAAATGTGTAATGACATTTACTGTTTATTTTCCAAATCGTACTCACAGTTTAGAAATATTCTTGTCCTGTTTCAGCCAGACATTTTAATTCATAATTCAATATACACAGTTTTTTATTTCAAAATTTTATAACGTGCTATAAATATCAATTGCCCCTTGCCTTGAAACAGACCAAACCTAAAATAAACACTGGAATGTATTTCTGATACATTTAACAGCATGAGGGAGATTCATTATAAGTTACATAGCTGAATATTATCACAGGAGAAAAGGTTGGTGAAAGATGCACCTAATTTGTTATGAGTCACTTGACCTGGCATTTGACAGAACCCTAAGTATGTGTACTGAATGCTGCCCTCACCTTGCCAGTCATGACACATTTGCAGTAATGCAAGGAGAAGCTTTATTCTAAAGTCAACCTCAAAATGCCCTAGGCTGGCAATAAATTACCATGTTGGCGGTCTTTGTATGTGTAATATTTTAAACATCACATGTGTAGGGACCACCAAAATGAAAATTTCTAAATGTTCTAGAATATTCTTCATTGTTATTTTAATTACTTATTTCACTACCCAATTATGCCCAAAATGTTAGCGTAAACTTTTGCTTTTCTTCTTTCCTCTCCAGACAACTACCTCATAAGACCTAAATAATTCACTCTGTTCATAAGAGATCATTTCTCTGTTACCTGGGATGGACTTTCTAATTTGCAGATTATCCATTCTTTTTGTTTTTTCTTCTGCTTTGTGCCCTTTGCCATTTCAGTAATTGATTAATATTTGCAAAGATCTAGAGGGAAGCAGGGAGAAAATGAAATCAATTCCGCTGTTTATTAGGAACTGCAATAAAAGTTACTACTGAGGACAATGGCTAAAGTAAGATTTTTGTATGCAATGCCTCCAAGCCATTAGCATGGAGAATTAAGAGCTATCTGAACACTGATAAACAGCACAGCAGTTTACAATTGCCCCGAGGCAATATTCAATTTTCTGGTTCTTTATAAGTAACTCTCTTCTCTGTAGATATGCTTATTTAGGTATTTCTCTTGCATTTTCCCCTTTCAAGAGAGCAGACTTTCATTCTTTTGTAGCAAAGATTTTTCAGTATTAATTCTAAACATTTTACTAGGACCTCAAAAAGCTTGTGTCTATATTGGATTAGTTTGGACTTTTTAGTTGCAAATAAAAAATTTAACTTGAGATAGTTAATTCAAGATGCATATATTTATACATGTAGCTATGTTGCATTTCTAAGTATCTTAGTTGTAAGTTGCACTGAAGTGAGCAAGATTTAATTCATGGTAAAGGATATGTGCATCTTTCAGACCTTGCCCACAAATGTCCCCATGTGCTGCTCCAAGCTCTTTCCCCTCTACTGGCCTGATGCAGACAATGACAGTGAGAGGGGATCCAGAGATGGACAGAGTCCAGAGGAGAGTTATTCCGGCTGCTTGAGTAGCCTTCCTGAACAGTACCTTGAGGCTTCAATATCTATTTGCTACTACAGTCTAACTAATGGAACATACTGGAGATTTACTTTATAATTAATTTTATAAATATACGCTGTTGTTATGCTTGTTACAAGCAATAAGTAATAATAAAGGAATTGATTGGTTTTAAAATAGGATATTGTCTGGCTGATTTCTTGTAGTTTCACTCTGTAAGCAGGGGGGAAATGTTTTAAATGAGTTCTCTATAATTCATCCAGCTAAACTTTTAGGGAAGTTTTCTGCAATAAATTGTCTTTAAGAATCACACTCCCAAGTCATAAAACTCAAATCTTAGACTTAAAATATTTGTTTTTTGAGGGAGAGCTTAGTGACATTTTAGTTTTCTTCTTAACAGTAGGATTTTTAGACCTTATTTCACATACAAAAAGACTGTGTTTGTTTTCTGTTGCCACTGTAAGAAATTGCCATGCACTGAGTATCTTAAAATTACAGAAATGTATGATATCACAGTTCTGTAGGATAGAAGTCTGACCTGGGTCTCACTGAGCAAAATCAATGTGTCTGCAGGCCAACCTTCTTTTCTAGAGTCTCTATCAGAGAATCTGTTTCCTTTGCTTTTCCAGCTTCTAGAGGCTGCTGACATTCCTTGGTTTATAACTCTCTTTCTCCGTATTCAAAGCCTGTAAGAGCAGCTTTGAAGTCCTCCTCATACAGCATGACTTTGACCTTCTCTTCCTCCTTCCTTTCTACTTTTAAGGACTCTTATGATTATATTGACCCTACCCTGATAAGCAAGGATAATCTCCCCATTTTAAGACCAGTGGATTAGCAAATTAAATTCCATCTGCAAACTTAATTTTCCTTTACCATGTAGCTTAATATATTTAGGAGTTCCAGGGATTGGGACTTGAACATTTTTGGAGTGGGGGAGTGGGCATTATTTAAACTGTCACAGAAACTGAGACAAACAGATGTCAAATTAGCATTCCCTGTGTTAGAATCATTACAGTATTTTATATTTGTATCTTTACTAACTATCCTTTAGATCTTCATCACTGATTAAATTCATTCTTCGATCTCTTTTAGCTAAAATAAATCTTTTGGATTTTTGGCCAGGACTTCTGCATTTTAGAAGAATTTGAGTTTTGATTATAATTTACCTATGTGGCTAAATCATCTTTGTGACCCAGTTTTGTCTAGCACACAGATATTGCCAACCACATTTGTCTAGGCTTTCATAACAGTTGACATTCTAAACATCTCTTTCTTTTAGTAAAATAAGTCTCCATTCTTTAACAGAGACACTTTTTCTCTCATGGTATAAATAGAAAACATGTGCCTGTGTCCACCCTCTGCTGAAGATCCATTGTCTACTCTTGTCTGTCATGTACTGTTTGTGCAGCAGGTTGACCCAGTGTGAGTTACAAATCCCAGGCTTACTGCCCAGCTGACTTCTAACTGGGTTCAACTAATGGAAGACAAGGGCAGAAGATCAGGGTGAGAAGGGAGAGGGCATAGAGTATTTCTCCCCTTCATTCTCCCTGCTTTGGCACCATATTTACATAGGGCCAATTTCACCTTTTTCTTCAACCATTGTTTCTTTCAACTGGGAGGCCATAGGACCATAGTCCCAGCTCCAACAGAGCCTTAATGATGGTATTTTCTCCCCTTTCCTACTCAGTGCTAAGGGTCGTAATGTTACAGTTAAGAGTCATAGTAGCAGTTTATGAAGCATTTAGTAGGCCTAATAACCTTTGAAATTATACATTTCTTTCATAAGTTTCCTTTCATGAATCTTTATGACTTACACAGATCACCTATGACATGCTTGGATTTTCTGACCTATCCTAAACATCTGTCTTTTTAAACAACTAGTCATTTTCACTCTGGGGCAAGAATTTACCATATAAAATTATCTCTCATATAAACCCTTTTAATTTATAACATTCCTTATCAAACATACCTTTTTACATTTACAATATTTGAATTAGACCAAAGTCATTATCCTTGTTAGGAAGTTTTGGTTTGCACTGCATAAGACCTGTGAAGGAGGAGTAGTTAAAGAGGTTATCTAGATGCTGTGTAAGTTTTTCCCTCTCAAGAGATTGTTCAGTTAGATTTTTGCTAGGACTTGTCTGAATAATCGTGGGCCATTTTTAAACCCCTAAGATAGGAATGACCAGGTTAAAGTTATTGGTTACAAATAGAGCTATCAGAGAGAAAGATGAATTCAGAGATTGGGTAAATATTAATCAGGCACCCATCTTGGAGAGTATATTTTTGCCCTAAAGAGGTGGGAAACTTTTCTTTTGGAAGGTTGGGGGGCCATTTGCCCATTACCCAACAGGATTTGAAAGAGAGTTGCTCAGAGAAAGAGATTGGCACAAAGTAGCTCTTGAACCCAAAAGGGATTTATAATATATAATTTTACTTGCTGCCTCCAGAGTCACTCATGGCTTTTGTCTTGTTGATGACAATGTCTGCTTTGGAAGCCAACCAGAGCAGAGAGCCCCTTCAGCTCAAGTCCATCAGGGGTTGGGATTCTTTCCCAGGAGCCCTTTGGCCCCAAGGGCAGTCTCATTTTCAGTGGCTGAACTTGTGGCAGAGGGGGCAAGTCATGCGGGGCTTTTCCCATTTTTATTATTGGGGCAGTTTGCCTTTTAGCGGCCTGGCTTCCTGTACTGATGGCAGTTACACACGAGGGTATTCTGAGGGCAACCTGGAGGGGGCTGGAGAGCTTTTAAAGCAGCCAATAGTTTAGCCTGTTTCTTATCCCTGCATTTCTCCTTTGGCCTAGCCCTGTCTTCCTTATTCTGTTTTCAGTTAAGGAGGTTAATCTGAGGATTTCCTGCATAAGGGCATGGATTCTAAGGCCAACTTTTGTAAATTTTTTTTCCAGTTCATTTTTAGGCCAATCAGTATTACCAACATAACCTGGTTTTTTTGGTTTAAGGTTTTGGGGAATGACACTTTTCCCAGTTCTTGAGGAGATATCCAAGGGGCATGTTTACGGCATGGAGATGTGATTACCCACTTGCAAAGAGAGAACAGAGGAGAAAAAAAGGAAAAAGAAGGCATCCACTTTACTTTCCTATTATCCTCAATGGGGGGTTCCCTGTTCATCCTTAGGTTGTCCTTAGGGTTCTGGAATAAACTAGTCTTACCATGTTCCCTTAACTTTGGTCCCATCTCATCACAATTACCCACTTGAGAACAGAGGAGATACTGAAGTGAACAGTGGCCCCCCCTGTTCATCCCTGGGGTTCTGGCATGAACTGGTCTTACTGTGTGCCCCTAACCTTACCTTCATCTCTGTTCTAATAGTAATCTGTTAGCCTGGGACCAGCCTTCATCTTTGTCCTCTGGGTCTCTTGTGCCTGAAGCCTTGGCCAGCCTATATCCTTGTCTCTATTTCCTTATAGTGTCTCTCACTCAGAGAATTTTAGAAACAAAATGGTTACCTCTTTTCTTAGATTCCTATTTCCCACATTCTTTAAGTAGAAGAGAAGCCTGTTTTTCAGCTAACTGCTGCAAGGAGGCTGGACTTCCCTCCCTTTGAATATGACCTTGAAGGTCTTGATTCACATTCGGAAGCGTGTGGAAGTGATTAGAGAAATGGAGGCTACAGGAAGAAGTGGGAGAAAGCAAGAGGAATACCCCTGGAAAGCTTCCATATGCTCACAAAAACAGCAGCACTCGGATTCAAGAGGCCAACATTTATTTGCCCTCTTGACATAAAGGAGTAACATCCAGAGGACTTTGGGATTAGAGTAAGAATGGATAAATGGCAAAAGAAGAATTTCCCTCCTCCCAAAGGAGTGCTTTCTCAAAAAAGCACATAAATGGAGGGTCCTTAAAGGACCACATAGTGAGACCCTATGCAGACAGACAAACTGCTTCAAAAACAATCAGAAAACTCAGCCCTGGGCGTATCAGGGATGAAAAGTATATGATAAGTCATAAGAAGCTGGCAGAGCTGGAATTCCAATTAGTGTCTGTCCTGGCAATATGCCAGCAGACATGGGCCATGTTTGAGGTCATCTGAGCTGGTAGGCTAAAAACAAGTATAAATCTCAGGGGATATCTGCAAGACAGCCCATATCTTTGCTGCCACACAAAGTCAGTAAGAGCCACAGCAAATAACAGGGGGTGTGTGTTTCAGAAGTCATGTGGCAAGCAGGCAGTGTGTGTTTGTGGGAAAGAGCCACTTTTAATTGAAAAAGCAGAGGAAACCCCAGGCATTGCACAGTTTCAGGCTTTAGCCTTACCACTTTCATCAGCCTCCTGTTTAGGAGGGCCATTAGTGCCTCAAGGTCCTTTCTACCCCTACAAGCCATCCATCAGGGTGAGCCGTGAGATTAGCTTGGGGGAGCAGAGCCACCGTGGTGGACAGGAATCATTCTGGGAGTTGGTTAGTAAGCAGAAGAATGAAAGGGGAGAAGAAAACTGTGTATAGGGCTTAAATGCCACTAGCCAAGGAAAGTGAGATGGAGAGATGACTTACCACTGGAGCATGTATCCAAGTCAGACAGCACCAAAGTACGTTAGTGTTGGAAGTTATCTGGTCATATGGCACCAAAGCATGTTACTCGCAGTGAATCCATTTGGGTCTTCAACAACCTCAATTCTTGCTTCCTCAGAAGAAAGAATTCAATTGAAGGGCATAAGGCGGAGTGAGAGACATGCAAGTTTTAGAGCAGGACTGAAAGTTTGTTAAAAAGCTTTAAAGCAGGAACAAAAAAAAGTAAAGTACACTTGGAAGAGGGCCAAGTGGGCAAGAAAGCAGGTAGTATGGTTATAAGAAAGCTTCAAGCACTGCACAGAATGTGCAAGGCCTGAAGTAGACATAGAACTTAACATGTCTGAGAAATCTAGAAACCAGGGAAGCTAGATGGCTGAGAACAAGGAGAATGGTAAAAGGTACTATGGATAACAATTCAGGGACCAATTTACTACAGATTTTGCATCCATGTAAAATAAAATAAATATTTTGGTCATTGTCTTAAGAGCAACCGGAGGCCATTGAATGATTTTAAGCATATGATTGATTTAAAAAAAAAAAAAAAAACCTTGTGTTTTTACATAATAACTGACTGCCATGGAAAGGATGGTTTGTAAGAAAAAAGTGAGATATGAATTTAACGGGGTAGAAGATTTCTCATTCAGGCAAGTGATCAGGGTAGCCTCAACCAGGTTGGAGATAGTGGAGATAGACAAAAAAGGACAAATTTGCGAGATGTTTAAAATTGCCAGGACTTTATGAAAAGTAGGATAAGAAAGAGGGAAGTATCAAGAATGGATCCTAAATTTCCAGCTTGGGCAAGTGGATGAAGCCTTTCCTGAGACAGGGACCACTGGAGGAAGTCCAGGTTTAGAGGGAGGAATAACACATGTTTAGTGTAAGATGCACAGCATTGGAATGACTTTTAGACTGGACACCCAGGTGGCTGAATCTCATAGACAGAGGCAGAAATTTTCTGGCTGACATAGTGAGTGAGGAGGAGGGAGAAAAGAATGAGATTGGAAGAGGATTCTTTTTCTTTTTTAAACAGAGCTAGATGAGGTTTTATTTTGGACAAAAAAAAAAAAAAAACAATTGAATTGTTTGTAGCTGGAGGAATGGGCAAAGGTGGTCCCCCTGTGGGTGGGCTGAGAGCTAGGGCTGAGCCTCAGGTGGGTCTCCTGTCCCCTGTGCTCACCTGCACAGGTGCCTCCCTCCCCGGCTCTGAAACAGCCTCAGGAGGGCAGGCTGGGAGGGGCTGCCGCAGCTATTCACTTGGGCAGGACATCAGAGGACTCTAACACCAGCTTCCCATCACGGGTCTCTATTTTCTTCACAACATGGCCTTGGTGGAGCTGGTGCAGCGGAGGGAGCTGGAGCCCGCACCAGAGCCAAAGCTGGAGCACAGGCCATAGCAGAGGCTGGGGCTTGTGAGGCCCCCATAGGCCGAGCTCAGACCAGCGGAATAGCGGCTGGTGGTCTTGGTACAGATACTCATGTTCTGCATCCCAGACTGCAGCCGGCTCTCCTCACCCTCCAGCAGCTTCCTGTAGGTGGCGATCTCGATGATCAGGGCCAGCTTGACGTTCATCAGCTCCTGGTACTCACGCAGCTGCCGCGCCATGGCCTGCTTGGCCTGCTGCAGGGCAGCCTCCAGCTCAGACAGCTTGGCGTTGGCATCCTTAACCTCCAGCTCCCCATGCTGCTCGACATCTGCGATGCCGGCCTCCAGGGAAGCCCTTTAGCCTTTGAGGCCCTCAATCTCAGCCTGGAGCCGGCGGATGTTGCGGTTCACCTCGGAGATCTCAGTCTTTGTAGCCGCAGGTCATCCCCGTGCTTCCCAGCCAGCGTCTGCAGCTCCTCAAACTTATCTGGTGCATGCTCTCTGCCTCAGCGCGGCTGCGGTTGGCGATCTCCTCGTACTGCGCCTTGATCTCAGCGGTGATGTTGTCCATGTGCAGGGAGCGGTGTCTGAGATCTGGGACTGCAGCTCCAGGGTCTCCTCTTCCTACAGCTGCCTGAGGAAGTTGATCTCGTCAGTCAGCCCTTCCAGGCGAGACTCCAGCTCTACCTTGTTCATGTAAGATTTATCTACATCTTTCTTGATGAGGACAAATTTATTCTCCATCTCTGTATGCTTATTGATCTCGTCCTCACACTTATTCTTTTTTTAAATGATGGGGTTTCACCATGTTGGCCAGGCTGGTCTTGAACTCCTGACCTCAGGTGATCCACCCACCTCGGCCTCCCAAATTGCTAGGATTACAGGCGTGAGCCACCGCCCCCAGCGTCATACTTACTCTTGAAGTCCTCCACTGGCCCCTGCATGTTGCCAAGCTCCTCCTCCAGCTTCAGCTTCTTCTGGCCCAGAGTCTACAGCTGCCGCCTACGGTTGTTGCTGTAGCCCTGGGACATGCTGTCCATGTTGCTCCTAGCAATCTTCCACTGTCGCAGGAGGCCTCACTTGGTCTCCAGATCTTGTGCTGCTGCTCCAGTAACCATACTTTGTTGATGAAGGAGGTGAACTTGCTGAGGGTCTTGATCTGCTCCTTCTCCTGGGTGTCATGGCCTGGATGTTGGGGCCCATCTCCAGATTAAGGGGGCTCAGAAGGCTCTGGTTGACCGTGACAGTGGTGATGCCTTCCATGCCGCTGGCCCCACCATAGCCTTCACCCAGGCCACCCCTGACGCGCTGCTGCCCACTTGGGAGAAGCTCAAGCTGATGCAGGCACCAGGCCTACTAGTGTAGGAGGGGCTGTTGAAGGCCCGGAGGCCAGAGGTGGACACCTTATAGGACTTCCGGGTCACCCTGATGGGCAGAAGTGGAGGCAGGAGTGGAGCAGGAGTGGAGGCAGTTGGGCGGACCCAGGCAGAGATTCCAGAAGGAGCAGAGAAGCTGCTTCTTGGAAGAGGGTTTTTAAGAGGTTTACAGCGTAACCAAAGTGAGCATTGTGATTAATCCACGGGGCTTTGGATGAAACACATCATGCATTTTAGAAACATTTATCAAAGGTTTTAAGTGCCCTTGAATCTCTGCTGCTCATTCCTTTACCTAAGTTGTAGTTATACTACCTTTTTGTGAAAGGGAATATTCTACTTCTCTTTTCCTATTTCCATCTTGTTGAAAGAAATTAAGAAAAAAAAAAAAACATATTTTTCTCATATTCCAAATAAAATACATTTCCATTTTCCAGTAATCAGTTATGAATTTAGTTATACAAATGATAGATTTTATTTATAAAATTTTGAATAGAGTTTCCTTTGTGGTGGCTCTTAATTTTGAGATGTCATGGGTCTTTGAGAATCTGATGAAATAATAGACTCTTGTCTCAGAAGAAGGTAAATATACCCACATGCAAAATTTTGGAATCAAAGTAATGAGGCCAGAGACCCCCTTGAAGTCCATCATCTATGCAAAGATTCCCTAGAGACTGGAGAGGAAATCCTCTTACTTTAAAGGATCACAGAAAAAAAAAGTGTTTGCTATTTTTATCTTTTTTTCATTTATTTTTATCTTAATTTTAATGATAGACGGCTTTGATTTTGGATGCATTAGGTATTTTTTAAAGACTTGAATTCCTGATATTTAACATATGTTTTGTTTCAGAGCTCATGGCTTTTAATGGTTATACATTTTGATACTTTTCATGGCATTGAGCTTCTCCACAAATGACACAATAGAAGATCAAAGAAGTTTTGAAGAGGGGAAAAAAGTGAACCTTGATTTCACAGTAACTATCTCTAGAGAGTAACTTTCAACCTGATAAATTTTTCCTTTGGCAATCAAATTATTTTTTCTTTGTGTGCAAACACATTTATTTGATTTTTCCTTATTTTTTTCCCCTGGAGGAATACACTGAAACCAAGCTGGAAATGAAGTGTGAGAAATCTTTTCTAGACCTTTATCTAAAACATAACAGATTGTAAAAACAGTAATGTAAGACATGCAAAATTAATGTCTCCGCTTTTCCCATAATTTTTTAATAGCAACAATTCTTCCTTCTGACAGTCCCTTACTGAGACTGCGAAGCCACTGTTTTTTATTGTGGGTTTTAGTTTTGGGCATCCCAGTTTATAGCAATACACTGAATATATGCTGGCTTTCTAGCTGGAACGTTGCTTATATAGAGAAGATTCTTCAAAATGTGCATGTAGTCAGATTTGTTTTATATAAAGTCAGTCAATTGGCTGTTCTGGCCACTGATCCCAGGCCCCTGAGAAAGGAGAAATTGATTACTGTGACCCATGCCTGGCACATCGCAGGCCCTCATAAGTAATTGCTGCCACGAAACAAGCCAAGCACGACTTAGTGCTGGTAGAAAATCTAACTCAGAATCGCAGCAGCACCCCTGCTCTCACCCAATGTGAAGGGCAGCCATCCGAGAAGCATCAGGCTGGTGAGACTGGCCTGCTTTGTAAACATTTCCTTACAGAGAAAAAATAAAAATGAAGACAGCAATATTTCCAACCCAAAAGCTGGGCAAAAAGAATGGGAGAGGCTGTAACAGAGTTGCCAAGCCAAGAGCTCAGGATAGCAATAAAGGTAGTGGTTCACAGCATGAAAGAGAAAACACAATTAACAGAATATAATGCTCCTGATGACATGCCAAGGATGTGCCAGATTCTAGATTTATCTCCTAGATATGATAACCCAAAAAGAAGAATAAGGTACAAGATTGTTAAGTAGGTTCATATGTTCAGTTTTTCTCAAATATGTGTTTTTGGAATCCTAAGAGAGGAACATGAACATAGTTATTTCATTTTTTAAATCTTTAGAATCGTCAGCAAGACTACTGTGGTTTTCACGCACATTGACTGTGGCAAGGATCAAATATAGATCCCAGAAATAGTTTCCTTTGCGGTTAGTTCTGAGGGACTGTCACAAGGTAGTGGTCCCTGAGAATTTAAATATTGGGGAATTTTGAGACCAACACATAGCACATCTAGGCATAGATATGCAAAGTTGCCTAAAGCAGTTTATTGCTCCAACGTATAGCTAGAGAGTAGGGAGGAGGGAATTCCCTCTGGGGATGCCGACATTAAATAGTAATATTTCTGCAATACTACAGAGACAAGTCAATCAGACTAGGGAGGCACTGACAAGGACAGCAATAAAGAAAGAAACCTGGCCAGGCGCAGTGGCTCATGCCTCTCATCCCAGCATTTTGGGAGGCTGAGGCGGGCACATCACCTGAGGTCAGGACTTCAAGACCAACCTGGCCAACATGGCGAAACCCCATCTCAACTAAAAATACAAAAATGAGCTGGGCATCCTGGCAGCCGCCTGTAATCCCAGCTACTCAGGAGGCTGAAGCAGAAGAATCGCTTGAACCCAGGAGGTGGAAGTGTACAGTGAGCCAAGATGGCACCACTGCACTCCAGACTGGGTGACAGAGCAAGACTCTGTCTCAAAAAAAAAAAAAAAAAAAAAAAAACGACAAAAAAACAAACCTGTAATATTAACAAAAACTCATATTTATTGAGAACTTAATGTGTGGAGCCTCAGTACTATTCAATCCTTGTATTTATTTAATTTCATAAGTATCAGCATTTTTCCTATTTTACGCATGAGAAGATTGAGTCTTAGAGCAAATAAATAACCTGCTCTGTTCACACAAAGTAAGAAAGTATGAGTTCTAATCCTGACAGTCTGGCTCCAGGGTCCATGCAGATGTTGACACAGCACTGTGGGACCAGAAACAAAGACATCTGACTTCCAGTGTTCAGTTCCTAATGCATGCTCATTGTTAGGAGAAATTGCTTCAGGCCACCTTATCCTGGTGCCATAGATTCAGAGAATCTATTTGATGCATTATTTTTTGTTTACTGTCTTGACAAATACTGTGGCAAACCTATTATGGGCAAAGCTGTGCAAAGCATTAAGAAGCAAGAATCACAGGTAAAAACAGCACAATTTTTTTTCTGTCAGGGGGCTTACAAATATAAAATGGCAACAGTGACTCATGCTGTGAAGGATAGGTAAATGGAGCTGTAAGAACCTAGACAGGGAAATTTGTCCAAGTCAGTGTGGCCAGCAAAGGGTTTATTGAAGAAGCACTATTTGAACCAGATCTGAAAGATGTGCAGTAGCTAATTCCTTGAAGACGAGATGGGCATGAGAGCATGATAGACAGGAGGAACATTATGTACCAAGTTCTGTGGCTCTGCAGGCACAGCAGATAAGAGAGGCTGAACCATCAGGTGGCTGGAGCTGTGGGGGTGCAGGGCTGCAGGGGAGGATAAAGTTGGAGAGGGGTATTCAGACCATGCAGACCCTCCAATGGCAGTTAGAAGATTTGAATTCATTTATCCTAATAGCAGTGGGAAACCATTGCTGGTGGGTTCTGGGTATAATAAATGTGAAGTGTTTTAAATGAAACATTATGGTTAAAATATGAAGAAAGAATTGGAAAATGAAAGTATGGAGATCATTTAGGGGCGTCTCTCACCTGGTGAGACATGAGGGTGATTTGAACATGGTTATGTTGATGGTGAAGGATGGAAGTGTAGAGGTTGGTGAGAGTTTTTAGAAGCTGGAATCAACAGAACTTGGAGAAGAATCAGCTAAAAGGGTAATAAGGGAGAAGACATCAAAGATGATTGCAGGGCCATTTACTGAGACTGAGAACCCTGGGAGAGATGGCTTTGAGGTAAAGGATCCTGAGTCGGTTTGGGGATAATATTTATTTTGAGATGCCTTTGAGACATTCAGGTGGAAATGTCAAATAGGTAGATGTATGGGATGGAACCCGGGGGCAGAGGTTGGGACCAGGGGGTTCAAATTTGTGAGTCATCTGCTTCTAGTCAGTGAGGTAAATTAAGTGTGTGGGTGAAGGAACCTGGGGGAAGGTGTCGAGTGAGAAGAAGAGGACCCAGGAGGAAAACTGGAGATTCATCTATTCCAACTTCGCTCTCTCTGATTCCTGCTTTCTAAGCACCTTTGGGTTCCAGGACGATCTGACTGCAGGGAGAGAAAGCACATGTCCTGCAGACGTCAGGTGTCCCTGTTCCTGTGGCAGCCCACTCACAAAGGAGATTCACACGTTATTTCTGATAATGATGTAGATTCTTCTGTACAAGTTCACATGAGGAGAGAGCGTGTGGATCCTCTGAATGACACAGTTACATTTTGTGTTTTAAATGAATAGATTGGCATTCTGCTGCTGTCTCACTTTCGTACGTTTCAGGTATGGTGAGTCAGTCTCTCAGAACCACATAGGACAGTGTTGGTGTCATTTTTTTCCTTTCAGAGGGCCACATCCAGCCTGACTCTCCCTCCTACAGACACCACTTTTAGTCTCTATACAGTCTAGTTATTTTCATTTCCCAACTTTCAATCTCCATAAAACTAAAAGCAATGTTCTGCTATCAAGAGGTTCTAAAGCAAACAGGACCTCGAGGAGGATGGAAATGATTAGAAGAAGGCATTATGTGGTATTCTAGGGAATCAACGTGGTATGAATTAATAATTGTCTGTCAGTAAAACCCAATTTAAGGTAGAGATTCTGAATTTGGAGAAAACCTGAACTGTACTGTTACATGACTTTCTTCTTCAAAACCAGACAGTCAGCCTTTAATTTCTAGATACTCTTTTTGAGAGAAAAGCAGTTCATAGTTTAACACCTAACAGGGATTAATGCTTGCAGTAGGAAAGCATAATGGGAAAATGAATCATATTTTGGTTCATACTTTTATTATCAAGGGCATTTTGTTTAAAAAGCGTCTTCCTTAATTTTGGTTGCTAGCAAATGAACATGCATTCACACCTCCATAATTATGTTCATATTTGATGCATTTTGCTTTTCAGGCCTTTTGTTTCACTGTCACGTAATCAAATTATGTCTTAAGAATGATAGTGTAAATATAATAGGAGCAAACTTAGACAAGTGAGTTAACCTTTTTGTGCCTCAATTTCCTCATCTCTCAAACAAGGACAGCAATACCTAGAGGAGGGAGAAGACACTTTTCTCTCTTTATTTTTCACTCTCCTCACTTTTGTGCCTCAAAAGAGACACTTCTCCCTCTTGGAGATTTTAGATTAAAACTTTCTGTTCTATTTTTCACTCTTCTTACTGGCTTGTCCCCACAGGATGATAGGAATTTATGTATTCTACATTCAAATAGTACCTGGCATTGTGCCTGGTACGTGCTAAAAACAGGATTAAAGTACCAAATATATTAGGCTTTCTAGTTCTTATCCTCAATTTGGTGCCTTAATTTTTTGTTTGTGTTTTCTTTGGTCTTTAGCCATAACACACACTGCCATCCTAGTCTCATTTGTAGGTCTACAACATGTTCCATCAGGATGCTTCATTTTTAAATTGAATTTAACATCAGAGATTGTTCATAGATGATTCCTCACTTGGCCTCTATTTGTTTCTTTTTTCTTCCTTTCTTTTACTCTCTCTTCTTCTTTCTTTCTTTCTTTTTTTCTTTCTTTCTTTCTCTCCCTCTTTCTCTTTCCTTCCTTCCTTCCCTCCCTTCCTCCCTCCCTGCCTCCTTTTCTTCCTTCACCTTCCTCCTTCCCCCTCTGCCTCTTTCTCTGTCTCTCTTTCTCTTTCTTTCTTTCTCTTTCTCTGTTTTCTCTCTCTCTCTTTGTGACAGAGGCTTGTTCTGTCACTCAGGCTGCTCTGCCATCCAGGCTAGAGTGCAGTGGTGCAATTGTGGCTCACTGCAGCCTCCAACTACCAAGTAGCTGGGACCACAGGTACACACTACCATGCCTGGCTAATTTTTCTATTTTTTTTAAAAGACTGGGTTTCACTATGTTGCCCAGGCTGTTTTTGAACTCCTGGGTTCAAGCAATCTGCCTGCCTCAGCCTCCCAAAGTGCTGGGATTACAGGAATTCCGCTTATTTCTTAACTGATATTCAGCCTTGTTTAGAGACTACCTCTTTACTTTTAGTAGCCTGAGAACACTGACAAAAGATTTTTAAAGCTCTACTTATTCTGCTGAAAAATCACCATATCTTTAGATCACCCAGGGAAACATATGGCTCTCTTCTGTGTCGATACTTAATGATGCTCTGACTGTCCTACGTGATCTCCTCCCCACTTGGAATCAAATCCCCATTATTCTGCATGCAGATTCTCTTGCTGATTTCCTGAGGGTATCTCAGTCAGCTCATTGGCTTATTTAATCACCACCAAACATTGACCACTGATATGGTTGGCTTTGTGTCCCCACCCAAATCTCATATTGAATTATAATCCCCCATAATCCCCACATGTCAAAGGACAGACCAGTTGGAGGTAATTGGATCATGGGGGCAGTCTGCCCATGCTGTTCTTACAAGATCTGATGGTCTTTTAAGGTTCAGCACTTCTCCTTCCTGCCCCTTGTAAAGAAGATACCTTCTTCTCCCTCACCTTTCAACATGATTGTAAGCCTCCTGAGGCCTTCCCAGCCATGCTGAACTGTGAGTCAATTAAACCTCTTTCCTACCCAGTCTTGGGCAGTTTTTTTCTTTTTCTCTTTTTTTCTTTTTCTTTTAGATGGACTCTCGCTCTGTTGCCCAGGCTGGAGTGC
The DNA here is from genome assembly GCF_009761245.1 of Sapajus apella. Lineage (NCBI taxonomy): Eukaryota > Metazoa > Chordata > Mammalia > Primates > Cebidae > Sapajus > Sapajus apella. Next base: position 41,538,421 of record NW_022436942.1, read on the forward strand.
AGTAAAGTGATGTCAGCTCACTGCAACCTCCACCTCCCTTGTTCAAGCAATTATCCTGCCTCAGCTTTCCAAGTGGCTGGGATTACAGATGTACGCCTCCGTACCTGGCTAATTATTTCTTTGTATTTTTACCAGAGACGGGGGTTCACCATGTTGGCCAGACTGGCCTCCAAGTCATGACCTCAGGCATTCCGCCTGCCTCAGCCTCCAAAAGTGCTGGGATTACAGGCATGAGCCACCGTGCCCAAACTCAGGCAGTTTTTATAGTATGAAAACAGACTAATACAATTACCATGGATGTGTAATTTGTGGAGTCATATGTTAAGAGAATGATCTAAGTCTCTTGCATTTATACAGTGCTTCCAACTTCACAAAATAGTTCATCATCCATTATCTCATTTAATATCCAAATAAGCTCTGTGAACAATTAACTCGGTTTCAAAATAATCAGTGTAGGAATTTAAGAAGTTTAGCAACTTCATCAAGATTTTTCACTTCGTAGGAGCTTGAGTGGCAACTCAGAAGTCCTGGTCCTATGTAACAGCAGTTCCCAACTTTTTTGGCACAAGGGACCAGTGTTGTGGAGGACAATTTTCCACAGACCAGTCGGGGCTGAGGGGGGATGGTTTTGGGCTAAAATTGTTCCATCTCAGATCATCAAGCATTAGATTCTCATAAGGAGCAAGCAACCTAGATCCCTGGCATGTGCAAGTTCACAATAGGTTTCAGAGTCGTATGATAATCTAATGCCTCCACTGATCTGATAGGAGGCAGAGCTTAGGTGGACATGCATGCTAGCCTGCTGCTTACTGCCTGCTGGGCAGCCCTGTTTTTAACAGGCCAAGGTACCAATCCGTGGCCTGGGGGTTGGGGACCTTTGTTATATAGAACATTTGTTTCCATTTAAACCATATTTTCTTTGAAATTATTATACAGACACAATTTCAAATCTTAGCTTTACTATTCTGCCCTACAGTTTCTACAAAGCTCAGATGGATTGATAATATTGACCTCTCAGGATTTCTAACAGCCTGGCCCCTAGCAAGCATTCAATTATGTTGAAAGAAAGAACAAGAGACCAGAAGTAGAGGATTAAGCCTCAGAGAGAGAAATGAAATGAGTATGAGATACTATCTTATGCTTTACTCTTGGTAATTTTCCCTCCCAATGCTAGATCTAAAATGGTTTCTGGGGCATTTGGCTCGCTTGTCTTAAGAAGAATCTGTGGAGTGACAGTAAAACAAAAGTACCCGAAGACCACCAGCTCTATGTGTATGAACTCACAGATTAGAAGAGGTTGGATATCCGTAAGATTACAGGCCCCTGGGATTAGTGGGGATTCTCAGTCATTTTCAACCCACTGTCTTGTGATACCAGAAGGAAGTGACAAGATCGTAGGAAAAGCATTTGGTGGATTTGGAAAGTTGAACACTTGACTCTGAGATTTTGGTACCAATAAGATTCTCAGGCCCTGGTCATGGCAGAAGGGCTGCCAACCTTCAAGAACTCATGATAGGATAAACCTGAAGGGCTCTACTTCCATTTTAGTGAGCCACATAAGATATTGGATTCTCAAGAGGGCCCGGGAAAAGAGAGCAGGTGCCTACCATGTAAGTGAGTTTTCATCCCTAAACATTCCATTGTGACAGTAACTGCTACAGTTAGCTTTCTTTAAATTAATAAATGTAAAACCATGTGATATTCCTTACACATCCTCTTTGGAGTACTAAGATTCATATCCATTAAAATGACAGAGTGAGAGAGGAGAAAGGAAAGAGAGATTAATTCCAATGTGATAAATCATAAGAAAAGGGGAGGAATCTGCATACGAGAGAAGGAAACAATGCCAAAATATGGCTGAGAGTAAGACGAACAAACAGTTAAATGCCAACAGGAAAAATTTATAAATTTCCATTGATCTTGTTACTATGGACTGAATATTTGTGTCTCCCCCAAATTCATTTGCAGTCCTAACCCCAAGATTAAGAGTATTAGGAGGTAGGGCTTTTGGAAAGTAATTAGGTCATGAAGGCAGAGCCCCCATGAGTATGATTAGTGCACCCCCTTTTTTTTTTAGATGGAGTTTTGCTCTTGTTACCCAGGCTGGAGTGCAATGGCGCCATCTCGGCTCACTGCAACCTCCGCCTCCTGGGTTCAAGCAATTCTCCTGCCTCAGCCTCCCGAGTAGCTAGGACTACAGGTGTGCGCCACTATGCCCAGCTAATTTTTGTATTTTTAGTAGAGACAGGGTTTCACCATGTTGACCAGGATGGTCTCGATCTCTTGACCTCATGATCCACCTGCCTCAGCCTCCCAAAGAGCTGGGATTATAGGCGTGAGCCACTGCACCTGGTTGATCAGTGCCCTTATAAAAGAGGCCCAAGGGGGCTGCCTTGCCCCTTCCATCATGTGAGGACACAGTGAGAAAGTGCCATCTATGATCCTGGAGGAAGGCCTTCACAAAACACTGAATCTGCCAGAGCCTTAATCTTGGACTTTCCAGCCTCCAGAACTGTGAGGAATCAATTTTTGTTGTTGATAAGCCACTTGGTCTGTTATTTGTTATAGCAATCCAAACAAACTCAAATATGTTTTAACTCTCCTGAGGAGTGGTATTGTAACTTTTTGCATAATAGTCACCTACTGGGCAACTACTGACCAAGTACCTTTGTTCTTTGAAGCTTGACTTAAGTGGTGCCATCCATCCATGGCAGAATGCCAGAGGGAAAATGGTATTTACCTCACTCCTGTGTTCCTTAGTGATAGGAACCATGTTTCTTACTTACCATTACACCTCCGGTATCTTGCAAATAGAAACTACTCAATAAACCTTCTTTGCACATATGTTGGACTGATTAATGGAATGAATTCCACTTTATAAAAACTTCGGAACATCTCCTATAGATATTTCACTATTCACTAAATAGAGGTCCAGCTACTTCCGCCAAGGTTTATCTAAGAGAACCAAAGGGGCCTAACCTCCCAATATCATTATAATAATCACAATCAGATTCAAAGTGATCACTGTTTACAAATCAAAACTCAGAAAATACAGATGAACTTTTGTTTGCTTTAAAACAGCAGGACATAGAACACATAATCACTCTCCATCTGTTTCTTGATGATCGCATATGAAATAACAAGCATCTTCCTTGGTGCCTCTGGTGGTAGAGAGAAAGAATGCATTGCCCTCTGGCTTACGGTTCCATTTTAGTAACTAAAAAAATATATAAAAGTAGGAAGACTGTGTGTATAAATAAGTAACTACAGCATATTTCTCTTCCCTGTTGGTACTCATCACTTTCTAATAGAGTTAACGATTTAACATATGCTGTTAAGTTGGACTTTATCATAGAAGCCAAGATTTTCTTAAAAAAATATATTTAAATATATTTTTTACTTTGAACTGCCTCCTAGAAATAACTACAGAAAAGGGACACAATAATTCAGTCCAGTAAGCACTTACTATGCACCCAGTGTGTGCCTGCACTATTTGGGGAATTTGTCTTTAACCATAAAAGGGAAATTTGGGGGGTTTTTAAAATCCCATTCAATCTATTTGAATAGTTTCAGCCTGTTGGAATTGTTTTAAATCTCGAGGCTCAATGTGGAAGTGGAGAAAAACGTCAGGCAGTATGTGTAGCTTAACTGGGGGCAAAACGCAGTTCTTACTTCTTCTCTGCCTGAGAATGAGAAAATACACATAGATCATCTAATTATTTTTGAAAAGGTCAAGATTATTTTGTGATCAGCATACTTATTTGGAAGCAAAATTTTGGATTTTTTAAAGAGCAGGAATGTGTATTAGGCGAAATAGCATCATGCTAATAAAAAGTGTTCAATATGTGGCTTTTGTGGTACTGATTTTTAGATACACAGTACAACTGACAAAAGTAATCTCTTTTGTGTTATCACCAAGAAAAGTAGGTCGTCTATTCTAATTGGAATGTCTGTGTAATCTTAAAAACTCAAAATAAATGTAATCGAGTTGTTTTTTGTAAATTAAGAGACAGGTTGAGGGAGTATATTATAATAAATGAAGTATAGTTGAAAATACTTTAAAATGATGTGATCTCTCTCTTTCCCCCTCTCTCTTTCCTCTCTTTCTCTCTTCACCGCCCCCCCCCCACCCACCCCTCTCTCTCCTGGTCACTGGGCTTTTAATTTCTAACTCCAACACTAGTGATGGATAAGAGAGTGATTTTTATAGTTTCTCATTCATCAGAAGCAACAGCTGTTTTAACTGACACATCAACATGACCACGCCTGACAGGAAAAGCATTAGGACGACGAATGTAATCGAAGCTGCAGAATTTAGGGAGGCAACATACCACTGACCAACTTGGAATGTGGCCAGATTATTGCAGCTAATACCTCTTTCCAGAGAAAGGAACTCACAGCACCAAATCATGACTTCATTTGGACTGAAGGCTTTTCTCTCTGGAAGTTCCATCCCTCTCCTCTTAATGATTTGCCATTGTTTAGAATTATTTTTTTGAAAAAAGTGCCCAGCATGATGTATGAAGCCCAATTTCTTTAAATTTATGTTTTGCCATTTTTACAGTTTATCAAACCAGATTTATACAGAATACCTAGGGAAAAATAAATAACAGAACAGATAAAGTAGTTGGGTAATGGTATGGTGAAAGTGTTAAATAAAGTATTTTTATTTTACAAATTAAAATTCTAAAACAGATCACTGGAGAACTGGATGACTTACAATCCCACTCGAGTGATGTGCATTTATAGAGCAGGTGTTATGCAAAGGACTGGAGCACAAAAGGAATGAAGCTGTCTTTCAACAATTTAATCTCAAGGGAAATCTTAGAGAACCAACGACCTAGATGGATACTGAATGAACAGATGACAAGTGGAGTTGCTCCATTCTCTGGAAAATATGATGATAAGAAACAGATTTCAGCTGTTCCTTAAATTTTTTCTCTACTGGATGACAAAGCTGCCAAGAAATGAGGATACACAGATTATGACATAAAAATAACCCCTCCACCTGTATCACATCCTGACAAGTCACAGCATTTCCTTGATTCAAGTGGAGGAGACCTACTCATGAAGAGAAATTATCTTCTCAGATGAAATATTGTATTCCACAAAGGAATAAAGCAAAACAAATGAATATTTCTGTGACATTCTTTAGCAATCAGTTCAAAATACCTCTTAACATCTGTAATCAGAGGTTCATATAAACACTAGCATAGGAGATGGAATCACACTTTCAGACAATAGCACCGTCACAACACAGGCAACAACAACCAAAGCTAAGAGAAATTAAGGGCAAAGTTCTAATTACTCAAATTAAATACATATTATTCACTCTAATTTAAATACACATTATTTTTCAGCTCTTGTAATACAAAATGGGAACTTATGTCTGCCCCTAACATTTGTGGAAGTCAAGGCGGGAATATAAAAAAGGCCTGTATATTACCACATATCTTTTAAATCAAGCAAACAGATCTTTTCTTTTACTGTGACAAATATATTTTCACAGCAAATCAAACAAAGTCAGAAAATATGTGTAAAGCTGTGTGTTTTACATGACTTAAATTTGGCAAAATACCAAAGCTGAATGAATTTAACCACTATTGCTTGTGCTGGGTGTTCAGCTGATGGGCTAATGATGTCTTGATAAATCATACAATTAACAACCATAATAAATTCATCATTATATGTTTTCTCTAAAATTTATTTTCTTGCATTCATTTCAGCAAACTAATTAAATATGTTTTTGAAATCAAGACTTTTCCATATGGAGTTTGTTTTCTTGTAACATTAATGATCTAAATAACTAAATATGTAATTATATTCAAGGTATACAGAATTTGAATCTATTTTCACATACATAATAAATGTATGTAAAATAGAAACATTTTAATTATTTTATCAAAGAAAATTATGTCTTCTAAACCTAAGTACTTTAAAAATTACTGATATTTTATTAATTACTTTTATTAAAATAAATCAATTTATAGTTCTACTATTCAAGGTCCAAGTGTTTGCCAATGTAAAGAATCAGTATCACACATTTTATTACCAGACCTACAAATACAAAGTTAAAAGAATGTCCTTCAGCTGCCATGTGTAACAGTTTAGAATAGCCTACTAAATTTGCTAGTATAGACAGAATCACGAATGGAGAGCATATAAAGATGAAAGGCACATTGGGACCTAAGCAGTACAATGTGGTTGAAGGTGCTGAAAAAATAGTTACTGTGGAAGGAAAACTTACCCCAGCTGTGGAGTGACATCATGAAGGAACTCTCTTGCAGTCCAGCATATAGAGTCCAAAGATGTGTGATGAAGTTGGGCTGATTCCAGCAGGTAGGGCTATCCAAGGAGATTCAATCTGCTGGGTGGGAATATAGCCAAAGGAGCACAGAGGCATCAGGCTATACTAAAAGTAAAGAGATGGATGGAATTGTGGTTTGAAGTGATATACAGCAGAACCTCCTTGAGTAGCGGGAGGGTCCAGGTAACAGAGCTCTGTCTCCATAGACAAGCCTGTTAAAGCTAGGCAGGATGTCAGGGCCCTAGCCAAGTGGGCTTGGGTGCAGGGAAAAGCTCTGTATCCAGATGGCTTTGAAATAATTAGAGAAAGCCAAAGCAGATGTCTGGATGTATACATAGATTCGCTCCATACAACTAGGGTGAGAGGAGAGCAATGATTCAGTAGGCAAATGATGTGGGTGAAACTGGAAGCATATGAACCCTTGGCCCCCTCCACTTGCTAATGGTGCAGATTTTATGCTCTGGTGAAAATTGTTTCTGGTTTTGGTTGAGGTCGACTCTATATAGAAAGGGCATTCGTTATCAAAGGTGAGTGAAACTCAGGAAGACACTGGCCGAACAGTATTAAAATAGTGCCATGGGAGGGCAAATATTTTTTAAGTGTGCATATGGGATTGGTAGGGAAATTATTTATTATTGGTTTAATCCACAGGTCTAACATATTGGTGAAGGCTAATTTAACTTTTACTATGATGACATTTTGACCCAATATCTATGGGTGAATTTGGCATCAAAACATTATACAAGTTTTCATTGTTAATTTCAGATGAAAGGATATATAAAATCAATTTTGGAAAATATTTATACTACATATTAAGACTCTTGAAACTGCTATTTCTGGGCCGGGCATCGTGGCTCATGCCTGTAATCCCAGCATTCTGGGAGACTGAGATGGGTGGATCACGAGGTCAGGAGTTCAAGACCAGCCTGGCCAACATAGTGAAACCCCATCTCTATTAAAAAAAAAAAGAAGAAAGAAAGAAATTGCCATTTCCTATGAGTCAAAATGGGGCCCTGTGACTCTGCAATTGCCTTACTATGGATAGTTTTTTTTTGACAATGCCTAATGACTGAAATCGTGTGTCGCTGTTTAGTATCCTGTATAACACATATCTCTACTATGAGACTCAGCTGATCCATGGATCAGCTGTGTCTGTAAAAATGTAAATTTTGAACACAAGATTTTACAGGAAAGATGAAGCATATTCTTTCAAGTCCAAAAAGTATTCTAGATTACTTTTACATTCTGAAGATGACTTTCAATGCTTTCAGTAATACTGACATTGTACAGGATTACTAAGAAAGTTTTAGATTTGGAACATGGGCTTCCAGGGGCTGGCAAGCAAAATGTAGCATTTGCTTGTTGTTACTGGCTTTTAAAATTCCAGATCAACAACTTTGCCTTTGTATAACACAAGAGACTCATAATCAAGGAGCCACGTGCAGACTTGGAGGTCTGCAGTTTAATGACAAGTGGTAATAAGTGAATCATAGGATATTGAAATAATTTGTATAGACCTTTTTTCCTTAAAAAGATCCCATTTTAAATAGTATTTTAGCTAGGGAATCACTTAGGTGGAAGAATTTATTTTGCTGATATTTAGGAAAACACTTTGATTTTAGCTGTAGTTTAATATTATTTCCTGCTTATATCCTTTAGATAAAGAGCCAACATTATCAGTCTCCCTTTAAAAACATGTTCCTATTTCATTGAAATTATTCTCCCAACAGTCAGCTTATTGAAATAAGCATTACAGACACAAGCTGTAGTGTGTATTTAAAAAATATATTTAGTAGGGTAACTGAAAAATACACAAAAACAGCAATACTTAAGTCCAATGATATCTAAAAATACTGATAATGAAATGACATGAGTGTGAGCTCCACCAGTACTTATACATAAACGCTTAAAGTGATTTCCTAGCATCACTTTTTTTTTTATTGTGGTAACAACAACAACAACAAATGCATAACAAGAAATCTACCTTCTTAACAAATTTTAAAGTATACTGTACAGAATTGTTACCTAATATGCACAGTGTTATGCAGCGTATCTCTAGGAGTTTTTCCTTTCTGTATGACTGAAATTCTATACACATTGACAGCACCTCCTCATTTCTCCTCCTTCCAGGCTCCTGGCAACACTTCCAGTTGCCACTTTTTTTTTTTTTTTGAGTTGGAGTTTCGCTCTTGTTGCTCAGACGGGAGTACAATGATGCAATCTCAGGACATGGCAGCTTCTGCCTCCAGGGTTCAAGCCATTCTCCTGCCTCACCCTCCCAAGTAGTTGGGATTACAGGCCTGTGCCACCATGCCCAGCTAATTTTGTATTTTTAGTAGAGACAGGTTTCTCCATGTTGGTCAGGCTGGTCTCAAACTCCCGACCTCAGGTGATCCACCTGCCTCAGCCCCCCGAAGTGCTGGGATTACAGGTGTGAGCCACCGTGCCTGGCCCAGTTGCCAGTTTTAATGAATGATCTTTTATTTAATAGTCTGTATTTCTAGAGCTCTTCATAAGTACCTATTCCCATTGTTATGAATTTATTTTTGTTTTGAGTTGTTTTTACTAAATAAATATTTCCAGACTCTTCAAAAGCTTTCCAGGGATGATTAGCCTTTTTAAATTTTTTTTTACTTCTTTGTTATCTGCTGTTTCTGTTATAAAACATAATTCTTAGTTAGCAATTTTAATAAGAAGAAGTAACAGAAAATATAATTGGTACATCTTTGTGTATACATTGCATTCTTTAATCTCTGCATCTGGTCTCAAGGTAAAAGGCTAATTTTACTCTGTCTACAAAATAGTTTGATAAGGTATTCCTTGATGTCTATCTGTGCATAATGGTATCATTTCCAGTTGGCTCTGAATACTAGTTGGTGGGATAAGACTCCTAAAAGTAGTAATCTATTCTTTGCCTGAATCTTGGCTTCTTAGTGTTTTCTACAGGAATTTGCTACCACTACTATGTCTGTCTTTTCTATTCCAAATAATTTATATTCTGACCAACCTCAGTAGCCTTGTAGACTTTGCCTTCATTTTTGTTTATAAAAAATCTAAACATGGTTGTGTTTGTATGGTTCACAGGTCTGTCTACTTCCATTCCATTTTCTCACAAAAAGCTCACCAGAGCAAAGAAGAAGACTGTTGGCATTCTCCCAAAAGCTGTTCCCTCACCATATTACAAAGGGCTTAAAGAAGAAGAAAGCTACCATAAAAAGTCTTAAATTACCCCATCCTAAAAATTGTTCTCAATACTGTTAATAAGATGGACACTGTATAAGAATTCAAAGGCTTTTGGAACAGGCAGACATAACATAGAATCCAGGGTCATCATTTGGTCATTGTGCAATCAAGTGAAATAATATTCTTGACTTTCAATTTTGTCATTTTTGAAAAAACAGTAACAAAATCAATCTGACCAATAATACTATCAATTCTCTATTGTGAGAACTAAGTTATATGCATATTTAAAGTACCTGGCATGGTGCCTGGGCAGAGTAAGTGCTCAACATGTATAAACACCTTTCCTTTCGTGTTCTTACTTCAGAATCCTGACTTGTTTTAGCAGCGAGTAAGAGAGACCATGAAGGAGATGAAGAGGAGATTAGAAAAGATGTTGCTTTCAAACAAGGTCTACATGTGGGCAGTGCTCAGCTTTAAGTAGAACTATTTGGACAGATATTGACACATGTACCCAGAGCCAGGTTAAAGGATGGGTCAGCTGATATATTGGAGATACCAAATCACCACTAGAATTAATTAGCGATATGGTACATATGCAACTCCTTTTATGAGTGGCAAAATGTAAAAATGATCAATTCCTTGAATTGCAACTCAAAATTACTCTGGGTCAGAATCAACCTATTTCCACTAGCTATTCTGAAGTATGCCCCTGTAAGTACATGGCCCCTGTAAGGACTGGCCCTGGCCACCAACCCTGAGACTAAAGTCTGTAGTTGTTGTCAGCTGAAATGTTAACACTGACTAGAACACATGGTATATGATATTTGTTAAGAGCCAGTGACTTATATCCAAAGTTTAAACACAGATAGGTTTCTAAAGATACGATCTGGTTCTAAAACATCTCAAATGTAAAACTGAAGATAGAAACCACAGAAAAATGGAAAATGTTTTGTAGGCATTAATATATAAGAGATAGAGAAACAAAGAGTGAAGAAAAAATTTAAGTTCTAGAAACTTGTAACTATATCCATTGAAATCACTTATTGCTTGAGAATGCAGTGACTAATGCTGTCCATGTGACAGTACAGATGAGTGATAATTTCAGATAAACTGTTATATTGCTTTTAATGTATATCATAAATTCCTCATTTTGAATATAAAGAGAAATACATGTGGAACAAATACTTCAAGAATATTGAAGAGAAGGGATGACACTCACATGTCTTAATCCTACCCAGTGTATTTTACTGAAGGATATTTTAGTCCATAGATATTTATTCTACTTTTTGTTCAAAGAAACTCAGAGAACAGACATAATTGCATTCATATACCTATATGCTTTCATATACCTAAATGCCTACATATACATAATCACATACCTAAATATAAGTATACTCAAGATATAAATAAATTAAAAAGAGATAAAAAAGCCAAATTATAGGAACTTATAATAGCAAATGGATATAAAATTTTAAGTATTATAATTAAACAGAGGTTGGAAACAATTTTGAAAACGAAGAACAAATTTGTAGAAATTATTCTACCCGACTTCAACACTTATAAAGCTTCCATTATCAAGACAGTTTGATATTGGCATAAAAATAGACAAAATAACCAATAGACAGTATATATGCACAGAAATGGACCTACATGGATACATGTCAATTGACAAAGATGCAAAGGCAATTCAGTGATGAAAACAGACTTTTAAACAAATTGTGCTGGAACAGCTGAATATCCAAGGACAAAAATTTGCAAGGCTTTGAGCCTAGCAGTGGCATGTGATTAATGCAGGGAATGGGTTACAGAGGATGAGAGCTTCTGACACAGGTCCCCATTTGTGCTTAGCTTGGGACTGATGAATTCAATGCCTTCCTAATCATTTGTCCACTTCAGTCCAAGGACTGACTCTGTGGAACTGACTGCCAAGAAATAAATATCTTAGCTCCAAATCAATCATTGCAGACAATCTATTTTATTAGTTTGTATCTCTCAGGGCAGATCTTTACAACACATATGAAGGTGACTTTGTTGTTTTGTGCATTAAGTTTTAAATGCTTTTGTAGGAGCAAAATATGGAAAGCTGAAAGAATAGGTTACAAAGAACCAAAAAAAGCTGAAAGAAAGGACATTTGGAGAGAGAAACACAGGGTGATGGAAGTCTATATGTAAGGCTATAAATATTCAATTCACTTATAATTACTAAATAATAGTATTACAAATTATAATTTTTAATGAGGAACTTCATTAAATCTATTGCAAAAGTTTTAAATACATTGACTTTGTCACTTATTATTAGATTAATAGGTAAAATTGCAAACAGACTTTATAGTCAATTCAGAGGAATAATAAGTGGATTAAACATGTAGGGTGCAAATTGTAGTGGGGTTTTTAGCATGATAATATTTACTTCTGAAAATCTTTTATTTGGTTTGCCAAATTGTAATTTACATTAATACTTTCATTACTGTGTTGGAGTTTGGGTTAGGTTATTTATCCTTTTCTTTTTTTTTTTTTTTTGGTGACAGAGTCTTGCTCTGTCACCCAGGCTGGAGTGCAGTGGCGCAGTCTTGGCTAACTGCAACCTCTGCCTCCTGGGTTCAAGTGATTCTCCTGCCTTACCCTCCTGAGTATCTGAGATTACAGGCATCCCACCATGCCCGGCTAATTTTTGTATCTTTAGTAGAGAAGGGGTTTCACCATATTTGGTCAGGCTGGTTTCAAACTCCTGACCTTGTGATTTGCCTGCCTTGGCCTCCCAAAGTGCTGGGATTACAGGCATGAGTCACCGTGCCCAGCCTACCCTAACCATTTTTTAATAGATACAGTGTGTTGTATTAGAAACAATGTATATGCATGAGTTGAGTATACTTATTATTAAAAATGTGTGTGTGTGTATTTTATGGGGGAGGGTTTATGTTATACCAAAGATTGTAGTTTTTGCAAGTTTCTGCACCAGATTGGGGAAAAATCAGGCAAAAGTGGTAGAAAAAAAGGCTTTCATAGTATTCTATCCAAAATGATCTGAGGGAGGGTAAAGGAAAAAGATTAATTTAACCAAAACATCTTGGCTGTACCCAGGAATTCCCTCTCCTAAGGTAGAACCTAAGTGGGATGCAAACTTTTGAATGGAAAAAGTAAGGAACAAGACTACTGAGTAGTGGTTGCAGCACAGACTTTTGGAATGAAAGACATAAATTCAAATATTAGTACCACCACTGAGAGGCTGTTCAGACTATGGGCAATTTACTAAACTTCTCTGTGTCTCCATTTCTTTATCTGCAAAATACAGATGGTAATGGTACCTATCTCCCTGGGTTGTTATGAGGATTAAGTGAGATAATAAATATAAAGTGCTTGGCACAATGCCTAATACCTAGGAAAATGCTCAACAGTGTGTAGCCATTTTATAAATAAAAGCAGGTCTCCCATGGGAGCACAGAAGTTCATAACAAAGGACTAAAGCTTTGACCTGTGGGGGGATTGATAATTGGCTTTTTTTTTTTTTTTTTTTTTTTTTTTTTTTTTTTTTTTTTTGAGACGGAGTCTCACTCTATCACCAGGCTGGAGTGCAGTGGCCTGATCTTGGCTCACTGCAACCTCTGCCTCCCGGATTCAAGGGATTCTCCTGCCTCAGCCTCTTGAGTAGCTGGGACTACTGCCACCACACCCTGCTAATTTTTTGTATTTTTTCTACAGACGGAGTTTCACCATGTTAGCCAGGATGGTCTCCATATCCTGACTTTGTGATCCGCCTGCCTCGGCCTCCCAAAGTGCTGGGATTACAGGAATGAGCCACTGCGCCCAGCCAACTAACTGGTTTTTACATGAAATCCACCGTAAGGCACAAGTAGTGTTGGTCAGCTGACAGCTTAAGCTATCGTGTCTAATAAATTAGCCGTTAGCCACGTCACTAAATTCAAATTAACTGAAATTAAACAAAATAAAAAATGCAGTTCCTCAGTCACAGTAGCCACATTTCGATTGCTCACTGGCCACATGTAGCTAATGGATATGACATTGAACAGTGCAATAGAAAAATCATCCTTGCAGCAAGTTCTGCTGGACAACACTGGCTTCGAAGTTTCATTTGGGTTGAACGTCAAGGTAACATTCTTGAATAGCTGGTGACTTTAACTGATGTCCACATCAAAACTAACTTCCCTTCTACTCTTTATCTTTTATTTTAAAGAATCCGAGGCTTATCAAAAGTCTTTCCTGATATTTGGTGCAATTTTTCAAGCTGTTAGAGCATTTGTGATCACTGTTATATCAGTGCATGTGAATACATTCAGAGAGATTCTATAAAGGAGGCTGTCCTTGCTTTTCTTGATTGAGTTTTTGAATTCTATCATTAGCCTCAACATCTCTGTAATTATTCATATCTGGTTATTAACATGTTATTTCCACACTACTCCTCCTCCTTGTCTCCTCCCTCACCCCTACATTCTGAATTGGAAGCTGGGGAGACCATGAGATTCTTAAAGTGATCATTATTTTGCTAGCAGCTGGTTCATAACAGTCCCAGTTTTGAGAGCTAGGTGACAAAATCTGTTTCTGTGGCTGCCTTGTTCTACTTATATTGCTAATGGATCACAAGTCTTGGGACAAAGTGATGTTATACATTGTAGTGTCTGCAGGGCAGCACTTGATGGTATGCTGGGAAGCATCTAAATGTAACATGTGTAGCCAATGCATTTACAGTCATTAGTTAACCAAGCAGCCCATGTGCCTGTTTCAGCTCCCTGACCCACATTTCATCCATGCTCTGCTGTTTTTCTCCTGCAGGGTTATTTCCTGAGTAAATCCCAGAGCTTATGAGTCCCCCAGCAGAGAGCTCTGTTCTGACCTCCCTAACCAGGCAGTTTCACCTGCTGGGCTAGTGTTTTTCTGCTTCCTAGTCAATCTGTTAAGATTTTAGCAGAAGATACTTGGATACCTTTTAACAAAACATATGGAAGATTGTAATTATTTTGGCCCAGTACAATTTTAGAATTGAGAGAGCAAGGAAGAGGCGCAAATCTTCTGCTCATAAATAATCAAATCTGTGGGCACTTTAAAAAGCATTCTGTGCAGCAAGAGAATTTACGTGCCACATTTCACCCTTGGCACACTTTCCAAATGAATTGTTCAAAGAGAAGTTATATTAGGACAAATAGAAATGACGACCAGGACCAGATGTGGATTTTTAGTTAATATTTATGCAACACCCAAAGGGAAGATAGTATTACACAATAAACTAAAAATGTCTTAGGCAAATAAGGAAATCTTTACCCTGAGGAACTGGCACTGCAAAGGTATGAATTATACAACAAAGGACTGGGAATGCAGAACAAATGCAGGGTAGGTCGGGGCTACTATAAAAAGGAATTCATTGAGGAAGTGGTGAGGTAGCAGATGTGTGGAACCTACTTCAGGAAAATAAGGGCTTAGCACTTTTTTGGCCAGTATTGTGTCTAAGGTAGAAAATTCGAGCCAACCATCCTAATTTCCTTCATCTGTGGAGAGCAACAGTAGCTTTAAATGGACCGTACACATATTCAGAACGGATGCCGCAATCTCACGTTGAATAAGTACACCTTGATAAACGAAAAAGCTATGTCCCCAGATTTTAAATGATCTTCAATGATAGTGATGACATCTTTAATCTGGTTTTCCTCCTAAAGTTGTTCAAGGAAGGTAGAAAATGCAGGAATTGGCGGCTTCTCAGCCCTTGGAGAGCAATCTGAAAAAGACCATGGCTTAATGCTCTGGAAGGATATTGAAACCTACATTAAATTATAATAGAAAAATTTGTTAAAAAGCAACTGGATTTCTTGAACACAGCTGGGTTTTCAGCCTTCCATTTAACAGGGAATGCTAGACGTGCCGCTTTACAACACATCTCCCAGTCACCCAGGCTTCCAATTCAGAGGCATTAGGATGTGGGGAGAGGAGAAAAGGAGGAGATGGAGGAGTGCATAAAATTTATTTAAAACTATTGGAGCCATTGCCCAGCATGGTGGCTCACATCTGTAATCCCAGCACTTTGGGAGGCTGAGGCGAGCGGATCTCTTGAGGTCAGGAGTTCAAGACCAGCGTGGGCAACATGGTGAAACTGCATCTCTACTAAAAACAAAAAAATTGGCCGGGCGTGGTAGCACACCCCTATAACTCCTGCTACTGCTGAGGCAGGAGAATCACTTGAGCCTGGGAGGCGGAGGGTGCAGTGAGCCAAAACAGAGCTAGGCCACTGCACTCCAGCCTGGGCGACAGAGCAAGACTGTCTCAAATTAAATAAATAAATCAAATTTTAAAAGTAAAATAAAACTACCAGAGCCTTAAAAATGAACACAGCTCTGTAAAAGGCTTACAAGTTTTTAGCATGCATAACCCAAAGCTCTCTAATATTTTTATATCTCTGAGTCCTCTTAATAATTGAAGAGAGCTGTCCATGTGACTCCCCATCAAGGGTATTCCTGCAAACTTGATACATCCTGATCAATTGTGAACCTGCTGCCTTCCTCTCTCCTTGGTTAATATTTCACCCTATTTAACAATGATAATAATAAATCAGTGATGAAAATTTGTGGATTTTCTAGCTGTCACATAGTTTCTCCTAAGCATATTTGTTTTGTGCATTTGTTAACATCTTTTTAAAGTTTCTTCTACATGTCTGGATGTTAGAAGCTCTGGTTCTGGGTATTATGTGGAAAACAAGAATGCCAGGATCCCTGCCCTCATGGAGCTTCCATTCAGTGGTGCTTCCTGATACCAATACATACTACAAAGAAACTAATACATGGAGGTTGGATAGAGATTGATGGGGGAGAGCATACTTTATTTCTGAGGTTATGGCATTTGAGCTAAGACCTAAATGGTGAGAAGGAGCTAGAGAAGGTCTGAGGAGAAGCACCTTATGCAGGAGGAAGAAACAGTGGGAAGTTCCTGAGGAGAAGGATGTCTACGTTGTACACATATGTGCACAACGTGAAGGGGGAGGAGTGGTCTGGGCGAAAGGAAGGCTTGGCTAGCCATGGCAAGAATTAGTTTTATTAGCTGTATAACAGGAAGTTGTTGGATATTTAAAAATACAACAGAAAGTTGTGGAACATTTAAAAATCGGGGATGTATAGGTTTTCAAAAGGAACTTCTGCCTAAAGTTAAAATTGGGGAAGGGACGAATTGCAGTGGTAGAAGTATGGAGACCACTTAGAGGGCTACTGCATTTGTGTATGCAGGAGAGGTGAGTGGATCACTTGAGGTCAGGAGTTTAAGACCAGCGTGGACAACATGATGAAACCCAGTCTCTACAGGAGATGAGGGTAACTGGGCTGTGGACTCAAGTAGTAAAGACGTGATAAGATGTGTTTTGGAGGCAAGTGTCTAGGTTTTTGTTAATAAGTAAAATGAAATGAGGAAGCTAGAAAGCATAGTAATAATGACATACTAGCTAACACATTTTTTTGCACTTTCCAGGTCCCTTTTAAGTGTTTTACCTATGTTAACTATTTTAATACTCACGATAGTACTCATAAGATAGTACTATCATTACCACCGTTTTACAGATTAGAAAACAGAGTCACAAAGAGGTTGAGTGACTGGCCAAAGATCACCCGAATAATAATAGCAGAGTATGCACTCAAGCATAAACATCTGATTCCACAGTATGTGTTCTTTCTTCAGTGACCAGATGCATATTTTATATATACTATACATATCTCAGCATGTAAGTGCACTGGAGAGACAGAACATCATGACGGACTGATACAATTTTCAAAATTTGCAACAGTGAGACAAGGTTATGGGGAAAAAGGGTAAAAGATCACTTCCTAACTGTAAAGATGTAATTTCTTTTATTTTTGTTCACATATATTTGTCCAGGGCACAAAAAATGTGCTACTGTGGATGGCATAATAGGTATAATCTGAATAAATATTCATCATCTTATCTGTGTGTATCCAATACAGATTTCTCAGATTTCCTTGTGAAATCAGGAAGATACGCAGCTTTGGTCTACAGAAGCCCAAACCACGGTACTTTCTTTTCAGGCCACTGCCGGACACCCAGGGGGCTAAATTTCTTGCCACAGTTTTGGAGAGCTTGCTGGTTAGGTGCTGCTCTTGGAACCAGTCGGCACGCATGGAAAAGACCTGTCTTCCACACCTCGTGGTTACTATGCAGCAGGGGGCGCTGCAGTAGTGTTCATTGCGGTCCACCGGAGCCACTCCCCCGGCCAGAAAGGCGAGGAGCCGGGAGGAGGTGTGTCAGGCAGCCCAGGGTCCTCCTTAGTCTTGCAACGTTAGTACCCAGAGCTTGTTCTACACAGACCATTCTACACCATATTTCATCATGTTGGATGCTTTCCATCCATTCCTGCCTCCGAGCGGAAAGGAAAGGCATTATTAGCTTCCCGCCTAACTAGGTTGAAGCATAGTGCTGTACCGGCTTGCACTAGAGGTTTTCTCTCCTCTGTGTTCTCAGGGTCAACCTGACAGTCCCCCTGAAACCACGAAGGGGTCCCCGGGAAGCCGCTGAAGGGTGTATGTGTCTTTTTCCCTTTCGGGGATCCTTTCTTTTTAACCTAACTGAAGGAGGGAACATTTCTCTCCCTATGCGTCTTTCCATTGACATTGGGACCAACCTTAGGCTAAGAGTTGAAATCCTCTCTCCTTCAAGCTAAGTTGCCTCCAAGCTCTCCAACACGACCTCCACCTGCCCCATTTAGGCTCACACACCCTGTGCGTAAGAGATCGCCCGTGTGTTTGTGGCAACCAAAGCTGCAGCAGTGGCCAAACCTGTTCTTCCTCTCCCAGGCTCAGAACTCTCTCCAGCTGACCGGACTTACGCCTGGCAGCTCTTGGCACACGCAGCGCTGTGGCTGAGACTCAGCTGTGCCAGGCGCCGCCAGGCAGCAGCGGGGCAAGCGACCACCTCCCTCTCGGCCTCCTTTCCCCGGCTTCCCCTCCCAGGCCGCACTGTAGCTACTCCTTTGGGCTGTCTTCCAGCCGTCGCCTTTGGGTCCCGGGGGCTTTCCAGAGTGAAATCGAAGGTGAAAGAAACAAGAGGGCGGGAGACGGGTAGGAGGAGCTTCCAGGCCGGGGAGGGTGGGAGGCGCCTCCAGCCTGTGGGGCAGGGTGGGCGGAGCATTCCGGGAGGATCTGGGTGGAGAAAGGGGCTGGGCCAAGCCGGGATGGTGGGTTGGTCACGCAGGCGCGGGGGGCCGCGTCGGGATCCCCACGCGGGAGCTTCTGGAGTCTCCAGCCACCGCTTCTCACTTCATTGGAGAAGGGAGCTGGGGTTGGGGCCGGGAGGGAGCTAATAAACAGTGAATGTGTAGCAGCCGCCTTGGCGGCTGGAGTCCGCCCGAGCGACACCGGAGCAGTGCGCCGGGGAGGCGGCGAGGGGAGGCGGTTCGCCTCGTCCCTCCCACCCGCGCCTCTTTCTCTCTCTTCCTGCAGCTGGTCCCAGAGCCCGGCTCGGTCTGGTCCCTC
The DNA here is from genome assembly GCF_009761245.1 of Sapajus apella. Lineage (NCBI taxonomy): Eukaryota > Metazoa > Chordata > Mammalia > Primates > Cebidae > Sapajus > Sapajus apella. Next base: position 41,557,384 of record NW_022436942.1, read on the forward strand.
TGCCCCATCTCGCACCCTTCCACCTCCTCCGAGTCCCAGTCCTCACCTAGGACGCCCCAAACTGCCATGGGTTAGGGTGGGGACCGCGACCCGCGCGAGAGACCAGCCCTGCGCTTCCGCCGGGGGACGCGGAGCCCGAACGCCGCTCGCCGCTCGCGGGCGCCGGGTATGGGGAGTGCGGTGTGAGCCCGCACCCGGGGAGGACGCAGGAGCTGCGGAGCCGGGCGCGAGGAGGAGGAGAGGAGTCGTGGAGTGGAAGGACCCGAGGGAGGGAGGGTGGGGAAGCGAGAGAAAAGTGAAGCTGGGAGGAGAAGGCGGCGGAAGGTGGGGATTGATGCTTCTGTTTTTTGTTGCCGCTGCTGCCCTCGCGCTGGGAGCCGAGCCGGAGGGAAGGCGGTGGAGAGATGATTGCAGAGTTGGTGAGCAGCGCTCTGGGGCTCGCCTTGTATCTCAACACCCTGAGTGCGGATTTCTGCTATGATGACAGGTAAGGGGCCGAGAGGAAGGGGCGACGGGCTGCAGGGGGCACACTCCGAGGTGGCTCAGAAGCTTCCCGCTTTAAGGCTCGAAGTGCGTCTTGGAGGAACTGGTTCAGCGCCTGATGGTTCGGGCGACACGTAAACATTAACACCTAAAGCAGACACCGGGGACGTGAGCGCGCCGGGCGGGCCGAGGGAGTTTCCGTTCCTAGTTTGCAGCAGGTTCTCTCCTTTGCTTCTCGGCTGTTGGCAGACGCTTGAGTTTCTTAGCGGAAATCCCGGCAATTTGGGAAACTGTTTAATGAACATATTAAATAAAAAAAGTCTTAGGTATTCCATGTTGCAACAAAAGCCCATTAAATGATTTTACATCTGGGTTAGGAGGAAGCCACTCCTGGATCCCTGATAGATCCTCCCCATCCCGTTTCCTTTTATTGATGGGACACTTTTATTTCCCGAAGTTAAAACACACATTTGATAGTTGCCAAAATTGTGGAAAGAGATCGTTCTCTGCTTTAACTTTCCCTTTTAATGTGTACAGACTTTTACTTTGAGCCAAAATAATGCTGCTGATGGTCTCTCCCGCCTCCCTAGCCTCCTTCACCCATTCTTGGGGCAGCACTTTATAAAAGCTTCGGCTTTCATTTCTGTTTGGGACTTGTACATTAGACGTTAGTGATTCTTTTGTGCTAATTGGAGAAGACGCCCTAGAGACTGAAGTTGTCTTCTGCATTTAGGCTAGTTTGGGTGGCTAATGAGACCTGAACTGTATTGTCAAAGAAACTGCATCGATTTCTGGAAAATGTCACAGTTGTATTGGTGTCTCTACCCATCTTTTAAACGTTATTAGTGTTTAGAAACTGATGAAAAGCTCCTATATCCATTAGGGAAAATTGCAATTTGTGTCTTTCCGGTGCCTTAATCTGATTACAATTAAAACAGATGCATAATTAAAATATATTAGGGATAACAGCACGCCTGGCCAAACTTATTAACCGTCCTGGGGTGTTTCATGCTCCATTGAAATTAAACCATCCAAAAAGTGAGCACAGATTTACTTTGACAGCTTTTCAGCAGCCTCTCTGGGCTATGGAAAGTGAATGGATCCCCAGGGTTAGGGCGAGGCAGTGAATGAACTTAAGCAAAGTGGTTGATAGTGAGGGGAGGCGAAGACAGAATCCTCTCCTGGTCGTAATTAGCCACATTCTGTACTCTCTGGCGTGCCCATTTTCCTGCTAAAAGGAGGTTCACGTCTCTTTTAAGAAATCATCTGATAATAGGTACCAGAACATCCAGCAAACCCGTCTTAATGCATTTTATGTAGAGCCTATCAGAGGCTAGTTGATAGAGAGCCACTGTTAGACATACATTTTTTCTTAACTTTTATGCAGCATACTGATTTTAGCAACTACACAACATGCTCTGAGAAATGGTCTGTAGGAGCGAGGTGAACTTCTGTTCTCTCCAATTTTGTGTAATGGTGCACCTGCTATTTCCTGCATATTGGTGGGAAAAGCCCTTGCTTCCAAAGATGGGTGACTTTTTACTAAAACCAGCTCAGGGGTCAGTATGGGCAGTTACTGGCTCTCTTGGGGGCGGTTTGAAGAGTAAGCATTTAAACCAAGAATAAAGAGTTTATTTAAAAAAAGAAACTTAACTATAGTAATGCAACCTCTTGTAGAAACTGTGATAAATCAAGTGTTCCTATTATATGCCTTTGTTAATTGCTATCTAATCGTTAAGAAAGTACATATCAGTAGAACCATTCTTTAAAAATCAAAGCTGAATTTGGATATACATTTTTCTATAGGTCTAATTGTTCTTTGCTCTTGAGTCATCAGTTAGAAGTGTTAGGACTGGACTTTGTAACTTGGAAGAATGGTGTGAGTGTAATGATAAATTAGTTGTGCTTTGATGGTTGGCAGTTGTAAGTTTTTCAGATGCAATAGGTTAGAGTGTTAAAATTTGTGACTTCCATCTTGTAGCTACATAGGTAAATTGAGTATGATTATTTGCCCATATCATTTTATTGATAGCATGCTCAATGTGATACATAGTTTATATTGATATAATGTTGAGGACCTATAAGTGTGAATTATATTTTGCTACAAATTGAAAAGTGTATTTTACACTGACTTATTAGCAGAACTCCATATGCAATCACATTCTTAGAATGTGAAATCTTAAAAGTAGCAAACTTTGTTTTTTTTATCCTAGAAATTATGAGACACATAAATAGGAGCACTGAACTTATTTGTTGTATGCACAGCCTGTTCAAGTGATTTGTTGCCAAGGTACGCTATAGATTGTGGCTTTTCTGATATATTTTCTAGCTAACTACTGTAACTCACTGTTATGTGAAGGGGGAAGAGAACTGGGGAGCCAAGTATAAACTGAAGGATGATGATAATTTGTTTATTTCCACTACTCCATTTCAGATGCAAAGATTCATGTTTAAAACGTTGCTTAAACTAGATCTGTGGATTCTGCTGCCCCCCCGGGAACTTTTGTGCAATACAGTTCTATAAGGAGAGGACAATGCTGGAAGTGAAGGGAGCAGGCTTAAGGGAGATGGCTCTTATTCCTGACTTGCTTCACTAAATCATTATTGCTGTGGTACTTCTCAAAGTTATCATTTCTTTTAAATATAGTGATTAAGTTTACTTTATAAACTATATATAATTTCTTTCCGTGTTTGATGTAGCTTGGTTGAAATTAAATGGTAACATGAAACTTTCTTTCAGCAAAATCAATTTCTCTATGGTAAAATTTAATATTTCACAAGTGTTTCTGTGCTAAACTTAAGAATATGCCTCTGATGTGATGAAACAAACAGTGGAAGAGAAGAATTCATAGTATCTGATGAAAAATGGTGTATGGTTTCAGCTTCATCCTCACTCCCCTTGCCTTCAATCTAGTATTGAATCTTAAGTTGTGATTAGAGGAAAATTGAAATTAAAAATATGCAGTTTTTTTTAAGTGATGTTGTATGATTCTTTAAAGGATATTCTCTTATTTTCTGAAGAAAATTTGGTGTTTAGGTCAGTGGAAAAACTTGCTGACCCAAACTTCTCTGCTTTCTTATATGTTTGTTGAGTTTGACATGACATCATTTTTTCTTATCCTTTTTAATAACACTATTATGAGTTTCTTATGGAGATAACACTATGAGAGGAGTCAGTTTACTTCAAAGCAGACAAAGGTAAACAAACCATAACTGTTCCAAACTTCAGAAGTCTGATTTCCCTTTACACATGTCATCTAATTGGTGACATGCGCTTTTTATACATAGACAAGTAAATAAGATAATGCAACTTTTACATGCTTTAAATCCTCACATGAGTAAAATAATGTATTAGTTTGTAAAGAAAGACAATTTGCATGTTTGGAAGTAGAAAATGTATTGGTGACTCCTCTGAAAATTTTTCTTATTGCCCATTTTGCATGTGTTAAACCCAATGATCATTAATTTTACCTATAGGTCTCTTAGCAGTAATTGTGCAGTAATTTTTTGAAACTTGGAGAAATAACTACAAGGTAGAAATATCTACTATGGAATTAAAAATACATCAAGCTCTTAATAATACACTCCTAGTTAGCTTTTCATTTGTGTATAAATGTAAATCTCAGTTTTTAGAAACAGTTAAATTTTTCTTTATAATGAGTTTGATTAATGTTACTTAAAATGAGGAAATGAAATTTAAGACATATTAACACTTTTTTTTAAAAAAAGTGCATTCTTTCTAAAGATATTCAACTATTATTTTTGCTTGATCTTTTAATGTTATTGTTAGTTTGGATTTTTGACCTGGTATGATAGGAATCCCTTGTGAAATAATCACTCTGTTAACTTATCTTTAAAAAGTTCTCTCTAATAGACTTGTCTTTGAGCAATCTGACATTGTTATCTTAAGATTCCAATATGTGTAACTACTGAAGGCAGGCCTGGTATCAGTAAAAAGCATGTTTAGAAAGAATTACTATATAATTAAGTAAGAGAGAAGCTCTCTTTGTGTAGGTGATTGTCTTATCAAGTTATTATTATAAGAAACCACTGTGTACAGGAGTATTGTCTTACTCTTCAGTTTCCTTCCCAGTTTGCACTGGAATACAAGTTAAGAGTTTAGAAATTATTTTAGGTGGCATTTCATTTTTTTTTTTTTTTTTTTTTTTTTTTTTTTTTTCCCTAAGCATCTAGATACTGCATAGAGAACAAAGCATTTCATTTTCTAGCTAAATTTTGGTTGTTTAGACAAATTTATTTGGAAAGAGTTCATTTTGGTTCTTTGATTAAGTATATCTCATCAGTAAATTAAAATGAGGTGAAGTCAGTATGAACTGCTTTACCTCCGTTGAGCCTGTCACATGATGTTTATCATAGTAATTGACCCACATACAGGCATTGAATGGACATGTGCAAATGCCGTAGGGAAAATTGCCATCTGTCTCTTAGTTGTTTTCATACACACATATACATGCACGATCATTAATTTACATTTACATTGGTGATTCTATGGCCTGTTTTGTCATTTGCACTTAGTTCTTCAATGCTAATGTGCCCCTATGGTAATACTAAACTCTCTTCTGCTGTAATTTTGAAATAGCAACAACCTTTTGGATTCTGACATGCATTAGGAGCACATTCAGTTTGTCTTTCTAATCGTTTTGTTGCTGCTCAGCACACTGAAAGCAATTTTTAAAAATACCTGTAGTGGTACAGCTGTTTTTCATAGGCTAAAGGTGCATTAGCTCTAAAGCAGGCACCTTTTTAATATTAGGAAAGGACAAAGTTTACCCTTAAGGCCCTCGAAAAATCTGTGGCTGACAAACCTACTTTCTTACAACTTTATTATACGCATCTGAATTTTGTGCCTAAAATTTATTTTACTCATCTAAATTTATTATACTTATCTAAATTTATACTCGAATAAATATTGGTTCTCTCTCAGGAGCATAGTATTGTATCAGCTTTGGATACTTATTTTAATGGCTTCACAAAAGTGACAGGTGTAGCAGCCTCCAAGGAAAGGAACAGTGGGTTATTGAATGTAAAGACCTCTCCTCTATAAATAGCTGACTTCATTTAGGAGCTTAGTTTGTAACAAAAGTCGAGGGATATTTCAGCAGGACTGCATAGCTTCTATTTTTCTTTGGGTGAAAAAGGCATACTATTGTGAATAATTGCTGGTGTAATTGCATACAGTGCTAAATAGTTTCTTTGAAGATATGATTTGTATGTGCTTTTGAGGAATAAACTGTTATATTCCATAATTCGCTGATTATGAATATTACTAGATATGGCATTCTTTGTATATGTGGTGCGTAACACAACTACAGCATTGCTCACCTTGTTCACAAGCATCACACCAAACATGGTGCTTTCTTACCTGTACTTCAGCAGGTACTGTACAGGGTTTGAATCTGGGAGTCTGATGATAGATCTATAAACATGCTGATAGGTTGACCTTTGGCTGGTGGAATTCCACTTGAATTTGTCTCTTTATTGTTACCTTTTAATTTTTTTACTCGTGCTTATTTTTATTGATACTCATCCTTAAAATTTTTCATTGGGACTCTGTTAGCTTCTTTTCTAAAACATTCACTCCTGAGATTCATGATTGGTACTTTGGCTTGGCCTTATTTTGGGTCTGTCCTTACTGGTGCTTTATTCATACACGCGGAAGCTTTGGAATGCCTTTTCTAAATGCCTTTCCTACGCTCAGTTGTTTTTCTTCGATGTCTGAATTCTTTGGACTGAGTAGATTTGCCTCAACTGGTCATAGGGATTAAAGATTTTTGCTTCAAAGATTTTTGGCCTTATTTTCAAGGCAGTTAATTCCAAAAAGATGCGGCTCTACCAAATTTCTATCGCGCCCTCTTCTCTTTTTTCCCTGTTTACCTTTTCAATCACATTTGTCAGTTTTTTTGATACCCAAGGTTTCTAAAATAAAAGGTATAAATGTTTGTTTCAGTCTTTTAGAAGCATTTTGGGATTGGTTTTTTGGGTTTACAACTTTGACTTTTTTTTTTAATGCAGGTAAATGGGAAACAATTAAGGAAACTTATCTATGTAAACCAGAGAATTTTGAAAAAGGTGGAAGTACTGAAATAATTGTTTTCAGGATTCTACATTAAAAGTTTATTATCATTTTTAGAGTAGTTTATTTTATTGAAGGACATTCATAAGTTCCGTTAATTTGAAAAACTAGAGATTAATGTTTTAAAGATGAGATAGAGGTTTTGATTTATGCATGCCTAAAAAATTAATATGGAAAAGAGATGAGAATCGAAAATATGAACTTCGGATTTAGATTCCACTTTTGTGGAATTAAATGAAATTAAATGTGTATTTACTTTCTTCGAAGGTTATTTCTATACCACATGGCTTGAGGGTAGTGCCACTGTATCCATTTTAGACATACCTTAGTATTTGGCAGAGGAGATGCTATTTGCTTATGATGATTCGATATAGGCTTTTGTTTCTTGATTTCTTTGCTGGGGCATTTTGTTATGGTGGAGTGAGACCTGGTATGAAGCGTGGCACAGCATGTAGTTATAGTTAAGGTGACTGTCTAAATTACATGATTTCTGAAATGAAACACACGTTAGTACCCTTGGAATAGCAGCTGTATGTTAGGTATTGCTTTGTCTTTGATGATTAATCTTCATTTTCGTGAAATTTATTTTAAAAGTATTCCTCAGGAGCTTTAAGTTAAAAAAAAAAACAGGTTTAGTACAGGCATATGATCACAGCATATGATAAAAACATTGCCTTGTGGTAAGGAAATTGATTGAGATTTAAAACTGAAAAATTCACGACTTTGGATAATGAAAATGCCCTTTTCCTAATTGTGATTCCAGAGATTATTGATTTCCGTAGAAGTAGACAATTTTGACCGTACTAGCCTAGGAATTCTCACTTGACATCATTTAGAAGTATTTTAACTTCAAAGGATGTGTTATTTGCTGAAGAGTGGCCACTGGGGCGCAATATGGCTCTTGACATTTTGAACAGTGTTAAATGATGGGACTGAAGTATTTCAAACAGCTATGTTTCAACATTGTTTAAAAATCCGGTGGGAAGAATGGCAGTCCATATAACCCTGCATACTTGGAATTCTTTGGTTATTAATTTGAAGTGCAGTTCACAAGTTTATTTCTTACATAATAAGTTTTTTTTTAAGATGAATAAGGCTCATAAAATTTTTACAGCTGTGTCTCGTGAAGTTTTGTTTTCTTTTTTTGGTTGCATATATGTGTTCTATAAAGACACTGAAAGGATGCAAACTATTGCCTTGCTTTTTTTTTTGTTTTGACATTAGCCAGTTAGGTCATAGATCTGTATGAAGGTCATTGTTATAAAGCATAGTGTTATTGAGCTTCTATTGTAAACCCAAAATTGTAAAACTAGCCTTCGAGAGAGGCAGATAAATGAAAATACTTTGTGAAAAAGTAAACATCTTGTTTTTGTTAATTTCCAGTTTGTTCCACAATGAAAGCATGTCTACCCGGTTTTATTTTCTGTTAGTTGTGTCTCTTGGATTAAATGGGAGTCAATAAACTCTGAAGTAAGGCTGCTCCAGAGGGAACAAGGACTTACTGGATGTCAGTGTATGCAGAAGTGACATCCCTGCAAATTGTGTCCTCTGTGGGGGGTGCTTTAGGTGGTGGCTATAGAGTTTACATTCATAGGCTTGACTGCTTTTCAGTTTGGGGAGGACACTTGTCATTACAGAACCATTCCGAAGAAGGGGCTTTCAAGGTAGGGTTGACAGCTGTAATTAGCCTACAGTGGTTCCTCTGGGACATTTCTCACAGTTTTGTAAATTGGTTTTTGGCTACTTCTGCCTTCCTATCTTCAGCTTTAAGAAATATAAATACTCAGCATTCTGCCTTCAATTGTAAAATGTCTTAAGGTAGAATAGCTGGGTCCAGATGTTTTGTCAAGTATATTTCCTTTAGAACAAGTTTCTTCTTTCCTGACCCAAATAATTAACTGTACGACTGTTCTCCCAAAGCAATTGAAAAAAATCTCATTTTGACAAAGCAAGCTGCTTATGACAAATTTTCCAACTAAAATTTGCAGAAGAAAAGTTCTCAAATGATGAAGTTGTTTAATCAGGCAAAAAGACATTTTTATTTGCAGAAATAGGCCCTTTAGAAGGAGGCAATTATTTATAGCTGATGGAAAACACTGTTATACCTGAATTCATTTGGTAAACTTTATTTAAAATAGGAAGGTTATTCTTGTTATTCTATTGAAAGAAAGAAAATATGGTACTGAATCATGTCACTGATTTATATTAAAGAAACAAAGTTTTATATGTTAACCCACTCTTACAAAGATATATACTGATTTAACCAAAGAAAATGAATTTGAGATTAATAAAAATCTTTTAAAGACACCAATGTACAGCTTGAAATCAACTATAGTGTACCATGAGTATTTATTTAAAATAACCTATTAAAATGACTACATGGGTGGGCTTGGTGGCTCACGCCTGTAAACCCAGCACTTTTGGAGGCTGAGGTGGGTGGATCACAAGGTCAAGAGATGGAGACCATCCTGGCCAACATGGCGAAACCTTGTCTCTACTAAAAAAAAAATGCAAAAATTAGCTGGGTATGGTAGTGCGTGTCTGTAATCTCAGCTCCTCAGGAGGCTGAGGCAGGAGAATGGCTTAAACCCAGGAGGTGGAGGTTGCAGTGAGCTGAAATCTTGCCACTGTACTCCAGCCTGGTGACAGAGAAACAGAGCGAGACCCTGTATCAAAAAAAAAAAAAAAAAAAAAAAAAAAAAAAAAAAAAAAAAAAAAAATGTGACCACATTAGGATTGCTTCCTTTCACCTCTATATTTTAGTTTAAATTTACTTTTTTCTTCTTTTGTAAACTGATGTTTTTTGGCTTTTATTCTATATTGAACAGAGGGTGAAATCAGTATTTCAAAACCTCTTATATGTCATCAGCATAAATAATGTACTATTTCTAGGAGAGAATTTTGGTAGCTACTTTTCAATGTGCTCCTGGCATATGTTGAGGATGCCTGGGGCTGGCAAGGAGTTTTAGACCCGCTCCTCTGATAACTTGCCTCTCTGGATTCATACGGACAAATCTTTTAACATGCAATGTAAATTCAAATTCCCAGTTTTTTGGCGCTAGAAACATCTCCCTAAAGGGATGCTGAGATGGGCTTCTTCCTGGCTCTCTTTCTATCCATCTATATGTATATGTTTCTATTAATAGATCAGTGCTGCCCAAATTTCAGCCACTGTGGGAAACACATGGACTTGTTAAAAATACAGATTTTGGCCAGGTGGGGTGGCTCACGCCTGTAATCCTGGTACTTTGGGAGGCTAAGGCAGGCGGATCCTGAGGTCAGGAGATTGAGACCATCCTGGCCAACATGGTGAAACCCAAGCTCTACTAAAATACAAACAAATTAGCTGGGCGTGGTGGCACATGCCTATAGTCTGATCTACTCATGTGGCAGATGCAGGGGAATCGCTTGAATCCAGGAGGCAGAGGTTGCAGTGAGCTGAGATCAAGCCATTGCACTCCAGCCTGGCTACAGAGCAAGACTCCATCTCAAAAAAAAAAAAAAAAGAAAATGCAGATTTTGCATTACTGTTATTTCCAGCTACAGCAGATGCTGAAAATTCACCGACCACACTTGGGGTAGTAAGGCTGAAGTTCATTTAAATGCATTACAGATAAACAATCTAAACATGGTTGAGGATAAGGTGTCTCTGTTGGATATGAGTTTAGCCAGTTTATTTAATCTATATGTCATTTTTCTTACTTGTTCAACAGTGGCATCTTTAAATTGATCCTATGAGATTGAGGTATTCAAATTTTGAAAAGGTGGAGAGCCTGTTGAAATTCATTGAGATGATGTCTATTTAGATAATCTGTCACCATCATATAAAAGAGTGTCGTCTTCTTTGTAATATGACTGTGGGGACAGATATCGGATTCTCATTTTGACATATAAACGGATATGCAGTTGCCTAGGGCTTATGCTGGAACAGGTACTGAGGCCTAAACAGAGTCTGTAGAGTCAGTGTCTTTATTGGTTTATGCTTTTGTTGAACAACCCATTTTGAGATTTGGTTTGCATTGCATGAAGACTTTACAGATTTCAGGCAAACAGCAAAAAATAAGAGTCTAGGGTCTTTTCATTTCCTGATTAGTTAAAATATTAAAATACTTTCCTATAGGAAAGTAGGAAAGATAAAAATTATTAGTGATTATTCTTGGTGACATTCAGGCACCAGGTGATGCTCTTCAGTGAAGGTATCTAAATAGGTTTAGAAATGCTTGGGTCTGTATGACCTTTTAACCTGGTGCACTTAAACCTTAGCCTTAAGGCACCTTGGGGGATTTTTGAATAGGTGAATGCACTATATTTGAACTTTTAAAGTCCTAGTTAATAAAAACCTTTTTAAGGAACTTGTTCTAAAATGAGTTATACTTTTTACTTTTTTTAACAAAATACTATATGTACTGTCTAGTAGAGGCAGGGTTGTGAACAAATGCTGGACCAAGATAAAAGATTACAGTTTTAGTCTTGAAATACGACTATACTAGAAGTACTTGAGCTGTTCAGCGCTCGTGAACTCAGCATTTTAATTGGACAGGAAACGAAAATAATAATAGTAACTGCCAACCACAGAGTGAGACTCCAATGAAGTAATATGATGAACGTTCTCTGTGGTTTTAAAAAGCTGCATGGTTATATACTTAGCTGTGGAGTGGTTGGACCAGAGGTTGAATGACTTGTTTGATCACTGTGCATTGAATACAGTTGTCCTGCTTATCCTTGGGGGATTTATTCCAAAACCCCTAGTAGATGCCTGAAACTGAGGACAGTACCAAACCCTGTGTATAGTATGTTTTTTCTCATATATACATACCTATGATAAAGTTTAATTTACAATATAAAGTAGGCATACTAAGAGATCAATAACAATTACAAAATAGAACAGTCATAAAAAGCAAGACCCACTACTCTTGTGCTTGGAGTTGATATCAAATAAAGATTACTTGAACACAAGCACTGTGCTACCTTGTCAGTCGATCTGATAACTGAGACAGCTATTAAGTGATTAATGAGCGGGTAGTGTAGACTGCTGGATACACTGGACCGAAGGATGATTCACACCCAGGGTGGGATAGAGGAGGACGGATGGCATGCGATTTCCTCATGCCACTCTGAACAATGTGCCATTTACAACTTATGAATTGTTTATTTCTGGAATTTTCCATTTAATATTGGGCCATAGTTGACCATGGGTAACTGAAACCATGGATAAGGGGGGACTAGTGTATCTCACTCTCATCTCCCCTGAGAACAGAGCTATGCCCTACTTCAATGTTGTTGCTGACTTTTTCACTGGGAGTCTGTGGTTGAGCCCCTGCTATTTGAGCTACTATTGAATGGCCTGCTCCATCCCCCATGCTCCGTTTCTGCGTTTACTCTCTATCCATTCCTGTAGCCAGCAGTTTCCAGTCTCATCACAAAAGCAGTTTTTGTTCTCTTCATTTCTTTTCTGTTGCTTTTCCTATGTTTCTAGTCACTGTACGTGAAGGCTTATTTTGAATAGACATTCTGGCCAATCTGAGTGCTTCTTTCCTTCTGCAAAGTAAACCGACCAATTAGAGTGCATCTGGTATAAATAGTCTTTGGTACTTTGGTTCTGCTTGGCAGAGCATATTGTTACTGGGTACTCATGTTCTCTCTCCTCATTGACGACCCTTTTTCTTTTTGGAGGACGTTCATATTCAGAGTAGTTCTGGCAGCATGGCGATGAGGAAAGCCGTTTGTCAGATGAGCTGCAGTTTTTGCACTGAAGTGTTTGTGTCAATCAGTTGTATATCAAGAATTTGCAGTAAGTTTTGTTTAACACAGGTGCAGGATGGCAACATCTAGTAAATTAGCCTGGTTGTACATTTTGGGTAACAATTATAAAAAATGTCTTTCAGAGTTTTTCAAACAACAAGGTGGCAAAGAGTAAAGATCATAGAATTTTGGAATCAGATGGTCCAGTGATCTAATCCCAGAACTATTATAGCCAGCCCTCCACACACCTGGGTTCTGCATCCCTGGATTCAACCAACCATAGAGTGACAGACAATATTTGAAAAACAGAAATTGTGTCTGTACTGAACATGTACAGATTTTTTTATTGTCATAATTTTCTAAATATAGGGTGACTATATTTATATGGTACTTATATTAGGTATTGTAAGTAATCTAGAAATGATTTAAAGTATATGGGAGAATGTGCATAGGTTTTATGGAAATGTGACACCATTTTATATAAGGTCTTTGAGCATTGTAGACTTTGGTATCTGCGGGAGGTCCTAGAACCAAGTTCCCCACAGATACTGGGGGGTGACTGGTTGTGCTAATGGTGTTATTTTGATAGTGTTACTAAAACTCCCTTATCCTCTGTTCCCTCTTGTATAGAATAAGAATAGCAATACCTACTTAATAGAGTTGTTGGGAGAATTTAATGAGGTAAGTTATGTAAAGTACTTGGAACCATATCTGGTGTCTAGGATATTTACTAAATATTTCTTTTAAATTACTTGTTAATGGTATTGTTGAATAGCTTAAAAATCACTAATAACATCTGAAACTATTATAGAGCATTTAAAGATTTTTCATAAAAGCCAATATGCAAAACTTAAACTTACTTCTGCTAATAGTTAACTTAGTATTTTGGGTAGAATTAGGGTAACTGAAAAGATTTCAGTGAACTATAATAATTAGGTAATGATTTTGTAATTTAATTTTTATCCTGAATTTCAAGTTTGGAGAAGTGATGTTGAGATTTTACCATTATACACACACATAGGCACCCATATAAGCATGCATGTACATATATACAAAGTTTGCCAATAAAGTATTTGCATGTATAGTTAATTAAATGTACATGTGAAAAACATTATTAGATGACTTCCATGTTCTTTACCATAATTGATTTTCTTCTTTTAAATTAGATAATATTATACATAGGAATATGTATTAGTCCATTTTCATGCTGCTATAAAGAAATACCTGAGACTGGGTGCTTTATAAAGAAAAAGAGGTGTAATGGACTCACAGTTCAAAATAGATGGGGAGGCCTCAAAATCGTGGCAGAAGGTGAAGGAGGAGCAAAGGCACGGCTTACATGGAGGCAAGCAAGAGAGTGTGTGCAGGGGAGCTGCCCATTGTAAAACCATCAGATCTTGTGAGGCTTTTTCACTATCATGAGAACAGCATGGGAAAAACCTGCTCCATGAATAAATTACCTCCCACTGGGTCCCTCCCATGACACATGGAGATTATGGAAGCTACAGTTCAAGATGAAATTTGTGTGGGGACACAGTCTTGCCATGTGAGAGTATATAGAAAGTTACGATTTTTTACCATGTTGTAAGAATGATTTTGTTCTACAGTGAGTATCTTAGGTAATGACATATCTTAAACAATGAATATTACAGACTTGGTTTGTATTGGAAAATATTGTGTTAAATTGACAGCCCACATCTCAGGAATACTTTTATGTACTGTTTGTTTTACAGTGAGCAGCATTAAATATAAAAGCTCTGTTTGAATCCTTTTCTGGGAAGCTTGTTCTCACTCATTCCCTCATAGTCTTTCTAGGACCTACAATGTATATTAAATTTATTTGTAAGTGATTCTCTACTTAAGAATATTAATTTCCTAATTAAAACAGATCTTTTACATGTTTGCTTAACATTTTTTTAGGGATTCCCTATATAAAGAAAATATGTATTACCTTAAAATAGTAACAATGTTTTCTTTCCTCTTTGCCTCTGTTTCCTTGAAAGAGAAAGAATTCAACTCCCAAAATGCTGGTAAACTAAATATGCTGAAGGTGATCTATTATCAGAGGGAGTATGGCTTTATTTTTAAAATCATGGTTGTTCTGATTTCCCCTGCCCCACCCCTGCCCCTTCTAGATTAAAACAGGTCACAATTTTATAATAATGGGTTTGGGTCTGTTTGCTTAAGAAATATAGTTGAAATTGGCCATTTTAGAGCAATTAATGTTGGAAGTAAAACATTTGCGATATTGCCACACTTACAGTGGAAAATGAGCAAAGTAATATGACAAACCATACCAACAAAAGATATTTTACCTCAGCCACTGTTATTATTCATTTCTTGCATGTTACCTTATTCTCACTTGGAGTGTTTACTCTGTTCCTACGGATGACTAAATTCTAACAGCAAGTGGCAAGCTCCTAAAAAGAACACTTTTGGTTCTTACTGGATAGCAGCCTAGTTTTCTTTGATCCACATCTGTTCTTCGGAATATTTTTAGAATATTCAGGTGAAAATTTACCCAGTATCTTAATGAACCAAATTCTGTTACTGATGGGTTAAAAAAAATCAGTCATACTATTTTTAAGTTGTTAATGGGAAACAAGTACATTTTGCAGGATGGCTCTCAATTCTCTGGAATTAATTTACGTTGGTGTAAGAAACCAATCATTCAAGTTTTATTAAACATGCTTTTACCAGGTGACTTTTAGAATTAAACAGAAGCAGCCAGGTGTGGTGGCTCACACATGTAATCCCAGCACTTTGGAAGGCTACGGGGCAGGATTGTTTAAGCCCAGCAGTTTGAGACTGGCCTGGGCAACGTAGCAAGATTCCATCTCTACAAAAAATAAAATAGCTAAGGAAAGAGGATTAGGAGCTTGAGACTTGCCTGGGCAGCACAGGGAAACCCTGTCTTTATAAAAAATAAAAAGTAGTTGGGCATGGTGGTATATGCCTGTGGTACCAGATACTCAGGAAGCTGAGATTGGAGGATCACTTGGGCCTGGGAGATCGAGGTCGCAGTGAGCTGTGATTACAGCACTGCACTTCAGCCTGGGTAACAGAGTGAGATTCTGTCTCAAAATAATGATAATAATAATAATAATAATAATTAGCTGGAGTTGGTGGCAGGTGCCAGTAGTCCTGACTACTTTTGAGGCTGAGCCCAGGAGTTTGAGGTTACAATGACAACGAGCAATGATCATACCACTGCACTCAAGTCTGGACCAGCCGAGTGGGGACCTGTCTCTAGAAAATAAAAGAACTAACAAAAGACTAGTAATTGGATTTTTCTACTTTGGAGTTGGATGAGAAGGTGTAGTTATCTATTATGGTGGGAGAAGGTGAAGTATGACATCCCTATAAATTAACTTGGTGACATTGAGAGAAGTGGACTTGAAGAGGATTTTGCTTCTTCCTTGCTGATGATACAGCGCTTTCCTTTTATGATATAGAGGAAGGATCATTCTAGGGAAAATTGGATAAACTTTATCTTTGTGGGGAGAAAAATGATGCACTGTAATGAAAGATACTTTCTTTTTTTTTTTTTTTTTTGAGATGGAGTCTTACATTGTCACCTGGGCTGGAGTGCAATGGCGTGATCTCGGTTCACTGCAGCCTCCACCTCCGAGGTTCAAGTAGTTCCCCTGCCTCAGTTTCCCTAATAGCTGGGATTGCAGGCATGTGCCACCACACCTGGCTAATTTTTTTTGTAAGGCTAGTCTTGAATGCCTGACCTCAGGTAATCCGCCCCCCCTTGGCCTCCCGGTGAGCTGGGATTACCGGCATGAGCCTCCTCGCCTGGCCAGATAGTTAATTTTGATTGATGTCTCTGTGAATTGGAACCAGAGCATCAAATAAGCTTTTGAGGTAACATCAAGACATGTTAGGATGGAAGTTCTCCAGATTCACCTGTCTGTAGAAGTAGCTCTATGGTGTTTCTAAAATAAGCCTCTAGGATATATTTTGATTATATATATCCTAGAGTTTTGGCGTGTGTTATAAAATAGTGGCTTGTTTGTGTGTGTGTTTTTAATGCTATCATCATAGTAAATACCTGTATGCTTATCTTTATATACTTAGAATTTGAGTTCTGATAATTTTTTTTTGTGTGGGAAGTGGAGATTACAGGCATGTGGTACCATGCCCAGCTAATTTTTTGTATTTATAGTAGAAATGGGGTTTCACCATGTTGATCAGGATGGCCTCGATCTCTTGACCTCGTGATTCACCCACCTTGGCCTCCCAAAGTGCTGGGATTAAAGGCATGAGCCACCGCGCTGCCCTGTTTTTATTTTTTCTTCTGTCATTATTTATGAAAACTGGTTGAAAATGAAGTTAAAAGATTTCCTATAAATCATAAGATTGGAAAGAAATACTATTTACCTTAAAACTTTTTCTGAATAAAAATTTAAACATAAACCAGAACTTAGCTTGAATTTTTTTTTGAAGCATCTTTGGAAGCATATATAAAAGTAGAGTAAATGCATCGAATGTAGCTTACCTGCTGCATTTGAAGAAAATTTTTTGTGTATGTCTGTAAGCTATTTGTATGTTTTGAAACAGTTTACTGGAATAGACTAAAATTGGTAGAAACAGGCATAAGTAACTCTGCAGCAGTAGTTGTATTGAAAAACGGAATGGTAGTGTTTCTCAAAATCTTGAAGAAATGGAAACTAGTGAATTTTTTTTGGTAAAATATTACTGTTTTTTGGCCAGGTGCAGTGTCTCATGCCTGTAATCCCAGCACTTTGGGAGGCCAAGGCGAGTGAATCATGAGGTCAAGAGTTGGAGATCAGCCTGACCAACATGGTGAAACCCTGACTCTACTAAAAATACAAAAAATTAGTTGGGTGTAGTGGCGGACACCTGTAATTGCAGCTACTTGGGAGGTTGAGGCAGGAGAATGGCTTGATCCCTGGAGGTGGAGGTTTCAGTGGGCTGAGATTGTACCACTGCACCTCAGCCTGGGAGACATAGTGAGACTTTGTCTCAAAAATGAACAAACAAACAAAAATTATTGTCTTTTGTTCACTTAAAGAAAATTATTTCTACTTTAAGGATTTTTGTTCCAGGAAATTATTTCAGTTGTAGCTAATTCATTGGCACTGTTTACTAACAAATTTCTGTTCTCTATCAAGATCAGTATTAGAAAAAAAGTGTATGGAAATGGAGAAAGCAACACAAATTATAAGATGATAATTGTCCTTATAAAGAAATCATGATATGAAAAAGATATTTGCACATGCCTGTTTATAGCAGCACAATTCGCAATTGCAAAAATGTGGAACCAACACAAATGCCCATCATTCAACGAGTGGATGAAGAAACTGTGGTATATGTATATGATGGAAGACTACTCAACCATACAAAGGAATGAATTAATGGCATTTGCAGCAACCTAGATGAGATTAGAGACTGTTATTCTAAGTGAAGTAACTCAGGAATGGAAAACCAAACATCGTTTGTTCTCACTTCTAAGTCTGAGCTAAACCATGAGTATGTAAAGGCATATGAATGACACAGTGGACTTTGGGGACTCGGGGAAAGGGTAGGTAGGGAATGAGGGATAAGTGACTATAAGTTGGGTGCAGTATACACTGCTCAGGTGATGGTTGCACTAGAATTTCAGAGATCACCACTATCATTCATGTAACCAACCACCACCTGTTCCCCAATAACCTGAGTTAAAAATATTTAAGAAAAGATAATGTCCTTATACACATGTCAGTGAAAAGACTTAATTATATTTGGTAAGAACACTGTATATTGTTTTGTTGTGTATTCTGAGAACTTATGTCAGAAGCTAGAAATGGCTACTGTTATCAGAAGTGATGGAAGGAAAGGAAAAGTAAGGGTATGCTTACCATTTTGGGTAGTCTGATTTCTGCATATTACAGTGTAAAAATATGATAATTCTATTCAAAATTTTGGAGAAACATTTGAACTTTGTTTATTTTAAATTCAAGAAACCAGCTCAAATAGGCATTGGCCTTTGAGTTAAGAGTGGTAAGTCATTCTTATCTAGAAATATGCTATCTCCCGAGAAAGCATCAGTGTGGGATGCCTTCAGCTCATGTCATCCCCTCTTCCGTTAGGAAGCATTTGTAAATGCTTAGCTGCGTCAGGAACCATGTTAGATACTGGGGCAGTCCTCTGAAGAGGATGTGGGACATAGTCTCAAAAAGCTTAGGATCTGGAGGGGTGACAGCCAAGCAAACAGACAGCCACTCTAAAATAGAGACATGCTTATGGCTTAAGTGAGTACATAAGAGGGGCACTTGACCCAGACTGGGAGGGAAGGAGGCACTTGTGAGAAGCTTATGCTTGAACTAACTCCTGAAGAATAAGTAAGAATTAGATTAATAAAGATGAGAGAGAAGGCCGGGTGCAGTGGCTCATGCCTGTATTCCCAGCACTCTGGAAGGCCGAGGCAGGTATATCACCTGAGGTCAGGAGTTCAAGACCATCCTGGCCAACATGGTGAAACCCTGTCTCTACTAAAAATGTAAAAATTAGCTGGGCATGGTGGCACATGCCTGTAATCCCAGCTGCTAGGGAGGCTGAGGCAAGAGAAGAGCTTGAACCCGGGAGGAGGAAGTTGTGGTGAGCTGAGATCGTGCCACTGCACTGCAGTCTGGGCAACAGAGCAAGACTCCATCTCAAAAAAAAAAAAAAAATGAGAGAGAAAGAGAGGAATATTTGAGGAGACATATGTAGGGAGGGAAAAGCTTGATGTCCAAGAACAGGGCATAAAGCTGGAGGAGAGGATGGAGGGAGGGAGGGAGAGAAGAGAGATGAGTTGATAGGAGCCAGATCACCAAGGGCCTTGGGTTCTCTGATAACATTGAAACAATTGTCTGAAGTGGGATAAAATCCAACACAGAGAGACAGGTAGCTATTATAGGATTATATCGGCTCTATAGGATTATATAGGCTGTATAGGATTAAATTGGAGGATTTGTATTGTCAGTGGTGATTAGTATTTTAAAATGTTAAAAACAAGGGTGAAAATACATTTGGATATAATAGAAATGGAAAGGTGGAGAAAAGTTGACCTCACTTGGTAATTAGCTGAATGTGGAGGATCAAGGGGAAAGAGTTTTAAGACTATTCTCAGACTTCTGTTGGACAAGTGAGAAAAAAAGGAAACACATATGTAGATCACTTTTGGGTGAAGGGAGATGGAAAGACGTGCCTACTTTCCTTAATGAGTAGGGCGAGAGGTGAAAAGTCAAAACATCTCTGCTCACAAATGCGTATTGTGTGGATGCTTCAGAGTTTGGCATGCCTGTGTTGCTACTTTCAATTGGTGCTAAAACTTTTGTCATTGCACCTTTATTTTTGCTAGCATATTATTTATTTTGATAATGAAGACTTGGTTATAAGTGATTGTCTTAATATGTTTGAGCTGCTATAACAAAATACCATAAACCAGGCAGCTTGTAAACAACAGAAATTGATTTCTCACAGTTCTGAAGGCTGGGAGGTCCAAGATGAAGGTGCTGACAGATGTGGTGCCTGTGGAGGCTCCACTCCCTGCTTCATGGTGGCTTTTTCTGTCTTTACATGGAGGTAGGGGCAAGGGAGTTCTCTGGGGCCTGTTTTCTATGTTCATGAATCCCTTAAATGAGAATTTCATTCTGATGACCCAATCACCTCCCAAAGGCCTCACCTCCGAATACGATCACGTTGGGCATTAGGATTTAATTTAACATATGAATTTTCTAGGACACATACATTGTACTCTTGTCATTAGCAGTGACATGAGCACAATTCAGGGGAGGTGGAGCCTGTTGCTTGTTTGAACCAAAGAGCTGTAATGGGGCCATGGGACTTCATTTCTTTCTTCATCTCTTGGTCTGGCTATGGTGATCTTCATGATGAGTGACAGCCTAGAGTTCTCTCCCTAGTTCTCTCTGAAGTGCTCTGTGAAGGACTTTAGTTATTCTGACCTGGGGAATGGTGGAGGTACTTTGTCTAGGCCAAGGCCTTGTGCCTGCACTTATAGTCTGGCATATGAGTGGAAAGGAGGC
The DNA here is from genome assembly GCF_009761245.1 of Sapajus apella. Classification (NCBI taxonomy): domain Eukaryota; kingdom Metazoa; phylum Chordata; class Mammalia; order Primates; family Cebidae; genus Sapajus; species Sapajus apella. The sequence goes on from NW_022436942.1 coordinate 41,577,739, forward strand.
AGATTTGTCTGTATGACACCATATAGAATAGGTTCACCAGCAGGAAACGGGCTCTGTTAGAAGGAAGGGCAAGGTATTCTTGGAAGAGGGGAGGATCACAGAGGTCCATGAAACCTATGAAGTCCTCTTCTGTTCCATTCTCATTACCCTTGACAGTTGAGTAGTATCTTGGTTTCAACTCCATCGTAAATCCAATCTTTGAAATCATGTAGGCACACAGAATTATGAGGTGGTCACCTACAGGGGATAGATGATTCATATAGATGTGTGTGCACGCATGTATGTTTGTGTTGGACTATTATCTGTCTCGAGGGTGAGCATCTTATGGGCCAAACCCACCCTGCAGTCTGTTTCTTCAGAACAGCCACACCCATTCATTTATGTGTTGTCCGTGTCTGCTTTCTCTCTACAAAGGCAGAGTTCAGTAGTTGTGACAGAGACCTTGGGGCTTGCAAAGAAAGCCTAAAATATTTACTATCTGGCCCTTAACCGAAAAAGTTTGCCAACCCCTGATCTAAATGGAAACACATAATTTTAAAACTCTTCTGGCAAACTTACTGATCCCTGAGAGCACATCTGGACATTCTCAGGGGTTCTCCAACCACAGTTGAGAAACACAGGTCTACGATGTAATTGTTAGGAGTGAAAGCTCAAGGTCGGACTTCGAGATGTAAAATTTTACTGACTTCCCTTTCCCCGAGACCACACTACAGTGAGCACTGTCTGTGACTTTTGCAGAACTTGGCAATCATGCTGCTTAGGGGAATGCACTAGCAGTAAGTGACTAGATGGCACGGACCCCATGCTACTACAATCGTTACAGGTTTTGTCCCCACTAATCCTTCTATCTGAGTGTGCTGGCCAGCAGCGGTTTTCATGCAACTTAACTCCTTGTGTGCTGGTCCCATCAGCCCCTGTCATGTGGTCCTGGCAGTCCTGTTTAGCCTGCAGGAAGTGCCTGCTGTTTCATCTCAGAATGGCTGCCTCTAGGATGCTGCTGTTGCTGTTTGTTAACCTGGGTCCCCTCTGCCTCTGTAGCAGCAAGCCTGTGTTTCCAAGCAGTTGTTTCCCAGCTGTCTGCTGCATGGTTACATTGTTTCAGGCTGTGCTTCAATGTGCTCTCCAAGTGTTTTGCTTGACCTCCTCATGGGTAACTGCCTTGCTTTAGCTCAGTGCTAAGCAGCTGTTTGGTATTCTTCTGGTATCCATTTTTCTCATGTGGTCAGTCCACCAGTTCTGATTTTCTGAGACTGAGGTTTTTGACACTTGCAAAGTGACTCTGCATCATTGCTGGGTTGGTGACAGCCTCGTCTTCTTGCTTTTTTGTTCTTTGGGCTACCCAGGAGGCCCTTTGATAAAATGTCATTAACGTACTGCTGTGATAGGATTTTTTTTCTTATTGGCAAGAAAAAAGGTCATGTTTTTGCCGTGATCTGGATTGCCATCTTCTGTACTCTTTGAGACTCCCCATTTGTCAAATGGTTTGAATGTGGTTGTCCTCAGGTAGGAAAGTCAGTGTCAGGACCACAATTGCCTACTGCAGAGTTATAGCTGATTCTTGTATTTTTCAGGAATGTTAATTTATGTGGCTAGAATCTTATAAAACAGTAGCAATTGGCTTCGCAAAATCCTTAGCTGAAATGTTGGTTTGCAGATTTAAAATAATACATGGATTAATTGAGTGGGAAATGCTGCCTTGGATACAATTTTTAATAGTGAATTTGAAAAATGACTAATTTTTACATGCACGTGAAATGAAATCGTAACTCCTGACAAGTAAATGGAATATGTTTTAGTGGACAGCTACCTTTACTTAAAAACAAAACCCCCAAAATCTGCTAATTGGATTTTCAGTAAGAGCTTATTAAAAATTCTTAAATCAGAAACCAGATAGTAAACAATTTCTGTAAAAGCAGATTTTTAAGTAGAGACATTTTGACCTGGAGCTAGTGAATTGAATGAAAAACAAACAAAAAGCTAGGAGAGACATATTATATCCAATGTATATTATAATATTTATTTAAAGGGTATCATAATACTCTGAGTTTGGGGTAAGTTCAATCCTAATGTTAATGTTTATGAGTAAATGTGTAATATACATGCATTTCTATGCAGTTCACTACTTGCCACAAGCCAAAGAAGAAACAATCAATTTACAAGTAACACAGAGGCAGTAAATTTGTTGGTGGTGATGTTAGCTAGGCCTGTTGTAATTCCATAATTCTGTAATTTTTTTTTTTTTTAACCTGCAAGTGGTGAATTGCTGATGTTGCTGGGAGCCAAAGATATGGTGATATGTGAAAGTGTCCAGGCAGCGCTTACATTATGTAAGGCTTGGAGGTATTTTGATGTCAGTAAAATATTTCATGGGAGTAATAGGAAAATGTGTACTGTTGAAGTCATATCCAGAAAATTCAGAGTTTATGTAGAATTTTATTTCCCAGCTCACATTTGAGGTTTACAGGTTTTGCTTAGTGTGCTTGGTGCGCCTTGATCAATTGAGACTCAGTTCCTCTCTGGCGGGGGTTCATGTCTGTGTCCAGACATCTTATTGACTGTACTCTAATCCCAGTGATCATTTTGAGCTGTAGTTAAGAAAAACATGGCTTCCAACATAGATGCCTTGTCTTCTCCAACAAAGATTTAAGCTATATTGTCACCTCCATTTTAGTCTTTTCTCTTTAGATCTGGCGGTCTTAATTTATCTGCTTTGCTTCATGATTGTTGTAAACAGGTATAGGGTGCTGTCTTGCCATCTAGGCAGCCCAGTAATTCCATCTCAGGTCATTCCCAGTAACCTGTTGGATACTTACATGAAGATCTGAATGAATGGTGATCATTATGAACATGATAAATGAATAATGAATTAAAAGAGAAATATTTAGAAGTTTTATCACTCTCCAGGGAATAAGGCATTGAGAAAATGGGGTACTTGTTTCTTGTTGAAGAGAAGAGAAATCAAGTATGGGTGAATCATCGACTAATGGGTATCCTTGGGTTTATTCTCAAGTCTTTCACTTTTTGGCAGTATTCTAGAAGCAAGTTAATGACTTGACTGAAGCTCGGTTTGCATGTGTGTGAAGAGGACAGTAATTTCTGATCTCATAGGGTTGTTAAGAGCATGGAATAGAATCCAATTCAGCTTCATATAGCTTTATTTCTCATGTAATCTGTCGGGCACCACATTTCTGGAATGTCGTGTAAATAATGAATCATATGACCTGTGGTCTCAAGGATCTCACAAACCTGCTGGACAGATATTAGGTATTTTGGTTTCCTACATGACATCCAAGTTCATGAATTTTTGGAATTCTTTCCACACAATTCAGGATACACACAACCTCTGGTAGGAAAAATGGATATTTATGAAGATCCTGTAAGAAACAAGGCAGAAAATTAGAGTCATTAGGAATATAGAAATAAAATAGTTCTTGGGCTTTCACCTCTGTAAACTTGAGTAGTTTGGCTAAGTCAGTAGTTGGAAGAGTGGTGAGGTCAGAGGTCACTGTCAACTTCCAGCAGACCCCAAAGCTTACAGTTACTTAATAGAGGATCACCTATGCTAACAATGTTGGGATTTTTTTGTTTGGGTTTGGGTAAATAATTATGTACATTCAGGGCTCTTAGTACTGGGTAGCTTATATAAGTCCAAAAATATGATTGTTAGCCTTGCCTTTTGATTAATAAAATGGGGGAAATATGTTGTTTAAAAAACCAAAAAGGTCAAGAAACTATTTGAAAATCAGGCATTGGGTTGAAGTGGAAGTAAATATACTTCAAAATGTCTGTAGAGGAAATATTAGAAAGCACCGATTTGGAGAATCTGTAATAGCTCTTTTAATGCTTATTCTTTTACCTAAATATCCATGATATTTATAGCATATTAAAATAAGCCTGGTTTTCCAAGGATTCTGATGAAAGATAATAAAAAAAAAAAAAGAAAACAGATGGGGACAATCTCAGAAGTAACGCGTGATTGAAGGTAAACTTGGAGAATGCTTCAGAAAGGAAATGAAATGTTTGCAGCAGATAGAAGTGTGTAAATTTTTCCCTCGCTTTAGAGCTAGAACGCTACCTCTGCGAGCGGTAGGGTTTAAGAATCAGAAGAATGGAAAGCTCAATTGATTACTGTCACACATAGGAGTAAAAGAAAGGGCTCACATTTTTATTAACAACTCAAGCCGAAAAGACACCCTCCTCTCAGAAAAGTGAGTCTTTTCTTCCTTCTTGTTTCTCCTGCCACCTTTGCCCTCATAGAGCATGCTCTGTCTTTATCTTCTTCCCTTTTTCCTCCTTCTTTTCTGTCTTTTCTTATCCTCTCTCTCCATTTTCTTCCCATGTCCTTTCTGTGCTGCCCCTACTTTCTGCATTCGCCTCCTTCACCTTTCACCTGTAGGTGACACTGAACTAGTGTTTAAGAAGAGCCACCTTGGCTGGGCACGGGGGCTCATGCCTGTAATTCCAGAACTTTGGGAGGCCGAGGTGGGCGAATCATGAGGTCAGGAGTTGGAGTCCAGCCTGGCCAACATGGTGAAACCCCATCTCTACTAAAAATACAAAAATTAGCGGGACATGGTGGTGGGCACCTGTAATCCCAGCTACTCGGGAGGCTGAGGCAGGAGAATCCCTTGAACCTGAGAAGCAGAGGTTGCAGTGAGCAGAGATCACGCCATTGCACTCCAGCCTGGGGAACAAGAGCGAAACTCTCTCTCTCAAAAAAAAAAAAAAGTAAGCGTTTAGGAATTTGTCACTGTATTAGTCTGTTTTCATGCTGCTGATAAAGACATACCAGCGACTGGGCAATTTACAAAAGAAAGAGGTTTAATGGACTTACAGTTCCACATGGCTGGGGAAACCTCAACAATCATGGCGGAAGGCAAGGAGGAACAATTCATGTCTTTTATGGATGGCAGAAGGCAAAGAGAGCTTGTGCAGGGAGACTCCCATTTTTAAAACCATCAGATCTTGTGAAACTTACTCACCTTCACAAGAGCAGCACAGGAAAGTCCTCCCCACATGATTCAATTACCTCCCACTGGGTCCCTCCCACAACACGGAATTCAAGATGATAATTGGGTGAGGACGCAGCCAAACCATATCAGTCTTAGTGTCTGACTATCTGGATTCTCATAGTATTTTCTGTGTGAAAGAACATAGGAGGAAAGTAGTTTTGACAGGATGAACATACAGTTCATTTTTAGAAATGCTGAATTTGAGGCTCTACTGGCTCTGAAACTCTTGTAGAGTTATAAGCAAATAGTATCCGTGTCTTAACAAAATAATTTATTTATTGTGCACTCGATAGGTGCCAGCCTGGGTCCTAAGCATTTTACATGGACTATCTGATTTACTCCTGTCACATGTAGATATCATTATTGTGAGGGAAATTAAGCACAGCAATGTTAAGTGATTTCACTAAAGTTACAAATTTAGAAAATGGTGGAATATTGTAGAACTCCATTTGTTTGAAATACCCAGAAAAGGCAAATCTATAGAGGCAGAGAGTAGATTAGTTGTTGCCTGGCATTGAGAATGGGATTATTGTAAATGAACATTAGTGATCTTATTAGAGTGATCTAAAACTCATTTATGGTGATGGTTCCACCAATTGGTAAATTTACTCAAAATTGTTTAATTGTGTACTTGAGACTGGTAAATTTTATATGAAAAATCTTTTAAAAACTTGTAAAAAAATAAAAGGGCTTTAAATTGGAATTGTTACATTTCATTTTAGGTGTTTTCAGTGGACTGTAATAGCAAAATGCTCTTAAATGTATTAGTGCGCTTCCTTATCAGAATGGTACCCTAAAAATTGTGTCTGTGCTTTTTTTTTCTTTTTAAAAAACATAAGGTATGTCCCCAGTAGGATAAAAAACAACAACAACAACAAAAAAGGTATTTGAGTCATTTATTTCTATATCAGTCTTTCATATGTCGGTTGATTACTACCTTTGAAACATTTTCCTGTTACTTCCTGTAACCTGCTGTTCCTGATCTCCATTAGGATAATGTGCTAGATTGCTAAACTGGCTTCCACCTCCCTCATTTTCCTTTGCTTCCTCTTTTCCTACTGTATTCAGAAACTGTATTCGGGATTGGGAATTTTTTTAAAAAGGATAAATAAAACGTTGTTTCATAACTCACATTCTAAAATTATATATTTTAAAAAGTCAGTGAGACTTCCCTCCTGGAGACAAGGGAGGACCTTTACTGAGATTGCTTCTCAGTTTATTGGTCTTGATTTGTTTTTTGGGTCATGGGACTTGAACATGGGTAGGGTATAACCTTGTTTACATAGGAGCCAAGAGAAAACTTCCCCTTGCTATCTCAAGGTTGGCTGAAAATCAGCTGACAAAAGGCAGTTTCATAGAAAAGGGGTACAAATCGATTGACATGCACAAGGGGAATATCACAGAGTGATTACACACCATGCAATGAGGTACAGACGGTTACATCTCCTTCTTCTTAGGGGATAGGGAGATGGGGAAGTGTGGATGATTTTAAGGGCTAGGAAATTATTTTTAGGGGAATTCAGTGGGTTTGAAAAATATACGGTGGTCTGGAACAAAGCCTGTTGGCCCTGCAGAGCACACAGTGTTTGTGCCAAGTCTGTCCAGGTGTTTTGACAGATTTCAAACTTTCTTCCTGCAATACGAGTTCAGTTAATGAAAACTCAGAGAAGCAACCAGAGATAATTCTTTTCTTTGTTGGGTCTGGACTTTAGGCAGATAAGGAAACTTCAGAGAAGGACCTCATCTTCTGCCTTGGAAGGGAGAGAATTGAGAGACAGGATGGTGTGGGGGAGTGAGTGGGGGGGGGGATGAGTTAGAGATGTCAATCTTGAAGCTGCCTCTTCAGCACGTCTGTTGGTTTCTGAGCCCTAACATTTGGAATATCTCACATTCTACTGTAGCTACTGTAAAAGGTTCCCTGTCACTGTATCAGCCATGAATCCTGTAGAAATCAGAGAATGACAACAGAAGCAATTCCTTCCTTCTCCCCTCCGCCCATGTTATTATCATCTACTTTTGTTATTTTCATTAGGAAGTAGTATATTAGGTCATCCAATGTTACGTGAAATTGAAGAGGGACAAGAGGTATTTTGATTCTTCTGCTTGGTTTTAGAAAACTTGGTGTCTAAATGGCTTCTTCTTTTTTGGGGTCAAGTGAATCTAATTTTGAATGCAGTAGGGAATTTTTCGATATAATTTTGGCAAATCTTTAGGGAAATGGCAACTTGATAAATTAGTTTAAACATTGTATACTAAGGAACAATCATTTTATTTCTAGGCATCTAGTCTTATTTGTGCCATCAGAGAACTTCTGGTAGCAGAATTAAAAATAATTATGCTATTACCAGTCAGTGGACACTTGTTAAGTGTTAGTGGCACATTCACATTTGTATGCTTGTCTGGTACATTGTGGCTGAGTGCCAGTTAAATGTAGGGGCAGACGTATTGTCAGGTGCCTGAATTTATCACCGGGTGTAAGTAATGTGTGTCTAAGATGATATGATAGGCTACCATATGTTACATCATTCATAAATAGAAAATGATAACATTGACACTCAAAACCAAGACTTAAGGTTAATGAAATGCCTATAGCCTCTTCTGCTTCTAACATATAAGTACTGTATTGCTCTTTCTGCAATTTGTTAATATAGGGCTCTGCAGTGAGAAGGAAAGGTATATATAGAGAAGATAAAACTTACATGGTCCTGTAGAAATAAAACAAAAATAAAAAAACCTCCACATGTAAAGCATCACAAATTTTATGGGTGGAAGCTGATAGTGTGATTTAGACTCCTGGGATGTTTGTGCCAATGGGGAATATATCACCTCCGCCTTTATGTGCCCAGAAGTTGAGGTCCTTGAAGCAGTTGTGTGATAAAATTCTTTCTCACGTTCTGAACCTGCTTTCAAGACAAATGTATTATCTATTGGCTGATTTTACTTTACAGGACAAAGGTAATTTTTTTTTTTTTTTTTTTTTTTTTTGAGGCAGGCTGGAGTGCAGTTGCCTAGGCTGGAGTGCAGTGGCATGATCTCGGCTCACTGCAACTGCAACCTCCACTTCCCAGGTTTAAGTGGTTCTCCTGCCTCAGACTCCCAAGTAGCTGGAATTACAGGTGCTCGCCACCACGCCTGGCTAATTTTTTAATTTTTTTAGTGGAGACGGGTTTCATTATGTTAGCCAGGCTTGTCTTGAACTCTTGACCTCAGGTGATCCACCTGCCTTGGCCTCCCAAAGTGCTGGAATTACAGGTGTGAGCCACCACGCCCAGCCCAGCAAAAGGTAATTTTAATTTTGTGTACTGTGTAAGAGGCTTACCTTAGGCACTTAACTTGAACAAATAAAAACAAGCTATTTAAAATATTCTAAATATTTAACAAATGCAAAGCAGGAAATCACTACACAATACACTTTGAAAATTTCAAGGTACCCCTATTAATTATCCAGAAAACATTCATTTAGTAAATTGTTTAGCATTAGGAATGGGTCAGGAATTTTGCTAGGTTTGAAGTTAACTCAGTTTTTAATTTATCTTCAATTATAATGTAAAAAAAAATAAAGCAAAGCAAAACAGAAGAGAACAAAATAAAAGTCACCAACAGATTACTAGCCTGATTTCCTGAAATTAGGAAATTTTATTCCCCGGTTCATATTTCCAGCTTGCTTGCTTTCTTTTCTTTTCTTTTTTTTTTTTTTTCTTTTTTTTGAGATGGAGTCTTGCTCTGTCACCCAGGCTGGAGTACAGTGGCACTATCTTGGCTTACTGCAACCTTTGCCTCCTGGGTTCAGGGGATTCTCCTTCCTCAGCCTCCCAAGTAGCTGAGACTACAGGCATGTGCCACCACACCTGACTAATTTTTGTATTTTTAGTAGAGATGGGGTTTCACCGTGTTAGCCAGGATAGTCTCGATCTCCTGACCTTGTGATCCACCCGCCTTGGCCTCCCAAAATGCTGGGATTACAGGTGTGAGCCACCATGCACAGCCCAGCTTTCTTAATTAAAAAAATTGAGAAGGAGTTGGCAACAGTGGTCTTATAGTCTTGCAAGGACTCAAGTAGCAGGAGCAAAAGACTGCCTGCTCTCTCTTTACCAGTTTTATAGATGAGAACTTAAGCTATTTATGCCTAGTGTTCCATTATTGGAACACTAAACTTGTGGGAGTTATTTATATCCTACTGCTCAAGGTCATGGTCAAGATCTCATTTTTCACACAAAAAAATTTTGCGACTTCTGGCATAAATGAAAGTTATGGAACACAGAATTAGGCAGCATCCACAAAGACACAAAACTGGTTTTAGGAGCTTGATTTGAAACTTCATCTAATCCAATTAAAAAGCAAAAACCAGAAACTGCTCCATTTAATTTTTCACATCACAGGGTATTGTGGAAGTTGCAAAACTAAGCAAGACATGAACTAACATTTCCTACATATGGAAATGCTCAAAATCAGTTAAACCTGAATTATACCTGTAGAATCTCATATCCATGTTGTAAATCCAGGCAGGGGTTTTAATTCCCAGGTTGCAGAAAGGGAAGCTGCAGAAGCTCAGAACATAATGTATTCACGGTCACAAATCTATTAAGTGACGGAGTCCATATTTGAACCCTGGTCCCCTGTGCGCTGGTGCTGGAGCTTTTGGGATACGGTGAACATCAAGGGTTGGCTCACCATCTGAATATTAAGCCTGAACTCAGAGGATGTATTTTTCTTCAGTGTAGGATGAGCCACATGACAGGGCCATTTTTGTCTGCTAAGAATGGGCAAAAATTCATGTGGTTCAGTGGATACTTTTAAAACATCTTCCCATGCTGCATCATGTCTGATATGGTTTATGTTTGTGGAAATTTAATCCCTCATAGGAAAATGGAAGTTGGTAGTATTCTGTAAAATTCTGGGAGGTTTTGGGTAAGTTTATTAAAATCCATATAGAATTGTGGATCCAAATAAACAGATTAAACATACGGATTTAGGATTTAGCCCTACAGGTACCACATTCATGCCCATTCTGTAATCTGTAGAGTTTAATACTGTTATGATAAAAATGAAGCAGCACTTTTCTCTTTTAACATACATATTCAAAAAACTGGGTGCTAGGATATAGAGCTTAATACACTTCTGCAGCTTTAGATGATTATAATTTAAATAACCCTGAATCATTAGGCACAGTTACAAAATAAGCAAAGACTGAAAAGCAATAAAATATTCTCTTAAAAATTTTAGTGACTCTTACTTTGCAGGTAGTAGACTCTTGGGAAATAGTTGTTAGTGAATAAGTGAAAATATCTTGCAACACAGGTGCAACTTTGAGCAAATGCCTTTTCATTTTTTATACGTTATTAGTCATGTAGCAGTTTCCTTTGGGCATATGCATGATTAAGGAAACATGATTCGATGTCTCTCTCTCTCTCTCTTTTTTTTTTTTTTTTCATAATGTCATAATGTAGGGGAAAGAGCACAGTTTTGGCCCCAAGTAACCTGGGATACATGTTCTGATTCCCTTGGTGTTCTAACTGTTGTGGCCACAGGCAAGTTGTACATTCTGCTAGATTCTTACTTAACTGCATAATGGAAATATTTTCTGTATGCTACAAGAGTTTGAGATGAAATGTAAGTTCTTGGCAAATAATACACGCTAGGCAAATGGTAGTTTTTACTAATATATTTGTTGAAATTATTTTTATAGTTAAATATTTGCAATTAAAGTATTCCAATTTTGAAGCACAATTATTAGTTTAACTGATCTCTATTCTTGCATACTTTCTGTTCCTTTTGTCTGTTTGTTATTGATACATAATTCACATATATACAGTTCACCCAGTTAAAGTCTAAAACTCAATGGTTTTTAGTATGTTCAGAGATCTCTGTGACTGTCTCTACAATGATTAGAATAGTTTAATCACTTCTAAAAGAAACCTTGTATCGTTTAGCTATCACCCATCTATCCTTCATGCCCCCCCCCCCCCCCCCCCCGCAACCACTAATATACTGTCTATTTAAGTTTGCATGTTTTAGAACATTTTTGTAAATGAAATTATATGTGGTCTTTTATAACTGGCTTCTTTTATTTAGCAAAATATTTTTAAGGTTTATCATGTTGTATCATGCATCAGTACTTCATATTTTTTATAGCCAAATAAAATTTCATTGTATGGATAATACACATTTTGTTTATCTGTTCATCAGCTGATGACCATTTGAGTTGTTTCTCCTTATTGGCTATTGTGGATGAATAGTACTGCTTTGAACAATATTATATAAGTGCTTGCTTGAATACCTGTTTTTAATTCTTTTGGGTATATATGTAGGAGTGGAACTGCAGATAATATGATCGTTCTGTGTTTAACCATTTGAGGAACTGCTGCACCATTTACCAAAGTGGCTGCATTATTTTACATTCCCACCAGCAGTGTTTGATGTCACCAACACTTGTTATTATCTTTTTGATTCTAGTGAGTATGAAATGGTATCTCATTGTCTTATGTCTTCTTGATGATTAGTACTTTTGAACGTCTTTTCACGTGTCTTCTTGTCATGTGGTTATGAATATTGAATAAAGCAAAAAGCTCTAAATTTTGGCTTGTCTTTCCCAACTCCCACTGGCCAGCCACGTTTAAAAAGCATTTTATTTGGGTCTAGAAAACTCAGCAAAGAATGATGTCATAGATGTTTCTCATCTGTGCTGTGCTTTAGCTGTAAGTAGATCAAGAAAGTAACACTAGAACTAATTGCTCATCAAGAAAGGAGTTACAAATATAGTGGCTCAGATACACATTTAAATTAGATTACATTTAATGATAGGTTTTGTAAATCAAGTTAATTTGAAAGGACACACAGTCATTGGGTTTCATCTGTGCTCCTTCCAGTAAACAGCTATCATCCTTCCTCCCCCATCCAGCTTCTGGTAAATAAAATTTACTCTTCTAGAAGAGCATTTACTTCCATGTTGCCCAGGATGTCTGTCAGTGGCAGCTGCTGGGTAGGTTTCTAAGTTGATGCTACCTGGTTAGGGACGAAGCTGACATTTACGCAGTTTTCCTAGGGACCAGAAAACAAGGGCATTTTGACAAAGGAGAAAGGAAAGAAGATTTTCTGCTTGCTTTTTCCCTCATAATAATTTAAATTGTTTTGAGTTTTCTGTTTGTTTGTTTTTTTGTTTTTTCTTTCTGAACTAAATTATATTTTGGTCACTTGAAATACTAAAATTTAAGTAGAAATAAGACTTCTTTATTTTATTTATTTATTTAATTTTGAGACAAAGTCTTGCTCTGCAGCCCAGGATGGAATGCAGTGGTGCAATCTCGGCTTATGGCAGCTTTTGCCTCCCGGGTCCCAGTTCAAGCAATTCTCCTGCCTCAGCCTCCCAAGTAGCTGGGACTACTGGCACGCACTACCATGCCCAGCTAATTTTTGCATTTTTAGTAGAGATGGGGTTTCTCCATGTTGGCCAGGCTGATCTCGAACTCTTGATCTCATGATCTGCCCGCCTCAGCCTTCCAAAGTGCTGCAATTACAAGTGTGAGCCACCACGCCCGGCCTAGACTTCTTTATTATAGTTCCTACTGAATAGGAACTCTGTGTCTCATTATGCAGTGAACCTGTTGTCCAGAAAAGACCCTCTACATCTAAGAGTTAACTGAGATAATTTCTAAAAATAATGGAGTAAGAGCATAACTGACTAATTTAGCAAACTCCTTGACAAAATTCCAAGTTCATTTCGGTGAGAGAAGGCAAAAATAGAGATTAAAATATGCAGGCTATTTAAACATTTATAAAAGTCAATGCCTTGGCCCGACTAAATTTCTGAGATTTCTAGAATAATATGTGTGACTATTTACATAGCATGTAATGTTTTTTTCTAAGTGTTTTTCCATTCGCAATTGTATTTGCCTCCTGAGAGCTATGTGATATAAATAGGGCCAACAATATTATCTTCATTTTAGAAATGAAGAAATTGAGACCCTGAGATGAGAGTGACCTACCTGAGTCTGTCCTCTAGTGAGAATTAGAATCTGGGTCTTTTGACATCATCAGCAATTTTTCTCATAGACTCTGTGGATGTTTCACTTTTGCTGGATTGCTGCTGGAAGAACTGTAGAGTTTTTATTCTGTGTGTATTCTGTAAATTGTTCGCCAGCTCTCCCACTCCTGCCATTATAAAGACTCTCCTAATGAATTATGCGTCAGCTTTTGACTTAAAAAAGAAAAATCAAAGGACTTGGATTTAAGTAGTATTCTCACACAGAAACATACTACTTCTTACATGCCTTTCTTTTCCCCTGAAATTGTTTGTGAAAGAATGATTTAAATTCTAATGTGAGGCCAGGCACAGTGGCCCATGCCTGTAATCCCAGCACTTTGGGAGGCTAGGCAGGCGGATCACTTGAGGTCAGGAGTTCAAGACCAGTCTGGTTAGCATGGTGAAACCCCATGTCTACTAAAAATAATAATAAAGAAAAAGTAGCTGGGCATGGTGGTGCACGCCTGTGATCCCAGCTACTCGGGAGGCTGAGGCAGGAGAATTGCTTGAACCTGGGAGATGGAGGCTGCAGTGAGCTGAGATTGCGCCACTGCACTTCAGCCTGGGCAGCAAAGCAAGATTCTGTCTAAGCAACAACAAGAACAAAATAAATACTAAGGTGAAATCTCAGAATGCTGCCACCTCAAGAATATCTGTTTTACTAAACAGAGAAGTAGAGATAGTTTCAAAGAAAAAGTAGCTTCATTAGCATTAAAAAATTCTGGGTCTTTCCCCTTGATTTTATTGAGTGTCAGTAAAATCCATCCTATGAAACAAAGTGGACTTTGACCTTTCTGCCTCATGTTATCATCATTGGAATTTAACATGTTCCATTCAACCTGTCTGTAAAACTGTAGGTTTTTTCATGGAAAATGTTTATTCATAGCTTCATAGTACCTAGCACAGAGCCTGACACATAGTAGGCACTCATTAATGAAATATATGCCACATGAATAAATTAGGATTCAGTTGGTCATCATTTGACATAAAGGAGTATCATAATCACAGAAGTAAAGAGACAATTTTAACACTAATAATTATTGGCCCTCAGGCTCATAGTTAGGTGATTGAGAGGTTTTGATCATGAGAGTGGTGCAATTAACCTACTCAAAACCAGGGACTCTGCTAGAGGCTGGAAAGCATGAGGAGTAACACTTTCTATTTCTTTTAATTTAGGAGCTCCAGCTGCAGCTTTCTGAGCCCTGTTAGTTATGGTTATACAAGACCTCCTGAGAGTTAAGATCTAATAAAGGTTTAAATCCCTTATCTGAAATGCTTGGAACTAGAAATATTTCTGATTGTGGATTTTGGAATATTTGCATATACATCATGAAATATTGGGGATGGAACTTGTGTCTAAACATGAAATTCATTTATGTTTCATGTATACCTTGTATACATAGGCTGATAATAATTTTGTTTTTGCTTTGGGGATGCTGAATAAACTGTTGGTACCTGCATTTTTTACTGTGATCTGTCACATGAGGTCTGGTGTGGAATCTTCTGCTTGTGGCATCGTGTTGGCACTCAAAAATTTCAGATTTTGGAGCATATTGGATTTTAGATTTTCAGGTTTGGGATGCTCAACTGAAATGGCCTTTTCTGCATTACCAAACCAAAGCATAGGCTAGAGTACATTCCAAAGCATCTAGGACTTCTGAAAACACACCTAGCCTACTCTGTGTACTTCAAGGCCGCTGGTGTGAACAGAGTATTGGCTTTCTAGCAAAAGAACCACCTGAGTTCCAGCCCCACTTTGTCATTTATCCAGGTGACCCTGGATAAACCACTTAATTTTTCTGACTTCTGATGTCATTTTCAGTAAAATGGGAATACAAAGAACTTCTGGATTTGTTTTAGGAGTTAGTGATAATATATGCAGAATGCCCTGGGAAAGAAATTTTGTTGGGTTTCTGTCTCATGCAGCTCAGGTTTGAGCATAGGGCATTGAGACTGCGCAGGGCAAACTAGAAATTCAGAAACAATCATTTATTAACTTTGGAGTCCTAGATGTGAGTACAATGGCATGCATTAGGAATCCTTCATTACATTATGAGGGATGAAGGGAGGTGTTGGTTTTAAATAGGAGGAACGTAATTACGATGCCTGTTAGACTTGTGATGTGGTTTGGCTCTCTGGCCCCACTCAAATCTCATCTTGAATTGTAATCTTCACATGTTGAGAGAGGAACCTAGTGGGAGATGATTAGATCCTGGGGACTGTTTCCCCCATGCTGTTCTTGTGATAGGGACATTTCATGAGATTTGATGGTTTGAAAGTGGCAGTTGCCCTGCGTGCTCTCTTTCCTACTGCCTTGTGAAGAAGGTTCTTGCTTCTTCTTTGCCTTCCATCATGATTGTAAATGTCCTGAAGCCTACCCAGCCTTGAAGAACTGTGAGTCAGTTAAGCTTTTTTGTTTGTAAATTACCCAGTCTCAGGTGTTCTTTATAGATGTGTGAAAACCGACTAATACAACTTGGAAACATGGAAAGAGACTTATAATCAGTTGTCAGGTTTAGTTTCCATCATTCTATCTTCTTTAGGTGGGTTGGTATGACTCTCTGTAAACATATGGCCATTATTGAATAGTGTTACTGTCTTATATTTTGTTTCTTGTAGATAGCAGTATCAGTATACTTTCCTGTAGAAAGTATTGTGTGGTTTCATGACCTTGGTGACAATTTTATGTTAGTGCGATAAACACCTTTCTTCTGTGATGGATGATAACATGCAAACTATAGAGCATCAGGCGATCAACAGATATAAAGGTAATTGTAGTCTGATCACCTCAAATTTTTTAGAGCTTTTTCTATTAATTATCTGAAATTTCTAAGCGTTCTTTTCTAGTGGTAGGAGAGTAAGAAATTATAAATTTTCTTTAGAGTAAGAGGCCTTTCTCCTTTTTCAACAGTGTTGATTTTTTAAAAGGCTTTTTTAAAAAAACCAAACCAAAACAAAACAATTGGTAGAGCATATTTCTAGAAGGCATCCAGATATCTAGGTTTGGAGGTGGAGGGTTAGGGGACACTGTTTTTTGTTTTTTTTTTCCTTCAAAAAGACCTTGCTAATGTGTATAATCAAAGTCAGTTTTATTTTCATTCAGTTACCTTTCTAGACGTTTTTTTTAATTTTCTGTCAGCTTCCTAATACTCAAAGGAGTTTTTGTTAGATGTGCATTTATTTTTAGAAAATATTAATTTTTCATTGGACTGGTTGCTTTAGAAAATTGAAATTACAGTTTATGAGTCACATTTTGGGATGAATAGTTTACAGGATTCTTCTTGCCATTAATATTTTGGTATCATAAAAAGAAAAACAAAATCCCAATTGCTAATAGTGCACACTGTCGAAAAAGAAGCAAACTTTTAAAATATTTGAAGAGATTTAATCTAAGCCAAATATGAGTCTCCATGGCCCGTGACACAGCCCACAGTCCTGAGAACATGTGCCCAAGGTGGTTGGGGTGCAGCTTGGTTTTATATATTTTAGGGAGGCATGGGACATCAATCAAATACATTAGAGAAATACATTGGTTTGGTCCAGAAAGGTGGGACAATTGGAAGCCAGGAGTGGGTGGGGCATTTAAGGTAATTTTAAACATTTTCTTGTTTACAATCCATTGAGTTTGTCTAAAAACCTGGGATTAATGGAAAATAAATGTTCAGGTTTAGATAAAAGATTGTGGAGACCAAGGTTCTTTTGAAGCCTCCTAGTGGCTGTCTTAGGGACAATAGATGACAAGTGTTTTCCATTCACACCTTTAAAAGGTGCTAGACTCTCTGTTAATCTCTTCAGGATTCAGAGGGCCTGGAAGAAAATGATCCAGCCATTTTAATAGAGATTCATTACAGATGCAAATTTTTCCCCACAAAGGACCGCTTTGCAGGGCCATCTCAAAATAAGGCAAAGAAACATGTTGTGGGGTAAAATATTTTGATTTTTGTTTTATTTGTTACATAATGTTATTCTAGAATCAGACTGGAAAGTAAGTCACCATATATAGGGTTAAATAAAACCCATCTGATGAGAATTTATGATTTGTAGAGCGTGACTCCCTAGACCCCTCAGATAGGAATCTGAGCAAGCTAAAAAAAAATCGGAGTTTAAGTTTCAGCATAGATTGAGATTAAAAGCACAGGGCACATCATAGATGACTGAATAGTATGCATGAAGCATACCTACCAAATGGTAATGAGATCACTTGTGGTCCTTTTTCCTAGCAAAAAGACATTCTTTGTGTTTTTCATATGTGACAGGTATTGGGCTAGACGCTTTACATATACTTTCTCCACCAGAGACTTTCCAGTGATGTTGGCAGGAAGGTTAAGTTGGGGATTTTCCTTCTGGTCATATAGCTAGAAAGTGGCAAAGCCAGGCTTGGAGCCCACATAGGGTACTCTTAACCAATTCTACTATATTGCCTTTGAATTGCTGTGTATCCTTAGAAAAGCCCCTTTTCTTTCCTGAGCCGCAGTCGAGTGACCTGTGAAATCAGGAAAACTAGATGTTTTCCTTGTTCCCCTTCTAATGCTAATCTTTTGTGTTGGAGTTTTAAAAACAATTTAAAAAATCAAAACCCAGAAAACTTATATAACATTTATTTTGTTCTTTCTTCCATTATAGAAAATAGAAAAGAAAGAGAGGAATTAAACTGTAATTCTACCACCTCAATACAGAATGAGGCTTAACCTTTCTTCTAGTCTTTTTTCATTTTCTGTGTATGTTTTGATATATTTATTTTACTGAGATTAAAATTACGTCACTTATATATAAGTGTTTGTATTCCGGACTTTGGATTTTCAATATGATTCTCTGTTATTAGTGTGACTGAATCTTTTCTAGAGCTACCCTGACCCCTTACTGGAAAGGCTGGCATCATTCCCAAGACTAGAGGCTTCGTAACTTAACATTTTCTTTTTCCTTTTCTAGTCTGGGTGTGGTGGTTCACACCTGTAACCCCAGCACTTTGGGAGGCTGAGGAGGGCAGATCACCTGAGGTCAGGAGTTCGAGACCAGCCTGGCCAACATGGTGAAATCCCATCTCTACTAAAAATACAAAAATTAGCCGGGTTTGTGACACGTGCCTGTAATCCCAATTACTCGGGAAGCTGAGGCAGGAGAATGGCTTGAACCCAGGAAGCGGAGGTTGCAGTGAGCTGAGATCACATCACTGCACTCTGCTAGAGCAACAGAGCAAGACTCTGTCTTAAAAAAACAAAACAAAACAAAACAAAACCAGCAGACCCTACCTCATCCACTCCCCATCTTATATAAAACAACCACTTTTATCTCTTGGGCTTTTCTTCTGCTATTGTAATAATAATAAGAGAATGGTCTGGGGTCACCCAGACTGGAGTCCCAGCCTTGTCACTTACCAGCTTGTGCCTTCAAAACGAAGTGGAGGTGCACATGTTTCTCTGTCCACTTTAAACAACATTGACTGTAGTTAGATTTGTGGGTGCTTTGTGACTACTGAGCATTCTCTTGAGTCCATGCAGAGATTAGCACTTTGTAATTGTTTTCTATAGTTGTGTATCCCGTACATATTCTTTTTATTGAAGGCACTAGTTTAAGAGTGAGATAGTTAAGTAATCTCGAAATCAGAGATAGTGGAATGAGAAAACAGGTTTGATGGAGCCATCTTGAGAAGAAAGATGTGGCTGCACATCAATAACCTTTACCTTTTTTGTGGGCTCCTGTTCCTTTCAAATTCTAATAGACACACTGGCAAAGCAGGATCTACTTGGAAACTATGAGATAAAATTTTCTAGGGAGGTGAAATCACACAGGGATATATGGATAGCTATTTTGCCTTTTCAAGTATATAAGTCGTTTTGATTAATGTGTTTGTACATGGAAAACTATTGCATGCAGAGTAGCTAGCAGCTATTTCTAGTAGCTTGTAGAAAAGCAGACAACTTCAATAAGGTAATTATTTTAAGTGCATCTGTAGCAATGTAATGTGCACATGTGTTTGTAATTACAGTTGGAGAATTTAGAATCAAGTGCTAGACTTAGGGGTATTTATACATTCAGCAAATGAAAAAAAACCTAATATTGACTGGTACCTTTACAAATGTGCATTGTCTCAGAGTCTGCAAAGCATACCACTTGATACTTGTCACAACTTAAATTTGCCGCGTAATGTGTAGCACAAAAGATTGTGTCTCGTAACCTAACAGGCTTATCGCTGAACTGAGCAAATATTTCTGTGTAGTTTGCCAACATGGGGCTCCAGAGTGTCTGGCCCTGTGGTGGTGAGATTTGGCATGTATGAATTCAGAGTTTTTTCCTCATCTTTTAAAGAAAGAAAATTATACGTTAGCGAGTATGGTAATATTTTCAGTAAGTAGAAATAACATGCTGTCATGACATAATTTATGAGACATATTTAGTAGGCCATATACAAATTTTAGACCAGTGGGAATTTTTGGCTAGGAATTTATAGCTGTTTGCTCTTAACAAAACTGTAGGCATCAGAAAGCCGACATCGAAATACTTGATATGTATCTTAATTGGTTTACTTATCAATTTATTGAAAGTTTTAGGCTATTACTATAAATATTAGGCTTTATTTTGGGCAAAGTGAAGAAAAACAGCATATGTGGGATACAGCAAAAGTAATGTCTTCAATATACAGTTTAGTTATGTGTGTATGTACTCCAATTAAAGTGCTGTGTAATCAGGAACTAGTAAACCAAGTAAGTGTTTAGCCGACAAGGTTCAATTTTACATGGAATGGTTTGTGTAATAAATGACTAAATGGCTCTGGCTTCAGTTCTCGGATCATTCTAATATATGCAAAAACAATATAGAGCCAATTCTTGATTAATGGGAAGTTTATCTAATTTGTAAGTCATGAGGGCTTTCCCTTTTCTTTCTCCTTGTTTATTGCCTCTTTCCCTGGCTTTGCTCGTTTTTCTATTAATGGGTGTTGCTTAGACAAATGTTGGGGTCAGGAGAGTTATGGCATTTATTTGGTAGAGAGTTTGGCTAACATTTTTGGAAACTGAGAATTGTTCAAATGTTTTACAGGTGTTATATTTCAAACAGAATTAAGTACTTATGTATATAAAAATTATTTAGCATTCTTTACTAAAGACAATTTCGAGTTGACTCTCACCGTGTAATACCAGTTCTGGAAGCTTAAAATTATGATCTTTATAGAGATTCTTGTCAGAATAAATGTCTCATTGGGGTTTGTTTTACTCTGGCTACTGTTTTAAGGAAGAATGGAAGTTTCATTCCTCAGTGGGGTTTATTTTACTCTGGCTACTGTTTATGGAAGAATAACCTTTTTGCATTTTGGTTCTCATCATCTTTAAGGCTGAGGGAATGACTGAATATATGGTAGCTATAGAAAGACAGATGAGGACTAATTTCGGTTTCCAGCTGTGTGAAAGTGTGGTTTAATCTGTATTTCTGTAGGTCACACAATTAAGTAATTTTATAGTTCAAATTTGAAACATCCTGGCACCTACCTAAAACACTGTTAGCTGGAGCTTAGAATATGATAAAGCATTGATTTCTCTTGGATGCCATCCAGATAAGGTTAATTGCCTTAAAAGGACCTTGTAAGGGAGTTCCAAAGCTTGGATACTAATACCAACCTCATTGTTGGATGTTTAGTGGGCTATAGTTACATAATTACAGCAATTATAGGCACTGACTAATATATAAGACATCTTTTTAAAGGTTTTTGATTTTAATTGTTCTTGGAAGATCTCTATTTTTTTCAAAATGTTTCATTTGTGAAATTCTCTATTCATTCTGCGTAGGTAAATACAGTTAAGAAAGTACATTGAATAATAGAAATAATGCAATTAACGATAGCTGAATTTTGGAAAAGATCATTTATTTTAAACCTGCTCAATTATAAATAATTCATTGCTGTGAGGTAAGGGTAGTGTATGTGTGTAAGGATACCAAACATTACAGATTTCACTGCTATTTCAGTTCAGCAACATGCGTTGAGTACCTGCTAGGTTACCAGGTATTGTGGTAAGTGTTTGGAATTCAAAGATAAATGAATACACAAGATGCACACTGGCTTCTTTTTCTTAGGGTTATGGGTGATCAGCATTAAGCAGCTAATTCCTGTAGTGTGATTTCAGTCTTTCGTGAGTATGTGGGAAGGTGGGGGATTTTCCCTTTAAGAACTGCTTATGAACAGTCAGCCTAGATGATTAATTGTACTTCATTATCTTTCTTCTGTAAATGACATACTTTGAATTACATCCTTCGTAGAAGTTAGAATTAGTTTCTAGCAGAAGTTTCAGATATTATGATTTTGATTGTTATGCCGGCAGCAAAGGAAAAGCTGGAAAACAGGACAATTGGAGTGAAGAGAAGTAAGGAACATGGTGACTGGTGATACTAGAGATATTTTATCTGTTATCTTTGTGGAGGATACAATGCTAAAGCTGTTCTATGTACTTGTGTACTTCTCTATAGTATATGGAAAGACTGAGTGTACCCCAGTAAACATCATATATTTACATAGCCATGGAACTGGTCTTAGAAAGTGTGTGTTCTTTCAACTGTGCAGCAGGATACAAAAAAGCAACATTTAGCTTGCAAATATTAATTGAGGGCCCGTGTTAGGTGCAGATCACTTCATTTTCATTATCATTGCTGTCAGTACTTTAAATCTTCATTGAAGAACTAGGATGTGAATTCATTCGTCTCTTCAGTGTCAACTCTGTGTTTATAATGTGGCTGGCCTTGGGCAGATCACATCAGGGTAAGTGAGTAAATCTTTAGGCCTTGGTAATAAGAAGCTCAGATGAAAAGGTAATTGCCATATATGTGATATGATGAGGTTATACATAGGCTGATGTATTCATTTTCTATTGCTGCTTAAAAAATTACCACAAGTGCGAGCGGGCTTGGCTGTATTCACTGCTCAGGGTCTTAGAGGGCTAAAGTCAAGGTGTCAACCAGTACTTCTCTGGAGACCCTGAGAAAGATCTGTTTCCAAGCTTTTCCAGGTTGTTGGCTGACTCCAGTTCCTTGTGATTGTTGTTGTGAGGTTCCTGTTTTCTTGTTGGCAATCACCAGAGGCCATTCACACTCCTTCTAGTGGCCCCTCCATCTTCAAAACTAGCAGTGGTGTGTGTCCTTCTATTGCTTTGAATCTCTCTAACATCTCTTCTGCCATCTGCCTAAGAACTTCTTTCTTTTTGAAGGGTTCATAGGGACCCTTTTGCCATAATCATAGGAGCAGTACCAGGAGGTGAAGATCGTAAGAGTCATCTTAATATTATGCTTATCACAGTTGCTGTTGGAAACGGAAGAGAAGCACCAAAATCCAACTTGAGAGGTTTAAAGTGAATTCCTGGAGGGTTATGCAGTCCCTGAGATGCCAGGACATGTGCTTGAATTAAAGTCTAGGTCTCTACTTACTTTCTTTGTTATTATCATCCAACCAGTATTTACTGAGAACTTGTGTTAGGGCCAAGTCACTGTACTGTTAGAAACTCAGTTTCCTTAGTGGTAAAGTTGGGATGGTTATATATTTTTGAAGGACTCTTGTGAGAATTAGAAATAATAATTAAAGGATCTAATAAAGAAGGGTGCTCAGTTAATAGAGTTTGTATTAAAAGAGCCTTTGTGGTATATTGAGAACAGTCTGAGATTCATTGCAGGTTTATTCACTCACACATTCTATCCCTTATTCCACAGATACTTATTGAATCCTAAACCACAGGGCTAAGACTCAAATGAGGTGAGAGAGATACTTGCTTTGAGCACAGAATTTTAGGATATGCCCCCTCAAAACATTTATATTTAAATAAAATATATCATATGCTAAAGTAACGTAAAGTTAATTAGAAAATCTGTATCAAGTGTCAAAATAAACCAAATATCATAATACAGAATCAGTAACCACTTGTACTGAGCCATATTAGAATACGAGGGAAAAGGAAAAGTCAGTAATACTGATCTGACCTGTCTTTAACAGTTTTTTACATTAATTTTGTTTTTTACAGGTATATTTGTTTATCTTGGCTGGACGTGGTAGCGCACACCTGTAATCCCAGCACTTTGGGAGGCTGAGGTGGGTGGATCACAAAGTCAGAAGTTTGAGACCAGCCTGGCCAACATAGTGAAACCCTGCTCTACTAAAAATACAAAAAGAAAAAAAAAATAGCCAGGATGTGGTAGTGGGCACCTGTAATCCCACCATCACTTGGGAGGCTGAGGCAGGAGGATAGGTTGAACCTGGGAGGCAGAGGTTACAGTGAGCTGAGTTTGTGCCATTGTACTCCAGCCAGGGAGCCAGTGTGAGATGTGGTCTCACAAAAATAATTAATTAAATAAATAAATAATTAGTTTATCTTCATTAATGAGTTTTAAATTTTGCTCCAGAGATGAATGCCTCCCTTGCCTCACCCTACTCTTGTCCTGCTTACTGACATAAGCCTTTGCTTTTTCCATTTAGGGACCACAGGAAGTGAGCAATAGGACAGAGAAGTTAAATAAACGGTACAGAAAACGTAATTGGAGTTGAGCTTTGCTTTTAATATTATTTTGACTACATCTAAGATTTATTTTAGGTTAACATCCTAGCATTCTTCTCAGTAGTTCTTCAGATTCCTCAGTTATTAAAGTAATTATTAGCAATTTTCAAGATGATTAACTTAAAAAAAACCCCCACCATGTCCTATATTTAAAGTACAGAATTTCTTTTTATTTTTGAGTTGCTTTAAACATCTTCCAGTATTAGTAAAGTCCCATTATCATGTTCATATAATAACACATCTGTCAGTTTTTACTTTTTTGATTCCTCTGTGATTTCAGTGGCTTTATAATCATTCTTTTTAGCTATTGCATTCTATTATGCATGCTTTCCAGTAATGTAAGTGGTTAGGGTAATTGCAACATAGTATCAGAATGACTTTTTCATTTCAGACTTTTCCTAGGTTGTGTTTTCCTTCCACAGCCTTGTCAGAGAGGGCTAAAATTTTCTATGGTCTGGGCATTATTCCCATGATGGATATTTAGTCTCATGATTGCTCTATTATTGCGAGCTTTTTAACATTTCTGAGAAGTACAAACCAAGATTGCCACTTGCTATTTTGAATGTATTTCAAATAATAGTCTTTAAGAACAAATGGTTAGAAAAGGAAAATATTAGAAGCTTCTAGTTAATCAGAGGTGCAATTAAATCTCTAACTTTAATGAATATTCCAGTTTTAGAGCTTTTAGGACATAGGAGGTAAACTTAATCCTGTTCTTCTGCCTTGCAAACTAACAAATGTCCTGTTTGTATAAACTAATTACTCATGATTTTAGACATTCTTAAATCATGTGAAATGTAAGCAACTAGAAATCGGCTAGAATTTATGACCATTAAAATAGAAAGTCCATCAGGGTGATAGTATTAATGGATCTGAGGGAATGATACTTCCATCTAGAAATTATTCTGAATAACTATAAGCATTAAATGACCAATGCATGAGTGCTTTTCTTAATAAAATTTTAACTAGAATTATAAAATTGTGGTATTGTTTAAACTCTTTATCCTCAAACTTATATCACATTGATGTAATTTAAATACCAGCTAAGTTGAACAGTAATTTGGCCAAATGATTAATTCCATCTTACGTTATATTCAGCTAAACAGTCTAACACTTTTTTTTTTTTTGTAATATCAGGTCTAAAGTGACACTACTGTGAGAGTAATGGTAATAATTAAAATTGTTATGTGCAGCACTGTTTAGAAATGAATTTGAACCTATATTTAAGGCATCTGCCTCGTGAGACTCAACAGTTCTGTTTACTGCTTTATAGCAGCCACTCTGTGGGAAACTTTTAAAAATAGCTGTGTTATTAATATATTTATTTAAAATGGCAGCCATCTCTATCAAGCCGAGGAAGGGAGCAGGAAGTAGATGCCAGTAGAAGCAACATAATAGGCTTGCAGTTTGGTTTTGTTTGCATACATTTTGTAAATAGTTCAGGAAATATAAATGAATAAGTAATCAGAAGTAAAAGAGTAAAACAACACAAAGCTTTTCCAGTTACAGGTTTGATTGTTTATACAGGAATTTGAGGTTGACTTAAATCTGTAATGCTCAAGTTTACTGACAGTAAGTCACAGACACCCCATTGAGCTTTTTAAAATGCTTTTAAAAAGAGAATATTTTATCTTCCTAATGCTGTTTCTAATGTCTAAATACCAGTGCACAAAGGGAGACAATTCCCTGATGTTGTTCTTCTAAGGACCACATTCTAAAGAAAGCTTTTTGGACAGTGATATGGAATAATAAATGTATGTGGGAAGAAGGGAAGAGAGTCCATTGGGGTGGAAAACAAACTAAATTCTTGCTCAACTTTTTCATTAGTAATTTACTGGGCAGCATTGAGTTGCTGTGGTATTTATCGTTGTCTCCCTTAGAAATTTCCAGTCGTTCCAGGATAAACGAGATAGTATAAGTCCTTTGGTCTAGTATAATTAGGTAATTTTTTTATTCTGTTCATTTTCAAGTTTGAAAAGGACAAATGGCAGAAATTATGTGGTCCCTTAAGGAAATATGGCAGGGCACCAACTTGTTTTTTTCGTTTGTTTTTTTTTTTTTGAGTCGGAGTTTCGCTCTTGTTACCCAGGCTGGAGTGCAGTGGCGCGATCTCGACTCACCGCAACCTCCGCCTCCTGGGTTCAGGCAATTCTCCTGCCTCAGCCTCCTGAGTAGCTGGGATTACAGGCACGCGCCACCATGCCCAGCTAATTTTTTGTATTTTTAGTAGAGACGGGGTTTCACCATTTTGACCGTGATGGTCTCGATCTCTTGACCTCGTGATCCACCCGCCTCGGCCTCCCAAAGTGCTGGGATTACAGGCGTGAGCCACCGCGCCCGGCCTACCAACTTGTATTTTATCTTCATTAGTCATAAGAGTACATCTTTACTGATGATGAGTTGGGGACGTCATGGAGGAGTTGATTTTTATCCTGTAGTTTTAGCTACTTGATCAGACTTCTCTTCCTTCTAGTTAGCTTCCTGCAGTTAGGACATTTCTTATTGTTTTGATTATACAAAAAGAATGATCTGTTGCCTTTTAAATTTTGTGATTACTTACTGAGTGACAGGGATATTTACATTCCAAAGAAATGCACCAAGAGTTTAATACTTATTTCCTCCTTAAAGAGACACAAGTAATAGGTTGGCTCACGTGTGTTCATTTTGGTTTTATAGTTTTTTTTTTTAGGTGTTAGTGTTGTGTATGAGTTTTGGAACAGGAACCATTCTCCTCTGAATCACTTGGAATAAATTGTCTTTGAACTAGTAAGAAAACATGATAGTTAAAAATGTTGGCCAGGCGTGGTGACTCATGCCTCTGTAATCCCAGCACTTTGGGAGGCAGAGGTGGGCAGATCATGAGGTCAGGAGTTCGAGACCAGCCTGACCAACATGGTGAAACCCCTGTCTCTACTAAAAATACAGAAATTAGCTAGGCGTGGTGGCATGCACCTGTAATCCCAGCTACTCAGGAGGCTGAGGCAGGAGAATCGCTTGAACCAGAGAGGCAGAGGTTGCAGTGAGCTGATATCCTGCCATTGCACTCCACCCTGGGCAACAGAGTGAGATTTTCTCAAAAAAAAAAAAAAAAAAAAAAAAAAATTGCAGTCATTCATATGGAATGAGAATTCTAAATCCATTGCCACCAAATATTTAAAAATGTTGAGACTGTTGTGGCAAACCGAAACCAAGTTATTATTATTAGTTATTTTAATGTCAGTGGTAGTCATTTTTATCAGTGACGAAACAAATTAGTAAAATGTCATTTAATAACTGTTCTCTTTAGTTAATTAAAAATGATACATGACTCGGTATGGTGGCTCATGTTTGTAATCCCAGCACTTTGGGAGACTGAGGAGGTTTTGGGAGGCTGAGGCGGGTAGATCACTTGAGGTCAGGGGTTTGAGACCAGCTTAGCCAACATGGCAAATCCCTGTCTCTACTAAAAATACAAAAGTTAGCCAAGTGTGGTGGCACACGCCTGTAGTCCCAGCTACTCGGGAGGCTGAGGCAGGAGAATCACTTGAACATGGGAGGCAGAGGTTGCAGTGAGCTAAGATGATGCCACTGCACGGCAGCGTGGGTGACAGAGTGAGACTCTGTCTCAAAAAAAGAAAAAAAAAGATATATAGAAAGATGTTTGATAACTGCTTACTGTATGAATGAATATGGCAGTGATTGTACATATTATACTGCCAAATATATTAAACACTGCCAGAAAATGTGTTGGACACTTGAAGTTGAATAAGACACATCTGTGACCAATATAAGAGCTCAGATTTTCCAGCCTTTTTTTGAGCAGGTGGCCATATGATTTATTTCTGGCTGGAGAAGAGGTAGGTATAACTTGATTGCTGTTGTTTCTTTTCCTGTTTCCCACTGGCTGAAATACCAGTATGATGGCTGGACCGACATGGGCCAAAAAGTAGATGCTGTAAGTTAAATACAGCAGAGCAACAAGATAGAAAGAGTCTGGATTTCTTATAATTAGGGCTTTCCATTTCTAACACTGGGCTATATATTAATGTAGATAGATGAAATTTCATCCTGTTTAAGTCAGTATTATTTTGGAAAATCTATTTGTTTTTATTTCTATAAGACATTTTGTAATCATTGGTCAATAAACCAGAAGCCTAAGTGAGTTGAATAATGGAAGAAAAGGCCATCTGTTAGGAATAGCTAGGTTGTAATTAGGACAAGACTCTACGTTTATCTACCTTTATGTGGGTAGAACATGCTAGATAGGAATCCAGGAAATGTTTCAGATAAAAATTTGGAGGAAAACTGAGTATTCTAGAGTTGACTATAGAACCAGTATTGTTTACTACTCCGTAAGCCCTAGTTTCTTAAACTATGAAAGTGTGATTGTTATAAAGATGAAATGGAACATGTACGGCAAATTGCTCTGCAAACCATACTCTGGGTAGTCAGTACATTGGAACATATAAACTTACTAGATGAAAGGATAACACAAATTCACATTGCACTTCCTACTACCAGTTGAACTTATATTCAGAGGGGAGAGTTTATCCTCTGCTATTAATGAAAATTCTAGCAGGTCCTCTGACTTTTCTGTTACTAGCAATCTTCATAATCCCTTTAAATTACAAATACAGTCTCATTTGGGAAATAAATCTTTGCCTCTGGTGTACCTTGCTATAGAAGGGAAACTGCATTCTGGAAAAGTGGGGTGTGATGAGTTTTCATTTGTTGAGCAAATATTTATTGAACACCTATTATGTAGCATAGTTCTAGGCTGCAAAAAATAATCCAGTAAGTAACAAAACAGAGAAATCCCTGCCTCTTGGAACATGCTATCTAATGGCTACTTCTTTCTTCCTGGTCGTTTCTTCTTCCATTTACTGGCTCCTGTCATGGACTCTTCAGAGATATAAGAATAGTATGTGAAGGATCCACAGGGAAGGTCTGTTTGTGTGTGTTGTGGGTTTAAACTGATGTTATGTACTCTGACCCTAGCACATATTCAGAGCTGACTCATTGTCTTATGGGTGTGTCTTGAATTCCTGAGAGCCTTCCCAGCTGGGTGGGATTCTCTCACCAAAATACTCCCCTGAAGTATTTTGCTTTTCCCTCTGGCTAACACTTTCCCCTGAGTCCTTGGTTTTTTGGTTGTCTATGCTACAGACTTTCTCTATCTGTGACCAGTGGCTCCACACTGGTTGTTCTTTCTGCCAAGTCTGCGAGTCCACGGGGAACAGTCGTCCACCTTTCTTTGACCTGCTCTCAGAAGGGAAAGCTAGAAGGTCTCTTTCATACTGTCCAAGCAATCTGGTGTTTCTCAGGTTAGAGACTTCAGAAAAAGGTGACTTCCAAACCCAGCACAACACAGCCAGGTCTTGACATGGCCTTGAGCTTTCTCAGTCTTGACATGAAGGAGGTAGCACTCTTACCCCAACCCTCCTCAACCTTTATTACCTGTTGCTTGTATACCCACTAAATCAACGAGCAGTCATGGACTTTAGTGGTACCCACTTTGAAATTTGCATTTTGGTTTGCAGTTTCTGTGAGTCTGACAGTCATCTGCAAAGGCCTCAGCCTAAACTCTTATTTTAATATCTAGTTACACAGACTTTTCAAATATAAAATTGTTTATTTGTATTTCATCCCAAGAGGGCTTTCTTGGGGTGGCTTTTTTGTTGTTGCTGTTAAATACTTGACTAAATTTCCCACAGCTCAGATGTAGAGAAAAATAGGAGCTTTTTAGCTTTTTGATTTACTAATCTGACCGTCTTTACCTACTAGATAGTAGTGAAGGAAACCAATGTGTAATCAAATAGAAGAAGTTTCATCCACGACATGCTTTAAATCGTAATTTGATGTTAAGTACGGAGGCTGTAGTGTTTATCCTCCTGTCTGCCAGATGTCATGTATATGGAGGAGGAAGTGGGGCATTGGGTAGTGGGAAAGAGTGGTCCTTAGGTCTATATGGAATCTTTGGGATTCTTATTTGTTCCTGTGACTGGTATTACTGATATTACAGTGATCAGGATATGAGCAGTGGCCAAGAAGCAAGGAGTTCTGGTTTTCCTATTGAGTAAATCTGGACACATCCCTTTGTTTGGATCCCACTGCCCTTCTTCCAGTCATCATATATACTTTTTAGCATGAATGTCCCCTACTGGGGCCCATAAAAATTGTGGGTCCACTGCATACTATGTGGAGGCCTAGTATAGCCCAAGACGGTTGTCAGTGCCCTAGGTTCCTCCTAAGATGCATCCCTACTTTTTATTATTTTATTTTATTTTTTATTTTGAGATGGAGGCTTGGTCTGTTGCCAGACTAGAATGCAGTGGCACAATCTCGGCTCACTGCAACCTTCACCTTCCGAATCTAGTGCAAGCCCTGTTTGTTTAACAAATAAATGCCTTTATGATAACTTTATTTTTCATTGATCTGCCTTTTCTTTTAACTCCCTTACTACTGTAGAAAAATATGACTCTGGGCTGGGTGAGTTGGCTCATGCTTGGAATCCCAGCACTGTGGAGAGCAGAGGCAGGTGGATCATGAGGTCAAGAGATCAAGACAATTCTGGCCAACATGGTGAAACCCCATCTCTAATAAAAATACAAAAATTAGCTGGGCATGGTAGCGCACGCCTATAGCCCCAGCTACTCGCGAGGCTGAGGCAGAAGAATCACTTGAACTGGGGAGGCAGAGGTTGCAGTGAGCCGAGATTGCACCACTGCACTCCAGCCTGGCAACAGTGACTCCTTGTCAAAAGGAAAATATGTCCCTGTTGTCATAATGCATTGTGACTTATCTATTCCAGGGATATATTATATTTTGCATTTTTTCTCATTGCTTTCTATAGTGTTTCCATTCTTTAATTTTTGCCTGATGGTTGGTTGCTATACTTGTAAATGTCATGTACAGGTTTTGGTCAGAAAGGAGTAGGGGTGCTGGGTGTGGTTGCTCACACCTTTAATCCCCATGCTCTGGGAGGCCAGGCAGGAGGATCGCTGGAAGCCAGGAGTTTAAGACTAGCTTGTGTAACAAAACGAGACCACCAATAAAAGTCTCTAAAATATATATTTTTAAAAATTAGGCTGGCGCAGTGGTTTACGCCTGTAATCCCAGCACTTTGGGAGGCCAGGGCAGGAGGATCATGAGGTTGGTGAATCACGAGGTCAAGAGATCGAGACCATCTTGGCCAACATGGTGAAATCACATGTCTACTAAAAATACAAAAATTAGCTGGGCGTGGTGGCCTGCGCCTGTAGTCCCAGCTACTCAGGAGGCTGAGGCAGGAGAATTGCTTGAACCTGGAAGATGGAGGTTCCAGTGAGCCAAGAATGCACCACTGGATTCCAGCCTAGTGACAGAGCAAGACTCCATCTCAAAAAAAAGAAAAAAAATTAGCTGGGCATGGTGGCACACAGCTGTTGTCCTAGCTATGTGCCAAGACATAGCTGAGGGGCTGAAACAGGATCAGAAGTTCAGGACTGCAGTGAGCCTTGATTATACCACTGTACTCTAGCCTGGGTGACAGAGTGAGACCCTGTCTCTAAAACAACAAAGGAGTACAGGCAGCAAGGGGTAGACAGGGACACATCTGCCAGTTATTTAAACAATATTTTTATTTATAGAAGTAGCATAAAGTTTCATGGAACTGTGGCCAACAACCCTCCACTTACATTTCTTTGCGTGAAATTATGTCACATACTGACCCCTCTCTGAAAGTTGCCTCAAGCAGGGGCTAGCAGAAGGTTGCTGCAGACAGCCAACAGTATGCCACATAAATAGTAAGCAACAGCTTAAATAGCTACTTTCCCCGTGGAAACTTCTCTCTGAAAAAGCCCTCTACATGTATCTTTCAGAAAATAACTTTCTGAGCTAAAGAAACTACTAATTTAACTTCTAAAGGGAAGTTTATAGTTTTATTTGGGGGGAGGATTTTGATGCTTATTGGCTTTTCTTTGTTGTCAAAGACCATATACAAAAGATAGTGCTATTTCAGGTCTGGATTGAAGAATATAAATCCTTGTTTTATTGCTGGAAGGGAAAAAGCAGAATAAGGCACCAGTTAGCATCTTGAAAGACACAACAGGGATTTATTTTCCCTCCTGTTCGTGTGTGTGCCCTTTAATTTTTTCATTCCTCAAGCAGAGCTTAGGCAACCCCAAATTAAAGCAGTTCATGGCGTGCAGCACATGATGATTAAATCTTATCTGGCTGTTCTGGAGATGGACAGATAACAGTTGACGTAGAAAACCTTTTGTAGTGTCTGAAAAGACAACTGCCACAAAGAATGCTGTAACTCCCCTGTGTTACAAGATAAAGTTAAATTAAATCAGCTGAGGTTCTTTACAGGTAGTGCTCTCTTTAGTGGTATTTGAAATGTGTTGACTGAACAGAAATAGTGTCCTAAGTGAAGTTTCATTATCCATGGGAGCCTGTTGTAAATACCACAGTGTTGTGATGTATGTTTAGCTTATTTCATGTTCTTTCATAGCTGCTGTTCAGTAGCTTAAAATGTTCATTACCGGTAAACATTGTACATTAGTGGACAAGAGCCTAGAGAAAACACCACTTACCCTTTGGTAATGGACAAATAGATAATAGTGGAAGATGAGAATTAATTGTCTTTGTGCAGATGTCACATCAGGCTGCAATAGAACAGGATTATTTATGTTTTCAAAAAAAATACCATTGTGCTTTTATGAGATGCAGAGCGGGCAAATAGCTGCTAAAGAATAAATTATTTGAATTGGCATTAATGTGGTGACTTAATTCACAGCATCTAGGAATATAGTTCACATTTCTAGCACCCCTCCCCTTTTTCTTAAATTCAAGAAGTACTGCAAAATGATTGAGACTTCAGAATTAGGAACTGTGGCAGAACGATTTGTTCTTTTATCCAGCCTTTTACATGGTCAGTTTGTTTGCTTATTGGCACCCTTCAAGGTGCTGATCCTAAACCATCAGACCTATTGGTGCTGGCTGGAGAGAGCATCATTTGCCTTATTGTGAGAGTGAATACATTTAAGAATTTTTATACAGAGACTTTCATTTGTCTTAGTGATACAAAGAGCTTTCATAACTGTTATTGGACACTAGAATAACTAAGACCTGCATGTATATTTTTTAAAAAAATAGCCCTTTGCTCATTTATTTAGCTTTTGATTTGCATCTGGCATTTTCATATTGAAACAACTAATGTCAACATCTTCTCCATAGGTCTAATAAAGCCTGTCATTTGAGTGAGGTATATCTCATTTTTATCTTGAGTGCCAGGGCTCAATTAATGGTAATATTTGGCACCATGCATGTTTTTGTCTACTGGGAAGTATTTCATTTAATTGAACAGATATTTATGGGACACATCATATTTCAGCACTGGTGTGTGTAATAGGATACAAAGAAGACTATGGCTTTGAGCTTTGTGAGGGACATACACCCACATGACCCCCCCTTTCTCTGCCTCCACCCCCCACCAAAATACATTGTAGGCAGAATTCTAAAGATGGGAACCTAGGTTCTGGTCCCCTGGCTATTCAAACTGGAATCCAGACACTATTGCAAAGGGACTTTGAAGATGTAATTAAAGTTCAAAATCAGTTGGCATTAAGCTACGATGATTTTCCAAATGGGCATGACCCAGATGGATAGGCGAACCCTTTAGAGGGTTTTCTCTAGCAGTGGAAGAGGAAGCCAGCAGCACACAAAGGTTGAGAAGGACTCTACTCACTTTTCTGTTGCCGGTTTGAAGACAGAGGAGGACCAAATGAAAAGGAATGTGGACAGCCTCTAGAAGCTGAGGGTGGCTCCTGGATGGCAGCCAGTAAGGAAATAAGGACATCAGTCTTGAAATACCAAGGAAATGGAATTTGTCCAAGAACTTGAATGAACATGGAAGTATTTCTTCCTTAAAGCCTCCAGGTAAGAGCCCAGCCTGCCCATTACCTTGACTTTGGCTTTATGAAGCCCTAAGCAGAGAACCTAGTTGAGTTATCGTTGAATTTCTGACCTACAGAACTTTGAGCCAATACATTAGTTTCATCCTAAGCCTCTACCATTATGGTGACTTGTTAAACAACAATGGCAAACTAATACACACAAATCAGCAGAGTGATCGTTTCCTTTATACCAGGATATATGAGAGTTGCTAATTAGTTTCAGTTTTCAGGACCCAAAGGAAAAGGTTTGATAACATTAACAGAATTTTAAATTTACTACAAATATCTTCATTTTATACATGAGAAAATAGAAGTCCAGATAAGTTAGGGTTTTGTCCGATATTTTAGCTCTGGCTCGTGGTGGAGCTGGGATAGATGATTGTCCCCCGATTCAAGGTTCAGCATTTTTTCAATTGTATCTCACTATGGTGTATAGTGACTTCCGGCTTTAAATTGGAACCAAAGTGTAAAAAAAGCTAAATAATGGTAATTTCTCTGTCATAATGCCAAGCGTAATGAAGGAGAGAAATGGAAGAAAAAGGTAATTTCAGAAGATCGTTATTATTTCTTGTCTAAAGATTTTAGAGCATGGAAGGAAGTATGGTGTGCATTGCTATGACTTACTCCTTAGGGAAAATAGAAGTGTCAATACCTTTCATGGAGTATTGTTCCATTCCAACAATATTGACCCACTGCTGCATTCCTCTAATGATGCTGCTATTACTTGAAGTATCATGGGAGTAGCTTTTTTACTTAAATACATTTAGCACTGTCTTTTTAGCACTCTTAGTGATAGCAACTGTTTGATTGTGAGGGTTAATATGATATTGTTTCCCAATAGCTTGCAGATAGTTCCAATATGATGAATCAGATTTGATCATCCTGAATAATATAATAAACAGCAGTTGGGGCAGTATATAAGAAAATTGGCCTAGGTAATATAATAAAAAGAAAATACTGGTATTAAGTTGGACTTTCTTATTTGTTTTCCAAATTCAATCTGATAAACCATAGTTTTAAAAGAATTTTAGAAGTCATTTTGGAGCAATGTTGGCATGACTGGGGTGAGTATCCCATCTCTTTTGGTAGGTAAATATAGTATGCACTTTGGAGGGAATTGAATCCTGGCGTGACAATTTACTAATGGTATGATTGTGGGCAAGTTACTTAATCTCTGCAGACCTCAGTTTCTTCATGTGTAACATGGAGACTAATAGTATTAACTTTATGCCTGTCACATAAGAGGTAATCCCTAAGTGAATGAACTGAGTGGATTAAATATATTAAGGGGGGCCAGGCACGGTGGCTCATGCTTGTAATCCCAGCACTTTGGGAGGCTGAGGCAGATGGATCACCTGAGATAAGAAGTTCAAGACCAGCCTGACAAACATGCTGAAATTCCATCTCTACTAAAAGTATAAAAAATTAGCTGGGTGTGGTGGTGCATGCCTGTAATCTCAGCTACTTGGGAGGCTGAGGCAGGAGAACCACTTAAACCCAAGAAGCAGAGATTGCAGTGAGCCAAGATTGCACCATTGCACTTCAGCCTGGGCAACAAGAACAAAACTCCAATATGTATATAATACACACACACAGACACACACACACACAGACACACACACACACACAGACACACGCACACACACACACACACACGGGTAGACCTCTTATATATAAGCATAGTGCATAGTTTGTGCTTAAACATCTTTTGTCTCTTAACATGTTATTTTTAGTGGTAGTTAAATGATATGTTCAGGTTTAATGAATAAGGGTAGCTTCTTGTTTTACTTGAACCCAAGAAATAGAATTCCCCAGTGAGTCTTATCCTTTGCTTGTTTCACATTAAATCTGTGTGTAGCACCTCTCTGACGGTGGCTCAGAGTGTGTTTGCTGACAAAGGGAGGAGGTAAAGCGGGTGGTTCTCTGTTTTTATAACCTTATTTTTTCTTGCCTTGGGGACCCAGGTTACATATAACCACACTGGCATCTTCTGAGTGTGCCAAACTCTTTTAATTTAGACTGCTTCTACTTTAGAAACTAATACTCATGCATTTTTATTTACACTGTGAGAAAACAAAATCCTTTCTCTCCTAGACTTATATTCCCGTGGGAGACATGGGCAAAAAACAATTTTTTTGCTTGCTTGGTCTCTTTCTCCTGAGTTTAAAAATCTGGACTCAGGCCGGGCGTGGTGGCTCACACCTGTAATCCCAGCACTTTGGAAGGCTGAGGCGGGCAGATCATGGGGTCAGGAGTTCAAGACCAGCCTGGCCAAGATGGTGAAACCCATCTCTACTAAAAATACAAAAATTAGCTGGGCATGGTGGCGAGCACCTGTAATCCCAGCTACTCAGGAGGCTGAGGCAGGAGAATCACTTGAACCCGGGAGGTCGAGGTTGCAGTGAGCTGAGACAGGCCCGTTGCACTCTAGCCTGGGTGACAGAGGGAGACTCCGTCTTAAAAACAAAAAAAAAATCTGGACATAGCTCCACCTTGAATATTTGATGCTTTTTTTTTTTTTTTTTTTTAATTTGGTGTAAAAGCTGAGCTGTGATTGTGAGACAGCCTCAGCACAAAGAACTGATTGTCTTCATCTCTATTGGTCCAGGTAGGCTCTGGTTCTCTTGGTCTCTTGCAGCCTTAACTTGTTCTATAGCCCGTTGGAGCAGATATAAGTAGTAGCAATGCTAGTGCTTCAGGAACAAGAGTAAAGATTGTGTTAACAGATAGAAACTGTTTGTTTTTCTTTTCTTTTCTTTTTTTTTTTTTTGAGGCGGAGTCTCGCTTCGTTGCCCAGGTTGGAGCACCATCTCAGCTCACTGCACCCTCTGCCTCTCAAGCTCAAGTGATTCTCCTGCCTCCTTCTCCCCAAGTAGTTGGGATTATAGGCACGCAACAACACGCCCACCTAATTTTTGTATTTTTAGTAGTGATGGGGTTTTAACATGCTGGTCTTGAACTCCTGTCCTCAGGCAATCCACAAAGTGCTGGGATAACAGGCCTGAGCCACTGCACCCAGCCCATGAAACTTTGTTTTTCAGTCCTGTTTTAAAGTTGGAAGAGAAGGGGTCTCACAGAAAAACATACAGTAGCCAATTTAGATATTTCTGTGATGGCTCACTATATACTTATTTGTAGTTTTTTTTCTCATTCATTTAATTGTATTTAGTTCAAATTTTGAAGTTCCTCTTCTGTTTATACCCCTAAACTCTAAAAGTTTGTCTTTTTTTAATACAAAAAATGACTGACTTTAAATACTTTCTACAAGGCTGACCAGATCAAGCAGCCTTCTATAGAAACCAGCATGCATGTTTTAGATGAAGAGAAGAGATGGCCCTGGATATCTTTTCCTCATGTTTTTGAGAAGTGACCTCTGGTTTGGCATTTTTTAAAGGGCTTAAAGTATCGTGTTGGCAATTGGTATTCTGCACTCTAGTCTCCCCCCTACTACTTCCAGGGGATAGAGATTGCATCAGAAATAATCAAGGTAATTATTTTATGTTAATAGTTGATATGTGGAGAGTTTTTTTTTGTTTGTTTTTTGTTTTTTAAATGCCTAAAGGTAAGTGCTTTGTACGAACTGGCTCATTTAATTTTCACAATACCATGAGATAATAATAGCTATCGTCAGTCTTATGAAATATTATTATTAATCCCTACTTTGTCTATTGTTTATCCTTGTTTCAGACCCTGTACAAAGTGCTGTATAGATATTATTTTTCTAACTCTTCACCACAGTCTTCTGAAATATCCCACTAGAATATAAGCTCTATGAGTATTATGACTTTTTCTTCTTCTTCTGGGCTAAATTCTGGGACAGCATTTAGTATAATGCCTAGTGCAGGTTATGTGCTTAGTAAATAGTTACTGAATGAATAAATTCCAGTTTTTTTGAATGAGAAAGCTCGTAAGAGAAGTTAAGTAACTTGCCCAAGTTCAAGTGATGAAGCTGGGAATTACACCCGGACAAGCGTGACTTCAGAGCCTGCAATCTTTATCTTTGTGTCATATTTTTGTTGTCGTTGTTGTGAACAAATCTCTGGGATAATATTGAATTCTGATGCAGAATGATGTGTTAAATTAGGTTTCTAAAATTAAATATATAAAGCTGTTTTGGAAACTTCAAAATTTTGAACCTGTTGTAAATTGTCACTTAGTGGGAAAGCTTAAAGGTTTAAAATGATTAATAGTAAAGAAATCATAGATAATGATAATGTTGCTTGTTTATGGGAAGATTTCAGTGTATATGAGTGTATTAATTATATGAATATATGTGAATATATTAAGATTCTCTGATATACTCAATAATGTTTTTAGTCTTTTTAAAGAAAGGAAATAATGTAAATTTTGCCAGTATTTACTATTCCATAAAATATATATAATTAAAATGTAAATTTTCAAAATTCATTGAAAAAGTATCTCTTATGATTGCTTCCTAATGCTTTTTTCTTTTCCTTTTGGAAAAAGTATCTGGAATTGTATGTTGTGTGGAATCTGAAATATGTTTTTATGCTTACATATTTCGGATGGTTCCAGTTAAGTAGTTTTGTGTTAAAGGATGAACAAAATGCCAAGGTATTTATAAAAGGGTTGCATCAATCTACACTGCCTCTAGATCATTGTGAACTTGTACTTTATTCTGACCAATATTATTGGCTATTAGTGTTCAAACGCATTGACATTTTTATAGGGGAAAAATGCCATTCCATTAGTAATTTGAAGTCTGTGTTTAACATCTTTACGAATAGTTATTAAATATATACATTATCCCTCTCCCCCATAGACCGTCAACTATGTTTTTACATTTGTTGGAAGCTCCATTTTTTTTTTTTTTCCTGAAGGCTCTTGTTGCTTATAAGAATTGCAGGCTGGGTGCAGTGGATCACACTTGTAATCTCAGCACTTTGGGAGGTCGAGCGAGGCAGGCAGATCTCCTGAAGTCAGGAATTCGAGACCAGCCTGGCCAACATGGCGAAACACTGACTCTACTAAAAATGCAAAAAATTAGCCAGGCGTGGTGGCAGGCACCTATAATCCCAGCTACTTGGGAAGGTGAGGCAGGAGAATTGCTTGAACTTGGGAGGCAGAGGTTGCAGTGAGCCAAGATTATGTCATTGCACTCTAGTCTGGGTGACAAGCGAGACTCTGTTTCAGAAACGAAACAAACAAACAAAAAAGAGTCTCATAGTTGGAGTTTTCCTGAGTTTCTAGTAGTGCTGCTTATATTCTTGGGAGCATAAAATGGGGAGTGGCTGTTCTTTTGGTAAATTGGTTTGGAAACTTTATAAAGACCCAACTATTAACTCCAGCAAACTAATCGTAAAATAGGGCTGTATAACTGCAAACATCATCATGTATCTTAGTGGACATGAGTAAACATCTTGGATGCAGAACTTTAAAGGCAAATGTGTGCTGTATTTGGGGTTTGCTTTACATAGGAACAATGAACTTCATAAATAATAAAGATTTTTAGGGAGCTAGGTTTAGCAACACATTGGGTGACATCTCTTCTGTCTTCTGTTTATCCCTGCTCAGCTGTGCCCTGGAGTAGCCCAGCTGGCTTTAAAATCTCCAACGTCAGGTGTCACTGTCTTGCTTTCATTAGACCCCTAGGCTCAAGTCACCTGGATCACTTATTCCTGCCGTTCTTGAGGGCTGCTACAGTGAGTTTTTGTCTCCTGGTCTTTTCATCATCTTTTTGAATGAGGACTGCTCTCTTAAACCAATAAGATAGGACTATATACCCTGGTGACCTTGTGGCTTTTCTTTTCTGTTAAAGGAGCATTCAGGCGGATGCCACATATCTGAGGGGTCCTTTAAGCTGCTCATCTTTTCTACTCATCACTTTTGCCTTCCTACCCTTAGAAGCCAAGTCATTGTCCATAGATGAACTGTGTAACATCTGTTTTATAGAAGTAAACAAGAAGATCATTCATTTCTGCAGTCTTCATATTGTCATGCCAATATGCTAGCTGAAAACAAAATGGCTCTTTTTTTTATGAGAAAGAAGTTTTCTGGTTTTTTACAAAAAGAGACTGACCATGTGTAAACATTCTTTAAACTGTTTCCTCATTGTGGTTTAACTGTGTGGAGGGCTAAATTTTAAAGTAAACATGATGCTATTATACTAACTTGCTTGTTACCAGCAGGCTTCTCATACTGACCAATGTTTTATATAGTGGGTGGCTTAATGATTTTAACTTGAGAAATCTGATTAGAAAAATAGTTATCCACTTCTGTTTGCTGAACTGCAAATAAGTCATAAAAAAAGAAAACTTCAGAAGTTCATTTTTTTCAAAGGAGATATGAGAATTTTACAATTTAACTTGTGAAATTTAGGTCTGTCTTATGAGATTGCCAAAGGCACAGTTAATTCTCTGGGAGGCCCAATTGATTATTGTGTAAAGCTGTTTAAATTTTCAAGGATCTTCTAAAATGCATTCCTAGTTTTTGATACAAAAGTTAATTGATTTCAAATGCCAGCTTGTGTATTATGTTGATGAAAGTGGTTGACCCTCCTGGGGAAATACAGGTAAAAATAAAGCATATTAATTGGAAAACATTGATGGAGTTAGAGCTGTCATTGAGTGGATTCTCTAGGGAGTCTTAGTAGGTCATGTTTTGCCAGACATTGGGGCATTCTGGGATCCAACAGTTAATCTGTGAAGGGACAAATAAAGATATCACCAGAATCAGCAGATTGAGATTTATGCCCAAAAGCCCAGATGCATCCTTGGGAGATAACCTCAAGGGAATGACATCTGCTAACACTTCTGCCTTTAGTTTATCAGAAAGAAGTTGAGAGAAGCTTAGGAAATTAAGGCATTTCTTAGAGAATAATAAGAGTAATTGTAATGTTTTAAAGGTACTCCTTTCTTAGTGGCTTCTAAAAATACTGTCATTGATTTTTCACACCAACAGTTTAATTCACTGAGTTAAGAAAACTGTTATTTTTTAAAAAACAAAACACAAAGAAAAACCCATGGTGTTTTAGGCCTTAAAACTTGGTGTTATGAGAAGTAGACAGTCCTTAGTTGAAAGTTGAATGCTCTGCTAATTTATTTATATAATTAAACTTTTTAAATTAAATATTTGGATTGTAGTAGAGGTACTTGCCTTTTTAGAAAGTACTTCAGACCGGATAGAGTGGTTCCTATCTGTAATCTCTGCACTTTGGGAGGCTGAGGCAGGCGGATCACTTAATTTCAGGAGTTCAAGACCAGCTTGGCCAACATGGTGAAACCCTGTCTTTACTAAAAAAAAAAGCCTCAGCCTAAAAAAAAAGTAGAAAAATTAGCTAGGTGTTGTGGTGGTGGGCATCTGTAGTCCCAGCTACTTGGGAGCCTGAGGCATGAGAATCGCTTGAACCTGGGAGGCAGAGGTTGCAGTGAGCCGAGATAGCGCCACTGCACTCCAGCTTGAGGGACAGAGCAAGACTCTGTCTCAAAAATAAATAAATAAATGAGTACTACAGCTGAGGCAGTTCATGCAGTAGTGTATCATTTTGGAATGCGGGTAAGCACTTCTGAATTGACATGGCCTGGAAATTTTTTATATTTGATTTTCTCAAAGCACATTACAACTGTGCCCATCTTCTTGTGAACGGAAATGTTTGAGGATGGGTAAAATGAACTGTAGAAAGCATCTCAGTAAAAGGTGTTATGCAAATCATAATTATTTTCCAAGTGCTATCTGTGAGCAGCTTACACAAATCAAAGCTTCCTTGAAATAGAGATTACAATCAAAGTTCATCTGTATGCTATTGTATTTGGAGTACTTGCCAACATTCCAACTTGCAGTCGCTTTGAGGGAAAAGTTCTTCAAATTCATCAGTGTTGTGGGGAATGTGATTTAAATTCTGATAACTGGAAACCTTATTACAGAGGAGGTGGAAGGCAGGTGAGTTGAGATGTTCAGGATATTTTTTATTTGTCTTTTTAAGATACTTCAAAGCAACTGATTGTGGTGTCTATCTTTTGCTAGTTCCTCTCCAGCATCAATTCACATTTTCTTATATTATAGTCTGGAATTTCCTTTGGGAAACCTCCTATATTCTCTGTCTATGTAGTTCAAGAGGGGCTGGTCACACCTCTACCCCTGCTGTAATAGAAAAGGAGCTTATTTGCTGCCCCCAGTGACTAATTGATGGTTGAGTAATCAAAATTATTCAAATGAGATTCAGTTCTTGGCATTTTTGTTGTAATTATTTGAAAGAAGACTTTACTTTTTTCCCTTGGAGTTTTTTAGCCAATAGTAAGCAAGATCACCAGTGTTGGTGGTAGTTCTTTTGTTACCATCATGTTTGAGAGGTAGGCATAGCTTGGAGCTGGAGATACAGAATCCTGACAACCTACTCTGAATACCTGATCAGTTACGCAAGCCAGTGAATTCTTCTGTTTTGTGTAAACCAGTTTGAATTGGATTTCTATCACTTGTAACTAAAATAGACCTGATTGACACATGCTTGTAAGTTTAGTGTTGGGTCTGCCTTCACCCCAAGAGCTAACTTTTGGTATATGTATGTCATTTATTTTTATTGTGATGGTTTTTGTTAGTTATTTTTTCTTAAAAAATAAAATACAGGCTTTTGTCACAAAAAAGATAGAAGTTACTAAATATAAAATGCTAGGGAAAAAAAAAAAAAAAAACCTCTCATATTTGTTCTCAAAAGTAACATCAGATGCCTGTGTCTAGTTTGGGAAATCAGAGTGACGGTACCTCATAAAATAAGTTGAAGGAACATTTCCTATTTTTCTATTTTATTAAAAAATTTGTGTAAGAATAGAATTATCTGTTCTTTGAATGTGCCATAAAATCCTCTGTAAAACTGTCCAATCATAGCTTGATTATCTCCTTTCTTTTTATTTGTGTATGCTCTACTTTGTTTTTCTAACTTCTTGAGTTGGGGACTTACTATATTCTCTTTATTTACTAAAAAGCCTGTAAAATTATAAAAAATAAATAAATAAAACAATCCCTGTCTCACAGTTCTTCTCCTATCAACAATGATTCAAAATTTTTCCATGTATATGAAACACCTCCAACGACAGATACGTCCTTGATTAGCAGAGTAGCAGGGTTATTATAGTCTGTGTCAAAGAGCTGAAGGGAAAAGCCTGCATTTTCTTGACAAAACAAGAGGTTAGATGTGCTTGGGAGCAATCATCCTGCCAGTAAGGCTGCGTGAGGGTTTTACCTTACTGATGTGGCCTCCCTGCATTGGCAGGTATTACTGCTCCCAGATTTGGTCACAGCATGGGACAAAGGAATATACAGACCTCCTTCCTGCCTTTGAATAATTAGTGCCAGCAGAGTATCCGGAACAGTGATCAGACATAAACAAAGCAAACAGAGGGAGAACCTGGAGAGATTTAGCTTTTAGGAATGCTTTAGAAATGATCACCAGCTCTTTCAAATGTGGAGGCATTTGTGGATTTTGATAGAATTTATTGATTTTTTTTTTGGCCTAGCATTATTTACTTTTATTGGAAGACATCCACCCCATACTGGAAGTGATGGCCTGACTGGCTGTATACACAGATGGGCAACTACGATTCCAAATATCACACAGCTACAGTCGGGTTCACCCAAATGGAGCACTTTGCCTCCAGGGTCTTTTTCTTCCTGTGAAGAAAGTTTGAATCAGTGCTCAGTGATAAAAATAAAAATATTGCTATTTTAGAAGTACTTAAACCTCCTACATTTTCTTATTCCAGGTGGTTTTCCTGAAACCAAACTCTGATTTCCAGGGATAAAAAGAAAACACGTGAAAAGCCCCTGATATTCTCAAATTTGACATGAGTTTCACTGTATAGATGGCTTTAACTCTATTTAATAGAATGTTTCTGTAAAGCTGAAAAATAAGTGGATCCTGTTTTTGACATAGTGGTAGAGCTTGCAGTTTAAATAATTCCACTGGGAATCTATTAGGAAGCAAATGAGAGCTTCCTCCAGAGATTTTTGAGACATGCTTAAGGAAGCGTTCCTTACTTGTGCTTTGTTCATCTGGTTCTAAGTCAAGATAAATATTGCTTCATTTGTATAGTTGTTTTCTTTTGCAATTTGCTCATGAGTGAAATCTCTTTAAAACATTAACATTTGATTAAATATACTTGAATGCTTACAAAGAGTTTTTTGTTTAATTTATCTTGCTTATCTTTATAGGGGCCGGTAGATATTTATGTTCCTCAGTGAGTTCACTGAAGAGCAATCTGAGGCTTTATATAGGTTAGGAAATAGACTTTTTATACTTTGGAAATCCAGCTTATACAGTGCTTATTGTCACCATTTCTGCAGTTACGAGGCTACTCTCAAAGATAATAAAACATTTATTAATGAATTTTCAAATTACTCCTTATTTGTATATTTCTCTCTGGTGAATGCTACCAGCATTTCCATTCTTTGGCATCAAGTGTTGATAATTCTTTTACTGCCTTCTGTGAATATCTCAAAACCACATGCAAATACATTGCAAAATGCACAGTCAGATTGTACATCTTGCAAAGGATGCAGGATTCCGTGAAGTCAGGGAAAGTGGCTGAGTAAGATCTGCGTTAACATGTAAACCTCTAGACAAATTGGTATGGCAGGATTGGATCAGGCAGTTATCACCAGAAATAATGACAAGAGAAGCCTTCAAATCAGAACCTTCAAAAGGGTCTGATTGAAATATCAAAGGATTACGTGAGACTCTTGGCAAATCAAAACCCTTGACTATTTTGGCAGAAATAGTGTTTTTGTTCAGATTTTACTGTAAGTTGTATGAAGTAAGATTTGTGTGGTCCTGTTATCACTTGAGAAATAATACATTTTACTTTATTTTATATTTACAAAAGAATATAAATGACCTGAATATCTGTATACTTCTCCCAGATAGCATATTTCTGTCTCTACTATGAAAATCTGGATTTTCTGTTTATTCCCCAGGTTTTTAAAAAGTAGTTTTAGCCTATATGTATATATTCTTTTATTTAGATATGCATGGCTTTGTGCTTTATAATGGTATTGATCTCTGTAAAGCCTCTGTCAGTTGCTTTTTAAAAACTCAATATAATGTTTTAGAAATTTATCTTTGTTGTGGTATATAGCTCTGCCTTATTCATTTGTGCTGCTGT
This sequence comes from Sapajus apella, assembly GCF_009761245.1. Classification (NCBI taxonomy): domain Eukaryota; kingdom Metazoa; phylum Chordata; class Mammalia; order Primates; family Cebidae; genus Sapajus; species Sapajus apella. The sequence continues at coordinate 41,622,325 of NW_022436942.1, forward strand.
GTAAGACGCTACAGTATGACTCTATCTAAAAATCGTCTGGATTCATGGAGTTTCTTATGTATTGCTTGTATGAGGGTAAGTTGGTATAAAACTTCGGAGAACAGTTTGGCATTCGCTTCTAAAGCCATTTGTGCAGTTTCATTCCTAGGCATAGATCCTAGATCTAGAGTGATAAATCTGAATTATACATTTTGTAAAATTATTCACAAAAGTGTTTATAAGTGTAATGTAGAAGTTTAGATGTAATTCACTAATCCTCAAATAAAGCTGTGGAATCTTTATTTTCCATTCAAACAGCAGTTTAAATTCAAGCTGTATTATCCATTAGCATAAGAATAAGTTTTAACAATAATTAGAACCCTAATGGTATCATAATATAATTTTAGTTTAGTGTAGGTATCCTTTTGATGTAAATATTTGTCCAGTGGGAGATCCTCATTCGTTAAACATTTTACATGAACTTGATTTGAGAAATGCACAGCACTGTATAAATACATCACTGCAGGAGGCTGTGTAGCCATAAGGAAAACATACCAGATTGGGAGTCAAAGATTGGTGTCTATACAGTGCTTTACCTCTCAAGCTTCAGATGACCTTAATTTCTGAGCATCAGTTTCATCGTTGGTAAAAAAAGAGATGACAGTATCAGACTTGCCTCATGGCTGTCTGCCAGTTAAGTGAATTAGAAAATTATTTTCAATTATATAGTGCTGTGCAAGGTGAATGATTGCTCTTATTGCTGTCATCACTGTTGTTTGAAGCACTGTGCTTTGGGAAGCAAATGTGGTTCACATCTTTTAAACATTTAAATGAAGAGAATGTGTCTCAGTGCTCTAGTGTGTATTAAAGCAGCCCTTTAAGAAGAATGCCTTCAACCCTGCTCAATATCCGCACAGGCTTTTATTAAGACTTCTTTATATAAAATAACCAAGAAGATGTCATAAGTATTTAAAGCAACTTTTCCCCTTATCTTTAAAATTTATCTTAAAAGAGAGATAAGATTCTAATTACAAATTTCAAACAGTTTCTTCGCTCTCTATGAGAAATTCCCAGGAATGATACAAAAGCACTTTTATGTGAAGAGGATACACTATAACATTGAGGTCTTGATCTCATTTTAGTAACTCTCTGATGTGATTAATTCATAACCACTGAGTTCTAGCTCATTTTTTTCTGGTGGAATTCCAGCACTTGATTGTTACCTTATGAACTTTTAATAAGAATAATTTTAAAATCTGCACTTGACTCTTGCTTTATGAAAAGCTGGAAATGTAAAAAGTTAAAAATGTTTGACAGTTTTCCTGAGCTCTGGTAAGAATCAGTAGCCATGCCCCTTTATACATGACAGCCCAAGGGAGAGTTTATAAAACTATAAATAAATTGTAAAGCTCTATCGAGCGGCAACTTGGATGGATTCATGCCTATGGGTTAGAAACGCAGGAGTTAATGTTTAAAGAGATTGGGATAAATGTGAACATGTTTAAACCTTTAATATTATTCCTTCAAGCCAAGTGCGAGCAATACTATTTTAACAAATTTTGGGTTGCCTCAGTAGCCTGATTTTTACAGAAGTGCTGCGTATCTAAAATGGTTAACTGATGAATGGGTGGTGCCGCTGGATTATTTCCTGTGTGTTGTCTTTTCCCGGTTTTTAATTTCTTTGTTATTCAAGTTATACTATCACTTCTGTCCAAAGTCGGGTCTCAGGATTAGAATAACAAACTAACTAAGTAAGTCTGGGAAGTATAACTAGCTTACATAAAGAAAATAATTGGAGTTATTTAATTTTTTATTATTATTTTAAAATATGTACTCAGCATTTTCGAGAAGCTCTCTTTTTGTTGAATCTCTAGGCAGACATGTGGTTAAGCATCTTCCTGGCAATTTTTTTCCGACAGTCATTTGACCAGGTCTTTTTATTTATACTCGGTGTGAAAACCAAAAATAAGAAAAAATGCATATGTATCCTCAGATTTGTAGTCAATGAATTATCTTTTCTTAGTTTTAGGAGACTATTAAATCATCTACTAAAATTATGCTTTGGCTTGCACTGTGCCCAGGGTTTTGGTTTGTATTTTGAAAGCTGTCAGTGACACATCTGTAGTTAGAAGCCAAACATTTCACCACACAAAGAGACATTTTAGGTTGAGAATGCATTACAGCCGGGGTCCCTAACCACCTGGGTCATGGACCCCTAGCGGTCCATGGCCTGTGAAAAGTGGGCCACACAGTAGGAGGTGAACACAGGTGAGTGAGCATAGCTTCATTTGTATTTACAGCCACTCCCCATTGCTTGCATTACCCCCTGAGCTCCACCTTCTGTCAGATTAGTGGTGGCATTAGATTCTCATAGGAGGGCAAACCTACCTATTGTGAACTGTGCATGTGAGGGATCTAGGTTTCACACTTTTTATGAGAATCTAATGCCTGATGAGCTGTCATTGTCTCCCATCACCCCCAGATGGAACCGTCTAGTTGCAGGTAAGGAAGCTTAGAACTCAGGGTTCTCACTGATTCAACATTATGGCGAATTGTATAATTAATTCATTACATATTGCAATGTAATAATAATAGAAGTAAAGTGCACAGGACCAGCGTGGTGGCTCACACCTGTAATCTCAGCACTTTGGGAGGCCGAGGCGGGTGGATCACAAAGTCAGGAGTTTGAGACCAGCCTGACCAACATGTTAAAATCCCGTCTCTACTAAAAATACAAAAATTAGATGGGTGTGGTGGTGCATGCCTGTAATCCCAGCTTCTTAGGAGGCTGAGACAGGAGAATCGCTTAAACCTGGGAGACGGAGGTTGCAGTGAGCCCAGATCGTGCCACTGCACTCTGGCTTGGTGACAGTGTGAGACTCCATCACATAAATAAATAAATATAAAAGTGAACAATATATGTAATGCACTTGATCATCCCAAAACCGTCACCTCCTCCCAAGTTTGTGGAAAAATTATCTCCCACGAAACTGGTCCCTGGTACCAAAAAGGTTGGAGACTGCTGCGTCAGAGAACACAGTATGGAGTGTGGGGTTTCGTCTCAGACAGATGAGTTCAGTTTTTATTCTTGCTATTCAGAAGCAGTGTGATCTTCATCAAGTTTGTTAAGTGCTGAGTCTCTATTGTCTCACCTCTGACACAGCAAAGTACCTTTTTCATTGGACTAAATGTTAAAGGATTTACGGCTGTAACATGCTTATTACCATTCAGCCTGGTATGTTATGATGCTTAATAATGATTTGTTCTTAAGAGGCTTGTGGCTGATCAGATAAGAGAAACTGCAGAGCACTGAGGGTTGGGATGAGTGAGTATAGTGGCAGTTGGGATAGAGATTGCTCATCAGGGAGAATCATACAATCCACGCCCATGACCATCCAGTCCTCATAGATTCAAGTAAATATTCACTTAAATTCCTGTCCCACATATGGTGGAATTCCCTGTGGCCTTGCCATCTGTAGGGGTTCACACAGAACTGACATTTCTTGTAGCCACTACCTACTGTAAGTTTTTGCTGAGATCTTGATCACCCTTAACACTTTGTATCTCTTCTTTATGGAGTCCCCTTTGCATCCTTGGAAACTTGCTTAGCTGAAGTGACCTCTTTATTTCCAGGAGTCCCACTAATGCGGTGCTGTGTACCCAGATTTAATGAAGGTTTGATGTCAGTGAGGGACTTGCAGTGCAACACAGCGACAGCTTTAAACAGACCCTTAGCAATCTCGTCTGTTGAAAGCCTCTTAGCTGTTACTATTCTGGAAAATATTCATTGACTGTTTCTCCTCTGTGTCTGGCACCAGTTTCCTGACCCGCTGCTGGACATGATGTCTCCTCCTCAAGTCACTCATCCCCTACCCCTCCAATGCTCATGCTGTTCTGTAGAGCCATTTGTGTGTCTTGTCCCAAAGCACTGTGGTGTTTACCATATACATAATGCCTACCTTGTCCTCATACGATTCCCCTCCTGAGAGGAATGTTGTGGCCACTTAACCTCTTTTTTCCCTTCCCTGTTATTCAAGTTATTATTTCCTTTCATGAAACTTCAGAGGTAGAATATAAGAGATAAAGAAGAGAGTCAACAATGAGACCAGAATTTCTAGACTGGGAGACGAGAAGTATAGTATTGCCTACAATGTAAGTGGGATTTTTATTCAAGGAGACTGGCATAGTATCCAGGGGGCAGTATTTGGAATCGGAATATTTGGAATCTCTGCCATATTTGTCATTTTCATCAGACTTGATTTAGAATAATCATCTTCATAAGATGTAGGCCAAAAAGTACAACTATGGAAGGGCAGATAAAACCCATTTGCTGTTAATTGTGATTCCTCTAAGAAAGAGGAAGTGAAGGGAAGCAACTAAGACAAAACAGGGCTTCTAGTGATCAGTCATCAGGCAGATGTTTGTCAACTCTTCCAGGCTTCAGGAAGGATCATCTCAGGGGAGGCATTTAGTCACCATCATCTTCTTTCTTTGGGGGCATTTAGTTGATGAAAAACAGGAACCTGGGAGAGACACGGTAACTTAGTTCACTGGGATTCTCCCCAGGAATGGAAGAATGTAGTCACAGGTAAGAATATGCCTTTACTACGTTCCAGGAAGCCTGCAGTGGAAAGTGCATAGCCGAAGTGAGAAGGAGAGGGTCAACTAAAATGTGAAGCATTCTCTGCCCTGAGGTGTGATATATTGGAAATAGGTAGAAATTTGGAGCTTTTTAAGCATGAGCACTGAAAACCCAGACACAGAGAAACTTCCAAGCCTTTAGGATCCAAAGCAGTCTTTTAACTGTAAAGCCATCATGGTCTCCTTGACCAGCAGAGCCAGGGCCAGGACTGGAACCTGTTTTACCTTGGCTTAAAATGGCAAGACATGTTTTGGGCCTCACCCCAAAAGCCTGCTGTGGTCAGAAATTAATGATGTTGAAACCTACTGAGTTCATGAACATTTTTCAGTGTTTTTAATGAAAGCTCGTTTGATAATCTATCTCCAGCCCCTTTTAAAAAGTATTCTCTTTTAATACATAGATTCTTTATTCCTTTTCTTCTTTTCTTTTTTTGACAAATACATGTTGAGCCCCAGTGATCTGACTAGGTGAGAAGATGGTGAATATAATTGCAAGGTGCCTGTTTTTAGGGAGCCAATAGTCTGTCTGGGGGAAGGAGAGAAATTGAGAACACCCAACATACTATCTGACACAGACTAAACATTTGATACATATTTATTGAATGGATGATGGAATAATATGATACAGAAAGGTGCTTTGAAATGTGAAAGGAAATGAAATCTTGGGACCCCAAACTCATTAAACCAAAGAGAAACGTCAAGTTCAGAACTGGTTTGCGCAAACCTGCCTCCCCTTTTTTGGTTCCTAAATAATGTGGCTACAAGATTAAAAGCTACATGCCTCCTCCATATTTTGCCCACAAGGAAATGCCTAGTGAGCTGCAAGATCTTTAAGGCGTTTCTGTTAAAATTCACCATGGCAATGTAAATTGACAGCTTATCTTTACAGGGGTAGTCACACCCCCTGCCCACAAATGCTTGTCTGCTTGTTCCCATGCCTGATTTTGTCTGTGTTATCTTATGTAAAATGTAGATTCCCTGCACTTTTCCTCTGCCTTATTTGTCTGTGTCATCTTATGTAAAAAAAAAAAAAATGAAAATGCAGATTCACTGAGACAGACAAAGGCATGAATGAGTACTTTTCCCTACCTCCCTCTTACATGAAAATTGTGTACTTTTAAATATCCCATTCTTTTCCCTTTAAATTTGGAGCCCTCAAAATCATCTTTGGAGAAAGGCATAGACCTGTCTCCCAGGCATGTGTCCTTAACTTTGGCGAATAACCCTCCTAAAATGATTGAGGCTTGTCTCATCATTTTTCTGGATTGACAGGGCTTAAGGGCAAAGTGTGGCCTTTCAATAAAGTATCTGTAAGCATTTAGGTGCCTTTAAAAATCCTTCCATTGATATATCTGTTGGATTTTGTAAGAGCAGAGGTAAAGTTATGTTTTCACTCTCTGCTGCCTTTAACAGAAAGCCTCTATTAAAAAAAAGTGCATAGGCTGGGCCCAGAGGCTCACGCCTGTAATCTCAGCACTTTGGGAGGCCGGGCGGGAGGATCACCTGAGGAGTTCAAGACCAGCCTGGCCAACATTATGAGATCCCATCTGTATTAAAAATACAAAAATTAGCTGGGCGTGGTGGTCTGTGACTGTAGTCTCAGCTACTCTGGAGGCTGAGGCAGAAGAATTGCTTGAACCTGGGAGGTGGAGGTTGCAGTGACCTGAGGTTGTGCCACTGCACTATATTCTGGGTGATAGCAAGACTCAGTCTCAAAAAACAAAACAAAAACTGTGTGTGTGTGTGTGTGTGTGTGTGTGTGTGCGCGCGCGCGCGCGCGCGTTATCTGTCTAGTTACCCATATGTTTTCTGCTTTCCCATATAATGTAAAGAATTATGCGAATAATTTTCCTATAACTAAATGAATATTGCACTAGAGAATAAAACCAACATAAATACAGTATGATATATTAATATTCTCCAAGAGTCTTCTTGCAAGTAGTTTATTTTTACACCTGTATTCATGAGTGAGATTGGACTGTGGTTTTCTTTTTTTAAGATGTATTTTTCAGGATTATACTAGTATCATAAAATGATTTGAGAAGCTTTTAGGTTCTCTGAAACATTTTCTATAACAGAAATATTTGTCCCTTGGGTTTGTGTGAATTTATCTATGTAACCATATTGGCTTGGTTCTCTTTAAAAGGTATTTCATTGATAACTTTCTGTTGCTTTTGTGGCTATTGATCTGTTGAGCTTTATTTTTCTTTTTCAATCATGTTTTTTCTTTGGAGAGTCATTCATATCTTTGAGTGTTTAGAATTTATTAGGATAAAACAGTAGATAATGTTTTCTTATAACTTGAAAAGCCTTTGACATATTTTTGTTTGTGTCTTTTTTATTATCAAGTTCTTCAGTTTATTTACTTCTCTTTAAAAGGCCAGAGCTGGGTATGAAACATTTTCTCAAATGTTCAAAGGGTTATTGTTATTAGGCCATAGGTATCAGAACCACTGGGGTGCTGGTTTTAAGTAGACAACCCTGGATACCACTCTCCCTGATTGAGTCAGCACATTTTAATAATTCCCCCAAGTGATCTTTCAGTGCCGGAAGTTTTGAGAACAGATCTAGAGGGTTCTCTTTTTTGTAATACTTTTTCTTGGATGTATTGATCAGTTTGTTCTGCCATGTTTTTTTCTGTCTTCTGTTCAGTTTGTGGCTCAGATTTTATATCTGAATTACTTTTTTCTTGTTATATTTCTAGCTTGTATGGTTGAATATCTATTTAATTTTGTCTACAGTGTTTAGGAATGAAAGCATTTTATTATAAACCTGCATCTCAGAACTACTTGGCACAAAATATAGGTGTCACATTTAAAAAAGCTAATTATTTTTTTGTGGTTTTGACCTGTCAGCAACATAGGTGTTAATTTTATCATTGTTTTTAAATATTCTGTATTTTCAGTTTTGACGTATTCATTTTTATCACTTAATAAAGTAATATTTAATTTCCCAATTTTTTGTTTGTACATATTAAGTTAATCTACTGTTTTGATTCATTGTGATAAAAGAACAGCTTTCTTTTTAAAATATGCTGAGGGTGGTTCTGTTGTAATACATGATTATGTCTCCATTACACTGAAAAGAATGTTAATTGTCATATTCAAATTCTCCATATATGTATTTCTTTTGTCTGAATGGACAAAGAATGTTAATATTTCCTACACTGTTATATTTCTCAATTTATTTATCTTTCAATTTATATGTTAATGCTTTTTTTTTCCCCCTGAAACAGAGTCCTGCTCTGTTGCCCAGGCTTGAGTGCAGTGGCGTGATCTCTATTTACTGCAACCTCCACCTCATGGGTTCAAGAGATTCTCCTGTCTCAGCCTCCCGAGTAGCTGGGATTACAGGTGCCCAAAAGCTCACCTGGCTAATTTTTTTGTATTTTTAGTTGAGACGGGGTTTCACTATGCTAATTTTTTTGTATTTTTAGTTGAGACGGGGTTTCACTATGCTTGCCCAGCTGGTCTCGAACTCCTGACCTCAAGTGATCCACCTGCCTTGGCCTCCCAGAGTGCTAGGATTACAGACATGGGCCACCGCACCTGGCCATTAGTACTTCTTTTTTTGCTACATGAAACCTCTCTAATTTGCAGATGTTTCATTTATAATTTAAGGATAATGCTTATTCCACAGACTTTAGTAATGCTCACATGTCATAATATAGTCATTCTTGACACAGCCCTTGCATTTGCTCCATAGAAAAGGGTATATATATGTATGTGTTTACCTCCTTCCTTCCTTTTTATCCCTCACCACTTCACTCATATAGTTTGGCTCTGTCCCCACACAAATCTCATCTTGAATTATTGCTCCCATAATTCCATGTGTCCTGCGATGGACCCAGTGGGAGGTAATTGACTCATGGGGTGGGTTTTTCCCTTGCTATCCTGGTGGCAGTGAATAAAGTTTCATGAGAACTGACCATTTTGTTAGTGTTTTTTTTTTTTTTAATTTTATTTATTTATTTATTTTTAAAGACGGGGTTTCACCATGTTGGTCAGGCTGATCTTGAACTCCTGTCCTCAGGTGATCCGCCCGCCTTGGCCTCCAAAGTACTTGGATTACAGGCGTGAGCCACCGCGCCCAGCCAAACTGACCATTTTTTAAAAGGGCAGTTCCCCTGCACATGCTCTCTTGCTTGCTGTCATGTACGACCTGTCTTTGCTACTTCTTTGCCTTCCACCATGATTATGAGGCCTCAGCCATGTGGAACTACGAGTTTATTAAACCTCTTTTTCTTTATAAATTACCCAGTCTGGGGTGTTTCTTCATAGCAGTACGAAAATGGACTAATATATTATTCATATATATTCTCTCATATAGTTTTATGCTTTTGTTGGATTTTCCTTTTTTAAGTTATTTGAGCAGAATGCATCTTTTTTAAAAAATTTCACTAATATCTCCCTTAAAATTTAAAAAACATGAACATATATTTTCCTATTCATTAATTTGTTGTTATAAGAAAAAGTACATTGATATCCACTTTTAAAATTCATAGTATTTACTCAGTTTTATTTCCTTCAATCACCATTCTTCCCATGTTTTTGTTTGGCATATTATTATTCCCTTTTATGTTTACATATTTCTGTACTTATTTCTTTATAAATTAATGGTACCATTTCCATTGTCTTTTATGACAGGACTGATAATAGCTTTTTTTTCATCTTGGCATTGGCTCTGTATGTGAAGGAATACTGTATTTGCGTACAAACATGCAAGGGCTCTTGCATACCTGTTTTCTACTTTAAATCATGAATGAACAACTTGCATGATTATGTAATTCTTGAATTACAGTATTACTTTCTTTTGGAAGGTTTGAAGCCAGTCTGATATTAACCCTTGCCCTTTGCAGTTTTAAAATTTCTCTTTCTTGCTGCTTTTGAGATTATTTCTTAAGTTCTTATACTTTACAGTTGAAGTAGGGTATGGAGGGGCACTGTGGCTTATGCCTGTAATCCCCGCACTTTGAGAGGTCAAGGCTAAGGATTGCTTGAGACCAGGAGTTTGAGACCAGGGTGGGCAACATAGTGAGACCCAGTCTCTCCAAAAATAAAAAATTTTTAAAAATTAGCTGTGCTTGGTGGCACACACCTGTGAGCCCAGCTATTTGGGAGGCTGAGGTGGGAGGATCACTTGAGTCCAGGAAAACAAGGCTGCAGTAAGCTGTGATCATACCACTGCACTCCAGCCCGGGCAATGGAGTGGGACTCTGTCTCAAACAAAAAAAAAAAGTTGAACTAGGATATGGATGGATGTTGGTCAGTTTTTGTTAATTTTGTCCATTACTGAATACTGGCTTCTCTCTCGTCTGTCTACTCCATATGTAGCTTTTCCTCCTTCTTTATCTGTTTGTCTTTGCTTTGGTTCAGAGGAAGTTTGTTTTCTACTGATTGGTTCTATCGCTGATTCTTATGAAAATTGAAATTCTGCTATTGAATTTTCAATTTCAGTTAACCGTTTCCTTAAAGAAACCCAGCTCCCCTTAAATCCTGCTCCCTCCTCAGCTGATCCTCCCCTGCTCCTTTACAAAACCCTGTTATAGTCTGTCATGTCTCTTGTTCCGTTGAGAAACAAAGGTGAATTTAAGAATTTGCTTCCTGAAATAATTCCTTTCAAAAATTTATTTTTCTCCATAGTACTTTGTGTTTTAAACTTTTTTTTTTTTTTTTTTTTTTTTTCTCCAGCTAACTCATCTTTGCCTGTTGAGAGGTCTGTTCAGGGCAGTTTATCTTCCTGCCCTACAGGATAGCCAGGGGGCTTCTCCTCCCAGAACTTGCACTGGAGCACTAAGGGTAGAAACCAATACTACAGGTTCAAGATGCTAGAAGTTAAAAGGGAATCAGAGCAGAAGATGGATCTGCACAGAATCCAGCACAAGAGTTTGTGTCTCCCTTTATGGTTGCATCTGTAGTGCCAGACCTAATGCAGAGTGTCTGTGTTTTTGCTTTGACCATAATACCTGGTTTGTGCAGCAGCTGTGTCTAATGCGCATTCTTGTACTTCAGCATTTGACAGAAAGAAAAGGCCATAGAACGCTTCTGATTTTCTGCTTGTAAAAGAGGCTGTGTGAGCGGTGGCCCTTCTCGCACAGCTGCTCTGAGTTATGCTAAATAGTGTATGTCCCATCCTCCATGGCCTGTCTGCACTTCCAGCTCTCAGCCCTGCAAATTAGGATGCATTAGTGGAATTCTGCCAAACACCTTTTATTTACATCCCACAATGCTGGGGAGTTTTCTGGCGGTGAGTCTGGTTTTTTCGACTCTTCTTGTCTTTTAAAATTAGGTTCCATATGCGGTGTCTACAGGAGAAATTCCTCAAGGTTACTGGCGTCTTGGTGGCGTGCTTCCTTAGTTTACAGTGTTGAGGCAGGCTTTTCTGCAATTGTATACTTATTGGTCATTACACTTGGGGTTCTGAGAGCCTATAGTATTTTTGTTAATTAAGGCAGAACCAAGTGAGGAGAGAGAGAATGATGGGGATTACACAATGCTTAATTATGATAAAGCTGTTTTGACTGTGGCAAGATTGTGACTAGTGAGCATGCTAATGCTTTTTCCTTAATGAGGATTCTACACCCAGTCGTAAGCAGCGTGGCTGTAGTCCTCTCCCAAAGAGAGAGCCTGTCTAGCTGTTATGTGGCCAAGAGAGCATAGGAAAACACACAGTCTGCAGGCAAGCAAATCCCAAAGAGTCCCAGGGGCTAAGCAACATGCCTAGCTCAAGCCTCAGCTCCCCCATCCAGCAGCTCCCTTGTTTTCCCTCAGGAGGATCAATTCAGGGGCCACGAGATTCTGGCAGTGTTACTTTAGGAGCAACTTATGATGTAAGGGGTAGGCTGGGTACAGTGGCTCATGCTTGTAATTCTAGCACTTTGGGAGGCCAAAGTGGGTGAATCACTTGAGGTCAGAAGTTTGAGACCAGCCTGGCCAACACCGTGAAACCTCGTCTCTCCTAAAAAAAAAATACAAAAATTAGCCAAGTATGGTGGCAGGTGCCTGTTAATTCCACACACTCGGGAGGCAGAGGTTGCAGTGAGTTGCGATCACACCACTGCACTCCAGCCTGGGTGACAGAGTGAGACTGTGTCTCAAAAAAAAAAAAAAAGATGTAAGGGGTAACTACTGAACAATTCTGACAATAATCTACCAAGTTGTGTTCAAGCCACTATCTTGTCTAATGTTTCTGGAGCATAAAAGTCAGAAGTGGGCTGGGCGCGGTGGCTTAAGCCTGTAATCCCAGCGCTTTGGGAGGCCGAGGCGGGTGGATCACGAGGTCAAGAGATCGAGACCATCCTGGCCAACATGGTGAAACCCCGTCTCTAATAAAAATACAAAAAATTAGCTGGGTATGGTGGTGCATGCCTGTAATCCCAGCTACGCAGGAGGCTGAGGCAGGAGAATTGCCTGAACCCAGGAGGCGGAGGTTGCGGTGAGTCGAGATCGCGCCATTGCACTCCAGCCTGGGTAACATGAGTGAAACTCCGTCTCAAAAAAAAAAAAAAAAAAAAAAAAAAAAGTCAGAAGTGATGTTAAAGACACATTAGTAGTAGTATGTTGAGATAGAGTTACGCTCTGTCACCCAGGCTGGAGTGTGGTGGCAGCACCATTTTGGCTCACTGTAGCCTCTGCCTCTCGCCATTTAGGTGATTCTCCTGCTTCAGCCTCTCAAGTAGCTGGGATTACAAGTGCGTACCACCACGGCCAGCTAATTTTCATATTTTTAATAGAGTCGGGGTTCTGCCATGTTGGCCAGGCTGGTCTCGAACTCCTGACCTCAGTGATGTGCCTGCCTCGGCCACCCACAGTGCTGGGATTACAGGCGTGAGCCACTGTGCCTGGCCAAGACGCTTATTTTTTATGGATATCTGAGTTTTGTTTTCTTTTAATATAGTTCTCTCATCCCTGAAAAACCTAAGATGCCTAAATTCTAAGTGACTTTTTATTGAACATTATATATTTTACCTTAAGTATAAAACTCTACTAGACAGTTTAATTTATGTGTGGGTGTGAATCACCATAGAATTTAAGTGTCCTTGAGTAATTTATCATGATACCCTTAATAAAATGTATAACTGCAAATCAAACTGGGACTTTTACTTGAGTTTGCCTAGGAAATGATAAACCTTCCAATCTGTGAATTTAGTATCCCATTTAATATAATATGACTGTAGTGTATGGTTAAGCAATTAAATTTCATAGACATATGCATTTGATGATTCGATTTGCTTCTGGTCATTCTGAGTCTTATGGTTTACAAGAGTATCTCAAAGATTTGGGGTTTCAGATTTTCAAATATGTTTTACTCTATTGCAAAAAATTAGAAGAACCGAGCAGAGCACTCTTTTAGTTGAGTAGGATTTTTCCATCTGTTTAAAGGTTCAGTAACTTTCTTAGATGGAATCTTGCATGCGTTGATCCTCAGAGCAAGTTCAATAGACTCACTCACTGACCTTACCCAGAGCCATCCTTCAGGTAATTTTATCTTTCATTTGTGTAAGAAACGCCAGGGGGAAGATTGATTTGCCCCAGCACTTAATCTAAATGAGCCTATCACTCTTTTATCACATAGCTCTACTTTATTCTATTTTTTGGATACAGAGTCTCCCGGTTTTGCCTAGGTCAGAGAGTAACTTCTGGGCTCAAGTAATCCTCTTTCTTCAGCCTCTTACGCTCAGATTAAATGCTGTACTTTAAATAAACCTTTATGACTATCTGAAGTTATCTTACTAAGTTGTTTTCTTGCTTATATCTGTTTGCCCTATCAAAACTAAGTTCTAACAGAGGAAGTACCAAATGTCTCCATCACCAAAATATTCCTAGCTGGGAGCACAGTAAAGAGTTGTTGAATGCAAGCAAGTGAGTTTGCCTAGAGCCCTAATCCATATGGGCAGAGGTCCCCAGAAAGCATTTATTTGATACCTTCAGTATCTTTTTATTTGTCTTTTAATTAAATAAATAAGTGAAACATTTATAAATTGTATTTTAAATAATCACCTGAGATTCTGACTTCTCTTGAAAACCTAAGGTCTTATTGCCATGTGCAACCATCGGCAGGAAGTAGGTATGCTGTCCCTTATTAATTAGATGTGCCCCAGTTTTTTTTTTTTTTTAAGTGATTGGTCACTGAAAACTTTTGATTTGGTACCCTTGCTTTCAAATCAGTCCTCAATTTTATCATAACTAAGAACAAATAATGCCATAACTAGATGCAGTGCTTTTAAATTTGACAACTATAATGTAAATTATACTGATATATGCATAAGACAAAGATAAATAATTCAGTAGGACAGAAAGGTTATACATAAATAACTCATGAACAATAGAAAGTGATAAGTAAGTGCTATTTTAGAATTCCGTCATACCTATATTTAACTGATATGAATGTAAATATCTAGGATGTGTACCAAAGGGGTTGGGGGGGGCAGGAAAGGAAGTAGGTAGATAGGAAGGAAAGTAGGTAATCTAGAAAGGAAAACAGTAGTGAGGGAGACAGATGCCATTATATGGATTCTGTCTATACCATCCCATATTTGCACTAGAATATGGGGCAAATGAATCTTCCGTTCTCGCAGATTGTCTCATTTACCTTGCCTGTATCATAGTAACAGCATCCCCCTCTGTTACTGTCAGTTGTGTTATTGTTTATTTTCTTGCCTATGGTGCTTAAATGTAAATTTCCTGCTGCATTTGTTGTTTAACTGGATGAACAGGAATTTGTTTCCAACTTGAGAGAAAAATGGGCTAGGCTTGATGTAAGAGTTACCTTTTTTTCTTGATAAGGGATTACAGAGAGTCATCTTGGTTATACTGAAAGTTTGCCTTGCTTGGTGATCCAACTTCATGCATTTTATCTATGTGTATATTTAAATTACTGTGGCATACCAGAGGAAAAGGTTTTAACTTTCAAGCTGCAGGATCTGGGACTGCTTTATAGAGGAGACAGCATTTTGAGTGGAGCCTTGAAAGACTTTGGAAGTACAGTTTTATCTAATATTGTAGCCACTAACTACATGTGACAATTAAAAATTTTAAAAACTCTGTCTTCGGGCCGGGTGTGGGGGCTCACGCCTGTAATCCAAACACCTTGGAGGCCAAGGCGGGTGGATCACCTGAGGTCAGGAGTTCAAGACCAGCCTGACCAACATGGTGAAACCCCGTCTTAAAAAACAACAACAACAAAAAAAACTTCTGCCTTCGCTCTCACTAACTACATCTCAAGAACCCAGTCAACTCTTGTGAGTAGTGGCTACCATTTTGGAAACTGTAAAACATTTCCATCATTGCAGAAAGTTCTGCTGACAGCAGGGTAGACACAGGAGGCAGTCCCCATCACTGCATCAGGGAGAAAAATGTTGACTTCTGTCAGGGGGGAATAGTGAGCAGTTAACTTCTTAATTATCCCTGTCTCTCTTCCTGGCCCATCATCCACCCCCTGGAATAAATTTAATTCTTTTTTACCTTGGAACCAAAAGCTAAGCCAAATAATGCTACTTTCCCAAGAAAATTCTGGAATTTTACACCTATTTAAATTCTATGCTGGGTGCTTTTTTACTTAATGATTTGTGGAAATTATTTTGGTGTTGATAAAAACAGGAAAGCAGTGTTGGAGTGGGGAGAGAGCTGTCTTTCCTAGGTATAAAAGAAAAAAAAAAAACAGGATAATTATAAAGTACTTCAGAAAATTATCTTTCTGCTTCCTTATTTACAAAGGTTTGAAAGGAGGTATTTTTTTGTTTGTGTTTAAATATGGTATGGTGTTTTGATGAATACGTAGTTTACAGTTGTTCTTCATAAAATTTACATGCCATGTTGGTTTTTTGTTGGAAAATGAAGCCCACGTGAAAATGTTTTATGTTGCTTTGCTGATTCTCAACTGTCTCCCACCACTCTTCTCCTCACTGTTATTCCTGAGTTAGTTATATTGGTTGTCACCAGAGACTACAGCTTCTATGTCTTTTTGGCAGTTTTAGAATCTTGTTTCAAGTTGTATATAGTCAAAAGCTTGACAGTGATTTATTACTGCTCAATCTAATGTTCTTTTTATTGTATTGCAGTTTGTGACAAAAGATGTGTTGATTTGTGATAAATAATTAATATTATTCAGACTGTTGGAGTTTCCTAGGTAGTGGTTTATGTCCTGAGGACTAAAGAAAACTTGTCTAGCATGTAATTTATCCACAGCAAAATGAGAAGTGATGTATCTTTCTTTCTTTCTTTCTTTCTTTCTTTCTTTCTTTCTTTCTTTCTTTTTTTTTCTCTCTTCCTTTCTTTCTTTCTTTCTTTCTCTCTTTCTTTCTCTCTTTCTCTCTCTCTCTCCCCCTCTCTTTCTCCCTCTTTTTCTCCCCGTCTCTCTCTCTCTCTTCTTTCTTTTCTTTCTTTTCTTTCTTTCTTCCTTTCTTCCTTTCTTTTCTTCCTTTCTTTCTTTTCTTTCTTTCTTTTCTTTCTTTCTTTTCTTTTCTTTCTTTCTTTTCTTCTGACTTGCTCTGTTGCCCAGGCTGGAGGGCAATGGGACGATCTTGGCTCACTGCAACCTCTGCCCCCCCAGGTTCAAGCGATTTTCCTGCCTCAGCCTCCTGAGTAGCTGGGATTACAGGCATACACCACCATGCCTGGCTAATTTTTGCATTTTTAGTAGATATGGGGTTTCACCATGTTGGTCAAGCTAGTCTCGAATTCCTGACCTTGTGATCCGCCCACCTCGGCCTCGCAAAGTGCTGGAATTACAGGTGTGAGCCACTGCACCAGCCATTGATATTTCTTTAGCCAGGATATTAATGCTTGAGCACTAAAGTGGCTCCAGGAGCCCTTCCCCAACCATTTTCTTAAAGCAGAGGTAACTTTTTATATTTTTTCTGGCCGTCCAGAGATGAGAATTTTAGGGAAGATTTTTCTGTGTTAGAATGAAAAAAATAATCTCTCATTGTGGTATAAGCTATGTAGATGTATTTTTAAAATGTAATAATTTGATATAGTTTAGAATTGATATTGCCCTGCCAATGGTTAGGAATAATACTCATCCAACAAGATGTTTTAACCTTTTTCCTTTATTACTTAAGAAATGAAGCACAACGAAGAGAAATGACGAGAAGATAATTTATTTATTCAGCAGTTTACAGGTTGATGGTGTTATGTGTGTGTGTATATATACATTTGTGTACATATATGCACATATATACACACGTGCATATACGTACACATGTGTACACAAATATATACGTGTATGTATGTATGTGTATGTGTGTATATGTATATATATGGTGCCAAAATAACAGTGACTTCAGTGTGTTAGAAGTTTATTTCTTGCTTACAAAATTTTTGTCTAGTGGCCAGGTGTGGTGGCTAATGCCCACAATCCCAGCAGTTTGGGAGGCTGAGGAAGGTGGGTCATCTGAGGTCAGGAGTTCAAGGCCTGCCTGGTTAACATGGTGAAACCCCATCTGCTAAAAATACAAAAAGTAGTTGGGCATGGCGGCATGCACCAGTAATACCAGGTACTCAGGAGGCTGAGGCAGGAGAATTGCTTGAACCTGGAAGGTGGAAGTTGTGGCGAGCCAAGATTGTGCCACTGCACTCCAGCCTGGATGAAAGAGCGAGACTGTCTAAAAACAACAAATTTTTTTTTTTTGTCTGGGGATGACAAAGTTTTTTTGAGCCATCCTCAAGAGTAGGCTTTCATTTTATATCTTAGATGCCTGCCATGCCTTCTAGCATGTCTCCAGTGTGGGACATACAGAGGTGATGAGAGTGATGGCATGCACTTTCCTCTAATGGCAAGACCTGGAAGCTGTTTTGATCACTTCTGCTGTCTCTCTTGTGCTGCAGTTTGCGTACATGGCCGCAAGCAGCTGACAGGGAGCATGAGAAACAGCCTTTAGGTATTCATGTCCTCAGCCCCAGTTGAATGTTGTATTCTAAAGGAATAAAGGGAAAAACCTATCATGGACAAGTGGCTTCTGCCACAGATCAACAAATTGTGAGTCTTGCCGTTGGTAAGACACCAAAATATCACTAGTAAACCAGAGTTTATTTTACTATTAATAATAAAAGTTAACCACAATGAAAAATATTAAAGCAGGGGATGTTTACTTTTAGAGCCTTGGTGAGATAAAGATAGAAACAAGATTCCCAGCCAACCACAGTGACTCACACCTGTAATCACGGCACTTTCGGAGGCCAAGGCAGAAGGATCGCTTGAGCCCAGGAGTTTGAGAACAGATTGGGCAACATAGTGAGACCTTGTCTCTACAAAAAATTTGAAAAAATAAATAAGGAGCCGGGCATAGTGATGTGTGCCTCCAGTCCCAGCTATTCAGGAGGCTAAAGTGGGAGGATTGTTTGAGCCTGGGAGATTGAGGCCATGTTGAACTGTGACTGTACCACTGCATACCAGCCTGGGCAACAGAGTGAGACCCCGTCTCCAAAAAAAAAAAAAAAAACAAAGGGAAAGAAACAAGATTCCCATACCCAGGAACCAGGAGTGAAGCCTATAGAGAGGAAAGTATGTGAAATGTACAGATGAAAGTTAGGAGAAGGCATGTAAAGTAACTGTAGCTGATTTTAGGCCTCATGAAATACATAGAGTTCTAAGTAACTAATAATGGTCACTGAAATTTTTCACAATCTCAAAAAGAAAAATATTTTTACTGGAGAATAAAAATGTTCTGCTTGAGGCCAGCCTTAGTCTCCAGTAGCAATAAAAACCAGTGATATATAATGATGCTCGTATTTCTTCCATTTTCAATCGCACTGTGGTAGGGTAAGTAAATGTACCAACTCATATCTAGTGGAAGGAGACAAAATTCAGCCCGTTTTCCTTTTATGCTTCATTTGATTTTTTTCTCTGACACATTTATAATCTTTTAGTTTCTTTAGTCTCTAGTTGAGGGCTTGGCAGATTTTCATTTTTTGAGAGGATCGTGTTCTTTCATTTTGAGAGGAAACATAATTTCCTCTCAAAGTTGTACATGCATGGGTTCCATGTGTGTGCACCCATAAAACCCAATTTCTGGTCTTACCAAGAAAATCAGTTACGTATATGTATAGAGTATCCCATTGAATTGAACCATCTTAGTGAGTTTCCAGTGATACCTACATAAAGATTAATATTAGCTAACATGTCTTAGGACTTTCTTGGCTTTTTCATGCTAGCATTTCTGAAACAGCTTGATTTATGCTTAGGTCACTTTTTTTCCAACATACGTATGCAAAATGTAATGTAGCATGCACTAAAGAGAGGAAAAGGCCAAGCTGGGCCTTCCTGATGGTTCCTGGGTGTTACCAAATGGTTTGGTGCTATAGGTAGTCTGCAGGGAATGGCAGACAAGCATCCGTGTCCACTCTGTCTATGTGCTGGGCTTGGGATTACCTGTG
Organism: Sapajus apella; assembly: GCF_009761245.1. Taxonomy (NCBI): domain Eukaryota; kingdom Metazoa; phylum Chordata; class Mammalia; order Primates; family Cebidae; genus Sapajus; species Sapajus apella. The sequence continues at coordinate 41,641,320 of NW_022436942.1, forward strand.
CATTTTATTTTTATTTTATTTCCTGCTTGCTGTTTAGTTTGGACACTAAAATCTACTGGGTAAATGTGTATCATACTAAACAAGCTTTAAAAGGTATACCTGGTCAGGCACGGTGGCTCTTGAATGGAATCTCAGCACTTTGGGAGGCCGAGGTGGGAGGATCACTTGAACCCAGGTGTTGAGACCATCTTGGGGAACAGCAATATGTTGTGTCTAATGAAAAAAAAAAAAAAAGAATCTGGGTGTGGTGGTGCATGCCTCTAGTCCTAGCTACTTAGGAAGCTGAGGTGAGAGAATTGCTTTAGCCCTGTAGTGAGCTGTGATCACACCAGTGCACTCCTTTCTGGGCAACAGAGTGACAGCTTGTCTCAGAACAAAAATATGACTTTAGCTACTGGTTGTGGCCCGCACCTGTAGTTGCAGCCACATGGGAGACTAAACTGGAAGGATTGCTTGAGCCCAAGGGTTTGAGGCTGCTGCCAGCTATAATCATGCCACTGTATTCCAACCTGGGTGACAGAGACCCCTTCTCTAAAAAACAAATAAATGAAAGTGTACTTTAAACTGCCCTGAAAACAGGAGTAAGCCAACACACTTGATGTACATGGTGCCCTGCTTGGATTGCACAGCTTGAGGGGATACCATATGCATAGATTTTATATAGAGTGAAGTCTACGAAACCCCCATGGAGCTGAACATGACGTCTCTGGTCACACCCTTGAATTTGCTATATTAGTTATAGTGTGTTATAGCTACAATGACTTTATCATTTCTTGTATTACAAGCCAGAACACTTTTTAGAGTGAAAGGGGGCAGATTTTATAACCATACTAGAAGAGCAGGCATGAACTTGGACTCTTCCGGGAATAAAGACATTTATAGTTCTCCTACTTATTGCAATCAATCAATCAATATAGGACTGGTTGGTTATCAAGATCGGCTAAATAAGCTTTTCTCTTTGAAATATTTCTTTTGATATAGCAAGGCAGTAAAATAAATAGAATCAAAATGCAATATGCTAATAATGATTCTCTCTTTCCATATTGCTTATTTTCTAAAAGAAATCTTCAGAGGATGCATTTATTTTTCAGGGTGTTTTTTTGGCCATCTTTACAGACAATTCAGAATGTTCCATTCTTTTATGTATCCAAACCCAAGTTTCTCCAGCTGCTAAACTGTTAAACTTATATTGAATTCTAGTGAGGTTTTCCCAATAAAATGTTCTGGAGAGTATTAAATGTCTTTTTAAAATTCTTTAAATTTGAGGTTGCCTTGCTCATAAACTGCCAGTGGCAAACGTTTGTATTCTATCTCATTCCAAATGCTTTTTCTTGGCTTTGTGTCTCTCTTTATACTAGCTCCATTTCCCACTCCTCAGCTGAAATTTTTGCTCTTGCAGATTCATCTCTTCAATGGCTCCTAAATTGTTGATGTTCATGCTTCGTTTCCATTGGTTTTCACCATGATTTGCTATTTTCTCTCTTTCTGCCTGCCCAGATGCTTCCCTTTTCTTCCAAGGCCCCTGTCCTCTACCTGCTCTCTTTGTGGGTGCTGTACCACATAATCTGGTGACTCAATTTTATTTTCAGTAAATTGTGTATGAGTCATTTTTTCACCCAGATACAAGGATTACATTGGGTCATATATAAAGATTATTCTTTGAATTGTAAAATACTATCTAAATATTCTTTAATATGACTCTAGTCTTTTATTTTTGCTCAGATTTTGTAGGCTCTGCTAATTATTTTATGTACAATAGTCTCACCTCTCCAGCAGTATCATGCATAGCTTAAGGGCAGAGACCGTATCTAAAAGTTTCATTGTTCCCCAACCATGCCTAGAGATGAGATGAACACAGAGAGGCAAATACTTTATTACTTATTTAAATATTGAACATTTTACATCTGTACCCCATCTTCCCTGTTCTTTAATTTCATCCTTCTGAAAAAGTTTGAAGTAAGACTTGCTAAGTATTAAACTGGAGAGTTCTTTTTATTGTGGTTGTCAGTCAATTAAGAATTCTCCTGGCCGGGCCCAGTGGTTCATGCCTGTAATCCCAGCACTGTGGAAGGCCAACGTGGCCAGATCACGAGGTCAGGAGGAGATTGAGACCACCATGGCTAAGACGGAGAAACCCCGTCTCTACTGAAAATACAAAAAATTAGCTGGGCGTGCTGGCACATGCCTGTAGTCTCAGCAGCTCAGGAGGCTGTGGCAGGGAGAATCGCTTGAACCCAGGACGTGGAGGTGGCAGTGAGCTGAGCAACAGGGCAAGACTCCATCTCAAAAAAGCAACAAAAAATTCTCGCACAGCCTGAAACTTCAAGACTGAGTAGTTCTCTGGTCAAACGATAGTGGCAGAGAAGGGCATTCCAGACAGAGCATAACATGTGCAAAGGCAAGGAATCCCAATGTTGTGGCAGGGTAGACAGTGTCCGGAAGTCTGAAATGGTTGCAGCGTGTGCTGGGTGATGGTATTGCTAATGGTGGGGGCTGAAGTGGGAAAAGTTGGTGAGGGCAGAGGCTGATGCGCTTGCCGGTGGAGAGACACTGAAGGATTTAGGCAGCAGATGTCAGGATATATTAAATAAATCATTCTGATGTCACTCACATGAGATAGCAAATAAGAATGTTTCATGCAATAAGCCTTTCAGGTGTAACTCACATTTATTATAATTAGAAACTTGATATTTGGGGCACACCTGTATATTGTAAAACCTACCAAGATAAACTTATGATTAATATCTCTGTTATTCTATGATCAGTAAGTACAGATTAAACTGTAACCAAGAATAGTAAAGATGTGGTAATAGATGGGATCTTTTTGCAATTTCACTTAGTGTAGCTATGAAACAAAATAACTGTAGTTGTAGGCTGGGCACTGTGGCTCATGCCGGTAATCCCAGCACCTTGGGAGGCCGAGGCTGATTAATCACCTGAGGTCAGGAGTTTGAGACCAGCCTGACCAATATGGTGAAACCCCATCTCTGGTAAAAAATTTAAAAATTAGCCGGTTGTAGTGTCATGCTCCTGGAGTCCCATGTATTTGGAAGGCTGAGCTAGAGAATTGCTTGAACCAGGAGACGGAGTTGCACTGAGCCAAGATTGTGCCAGTGTACTCCAGCCTGGGTGACAGAGTAAGACTGTCTCAAAAAAAAATAAAAAACAAAAAAAACACCATAGTTCTAATGATGTTACATGCTACAGTTACAGCATTAATTGAGACTTATCTATTCGATTGCTACTTCAGGAGTAAGTGCTCTCCATTTAAAGATGGATATCTTGTAGATTCCTTTTTGTATCATTTATTTGTAAATATTTAATCACAGGAAAGATTTTATTTTTACTAATTATCTGTTCTCAGTCTTTTCTATTTGCCTTTTAGCACGTCCACACCAATTGTATGATTCGGTTGTTAATGCATTGAACAAAGTACAGTATCAGATTTTTGCCAATGTATCTGCTTTTTACATTTTTAGCTAAGATATTTAATGCAGAATCGCTCCTTGCATGCCTGCCTTGGATAACCTTACAGTGAATGAAAATACCTGGCTCATTTTCCTTATTAAATGAGGTTAACTGACCATTCTGATATCTTAGAGAACTAGCTTCCTCCAGCTTCAAGTAGCAATAGCATACTTTATTTTTCCCTTTTGCAAGAAACATGGATTAGATAATTTTGTGATATTTTCCCTAAAATATTGTGTCATTTTCACAGCATTCACCAGTTTTTATTTTGTTGAGTGTTTGTTACGCAGACCTGATTAAACAAATGATATAAAATGAATCATACTGCTACCTTGTAGGTATGAATATATTAAAAGCATAAGTAATATCGTACAAAAGAAGTTCACAAAGTTAGTTTGCATGCTCCTTCAGTCAAGTGAAAGAGAAGGATTGGGAAATGTACTTTACAAAATCTCCCTATAAACAACAACAAAAAATGTTTGCCTCATGAGAAATTTGAACTAACACTTTGTTTTGTGGTAAAAATGTGTTTGTATTCTCAGAGGCAAATCTTAAGGCATGTGACACAAAATGTCAATTGTGTATTTAAATAAAAATGTCCTATATATTTTTGCTATTGATGTCTCAATATGTAAGTTTTTTTGTGTGTTTTTAAACTTGGTTTAATGGGCTTTCTGGTTGCAAACATTTTTTATTTTTTAGTTGCAGTGTGGTATGGAAGAGTTTTTTAAATAGGGTTATGTCTCATGTTTTTGTTACAAAGACAACTTTTTATTTTAGAAAGTAGGGCTAGAATAATGAGTGTTAGCTTTTATTTTGAGTTTTCTAAACTATAGCTTCTTTTTGAGTTATCTTGGAAAAATGTTGCTGTTGCAATTTTAGATATTTTTTTCTGCCTTCACTGAATTACTGTTATAATAAAATCTCTTCCCATTCAGAGTAGCAGAAACTTTTCCCAAGATGGATTTGCGTAAAAGCAGGATTAAAAACAAGAAAACAAGCAAAATAGGACATGAGTGTATAGTTGATGACTACATCAAAATTAATAGGGTTTAAAATGCTGAGAATCTCTCTCTCAAACTTTTCAAAATCAAATTTCCGCAATTATCTTGCAGTAACTTGAAGAAGGAAGAATTTTTATTGCTAGGAGAATGGAAAAACCAACAGTCCTATAGTATGTTTTAAGAAAAGGGTTCTTTGTCACATTTGAATAGAGTATGTGTGTGGAGTTTGCTCTGTATTTTTTTTTTTTTCAGCAGAAAAAAATCTACAAGTTGGCAGTTGGTTGTACAGATTTCCTCTTTGTGGTGGAAATACTGGGATGTTGTGGGAGAAAACCGCTGCCCATCTTAACACAGATGCTAATTGTATTCTGTAATTCTTCCTGGTTGCCATTGCGATGTTCTTAGCTGCCTTTTATTTGTTGTTTCTCCCGGACAGAAGTGATTACTAATTACGTATCATGGTACACTGAAGAAGTAGGCCATTTGGTTTTCTTTTCTTTTTCTTTCTTTCCTCTATTTTTTTTTTTTTTTGGAGAGGAAAGTGAAAGGCGGCTTCGAGTTTTAATGCCGCTGCTCATCTCTACATGTCTAGGCTGCTTCTCTCATTTGCATGGGTACCTTGGGCCTTGTCCCATGGGGCTGGGGTAGTTTGACCTCCTCTTTAGTTTAGTGACCCTTGTCATCTTGCCGTTCATTCCTGGGGCCTGTTTAATGCTAATTAGGCCTTCAACCAGTTGCTGTTTACAACTGTGTGCTTTAGAAAGCAGGGCCTTCTCCAAAGACCACATTGGTGGTCTTAAGCTAAATTGGTAGAATTGAAGACCCCCATCCCCAGAGAAAAGCCTCTTAACACTTCTCTTTATTTAGAAATATTTAACAGTCACACCATTAACTAAATAAATAAACAACAAAGGACTGAATATTTGACTCTGATGCTTCCTAATGATGGCTGGATGCTCCTTAGGAAAACTTAACTTTGAGATCCTAAAAGAACAGATCATCTCAGCCTCCCCCCCCACTGTGTGTATTGGATAAAGATGTGGCAAGAGTGTTGAAAAAGAGAAGACAGCTAAATGGCTCCAAGATAAGAAATATTTACATTATGTTTATTTACTGTTTGATTAAACTGATTGAACAAAAGGAAAAAAATTAAGTGGACTCCCTGTATGATATGTGTCTAATTGTGCTAAATATAGGTCTCAGAATTGATTACGGGCTTTATTCAGTACATTTTATCTGTATTTCAGCTGAGAGCTTTGCTGGCCTTCCTAGTGTTTGGATTAAGGAAGGGTCAGGAATACTAAACAGACCTCTTTGACCAATACTGCCTCTAATACTTCTCTTGCCTAATTTTATGGAAGTATTAACTGATGCTTGTACAAGTCAGAGACCTTATGATCACTCTGGAGGGCTGATTACAAAGGCATATTTTGAAACAGAACTTTTGAGATCAGCATTTGGCATAGTCATTGAACCATACTATCTCCAAGAAAAGGACAATGAAAAGAAATCTGTGTCCTATGGACAGTGATGTTTTCTGCCCTTTTTAGGCTGAGTACAATGTGGATGGCTGTTTACGGCATTATGATTCAAGGCTTGTGGGATGCACAGTGCCTTTGAGTTATTTCTCAGTAGCCTCTTTATTCCTAATTTTGATAATGTGACATTTATTGCAATGAAATTAACAAAAATTATTGAATGTTCCTTTTTGCACAGAGACAAGATATGGAGTTTATAGAGGGAAATGCCTTCATTTAGTCTTTCATGGGTGTAATAAATATAATGCTGACAAGCTACTTTGATTGATAAACTTGTTTATGTAGTTTCTTTCACAATGAAAACAGGGTATATTAGAATTTTTGATTAGAAATGCTTCAATTAAGGGCAAATGAGCTTGGATGCGAAATGGGTTTGAATAATTTCCTGGACTTTGAGGGAAATTAATAGGTATTAAAAAAAAGCAAGTAGGGCTGGCCATTTAAATCGAAGTCTTTAGAACAATTCATAGTCTTGGAAGATAAACCTATTTTTGTGTTGGTGCTGGCTAGGTTTTCAGCCTTTAAATAATTTTTTGTAGCTGTTTTAATAAAAAGGTATATATGCCTGTGTGTGTGTGTGTGCGTGTGTGTGTGTGTGTGTGTGTGTGTGAGAGAGAGAGAGAGAGAGGTGTGGTGGGGGCAGACAGAGTGCTTCTAAATCCTACTAAAGATCCTCCCTTGCCTCTTGGTCTCTTTCTCAAATAAAAATAAAAAGGGGTAGGCTGGAGGCAATCCTTTCCTTTTGTTGCCATTGATCTGACACTAGGGTATTTTGTAGTCCAGTGAGTAGAAATGTGTCCCAGCTATAAGATTCTGACTGTGAATTTTTCTTCAGTAGGTTACTGATTTTGCTTTATGCTTAAATTCACATTATTCTAAGTGGAGGATTTACATTTATGATTTCATCTGTGTTTAAAATCTGGCTGGAAGAATGGTTATGTGTTTATGCAAATCTGGGGGAAGAGTGCTTCCTCGTTAAGTTGTCATTTCATGAAGAATTTATCTTACTTATTTTCTCCACCATTTGAAGGATCCTTAAGGGGGTGATTTTTGTCTCAAGGGTACAAGGTTCTGCAGTAAATGAAGCGAAGGAATGGAGAGCAACTGGGAAGGGTGGGGAGGAGGGTCAAAGCAGTAGTCAACCTTACCTGGTTCTCTCCAGTCTTGGTTTGCTCAATTGTTGAAATGTGGGATTGCACCTCTCTCTACCTGCTATGTCCAATTTTGTGATACGTGAGAATGTTTATAAAAATGCTCTACATGTTGTAGAATGGAATACAGCGATGAAGAGAATTTCAATTATTGCTATAGTATTAGCAGACATGTATGTGTAGAATGGGCCTGTTGTCAACTGGAGCAGTTCTTTTTTTTTTGTTTAACCAGTTCATATTGTCATTCCAAAACATTTGAAGACACATGTATACTACATAAATATTTAAAAATATATATGTATAATACTTTAGTAATACATTTTGAATATTATAAGTCTACGATAAATGGAAACGCAAATAACGTGACAGAAATAGAAAGCCCGGATATTTCTCCTATACCCCAATTAATTATTTTGTGTAACCCTTTGCTTTTTTGGTGTGTGGAAGCCCCTTTGAAAGGCATTGGCTGGGAGACTATATCCTAGAGAAGGTGTGTGGGGAGAACTTGCATATTAAGTGGAAAGGATACATGAAATTGACATGGTGTTTTGTTTTTGAGATGGAATCTCCCTCTGTCACCAGGCTGGAGCAGTGGCATGATCTTGGCTCATTGAAACCTCCACTTTCTGGGTTCCAGCAATTCTCCTGCCTCAGCCTCCCAAGTAGCTGAGACTACAGGCACGCACCACAACGCCCAGCTAATTTTTGTATTTTTAATAGAGATAGGGTTTCACCATGTTGGCCAGGATGGTCTTAATCTCTTGACCTCATGAACCACCCGCCTTGGCCTCCCCAGATGCTGGGATTACAGGCGTGAATGACTGCGCCCTGCCCATGGTATGTTACGGTTAAGTATATCTCCTACATGTAGTTGGGTGTTAGGTCTCCTGTAATTACTATGATCTCATGGCCTGATACATTGGTGTTTCCTCCTCCTATGTAGGAAATAGAGGGCTAAAGTTTGATACTGGGGACTGGTTTCTTGCTTTCCTGCCAATGGGCAAGCTGAAGCTGTGAACATTAAAAGGAAGTAGTACTTCTGGCTTTTCTCTTTCTCACTCACCTTAAAGCCACCTCCATTTGTAGGTGAAGGCTGACTTCCTTTTAACTTCCATCTTGGAGTCTGAAAGTAGTTAGGAAATGTGGGGTTGGTCTTTTGTCAGAGTAATTCCATGCTTCATTTTTGTATTTTGAAGTTTTAATTTTTCCAGCGTATTTTCAGCTGGAGTTAACAGCATATTAATTTTTTAGTGGAGAACATTGGTTTTATTATAGATTTCTGTCCTACAGCTTACTGAGTTTCATTGATTTCCTTGTGTGTGTGTGTCTTTTTTGGTTTGTTTTGTTTTTGTTTGTTTGCTTTTGGTTCCAGCCACTTTAGAATTTTTAGAAAATAGTTTACAATTTCTGTGTCTTTTTGTTTAGTTTCCAATTGGGAAGAGTAAGAGTGAACAATTGAAGGCTATTACCTGGCACAGAAGGGAGGAGATTTGCCCTACCTTTCTTAATAGTTTTTCGTCTCTTAAAGACGTAGTCATGTATGTATGATTCATAGAGATCCATGTCAGTGGAAAGAACTCAGTTTTCCTTTGAGGCCTCTCTTTAGACCCAGAAGTTGCTGGGAATTTCTTGAGCACTAAAACATTACATGAGAAAGACTTATAGGGATAACTCCATTTTGCTTTGATACCATGGGATCGAGATGCTATCAGGAAGGAATTTTCCTACCCTGTGCTTAATCCTGAGCCCTCTTACTCTTTTTCTTGGTTTCAGCTATTTTAATTCTTAATCCAAAGCAAACAAACAAACACCCCCCGCCCCCCCCCCCCCCCACACACACACATACTCACACAAAAGAAAAAGAAACCAGGGCATATTGTTAGAGCACTGAAATGTGAGCATGTAACTTTTAATTTTCTATGTATCCCATGACTTTTATTTAGTTTACCAAGTTGCTGGCAGTAAAGCTCTTTGTTTTCAAACAGGAAAATATATTTAGCAAAATATATGCCCATTCATATCTGTCTGCTTGTTGTTGGACTGCGTAATTTAAGCAGACTTCACAAGATAGGGCAGCAGCGAAAGGAATGGTTTATTACCACGTTCATTCTCAAATCCCAAATGCCCTAAAGAAAATAATGATACTGAAGATTAAAATGGCAGCCTTTCACTATGTAACTTGATTTACAAGCCTGAAACTTGGTTCCCTTTGTCACTTTGAATTCTCTAGTCTCCTTGATTCTAGAGACCATGATTCAGAGATTATCCTTGATCATTAAAGGATTTGGTTCATTTCTTCAGGTATTTGTTAAATAGCTGTTAAATGGGTAAAAGGCTCTTGGTAGAAGTTTACGTCACCATCTCGATTTAATTATGTTGAAATTCTAAGTGTGGCAAGACTACTTTGTTTTGTGTTCGTTCCTGATTTTTAGATTTTTTCCCCCATGTTCTGGTTGCTGCAGGGGTAACAGTCTTTAACCTGCCCTTATTACCTGATTTATGTTTTGCTGATGTCTTTCTTTTCTTGATGTCCCTGTGTTCTGTTTGCTGAGATTTCCTTTCCATTTAAGAAGCAAGAGAGAAAAATTATCTCATATGTATCAACATGAGTGCAAAGTGTTAGAAAAAAATGCAAGGAAACATCTTACTTTCTACCTTCCTTCTTCAAAGGAATTATAATCTAATTGAGAACTTGTGACACACATACCTGAAAAGATAAATATTAGTCCTCCCTCCCAGAGTTTAAATAACAGTTTAAAGCAATAATGGAAAGGCATCACAAAGTATATTACATTATATGTTACCCAATAAATTGTAATGGCTCTCACAGTTCAGAAGTGGAGATTATTTGATTCCTTTTATTGTAGGCATTTCATTCATGTTGACATAGAGATCAGTGGTGCTGATTTAATTTTCTCCAATTTGTACTTTGAGAATTATTTCTCCAGCTGGTATTTTTGATAGCAAAAAAAGATATTTGATTAAATTTGGGGTGAAAATCTGAGCATCTGCCATTATTTTGAAGTAACACTGATGACTTCGTGCTTAAATGTTTATTTTGCAGACTCTCATTACTGGGAATTCCTTGATTAGAAAACTGCTTGGTACATCTCTTCCCTTTGTTTCAACAGTGATCTGGGCCTGGTGTCTTTGAAGAAAGTGTCCCAATCTACTTAGATCTCTTAATGAGAGATTTTCCTTAGTCTTTGCTGGGGTACCATGAAGTGGGAACCACTCCAAGTCCTCGGGATCTTACTATAAAAGTTTTTGTTTCTGTTAGAACATTTTTACTCCTCAGCTATGCTGTAGTTGATTTATGTATATGGCATTTTAAAATAAATTCTTCCTGTATACCTACTTTGTTATTACAAGCTAGAGAAAATGAAAAGGGTTTAATTATAGGAGCCTATGTAACAGTTTGTATTTAGCCTAACAGTATTTTGTTTGTTCAGCAAGCTTTATCAGGCTGTTACTATCAAATATTATGTTTTAGTTGGGGGATGGGGTTATATATGTTAATTATCATACCCAGTATGGAAACTGGTAAAACATTTTCGTATTTGTATTTTCACTATCTACTAGGCAAAGCAGTTTTGTCGTTTTCTATCTTTCATGGTTTTTTCTCCTAGAGTTAATTTTAGATGGTGTGAGTCTAATGAGGTGGCTAAGCGACATTATTCATGAAATGTTATTGAACTTATTTTCTGCACTGAAGTCCATTTTACATGTGGAATAGTTTGTTGTTTTAACTCTTTCTGAGTTGGAAAGGGGATATTTAAGGAATTGTTTGTAATGAAGTGTAGACTTTATTCTGAAAGGATTTGAAAAATACAGAACCCAGTTATATGTAAATGAATTTATATTTTTCCCTGAAATGTTTCCTGAATTTTTTCAGACTGTTGCTTAAGTTAGATTTACTTCTTGAAGTCTTTATCCCTTAAAATTATCTTTGACTTAGTTTGTTTTATGATATCAGTATGGATTTGTATTTCTGTAATACCCTTAGCTAATTCAAAAAAGATGTTAGAAATTAAATGTCCTGGCCTGATGTGGTGGCTCACACCTGTAATCCCAGCACTTTGGGAGGCTGAGGTGGGTGAATCACCTGAGGTCAGGAGTTTGAGACCAGCCTGGCCAACATGGTGAAACCCCATTTCTACTAAAATATAAAAAATTAGCCAGGCGTCTTGCTGCGTGTCTGTAATTCCATCTCCTTGGGAGGTTGAGGCAGGAGAATCACTTGAACCCAGCAGGTGGAGATTGCAGTGAGCAGAGATATCATGTCATTGCAGTGTAGCCTGGGCAACAGAGCGAGACTCAGTCTCAAAAAAAAAAAAAAAAAAATTAAATGTCTTAGACCAACAGTAGGCTAAAATTTTCTTTTCTTACTTCATCCTGATAATGTATGTCCTCTTTTAAGAAAGTAATTATGTGGTTTCCAAAAGTGGTATTTTGGCGTAGATGAGAATAGTCTTTCTGGTGTCCCTACAACATTTAAATGATTTCCTTACAAAACGTCTGTTATGGATTTTCTTTAAAAAAAAAAGTCAGATCTGCTACTATATTTTAAAGATGACTTAATAAAAATGTCTTATTATGGAATATTTTGGAACTATCTTTTAGGTAAAGTGCTTTTTATTTTGGGGGGCAATTTATAGCAGTGTTATTTGAGTACAGAGATGATATTGCAGCATACCTTCTGACCCTTTATAGCAACATTTAAAGTAAGGGACATGAGTATTCTACAAATTCAATGGAAGTATTCAAAATTCTTACATCATTGCAACTATTAGTAACTGCTAGTGAAGTTGAATTTACATAGCATATGTTTATTGAATTCTCATGGGTACGTGTTTTTTTTTTTTTTTTTTTTTTTTTGAGACTGAGTTTTGCTCTTGTTGCCCAGGCTGGAGTGCAATGGCACGAACTTGGTTCACTGCAACCTCCGCCTCCCGGGTTCCAACAATTCTCTTGCCTCAGCCTTCCAAGTAGCTGGGATTACAGGTTTGCACCACCATAGCACCATTAGCACCCAGCTAAGTTTTTGTATTTTTAGTGGAGATGGGGTTTATCCATGTTGTTCAGGCTGAACTCAAACTCCTCACCTCAGGTGATATGCCTGCCTCAGCCTCCCAAAGTGCTGGGATTACAGGCATGAACCACCGCACCCAGCTGGGTACATGATTTTTAAGTTTTTATTGCAAGGTTGAAAGGTTTGGTAGCCTAGGAACAGCAATAAGAACACAGTGGGGTTGCTTGAGTGGTGGGTTAACAATGCTGGGTAAACATGTCCCTTCTTCCCACTAATATTTTGCATATGTCTCTTTACCTTTTTAAATTTGTTTAGTTGCAGTCTCCTAGAAGGATAAGAAAAAACTTTCTAGCTCGTTTACCTTTCTCTCCGTCACAGCCTTCCTAGACACTTTTCATGTTCAAGAGCTAATGTCCTGGTCTTTTCATCTGTGAAGGATGTATAATTACATCCTTAACATCTTACACTCATCTTAAGCACTTTCATGCTCTTAGGTCCCTGGTGTCCTCTGCTTCTTCTCTTTCCAGGGTGCTGAAGTTCTAAACTCCTGTGGCTTTTCTCTTTCTTTACATTCAGAACAAGCAGTTCTGAATTGAGCTTTACAAGAAAGCCTGGCCTGACACAATGGCTTCATCTCAGCACTTTGGGAGGCCAAGGCAGAGGATCACTTGAGCCCAGGATTTTGAGAACTACTCAGACAACATAGGGATACTCTGCCTCAAAAAAATAAATAAAGGAAAATCTATTACCTACTTCTGTCTGTCCTCAGCTCCTCCTAACTCATTTAGGGATGCATCTTTGAGGTCACAAAGCTCTTCCTTTTGCCAAATGCCTTCCTCAAGTCTCCAGATTCGTCTCTTTTGTCTTTTTGAAACCAGTGTCTGATATGTAGGCTGAAGAAAGTTAAATGGGTTTTCTAATCTTGTGAATGGCAGGTATAGGAGGTGGAGCTTTGCCAAACAATCATGGTCATCTAGAACTGTGTCAGGGAAGCATAGTGAGATCTCATCTCTACAAAAATAGAAAAAAATAGCTGGGTATGGTGGTGTGTGCCAGTAGTCCCAGCTACTTAGGAGGCTGAGGAGGTAGGTTCAGTTAAGCTCATGGGTTCCTTACACCACACACTCTGGCTTAGGTGAGACCTTGTCTCTTAAAGAGGCCGGGCGCGGTGGCTCACGCCTGTAATCCCAGCACTTTGGAAGGCCAAGGTGGGCAGATCACAAGATCAGGAGTTTGATACCAGCCTGGCTAACATGGTGAAACCTCGTCTCTACTAAAAATACAAAAATTAGTCAGGCGTGGTGGTACGCGCCTATAGTCCCAGCTACTCAGGAGGCTGAAGCAGAAGAATCACTTGAACCAGGAGGTGGAGGTTGTAGTGAGCTGAGATCGCACCACTGCACTCCAGCCTGGGCAACAGAGTGAGACTCTGTCTCAAAAAAAAAAAATAAATAAAATAAATGAGTAAACTGCCCACACCATCCTGTCGTGGACAGAGTCTTGTGCTTTCAGATGTTGAGCCTAGGGCATTGACCAAGGATTCCATTGTTGTAATTGTGAGGGGATGGATTGGGCCTGTTGGAATTTGTTCTCTCTCTGTTTACAGTTTACTGTCCCTCTTTGAGACACTCAATATTTGAAATTTCTCTAATGCCAGTAGTTTGTTTGGCTTTGATTTGGAAATGTCATTTGATAGCATTTTTTTTTTTTCCTCTTATGAATTCTCTTCAGAAGAAGGGGATGTTGATTTTCCTGGGAAGAAGTAAATTGTTGGACGAGACTTGATGCATCCGAAACAGTTCTTATTTTGTTACTTCCCTGCCTCTTTCCCTTAAAAAATTTTTTTGAACAGAATGTCATAATTGATGAGTTGCTGTAGTGCCACTTTACCCCTGTTTAGGGGAGCCAGTTGAATGAGCTCATGTATACCACTTGAGTGACCTGGATGGGGTTGAGTATCATCCCTGGGCTTCTGTATTGTAGGACCAGATGCTTCTCCTTTATGCTTTTCCTTCATGAAAACATAGCTTATCTTTGACTATTCTTTGTATATAACTTCTCCTCTAATTAGTCACCACTTCAAGAAAAAGTCTATTCCCATACTATGTAATTCCAGCTCTTGAGCTTTTACCTTTTATGTTACTAGGGGTTTTTATTTTTACTGATGTAGCTGTAGGTCATGACAGTCCTACCTCCAACCCCTATTTTTGTTGTCCTAGTTTAAGTTTTTAATTATTTATTTTTACTTTGGACATTGCAATAATTTTGTCTGTATTCTCTGTGACCAGTCCTAAATAAAATGTTATATATATATATATATATATATATATATATTTCCATAAGTTATGCAATGAATGGTAAAATTAAGACAGGTAGATACTCTCAGAAGAATCAGATCTGCCACTAACACAAGTGAGAGCTATGCTCTTTGCTGCAGGAAAAGCGGTACAAAGGCTCTTCCTTCTGATAAATACCAACTTCAGAAAGGAAGATGTTTAGTAACTGCACTGCAAGAGAACTTTTCCATATATAATGTTTAATATATGTATAAATATTATATATATAAAACAATATTATATATATTCATAAAATTATGTTGCTTTTTTTCTTAAAAACCCCTGATTATTCTATAGGCCAGAAGTTCCTAAGTTATAGTCACTGAACCAGCAGCATCAACATTGTTGATAAATTTTTAGTAATGTAAATTCTCAGACCCCAGCCTAGATCAAGTGAATCAGAAATCTGTACTTTAGGAAACCTTCCAGCGAATTTGAGACACACTACTTTTTGAGAATTGCTGCTGTAGGTAACAAGACAAAGCCCATACTCCTTACCAGGCGTAGAGGACCTTTGACAGGCTTTACCTCCACAACCACTGCTTATGCTTTATCTCCATTGCTTCCCTGCCCCAACCGTTACTGTTCTAAGCTTCTTATCATTTTCAGAACATGACATACACTTCCCTGCCCTGTGCTTTGCTAAGCTGTTCTGACTTGATCAAGAGGTTTTTTCTTATCCACCTGCTTGGCAAATTCCCACAGAAGCAAGAAGCAGCAAGATAGAGGGGAAAGAGTATGAAACAGCCTTGAGTTAAAATCTGTCTATTGTGGTTTACCAGATATGTCCACTTTTGCTTGGCTTTTCTTATCTGAAAATGGGGATAATGGTACATTAGCATTATTATCAGGACTGAAAACAAAATGTTCTGTATAAAGCACCTGTCTTCCTAGCAACTAGAGTTCAGTACTATAAACTTTTTTTTAGGTGAAATTCACATAACATGAAATTTATCATTTGAAGGGGTATGATTCAGTGGCATTCAGTACATTCATGATGTTGAGCAACCATCACCTCTATCTAGTTCCAGAACATCTCATCACCTTCGGAGGAGGCTCTGTACCCATTAAGCCATCACTTTCTATTCCCTTTCCTCTCCTCAGTGATTTTTTATTTACTTATGTGTGCGTGTGTGTGTGTGTGTGCGTGTGTGTGTGTGTGTGTGTGTGTGAGACAGGGTCTCTCGCTCTATTGCCCAGGATGGCAGGTAGTAATGTGAATGGCTCACTGCAGCCTTGACTTCCTGAGGTCAAGCAATTCTCCCATTTCAGCTTCCTGAATAGCCGGGACAGCAGACATGCTCATCACACCCAGCTGTTTATTTCCATTTTTTGTAGAGATGGGGTCTTGCTATATATTGCCTGTGCTCCTCTTGAATTCATGGCCTCAAGCAGTCCTCCCACCTTAGCCTCTCAAAGTGCTGGGAATATAGGCCTGAGACACTGCACCTGGCCTCCCTCAGTGTTACTTTATATCTTATTGTCACATGTTATAGATTCTGGAGATGAATATTCTTGTATTCATCTTTTATTTTTTTGAAGATACATAGTACTTGCCACCTAGTATGTGTACAGTTCTAGCTTAATTATGGTAAATTAAAATGTGCTGAAGATCTAAATCAGACCACAAAATGTGATTAATTTTTGCCAAAGGAAATTAGTACATGTTGTCCAGGCATTCCTCTGAGATTTCCTAAATTGTGCTATATTTTTATGTTCTCTTTATAAGGGCATCTTTTGGTAGAATGAATGCACACATAAGCACATAACCACTGCAGCGTTTAGTTACACAATGGTAATATGGCTAATTATTCAGAATTCTTTCCACAGTGTCCTCACTTACCTAGCCACTTATACAAAGCTAACTGTTGCAGATGCAAGAGATAGAACAGTATTTTCTTTTTTAGTACCTTTTAGTTCTTGGGTTCTTAAGATCTCGAAATGATATTTAACATTTTCAAAGGACTTAATTTTTTTGTCATGCTTTACATGTCCCATTTCATCTTTTTTCCCAGGATAAGAGATAAAAATCAGTTGACTTAGTATTTCTTTTTTTTCAAAATTAGAATATATCTTCAGTTCTAAATTTAGGGACAGATGAACTTTGAAAATAGTAAGTTCTAAGAAGCAGTATTTAATTAGTGTTCATTGAGTTTTCCAATAACAAGATACACATTCCCTAATGTTTTATATGTAGAAAAACATGCTTTCATTATAAATGACTAAATTAATGTTACTCTGTCAAATGACACTTGATTTAATTTTAAAAGTATTAGCTGTGATGAAGAATTAACAGCATGAGGAATTGAAGAATTTTTAAAGTCTTCTTCCCGTGCTATTAGAAATGACTGAGGAACTAGTAATATGGTGTGGGGGTGGGAAGGGGAGTTTTCAAGTCGGAACACTGGAGCTCATTAGCATCTTTCAAACCCTAATGCTGTTTTGTTTCAGATAGATTTATTACACCGTCTTTTTCCCCAATTCACTGCAGTGTGTGAAGGCTCAGTTGGAACAAACAAAAGAGATATATAACCTTTGAACCAATTAGCATAGCTTACAGTGTTCTTAATAGGCTTATCTACTGTATATGAGACTTGGGAAAATGACTTAACTTTTATGCTTTCTTGATCCCTAGGGACGTTTTTCAATATCTGCTGCTTTGTGCCCCCCGTGTAAACCCCACATGTGTGATTTTCAGCTTTCTGATAGAAAACCTTCTTTACAATTTGATGGCTCCAGGGTGCTTCACTCACTCACTTGTGACGGTTCACTTATTTGCACAGGCTCTGTTGGTGCGTGAGAAGAGGGCACATGTGACTTGGTCCCAGGGCAGCCCGCTGGCCTCAGCCGGCATGTGGGACAGGGCACAGGCCCGCAATTTGTTCAGCTAGTGTTGACTCCTGGGGCGCACTTCTTTCTCACTCCTCCCCTCAGCCTTTGTCCTCTCTGTTTTTACTACTTGTCATTGGAATTTGGTTCCTCTTTTGTTCTTGAAAGGTATAAATGATGCATATTTCCCCCCTTCCCCATCTACCAACTCACACAGAAAAAGGCTTGTATTGAGGGGAGCACAAATTCAGGTATATTGTTAGTGACATTTCATAGAGCAGGCCAAGCTCTCCCTTGCATACTTAAAGAATTTTGACTCCACAGACAAGTGGAGGACTCTAAATCTTGTGAATTTTGCGCTCTCTCTCTCTCTCTCTCTCTCTGTGTGTGTGTGTGTGTGTGTGTGTGTGTGTGTGTGTGTGTTTTAACAGCATCTGTGGTTTTATTTCGTGTTAGGTCAAAAGAGGTATTTGCATTATTACCTCTTTTAAAGGCTTTTATTATAAACATATTTAAATGGTCATTACTCCAATTACTATAATCAATGATTTTCCAATTTGAGAAGGTGAATTTAACCACGTCTTGAAAGTATATTCATTAAGAGAAGAGAGTGTGAACCCAGAGAGACATGCCTTAGTTATTGACTGTTTGACTTTGGGAATGTTCTCTAACTGCTGTAAGTTGCAGTTTTACCATTTGCAGAAAAGAAGTAGTTAGTAATCATGGGATCCTTGTGAATATTTATATAAAGCTACTAAGTCTTTGGCTTGTAGTAAGCACTCAGGAAAAGGTAGCAGAGATGCGAATAGAAATCTTTTGGAAAAATACAGAAAAGGAGCCTGGGATTCTGAGAGAGGTAAGGCAACACAGAAGAGTTCATTTGTGAATCACTTGAATCAGAAGTTGAGAAAATTGGCCAGGCACAGTGGGCCAGTAATCCCAGCACTTAGGGAGGCTGAGGCGGGCGTATCACTTGAGGTCAGGAGTTTGAGACAAGCCTGACCAATGTGGTAAAAATCCGCCTCTACTAAAAATACAAAAATTAGCTGGGCATGGTAGCGTGTGCCTGTAATCCCAGCTACTCAGGGGGCTAAGGTTGAGGAGTTGGAGAATTGTTTGAACCCGGGAGGTGGAGGTTGCAGTGAGCCGAGATCGCACCACTGCACTCCAGCTTGAGCGAAAGGGCAAGACTCCACCTAAAAAGCAAAACAAAACAAAAAGCAAAACCAAAAAAGAGCAGTTGAGAAAATTATATGGTAAGACAGCTTCTTTTTTTTCTTTTTTTGAGATGGAGTCTCTCACCGTTGCCCAGGCTGTAGTGCAGTGGCGTGATCACTGCTCACTGCAATCTCCGCTTCGTGGGTTCCAGCAATTCTCCTACCCCAGCCTCCCCTGTAGTTGAGACTACAGATGTGCGCCACCAGGCCCAGCTAATGTTTTTGTATTTTTAGTACAGATGGGATTTTACCATGTTGGCCAGGATGGCCTCGATCTCCTGACCTCATGATCCGGCCATCTCGGCCTCCCAAAGTGCCGGGATTACAGGCGTAAGTCACAGCACTAGGCTGACAGCCTGTATGTTCTATACATTATATCCACTCTAGAAAACTCTCAGTCACATGTTGTTATCGTGGTCCTGTATTTAACCTAGTATTTGTGTCTGAAGTGTAGAGATTGGGTTGCCTTCAATGAACATTGGTTTCCCCAGGTGCTATGGTTTGTTCACATCCCCTCCAAAATTCAGGTGTCCTGTAGTATGATGTCAGTATAGTATGATGACCATATGGTACTAAGAGATGGGGCCTTTAAGAGATAATTAGACCACGAAAGTTCTTCCCTGGTGAATTGGGATTACAACCCTTCCAAAAACAAAAAACAAAAAAGTCTTTAAGAGCACTCAGCTAGCTTGTCCTTCCGCCTTCCACCATGTGGGGACATGATGTTTCTCCCTTTCTGGGGATACAGCAACAAGGCACCAACTTGGAAGCGGAGAGCAGCCCTCACCAGACAACTACACCTGCCAGGGCCTTGGTCTTGGACTTCCTAGCTTGCAGAAGTGTTAGAAAGTAAATTTCTTTGTAAGTTATCCAGTCAGTCTCTAGTGTTTTGTTACAGAAGGACAAAGCAAGCTAAGATAACAGCGGAGATCACGATTAAGTGATTTCCACTGCTTTGCTTTTATATGCTGTAGATTTAGGTTTATGTGTTATCAGCAATTTTGGTTTTTCAGAGGTAGTAAGATGAGTTAGAATACCAGAACACAAGAAATTTAGAACAGGGCCAGCCACATAGATGGCACACAGTGTGTGTGTATGTGAAGTGAGTATGAGCGGCCTCCCACAGACCTTTTCAGTTGTTGGATTTTAATAAGATTGGGGTTGAGGTGGGAGTGGGTTTTTGGGAGGAGACTATTTGTAGCCAGGACGACCTGGCTGAATTCATTGCAGTCCTGTATTTCAGTGAAAGCTTTGAGAACTACTGAGGGAAAAACATAGAGCTGGTTGCTAAGGTATCTTGAAACAAGGCTAAAGAATGATTTTTATTTGCAGTAAAAATAAGTTTTATAATAGACTGATACCCCAGCTGAAGGCTCTCATGGTAACTTGAGCCCTTTAGCTTCTTGTTTTTGTAGTGACAAATTTCACGAAAAGCTAGTGGCATTTACTCTAAAACAAATGAGTGTTATTACAGTCTTTTACATGCATTTTAACTTACACAACAGCCTCCTTTACGTTTTGGTGAAAATAATTGATAAAAATAACTTTAGCCTATTGCTGCAGTTTAGTGTAAGTAGTTGGTTGAAGAATAACTTAATTATGGTGGTAAATTTAGGGGAGAATACATATAGTGTATAACATATTTAATAAAGTTGTTCTAAGCGACCGCTTCCTCCTCAGCAGCCTCTTTGGCTGAACTGTGGTGGAAACTTCTGCCTGAACCTGTTTCTTCTCAGGCTGGTTCTGTTAAACAGTGCGGTCTAAAGATCAAGAGCAGGTTGTATTAGGGATCTCACTGGGATGTAAATGCAGGTTCTGCAACTTACCAGCTACTGGTTGGAACCTTGCTGAGGTCACTCAACATCTCTAAGCCTCAGTTTCCCCAACTTTAAAATGGGGATATAGAAGTTCCTACCTCATGTTTTGGTGAAGTTTTATTGAAATCATCTCATGAATAGATATAATCAGCTCAAAATAAAAGTGGGCTCTAATCACAATTATTTAAGATATGATTGTATTATATAAGACTAAATGTTGGTTCCTGCTGTGATTTATGTAAGAGGATCTGAAGTTTTTAGTTGCCTTTCAAATACAGACTGTATTGTTCATACTTTACATTGTTTGTAGTATCATTAGCTTCCCTGTCTTGCCTTCTTCGACACTGATTGCCATTTTTAGTAACATAATGGGTGTTCCGAAAGTGATCTTAAAATATTTATTTCTACCACTGGAAAACGATTTGAAATATTTCCCATATAGCCTAAGTATTACTGTGAAGCAGTGTGTTGCTAATTGTAATTTTAATAAAAAGTGTGGGAAGCTGTCTTCACACTAATTCTTTTATTCACCAAGACAATTATTACATTTCTGTTCATAATGAATTGGACAATCATTGTTATGTCCTTCAGAGAAACAGGCTTCCTTGTTGCTAAAGTGAATAGGCTGGTTGAATTTTACATACAAATGATCATGTCACACCTCTTGTATTGGTATCATGATATGGGGTGTTTTAGGAAGCACTGTTTTCTTCAAGTATCACAACATGTATTGGTCGCTGTGTGTAAAAAGGTCTAGGCAGACCAAAAAAAAAAAAAAAAAAAAAGTCCCATCAAAATTGTAATAAAAAAATTTCTGTATCACTATTCCCTGAATTCTGTGAATTAGATGGTAAATCAGTGTTAAAGATAATAAGCTCTGGCTTATCAAGTTTTGAATTATCTGACAGTGGTTTTCTGACTTCCATATTCAGTGCATATCTTTTGAAGGATTTTAGGTAGACACAACCAGGACAATATTCAGTCATTTTAGGTGCATGTGGGAAGATTAAATCATGTGATTTATATAAATTGCCCTAAATCTTGTAATTCCTAGGTACCATCAATGGCTCTAAAATTGTTTACAGAGCAGTTTTTGTTTTTTTTTTTTTTAGTCATTTTTTAATATAACCAACCTAATTTTTATTTTAAAAGATGTAAAGACTTGGCTGCTCGCTGTGGCTCACACCTGTAATCCCAGTACTTTGGGAGGCTGAGGCAGGTGGTGACCTCACTTGAGATCAGGAGTTTGAGACCAGCCTGGCTAACATGGTGAAATCCTGTCTCTACTACAATACAAAAATTAGTTGGGTGTTGTGGTGGGCACCTGTAATGCTCAGAGGCAGGAGAATCCCTTGAAACTGGAAGGGGGAGGTTGCAGTGAGCTGAGATCATGCTACTGCACTACAGCCTGGGCAACATGAGCAAAACTTCATCTCAAAAAAAAAAAAGATGTAAAGACTTGCTAGTTAGAGAAGTTGTGACTAATGAACAGCCAGAGGTAAAAGAAAATATATATCTGAAACAAATCCAAACAATGATGATATTTGCAGGAAAAATATTGCTTTCTTTCAAGAGCAGTAACTTCTAGTTGATTCACTCTAAAAGTCCAAATTGGATTTATAACTCCAGCAAAAGATATCATTCTTTACCTTTACAACATAAGGTCCCTCCCTTCTGCCAGTCTATACGTCAGTCTAACTGATATTCTTGCTATAAATATTTTCATGGGGGAATTACTACCAGGGAATTATCTGTAGTAGTTACCTATAACTTTACATAGAATTATTATACTCATGATAGCACTGATTTTCAAAATATATTCAGGGTTGAAAAATGTACTCAGTCCTGCCAACCAGAGATTAGGTTGTTACGGACTAAGGGTTTAACGACCTGCTCTGATGGAGAATCACTTGACTCCCTTGCTTCCAGACTCCATATTGTAGGAAGAGAGATCGTGCCCCATTGTTTTCCAGAAGTAAGAAGTGAGCTTCGCATACTAAGAGGAATTTTCTAGGGATTATGTGGAAAGGTAGATAAGAAAGATGCCCTTTCCCTCACTACTATAAGCCACATATCTCTGAGAGTTTTAGCTGGGGGGTATGAGTTTCCCAGGACTACTTTAAGTGCCACAGACTGTGGGGGGTGGGGGCATAAATGGTAGACATATTTCTTCTCCAAGTTCTGGAGGCCGGACATCTGAGATAGAGTGTCTGCAGGGTTAGTGTCTTCTGAGAGCTATGGGATTGGTTCTGTGTCTTTCCTTTTGTCAGCTTCTGGTGGTTTGCTGGCAGTCTCTAGCATTCCTTGCCTTATATTTCAATCTCGGCCTTCATCTTCACATATTATTCTCTCTGCATGTGTGTGTCCACATTTCTCCTTTTTATAAGGACACCTGTTCTATTGGATTAGGCCCCAGGCTCATGACTTCATTTGAACTTGATTACCCCTGTAAAGACCCTATCTTCAAATAAGGCCACATTCTGAGATTCTGAGGATCAAGACCTCAACATATCTTTTTGAGGGGACACAATTTAACCTACAGCAGGGATCTTGCCTGTGGATCCCTCAGAGTGGCCTACTGTGGTTGTGGCGTTCTTACCGGCAAGGAGCATGGAGTTTCATGGTGAAGCTTTCACCAGCACTTGTGCCAGGATATGTTGTTTCTTTGTCCAGAATCCTAGTCCTAATTTCTCTGGCCTTTTGCAAGACTGCATCAGAATACACAGTATAATAAAAAAGAGATATTAACCAGTTTAATATATGTTTGTAGATATGAAGCAGAGAGGTTAAGAATTTAAGCTCTGGGCCAGCTGCGATGGCTCATGCCTGTAATTCCAGAACTTTGGGAGGCCACGATGGACAGATCATGAGGTCAGGAGATCGAGAACATCCTGGCTGTGAAACCCTGTCTCTACTAAAAATACAAAAAATTAGCCAGGCATGGTGACATGTGCCCGTAGTCCCAACTATTCAGGAGGCTGAAGCAGGTGAATCCCTTGAACCCAGGAGGCAGAGGTTGCACTGTGCCAAGATCATGCCACTGCACTCCAGCCTGGGTGATGAAGCGAGACTCTGTCTCAAAGAATTTAAGCTCTGGAAACTAACCTGGTTTCAAATCATGGCTTTCATATCCCTGTGACCTGGGCAAGGCACGTAAACCTCAATTTCTTCATCTGTCAACTAAAGGCAGTAATAGTGTCTTTGTGACTGAGGGTTGCTTGCAGAATAAATGAGATATTACTCTTAAAACCTTAACTGTACTGTAATCCCAGCACTGTGGGAGGCCGAGGCGGGTGGATCACGAGGTCAAGAGATCGAGACCATCCTGGTCAACATGGTGAAACCCCGTCTCTACTAAAAATACAAAAAATTAGCTGGGCATGGTGGCGCGTGCCTGTAATCCCAGCGACTCAGGAGGCTGGGGCAGGAGAATTGCCTGAACCCGGGAGGCGGAGGTTGCGGTGAGCCGAGATCGCGCCATTGCACTCCAGCCTGGGTAACAAGAGCGAAACTCTGTCTCAAAAAAAAAAAAAAAAAAAAAAAAAATCCTTAACTGTAGTCCCTGGCCCATAGTGTGAGCATACGGAATGACAGCTAACAAGCAGGCAAACAAAAAGTCCTGCTGCCTCTTGCAGATACTGGGAAACAGGAGTATACCAGGGCGAGGGAAACATCTGGCTCCTCACCTTGCAGTTTGGCTCACCTCTCTCTGCTACAAGTCTTACTCTGCCGTGATTCCTGCTCTATCCAGCTTGTGTGTCTGGGCACTTGTTCTCAGCACTCAGCACGCAGCTGGACACCAGAGTGCCTTCTTCTCTTTCAAGCTGTTGCATTTATTGTGTTTTCAGAGTAGGACTCATATTTTTGTCATTAAAGCACATTCTTGGAGGAAAGGGAGAGAAAGGTAAATGTCAGAATTTACTTAAGCTCCTGAAGTAGTAAATGCAGTTAACATCCTCCCACCACCAAAATTTTGAGTTTTAGTGTTTGCACACTTGAGAACTTGGAAATCTATGATGTACTGTCATTGATGAAATAATAAAAACGACACATCCACACTTTTTTGGCAGAGGGTAGGGAGACAACAGGGTTTGTCCTTGTCGATTTTTAACTGGGAGTGTCAAATCCTATACAAACACATTTTTCCTGTTAGCATTTGTTTGGAAATATGGAATGTGTTTGTGTGTGGCTTAGAGCTGTCCCTGCTGGTTGTAGATCGTTATTAAACAACAAAGAGGGGGTTAAATCAGAAACACACATTGGCATGCTTAGAAGACACGGTAGTGGAAGTTGAGGATACTTTTGTAACTTTATGTATTTGTGTCTCAAAGGTATGTATGTACATATCTTTTAAAAGGGATGTAAGGGTTTTGACAACTTCCAAAATACTTGTCCATCGTTTTTAAGGATGTCCTATGCTCAAACTTGTATGGTAGGCCCCATGGGAGGATTTCAGGCATGGAGTGAGGATGAGGGAAGCTTCCACGGTAGTAAGGGACATAAGGCAACTGGGTAAAGACATTTGCAGGAATAGAACTGATTTCTAATTGGGCAATTCAAGAAAACGTTTTTCGTTTTCCTCCTTCAGAGATAAAATTGATTTTGACAAAATAGGGTAAAGAAGGAAGAATTCCAAGGAACAGGCATGAGATATACAAAAGTGAGTTACTGGTCTGAAGAATTACATATAGAGATAATGTTGGAAAGACAGCAGAAGAACCAGTTGTAGAAGGTTGGTGATGGCACACTAAGGGGTTTAGACTTTGTGATAGAAAAAAGAATTGGGAGTAACCCCTTTGAACAGGCTCTGCAGGAGAAAAGGCTAGCCTGGTAGTGTCTGGTGATGGAGACAGCTTCAAGGTGCTTCTGCAGTATTCCTGGTTTGTGTCACGAAGGCTTGAATGTTAATGAAAGTCGGAATGTAGAGAGAATCACAAGATTTGTGACATGCTGTGAAAGTGTTATAAACACAACTTACTGCATGTTAGAATATGAGAAGGAATCAAAGACGACTCCCATGTTTTGATCCAGGGTGTCTAGAACACCGAGTGACACATGTAAATACAAAAGAATGTTAAATTTTGGGTATGTTGTCCTTGAGTGGCCAGTATGACATCATATTTAGGCGGATGCCCCACAAGGCATTTGGAAATGTGAAAGACTTGGCAAGAGAAACAAATATTGGACCCATTCTCATTGACAAGACATCAAGATGGCTGAGTTTGTTACAGTAGGTAGCTAGCCAGGCAGGAGCTGGGCAAGAGAAGGCTCCCCACTCTCCACCCACCAGGAATATCGCACAGTCATCAGGTGATGGTTCAGCAGTTATCACACGGCCTCTCTAAAAATGACAATTGGCAGCCAGCACCAGGGAGCAGGCAGTTTCCTGATGGTTCACAGTTGTTATAAGAAAGTGATAATTGATCTCAGGTGCCAGGGAGAGACAATTTCACAATAGGTAAAAACACTTGAAATTGGTAATTGGCAGCTCCGGAATTGGATGAGTAGGCTCGGGCATGCGCATTAAGAGACAAAATGGCAAGAGTATGATCTTTCAGCGGCTTTCCACTGGAAAAGGGAAGAATGCCTCGGTTGAGCATGCATACACCTCCAGTAAACACACTGTGCTTGCTCACCTCCCAAATGTTAGCAGGCCACTGTGCATGTGGGCAGCCCACCCTAAGGAAATGATCATGGTAAAAGGGGCTCAAGACACTGGAAGTTTGCCAGCATATGAAACTTAAAATCAAAAGGTCCGTCGCTGTAGTTGACCTCCAAAGTTCCCGCTTGGGTCTCTTCCAAGTGTATCTTCTTTCTTTCCTGTCCTAAAGCTTTTTAATAAACTTTCACACCTACTCTGAAACTTGCCTCAGTGTCTTTTTCTGCCTTATGCCCTTCAGTGGAATTCTTTCTTCTGAGGAGGCAAGAATTGAGGTTGCTGCAGACACCTGTGGATCCATCTCTGGTAATTCAGATACTCATCACACCCCTAACAAGCTCAGTGAGTTGCATGCTATTTCAAAGAAAATTGGGTTAAAAACTTCAGGCTCTGGAGGAGGAGCTGGAAGGAAGAGAGTAATGAGCTTCAGAGAGCAGAATGAGAAGTACAGCCTCACAGAGTAGTGCAGGAGAGGGTATGAAGAAGGGAATGCAGTAGTCGATAGCATGAAATGTT
Source organism: Sapajus apella (assembly GCF_009761245.1). NCBI lineage: Eukaryota > Metazoa > Chordata > Mammalia > Primates > Cebidae > Sapajus > Sapajus apella. The sequence continues at coordinate 41,667,887 of NW_022436942.1, forward strand.
TTTGTGAGATTAAGGAGGTTGGTCACCTTACAGAAAGAGAGTTTTTGGCTAAGAGTTTAGGGGTCTAGATCAAAGTAAACGGAGTTTAGGAGTCTGTAAGTGTTCAAGAAGTGGAAACTACTTTCATTGACTTCCTCTAAAATTTGTAGAATTTCTTTGAAAAATCATGATGTATTATCTTTGTTACCTAGAAACTTTTTCTGAGAGATAAATCTTGGGGCTTTTAATGGAAGGGGTGTTACTTCTTCACCCCTGGACTTTTTAAAGCGGTGATGATTACATTTTTGTTTTAATAACAAAGGGCGGGCTTTGCAAAGAACACAATAGGTGCTTGGATAAATATTTTTTTTTAAAGTTGCTCTTTTGAAGCACCTTATCTCTTTTTAAATATAACAGGGTTTTCTACAAATGGCTCAAGTGCTTACTGATCAACTGATAGCAATTTAAAATTGAAATGTCAGTTTTCAGAAGGCGTAACTTTTTCCAGTATTAAGTAGTGCAGTGAGGCTTTGTTACCCAGAAATTTCAAGTAGTACTCAGTTTTCATAAGAAATCTTGTATTTGAAGGGACTGGAAGTTGATTTCCTTCACAACCATTGGCATATAACAGGCAGATCTAAACTGTGACTGGACATGGGCCTATGTAAACACAGCGATTGCCCCTTAGTAAGTTTGCTTTTCCACTTTTTAATAAAGCCCTTTGCCTTTCATTGCTATCATCAGTGGTGCTATATAAAATTCTTATTTTTTTTAAATTAACTCACCAAGTCTTTATTGAACATCTAGTTGGTGCTAGACATTCTACTCTACAGAGACCAGCTCGGCTGTAGAGACCCCCACCCAGGTGGTGCTGAAGGTATTAAGAAACAGACACCAAGATAGAACAGCAAAGAGGCACTATCCACTTTCAGACTAGCCTTCTGAGCTGAGAGCCTCAGGGGGCTGCCAGCATTCCAGGCTGAGGGCATCATGCAGATTCTGACCCACGTATTTATTCTCTCTGAACAGGTGATTATTATTAACCGGTGTTCTGTGTTTTCTCATAGAACCAAGATAAACTAGGTAGGCAGCCGGTGCCTGGTTACTACTGATGAAGGATAAACTAGAAAGTATTCTCCAGGAGGGAGCCACAGGGGCAGGGTCACATATCCTGTGCTTAAAGAATTGTTTTAACTGGCCAGGCGCGATGGCTCATGCCTGTAATCCCAGCACTTTGGACGACCACGTGGAAAATGGAGAATACTACCTACTGCAGCATGCCCAGCTATATGAAGCACAAAATGACTACACCACAGCAAGATGGTCACAGGCATTTTTATCAAATGGTTTCAGGAAACTACCACCTATTTTTAGTACCATTGTCAAAATCTCCATTTGCTACTGGGAATTTGAAAAAAAAAAAAAATGTTCAGCGAAAACCAGTTTTGCCACAAAATCACTAAAAGAACATTTTACCCTGGGCGCAGTGGCTCACGCCTGTAATCCCAGCACTTTGGGAGGCCGAGGCTGGTGGATCACGAGGTCAAGAGATCGAGACCATACTGGCCAACATGATGAAATCCCGTCTCTACTAAAAATACAAATATTAGCTGGGCGTGGTGGCACGTGCCTGTGGTCCCAGCTACTTGGGAGGCTGAGGCGAAAGAATCGCTTGAACCCAGGAGGCGGAGGTTGCGGTGAGCCGAGATTGCGCCATTGCACTCCAGCCTGGCGACAGAGCAAGACTCTGTCCCAAAAAAAAAAAAAAAAAAAAAAAAGAATTGTTTTAACTGGTGTATGATATACATATACTGTTTTGGTACTTTAGAATGCCCCAAGTAGTTTTCCACTGTGGGGCGGTGGTCAGGTTATCCTTGCCATCACTCTCAGCAAACAATATACTTTATCATACACATCAGGATTTGTCCCTATACTACTCGTCCTGGGAATAATGAGATGAATGATACAGCTTTTATCCTTGAGGCATATGCAGTTTAGGAGGGGAGTCAGAGAAGTAGACAGATAAATCAAAATTCAACCAGTGTGGGATATGAACAAGGTGTTGTGGAAGCATCTAGAGGGGAGGGAAGCACTGGGAGGGATTGGAAGGAAATCTTTTATTTTGTGAGTTGAATTAAACATTGTTAGATGGCAGCAATCTCAATGGTTCACAACTGACAATTGATTCAGGAAATTCTATTTTCTTTACTGTTTTCAGCCAACTCTTGACAACATTTTTTTAAGAACATAAAAAATGGCTCAATTAGTCACACAAGTACCGTAAACTTGAAATTACTTAAGTGGTAGGGCTAACGCCAGTCAGATGTCTCCAACCTGACCATAAGGACCAAAAAATAATCAGATACCATATTTGGCATTGTTTTTATTTTAAACTTTGTATTTGACATTTCTGTTTATTCTCCAGTGGGGGTGGATAAAGCATGTGGATGTACAGTTGACCCTCAACGCACAGGTTAAGGGCACCAATCCCAGTGTAGTCAGAAATGTGCATTACTGATAATCTTACTGATAAGTTCATGGACACATTTAGTATATGTATCATATACAGTATTCTTAGAATAAAGTAAATTAAAGAAAAAATATTAATAGGAAAATCTTGAGAGAAAAAATATATTCATTATTCATTAAATGTAAGTGGATGTTCATAAAGATCTCCATCCTCGTTGTTTTCACATTGAGTAGGCTTCAGAGGAGGAAGAATAGGAGAGGCTGGGCCTGCTGTGTCAGGTGGCAAAGGCAAAAGAAAATCTCTGTAAGTGGATCCACATAGTTCAAACGTTTGTTGTGCAGGCTCAGCAGTATATACAGCATTCTTAGGTACATGGATTGTGTACATGTTTTGTCTAAGAAAATCTACCCATCATTGTCCAGGGATGATGGCTCACGCGTATGATACCAGCGCTTTGGGGGCCAAGGAGGGTGGATGATGAGGTCAGGAGATCGAGACAATCCTGGATAACATGGTGAACCCCATCTCTACTTAAAATACAAAAAGTAACCAGACATCTGTAGTCCCAGCTACTCGGAGGCTGAGGCAGGAGAATCCCTTGAATCTGGGTTTCAGTGAGCAGAGATTGCGCCACTCCACTGCACTGTAGCCTGAGCGACAGAGCGAGACTCTGTTTCAAAAAAAAAATCTACCCGTGACTTTATGACTCCTGGCACAGAACCCTGTTGAGTTCAAAACAAGTTTCTAACATGTATGATTGACAGGCTGTTTGCAGCAAACAGGAATTGGTATGTAGATCTTCAAATTCTAACTAATAAATGGAAATATTCAGAAATATTCTGGGATATTAATGTGCTGTTCATTCAATATGACTTTTAAACCTGTGAAACATATATAAGGAAGTGATTGTGTTCATTGTCAAATGATTTTTCACTTTATAAACGGATTTACCCAGGGTTCCTTTAATTAGATAGTTTTACCCAGTGCATTTAATTGTTAGTTTCTAAACCATTAATTTCTTGACAGAAGACTGGAGAGGCAGACAGCTTAAATTAGAATGTGAGGAACAAGCCTCTAAATTTTATTGTTTGAAATGGAGCAAAAAGAAGGATAACTAGTTCCCTTGGATTCAGTGTCAACTGTTGGGGAAATAGTTCATTTTCATATCCTGTGTGAGTGCTACTCCAGTAGATAAAGCAGGTATTTCAGTGTAAGTTTCTTCTGTGACTTACTGTACCAAGTATGGACTTAGAAGCATCAGTAGGGTAATCTGTGAGACAATACATGTTTCTAGTGACTGATGTAAATAAGATACCATAAATCTGTTTCTGTATCTTAGCTAAATTATATACAGTCTTTGACTGTGGGGCCAGATTGAATGTGGAAGCATCATGTGAGGCAGAATATGTCCTTAGAGAAACAGCTAACAAACACAAAATATCCAGACTAATTTATTCTGGGACAGCATAAGTAGGCCAGTGATATAATATTAGTACAATAGGTGATGGAGACATCCTAATAGATAGATTTGAGATTAAGACTGGAAAGGAATGGTCTCAATAAGAGAGAGTTTATAAATTTAATTAATGTAAAACTTAAAAAAATTTAGATGGATGATAAGAAACAGAATCATCCAATTTGTATTTGTAGTTACCTAAAAATTGTTAGGCCTTTCTTATAATGGGTTTTAAAATTTTTAGGTTTTGGGACTGTTTAATAATGATTTGGATGAATTTTAATTGGATGCAGAAATTAGTATCTCTAGATTCAGTTTTTAAAAAACAGTAGCTGCATCTCTGGGGATTAAAAAGCAATAGAAAATATTAATGTAAGTTGAACCAGAATGTCATTAAAAATCCAGTTACCTCACAGTAAAAATTATTAGCTAAATTACCCCAAAACAACATGATTTTTTGGGAGATGTTTCAGAAAAAGAAATATGGTAATATACTTAATGTACAGGTATCTTCAAATTTTTTCTTGAAGTTTTGTTATGCTTGCCTAAAAAATAGGAGACAGTATAATTTTATTTCTATATTGAATATAAGAAGGTGGTATGTTAACTACAATAAAATAACTTTTTATTTGTATAATGCTTGGTAATTTTAAATGTTCTTTAATGTTTATCAACTTATTTAATCTTTAACCAGATAGTGAAGGAATTACTGCTGTCAGTTTGTAGATATGGAAACTGAGCTGAAACATTAATCATCAAGCATTATAAACCCTTACTCTTTTCATTTCTTCATCTATTCATTATTCAGACATATCGATCACCCTTATATGCCGGGAGGCCCTCTATTGATATTGGAAGCAAAACTTGTAGATCTTTTAGTATCTACTCCAGCATTCTTCTCCTGGCACTACTAGCTGCGTCTCAATGCAGTTCAGAATTAGAGTTTAAGTGCTCTCTTAAAATAAATCTTTTTACTAGACAGAGTTTGGGATTAGTTTTTATTTTGTAATATATAATATTTTTCTTTTCTGCTAACATTCTAATGTATAGATTTTCTATAATCAGCCTTTTGTTTAAAGTATAAATTTGTATTGACCAAAAGTTTTGTTCATTGCGATATGATATTACAGTTAGATTCTTATATAATCTCCTTTCCACCTGGTATCTCTCTTTCAAGATTTCTAAGGCTTCTAAATCCATTGTTTGATTTTTTTTTCCCTAGGAAAGGAAAGCTATCTCAATTGACTTTTTATTTGGAGTGAATGAAAATAAGATTTTGATTTATATATCTATACTATTTAGAAATAGTAAATAAAAGTATTCATGGTAAAGAAATAAAGGATATTTCAGATAATGACCAATAATATTCATTGGTCATAGGAAGAATATTCCAAATCTATTTAATAAGTCTTTCTTGGTATATACTCAGAATTATGCTAGGTTCTTCATAAGATTTTTTTTAAAAGAGAAAAATCCACAGATCTTGCTTTGCATGTGATTATAACCTGGTTGGGAAGAGATACTAATAGCTACATTACAGATTGGAGTGAAATATGTGTAGCCAACTTCTTTGACTGTACAGAAGACTGAATGCTTAAGTTTTCTGGGTACAGTTTTAGTAGGTTAAAGGAGACACTTATATTGGGACTCGTTTTAAAGGATGGGCGGATTTCTACAGGAGAGATGGATATCAAGACTGTACACCAGAATTTTAAGAAGAGTTTAGACATACAGGATGTAAGTAGGTCTACAAGTGGATTTTTAAAAATCTTACTGCTGTTAGATATTCTTACAAATACTTAAGTCATTCATAATTTGTTCTTACTATTTACCTGTGCTCCCTGGGGTTGAGTAGGTGTTGGAGGCAGGAGCAGATTCTGTATGTACAAGCAGTCATTGCCAGTTGCTGGAGCACAGTGGTTTTGGGTCTAGAGTGTGAGGGTGAGTTGAGGTTCATATCAGGAATTACTAACATACAAGAAATAATTATTTCTTACCATTTTCCCTGGACTAATGACTCTGAGAAGAAACATAGAAGAAACATCATATTTATATGTCTAATATTTCATCAGCTGTTTTTTATTGGATGGAAATACAGTATGGGGTCATACGCTTTGAATATTCTCCAAATTAGGCTGGTCCTTTCTGTATATATCATCTTAATCTCTCTTCAATTTGGAGAAGCGGAAATGCTGAGAATTTATATACAGAAACTTTTTGTGGAGAAATTCGGAATGTTCCAGTCATGCATAATGATGCTTTTGTTTTGGATATAGAGAGAAAATGTTCATGATTAGAATCTATACATGCTTAATGAGAGAGAAGACTGAAGTATAATCAGTTGCTTTTGCATACCAGTTTCTTTAAAAGCATAGAAAAAGTAAACTTTTTTTTTTCTTTGCTGTGGTCAAGGAAGCTTATACTAATTACTGTCAAATGTTAGATTTTGATTTTTTTTTTGAACCCAGTGGATGAGATTTTAATTTGCTTTTCATGTAAAAGGCAAGGGTGCAGTGTTTATATGAATTCCACATTACAGGCAGTTTTAGTTTTAAATAACGTGGAAATTAATTCTACTTTACGCTATTAACAGAATGATTAGAAAACAAAATAAACATTTTACACACAAAACTTTGACCCCCAAATTGGGTCTGTAAGATCCTTTTTCAAGGGTGGGATGTTTTGTATTTTCCAGCAAGGTTTTTATGAAACAGAAATTAACTGTTTTTTCATTCACTTTATGCAGAAAATATTTATTGGGCACTGATATGGTTAGGCTTTGTGTCCCCACCCAAATCTCATCTTGAATTGTAATCTCCATAATCCCCACGTGTCAACGGAGACACCAGGTGGAGGGAATTAAATCATGGGGCTATTTCCCCTATGCTGTTCACATGACAGTGAGGGAGTTGCACAAGATCTGATGATTTAATAAGGTGCTCTTTCCCCTTCACTGGGCACTTCTCCCACCTACTACCTACTGAAGAAGGTGCCTTGCTTCCCCTTCATCTTCCTTCATGATTGTAAGTTTCCCCAGCCATGCTGAACTGTGAGTCAGTTAAATCTCCTTTTTTTATGAATTACCCAGTCTTGAGCAGTTCTTTAAAGCAGTATGTAAGCAGCTTAAAGTAGTATGTTTTAAAGTAGAATGCCTATTGTGTATTAGGCATTCTTCTAGGAATTGTGCTGCAGAAAAAATCTGCCCTCAGAGAGATTTTATTTTCATTAATTAATTAGGTTTTGATCAATTTCTTTTATATTTTAAAGTAATGGTATTTATTACCCACCACACGTATTTCTTAAGCCAGTATTATGTATAAATTTTAACTAGTGTTGTCACAAAAATCAATGGGAAAATCAGTGTAAATGTATGTTTAAGGAAATAGGGATAAATTGTTTAAAGCTGTAGTATTTTCAAAAGATGGCTCCGAAGTTTCATATACTTGCAAATCATTTTAGAAACTTAAAATATAATTTAAATTACAATGATAAGAGCTGATAGAAGTTTTTCTCAATGAATGAGCCATTTATACTATGAAAAGTAATTTTTAATATTAGATCCCTGCTTATAGATAAAATTACTTAGTATATTTTTTGAGGTTTATTTGAAGTTTTCTATTCCATGCTCTCCTTTTTTTTTTTTTTTTTTTTTTCCTGAGATGAGTCTTGCTCTGTCACCCAGGCTGAATCTCAGCTCTCAGCAACCTCACTTCCTGGGTTCAACTGATTCTCCTGCCTCAGGTTCCTGAGTAGCTGAGATTTCAGGCGCCTGCCACCACACCTGGCTATTTTTTGTAATTTTAGTAGAGTTAGGGTTTCACCATGTTGTTCAGGCTGGTCTCAAACTCCTGAGCTCAGGTGATCCACCCATCTCAGCCTCCCAAAATGCTGGGATTACAGGCATGAGCCACCGCACCTGGAGCATGGTCTCCTTCTTAAGACCTCTAAACATAACTGAAATTTTAAGAGAATGCTAGTACTGTAATTTTTCTGTTTCAGTACGACATGTCACTTACTGATGCTTGTTAGAAGTAAAATCAGTTATTGCAGTTGTTTCAGACTGTCACTGCATGTAATTTCAACTGTTTCTCTCTGTAATACTGGTTGTATTGAGATTAATTCATGAAATCTTAAGTTCTTTGGGAATTAAAAAAAAAAAAAAATCCCATAGGAGGTAAGGAATTTATTTTAAAGTAAGGGCCCAACTGGAAATCTCCGTGTCATAAAATTTGTCCATTTAATGGAAAGCATCAATTGACTTAACCAACTTTTTCAAGTGGAAGGGTTATTTAAGGTGATATGTAATCAATTTGAAATGTATGTAGATCCAAAATGAAATGTAATTTTATTAACTTAAACTGTGGGGTATTTTCAGTATCATGTGGAATAGCTGAAAGAAAGACAGTTAAGATAGAATTATGGAAACCATCTTTTGTATATAAATCTACAGAAACCATCTTTTATATGTCATCACATATAACTTGAATTTATTGAAATCACTGAACACATTAGATTTTAATTTTTGACTAGCTTGGTTTGTTTCTTCCCCTATTCCTTTTTCTTTTGCTCTTATTTCTTATATGACTGATTTTAAAACATGATTTGTAGAATCAAAAACAAATTGAAAAATTGTAAAATTGCTTAGAAAACCTCTATCCCTATAATGGCAACTTTCACTTTTGATTGTTAGATTTAATTGGTATATATAATTTAGTTATTTGCTGTCACACTGCAAATCCAGTTTTTATCATTCAGTGATAAATTTTCACAAATATCAGACCAGACTTTATATACGTGTGTGTGTATATATATGAATCGTTATGTATATATAAATATTCCCCACCTTACTGTAATAGTGTTTGTCAGTATCACTTTCTTTTAATGTGTGTGAACTCAGCTCTGTAACACTTAAGACAATATGGATCGTTTTAAATATTCTAGCATCTCTGGCAGATACTATCAATTTTCTACTTGAATGCTTATGTTTATTTGGAACTCACTACTCTGTATCAGCAGCTGGTTATGTTCCTGGGTAGGTTTAATAGCCATTCTGTCATATTGAGTCAAAATGTTCTTCCTTTCACATTTTTCATTAAGTCTTGTGAAGCCACACAGAAGTTAGCTACTCTCTTTACCAAGTGATAACTTTTCATATATTTTAATGGAATGATTCTATCCCTACTTAAGGTTTTCTCTTCTCAGGTTAAATATTCTGTTTCCTTTGTTCCTTTGGCCTTCTTTCTAAACCCCTAACCATTCTGATATTTCTCCTCTTGATACATGCTATTTAATCAAGGTGACATTTAAAATATGGTCCTCCACAGAGCACCACTATGAGTCTCCTACCTCCCTTGATTTATAAACTATATGTATACAGCTTTATAAGGCTTTTTGGCAGTTAGTTTATGATACTGACTTGGGAAATTTCTTGCCTACCTTCCCTCCCCTTTTAACCTGTATTTCCTTTATTTGTTTTATATATAGCAATATTTTTAACTAAAAACTTAAGACTGACTTATATATATACTAATTGATTTCATGTTTATGGACTTATTCATTTATGGATAATTTCAACACATACTTATTGAGTTCCTGTGTGCCAGATATTCTAGTAGGTGCTGGTAGAAAGTGGTAATCAAAGTATTAACAAACTTTGTAAAAAAAGCGATAAGCAAACTTTTTAATTTCCTCAGGTTTTCATGTTAGGTTTATGATACTGTCAGAGGGAACAGGTAATAATGAAGGTGATAATGATAGCCAGAGATTATAGCATGCTTACCAGGTGCTGGCATATTTATCTCTCACAACAGTCCTTAAGTTGCAAGTACTATTTGTTATTCCCATTTTCAGGTGAAGAAACCACAGCTTATTGAGATAAAGATACTTGCCCATGGTGAGGTCATGGATGGCAGAGCTAGCATCAGATTCCAGTTAATTTGCCTGTAAAGTAAATTTTATTAACCACTCTGTTAAGTAAGAAGGTGTTATGAATTTTAAGTAAGGGAAAACATTTGTTTTTCCGATGAAATGACTAAGACTTCCTGGAGGAAATGGACTTTTAAGAAGGGGAACTATCCATTCAAAAGAAACTATCACCAGGAAGAGGCACTGAGGTGGAAAAGAATAAAGCACTAAGGAAAATACTATTCCTGGAGCTTGGCTACATGGGGACATACACATAAGGTGTGTTCAGGAATATAGATAGGAAAAAGACTAGAGACTGATTGTGGCAGACATCAAGTGCTGTGACAAAATGAATGTATTTTGTTGGTTTCTGAGGAAGAATGTTGAGCATTGTCATCTCCTGCCTTAAAATTGTTATCTTGCAGTAGTATTCAGGGAGGATTAGAAAGAAAGCAGATAGATAAGAGGGAAAGAGAACAGAATTACCAATCGTTATTAAAAGGAACAAAAAGGATAGATACAAAAGACCGGGTGTTGCTTAAATTGTTTGACTTTAAAACCAAATGAATATTGTAGTAAGGAAGAAGTGGTAACTGAAAATCAATACACTGGCAACAGAAATAGCCAGAAGTGGTTGAGGAACGTAATTTTAGGAAGTTGAGGAATTGGCCTGTACATTGAGTTTGAAATACCACTGTGGAATCCAGATGGAGTTATCTAATGATCAGTTTGAGAATTAGTGAGGTAGCTCAGGGGAAAGTTGGTAATGGAGAAATAGACCTGAATTTAGCTGTGTAGAGAGGAAAGCTGAGATACATATGGAAGTAAAGATACAGGGGCTAAAGAGGATGAATGGGTGTAAACCATATGACATCAGGACATTGGAGGTAGTGCTTGTAGGCTTGGAAATGGACAATGGCATTTTCTGACAGTGTGTGAGACAAACATGAGCTTGACTGTTTCCTTAAGGACTTTGTGTGCAGTTTTCATGTAAACTCTTGGTTCATGCATTTCTTCAGTGTTTATGCTTCATTCCTGAGTAGGTTAACCTCAAATACTTAATTCCTAAAATCAGGTGCTAATTCCATTATCCCTGGCAAAGGTTCAGATTTACTGTAACAACCAGGTCCTTGACTTATTTTCATTCCTTCCATCACTTGGCTTAAATGCTTCATGGTCATTTCTCTGAATTCCGTTTTTTTCCCGATCTGTAGTACAAGTTTTACTGTCTCTTCTGATGTATATTTTTAAAGTTCCTTATTTCATTAGCATCTAGTGCCTCCCAATTCTATGTGCTTCACTGTCTGGTACCTGTACTACTGATTTCATTGAGGTTGCTATAAAGCGTTACAATTTGTCAGTAGTTATCATTATATTTAAAGGTATTAAGTATCATCTTTTTTTAAATACCATGCTTTTAATTTTACAAATTTTAAAGGAACAAATAATGATTCCCATGGGACTTGATCTGACCTTACATTTAGCATTTGAGGGGCAAGTATAGCTCCTCTGACATTTAGGGTCAATGACTGAACTCTCTATTATCCTTGTATTTTAAAGGGATGATAGCAGTCAATCCCATGGTGGTTAATTCCTGGAAATCCTTCCTTCCTTCCTTCAAGGTATATTGATGTTGGCATCTGTTCTACTGAAGATAAATACTTTTTTTTTTTTTTTTAATTTGATCTCAGTAAGAAGCAGGAATGAGACTTTGTAGGCCAAAACATTAACTGTTCAGTGAAGGTGTGACCCAGCAAATCTAAAGAACTCAATACGCTTCAGATTGACATGTTGAATCAATCTGAAAGATAAGACTGTCCGTTCTCAGGAGGGAATAATGGGCTTTATTAACTTGTATTGCATAGGATAAATCGTACATGGGTTGAGGGTAGAGTGGGACTGGTTTAGTCTGAGAAAGTCTTTTCCTCCCTCTATTTTGTAATGCTTCTAATAGACCTATTTAGCTTCACATCTCTCCTCTAAGCAGATTATTCTTATCTTTGCATATCTGTGATGGAGCATAGTACTTGACATAGTAGTGAATATGTATTAAATAATATGTAAAGGCGTGAATAAGCAAACTTTGTCTAGAAAGAAGTTAGCCCATTTACAAATTTTTGTTGAGTTGAATGTGCTATCTTTTTTTTTTTTTTTTCTAATTCTTCAGTTTAGAAATGAACAGTGAAGGTTCCTATTTAGAGAACGCTCTATGTTCTCTACATGTGTAGACCTCAGGATATTAGGAAAACCTAAATCGTTTCACAATGACCAAATATAACATTACCTAAAATCCATTCAGCAAAATTAAGCTTTACTTGTGAAAACTTCATTGAAAATTGAAGGCGTCCATTTAATGCATATGTATAATGCTACATAAGTCCATCACCTTAAAATGTGCTCCTTTAACACTTGTTAATTCTTTGGGGGCCACAGAGTTTTTAGGAGACTGCCAGGAAGTCTCCTAAAAACTCATGATTAGATGGTAACAGTGGTGATGTTTTTGAAGTGCTGTGGCCTTTGAGACATAGCATAAGTTTGTAATAAGATAGAATATGTGTTCACTATACTAGATGTGTGTTATCTTCCCAAATGCATATGGAAGGTGTCTCCTTTACCTTGGGGCCCACCAAAACCCTGCTGTTTTTACATCAAATAATATTAGGCAAAGATAAGGCAGAGAGGAATTTTTTGGCCTATAGTGCTTTCTGAAAATGGAAGGGGCAGGCTTACAAGATAATTAATTTACAGCTATTGGAAATATTTAGTAGAGATTGGAAAAACTGGAGAAGATTCTACATTAAAGGAAGATTGGATAAAATTTGTGTAAGCAAATAAAATTTCTGCTTATTCCAGTCTGCACTGTAGAAATAGTTTAGGCTGAATTGGTGAAAGAGAATATAGCACAGTATAAGACCATAGGAACAAAACTAATAAGAATCAGGAATCTTTGCTTCTTTGTTTATTTCTCCCTTTCCTTCCCTCCCCTCCCCTCCTCTCCCCTTCTCTCCCCTCCCCTCGCTCCTCTCACCTCACCTCTCCCCCTTCCTCCCCTTCCCATAGGGTTCACTCTTGTCACCCAGGTGGGAATTCCATGGCACAATCTCTGCTCACTGCAACCTCTGCCTTCTGGGTTTCAGTGGTTCTCCTGCCTCAGCCTCTGGAGTAGCTGGGATTACAGGTGCCTGCCACCATACCTGGCTAATTTTTGTATTTTTAGTAGAGATAGAGTTTCAACATCTTGGCCAAGATGGTCTCAAACTCCTGAACCTCAGGTGACCCACCTGCCTCGGCCTCCCAAAGTGCTGGGATTATAGGTGTAAGCCACTGTGCCTGGCCAGAATTTTTCTTTGTTCTGTAAAAGCCTATTGGTTTTTGTATTTGTTTTTTTTTAATTTTAGGTGAGTGTCTAAGAATTTTTCTACTTTTTCATAAAGCCATTTTGTGTTTGTTTTACAGTAGTTTATTATATAGTATTACAGTGTATATGGTAATATAGTTTATTATACAGTATTCTTTCAGGAGTTCAGCCTATAGTTCAGTTGTTCTTTTTGATAAAGTTTGACTGATACCCTGTAATAATTCTTGAATGTGTTTCTGTAAGTGGAATGACAGAAGGCCATTTGTGCTGTTAAAATCTGTTGCCCTTGGCAAAGGAATAAAAGGATCACTTTGTGTGTGTGTGTGTCAGTGTTTACTACTGGTGCCTGTTTGAATCATGTCCTTCACTGTTATTCATTAGGTCATTTGTGTCTTTAATCATTAAACTTTGTCTCATTCCTCCATGAGAGAGAGCACAGTGAGACCATAAAAGATGAAACTGGCACTCTACTCCATGATATGGAATTCACTGCTTCCAAAATGAAACCAAGTTGATTAGATGATGCTGATAGCTGTTACCTTTTTATACGTTGGATCAGCTGCCTTTTGCGTCTCTTCATTTTATCACCAGAAGGCCGAAGCTTGGTGGCACACACAGTTTATTCTTGGATGTGTATGCTGACCTTTGTGATAATGGAAAATTATTTTAGTGCTCTGATTTCTATCTCCTCTGTCTTGGGTGGCATTTTCTCTGTAGTAGGAGGCAGCACCTTTTACTTTACACTTTAAAGGACAGAATGAGCTGGAGCTGTGATTTTAAGATGGGAGTACAATCTCTGTCCTTTCCCCTTGTATCTTATCATTTAGTGCTATATCTCATCTTTTCTACATGAAAATAGTTTTGCATTTTTGGACATGGAGCCTTACCATTTGGACTTCCCAGACTTATTTTTATTTCTTATTGCAGTACTTGCTATGGAACTGCTGTCTATATTTTTAAATATTTTATCTACAGAAAACCAGAATTCCAAATACTTCCAGATAATACATATTGTAAAAAAGTAATTTCTTTTGTCCTTGCTAATATTGTTATATTTTCTTCTCAATATAAGTTTTCCATGGCAAGTCAAATTAAAACTTTATTACTTATGGGAAGTCCAAAAAAAAATGATGGATGTCTCAACTTTAATGCTTCCATCCTTCTCAAACACATAACATTTTTGCCTGACTCTTTCCATGCACTTGACCACATGCCATAGACCTTGATTCAATGGAAAAATTAATTGCAAGGTTCTGTAGGTCACTGGTAACAATGAACATGGCTGTAGGTGAAGTATTTGTGTTTATTTCATAGCATAAATGTAAAGGCATCCCCTGGTTTGATTGGGGACATGTTGAATACACTGTGAATCTCTCAAATACCTCGTATGGGAGTGGCCACTAATAGTTGCTTAATGAATATTCAATGATGTTAAATAGTTTTCTAGCGTTTTCAGCCATCACTTATTTACTTTCTTATGTTCATCCTATTAGAATTTTATGTTGACATGGGGCTTGTTCTGGAAGCAGATCTATTTTGAACCTTACAGACTAATTCCAAGTTAATGTAATGTAAAAATAAAAAGTAGGTCATTTGGAGGCCAAATGGGCAGCAGTAGACTTCATCTCTAATCCAAAAGACTTGTAGTGGATAAACTTTCTTAGCACTGTTATATATTATTTTTTCTGTTTTTAAATTTTGCTGTGAAAAGATAACTTATAGACTACATTTACAGTAGGTACAAAGGAAGATCTATCCTTTCCTAATAATTAGTCGAATGGGCATTCTACAAGGTTTAAGTAGTGTTTCACATAGATTTTAGAATTATTTATGTATATCCTAGATGAGAAGAAAATTCTAGATTGACAGCATCTACAATATGGCTTAGAAATGATGATCTAGCCTCTGTTTGAATGCTTTATCTAGCCTCTGAATGCTTTCTTTGAAGGGAAGACTACTATTAGGACATGATTTCTGTAATTCTTGAACAATTTTAATTTTTAGAAAACTTTTTCAATTGAAAGATAATTTTCTACTTTCAATTCTAAATGCTCTTATAATGTAACTTTTTATCAGATTGGACATTTCTGATTTTATAATTGTTTAGATAACATGTCTCTAAGATCCTTTTTTCTTCTGGCATACTTATAGATAATCTCCAGTTTATCATGGCTTCTTTGGAAATGGGATATTCAGAACTAGACACTGTTTATGACCTTATAGTACTTTCTTTTTTTTTCTTTTTTTTTTTTTTAGACAGAGTTTTGCTCTTGTGCCCAGGCTGGAGTGCAATGGTGTGATCTCAGTTTACTGCAACCTACACCTCCCAAGTCCAAGCGATTCTCCTGCCTCAGCTTCCCAAGTAGCTGGGATTACAGGGGTTCACCACCACACCCAGCTAATTTTTTATACTTTAATTGAGACAGGATTTCACCATGTTGGCCAGGCTGGTCTCCAACTCTTGACCTCAATTGATGCACCTGCCTCGGCCTCCCAAAGTACTGGGATTACAGGTGTAACCCCGCATTCCCAGCCCCTCATGGTACTTTCTAAGTGTATTAGGTTTCCCTATAGAGACAGAACTAATAGGATATATATATATATATGTGTGTGTGTGTATATATATAAATATATATATACACATATATATGTATATATATAAATATATATGTATACACATATATATGTGTATATATATATATGTATATATATATATATCAGGCAGTTTATTAAGGAGTATTAACTCACATGATCACAAGGTGAGGTCCCATAAGAAGCCTTCTGCAAGCTGAGGAGCAAGGAAGCCAGTCTGAGTCCTAAAACCTCAAAAGTAGGGAAGCTAACAGTGTAGTTCAGTCTGTGGTCGAAGGTCCAAGAGTCCCAAAGCTGAAGAACTTGGAGTCCAATGTTTGAGGGCAGGAAGCATCCAGCACAGGTGACAGATGTGGGCTGGGAGACTCAGCCAGTCTACTCTTCCCACGTTCTTCTTCTGAGTTTTGCTGTTAACCTCACAGTTCTCTAAAAAATAAGTTATATTTTAAAAAGAATACTCATATAGCTTATATTTCCCCTTTTTTGAGGGGGGGCGGTAAGAGGATTTACAGAGATTATGAGAGCTTTATGAAATACCACACTAAAAGGCAAATGCCTATAACAAGGTATTCCCCTGCTATACAGGTATGAGCTTATCAGCCTGTGATACCAAGTAAAATGTTCCTTTTTTATTTTTATTTTTATTTTAAGACAGAGTCTTGCTCTGTCGCCAGACTGAAGTGCAGTGGCGCAATCTCAACTCACTGCAACCTCCGCCTCCTGGGTTCAAGCGATTCTTCCGCCTCAGCCTCCCAAGTAGCTGGGACCACAGGCGCGCACCATCACGCCCGGCTATTTGTATTTTTAGTAGAGACGGGATTTCACCATGTTGGCCAGATTGGTCTCGATCTCTTGACCTCGTGATCCACCCGCCTCGGCCTCCCAAAGTGCTGGGATTACAGGCGTGAGCCACTGCGACCGGGGTAAAGTGTTCTTTTAGTGATTTTGTGGCAAAACTGGTTTTCACTGAACATTTTTTTTTTTTTTTTCAAATTCCCAGTAGCAAATGGAGATTTTGACAATGGTACTAAAAATAGGTGGTAGTTTCCTGAAATCATTTGATAAAAATGCCTGTGACCATCTTGCTGTGGTGTAGTCATTTCGTGTTTCATATAGCTGGACACGCTGCAGTAGGTAGTATTCTCCATTTTCCACGTGGTCGTCCAGTCTGATGAAACAAATTACCCTCCTCGTCTCTATGATAGCCTGGGACTGAGCCACAGTCTGGAGGCAGGTATGGGAGAAAGTGCTAGAAAAAGATGAAAACGAGGATGGAGGGCATTTAAAAAAAGCTTCTTTGAAAAGGTGTTAAGAAAAGTGCTAGTTCTGAACAATTCTTTTTTTTTTTTTTTTTTTTTTTTTTTTTTTTTTGAGACGGAGTTTCGCTCTTGTTACCCAGGCTGGAGTGCAATGGCGCGATCTCGGCTCACCGCAACCTCCGTCTCCTGGGTTCAGGCAATTCTCCTGCCTCAGCCTCCTGAGTAGCTGGGATTACAGGCACGCGCCACCATGCCCAGCTAATGTTTTGTAGTTTTAGTAGAGACGGGGTTTCACCATGTTGACCAGGATGGTCTCGATCTCTTGATCTCGTGATCCACCCGCCTCGGCCTCCCAAAGTGCTGGGATTACAGGCTTGAGCCACCGCGCCCGGCCAGTTCTGAACAATTCTAACTTTTACTTTCGGGTTCTTTTATTGGACTGAAATTAACCTGTGGTACTTCCTTTTCTATTGTTTCTGAGAAGCGATGCAGTTCATAAATTCTCTTATTAATATTATTTTATATGCTAAAACATTTCATAAGCTAGTGAGAAATGTTTCAAAAATGTATTTCATATTTACTTTCATAATTGAAGCATATTGGATTTATCCTTTCACAGAACTCGGTGCCACTATGATGTTCCTTCAGTAATACATTTTGTGCTAGTATGTACACACATTCAGGAGTTTGTTATATGGATAGGCAATTTTTTCCCTACACAAAATGGACCTAGACTGTTAGTTGTATTTTTTTTAAATACAGTTATTTTTTTTCTTTCATAATTAGCCTGCCAGGTGTTACTTTTGCTGTTTCTGTGAGTGCTCTGCTAGGCTTTTGCCCATTTCATGATTTGTTAAATCTGATGTACTGTGGAATTAAAAATCAAAGTGTTTAGCTTATTAGTATTTCTAAGTGTTAGTAGACAATTATTAGCATAGGTGTTTTCTTTAGCTCTCAAGGGTAAAAATCTACAGTTAGGGAGCATAAAATTATTTTAGAATTTGGACCTCTTGCTAATCCTTAGTTCAGATGTTGGCTGTCATTGATTATTTTCACAGAAAAACCCCAGGTCGCCCTGTTCTTGAGAAAGGGAATGGGCAGATATTATTTTGTTCTCGTGTTCTCGTCCTAACTCTCTTCTGTCCTTTTATCTACACTCTGTTCACCCCCTCCACCACAAAAAAATAAAATAAGTAAAGAGAGACAAGAAGAATAATGTGTATTAAGTCCCGGTTTTGTTGCTAGTCATTCTTCCATTTCCTTTTTTAAAATTTTTATTTATTTATTATTTTGAGACAAGAGTCTCACTCTATTGCCCAGTCTAGAGTGCAGTGGTGCAATCTCGGCTCACTGCAACCTCCGCCTTCCAAGTTCAAGCAATTCTCATGCCTCAGCCTCTTGAGTAGCTGGAATTACCACCACCATGCCTGGCTAACTTTTATATTTTTAGTAGAGATTGGCTTCACCGTGTTGGCCAGGCCAGTCTCGAACTCCTGACCTCAAGTGATCCATTTCCCTCAGCCTCCCAGAGGGCTGGGATTACAGGTGTGAGCCACCATGCCTGGCCTATTCCATTTCTTAAATGTAACAAATGTTTTGTATGGAACTTATAATTTACATTATAGACACTTGAACTTTGAAGAGAGGCAACACAATAACTTATGCAACAGCATAAACAGTCCATCAGCCCTCTTTGGCTGATGTGGTTTGGTGGTCAGGCTAAGTCAGAGTGGGACCTTGATATGCTAGTAAAAATTTACACTACTCATTATAATAATTTGGTTCAGGATTATTCTCTGTTCTCCTACTCATGTACTGAAGTATCTAGCACTTAGCAGGTGCTCAATAAAAATATGTTTAAATAAATAGAAATGAAATGCGATTTAGGCTGTTTGGATGAAAATTAATTTATGTCACATTATCAGTATATGCAGAAAAGGTGTGATGCCACTATTTCATGTAAGAAAAAGATACAGAAGTTAATAGCAGTTACATGCCTGTAAAATTTAGTAAAATTAAATGGCCTGGGAAATTGCTGTTTGGTAGGATGTTAGAAATAAATGCTGTAGATGCAATGATTTGTAATCATGGAAATTAGTATTTGAATTTTAAGCTTTCTAGTTAAGTAAAAGGGAGGCTAATTTTCCATGGGAGAATTTTCAGGAAAATAATCTATTAAAAATAGACATAGGCCGGGAACAATGGCTCATGCCTGCAATCCCAGCACTTTGGGAGGCTGAGGTTGGCAGATCACCTGACGTCAGGAGTTTGAGACCAGCCTGGCCAACATGGTGAAACCTTTTATCTAGTAAAAATACAAAAACTAGCCAGGTGTGGTGGTGCGTGCCTGTAATCCAAGCTACTTGGGAGGCTGAGGCAGTAGAATCACTTGAGCCCGAGAGGTGGAGGTTGTGGTGTGCTACTGCACCCCAGCCTGAGCAACAGAGAGACAGGACATCAAAAAAAAAAAAAAAAAAAAAAAAAAAAAAGACATATAAGCAGATCAGAAGCCACTGTATGTTTTCTTGTGATTTAGCTCTTCCTTCAACAGAAGAGTTGATAAACTAAGAGGACTTTCTTAAATTGATTCTAAGTTGACATCCACAGTAAGTTTTATTTGAAAAAAATTTTTTGAACTATGAAAATCACTGGAATTACAAAGTATGTATAATGGGCCAAAAACAGTTGGGAATGTGAGATGGGGTATCTGACTTTTTTATTTTCCTGCTGAACATGAATGGGAGAACATGTGGGACTTCCAGATCAGTCAGCCGCAGGAGTGGAGAGAGTGAGCCAACGCAGAGCCAGGAGGCACAGGGGAACAATGAGGCTGTTTTTAAAATAGCTTCAGTTTCTCAATTCAACAAAGTTATTTGCACTTTATTGTGTTTGTGTGTAGGTGTGTGTGGGGGGGTGGTTTTCCTTGTCACTGGAGCTTCCTTTTCTGCTTTTCATGTGTTTTATAGGTAACTGCTTCCTTTTCTGATCCCTTCTCTTGTAGACAGTATGACTATTATTTCCACAACATGGTAAGATGATGGAAAAGTGCCCTGTCATAATGTAGAATAAACAATCTTTCCCAAATATGTGTATGTATTTACATATGCCATCTAAACATAATTATTCAAGTAATCAAATGGGATACTTTGTAGAAGACTTAACTTTAAGAAACAGAAGTGTTCCTGTAGTAAGAAGTTGCTTTTTCTATTTGTGTGAGGTTTTACAGTTTTGTTACTTTTCCTTTATGTCTTCTCAGTTTGTTCACTCTGTGATAGGGAAAACACACACACACACACACACACACACACACACACACACGCAATCAGATTGCTGGAGATTAACTGAGTTCCTTAAATACCACTAAACAAGAGAGTACACAAATAATTGAGAATAGAAAGTTTCACCATAGTTTCAAAAACTTGTTTCAGAATGATGGTTGTAGTAGATTGACAGGAGGCAGCCAGGTGATGCTAAATTTGGATAAATGTATACATACCAAGTTGATTTCCCAACTTCATTTTTAAAAAAGAATGTTTACATAAACTTACTAATCTCTTCCAAAATATTATTTAAATGTCTTTTCATCCAGTGAAAGAAATTGGTAACCGAGCACATATTTCCTTGTGGTTTGAAGTTTGACAAACCACATTGAGTACGTATATCCAGCACTCATCCTGGTGTATCTTCAGTTCTTATGGAGAGTTTAGATTAAAAGGGCCGTTACAGTATAGAGGTGTATGTGGGACCACACTGATGTGTGCTGTTCCTAGGTTAGAACCCACATACCACGTTGATGTTCCAATAATGGCTTCACTATGTGTGTAGTCTTTTAATTTCAACTTTGTGCTACTTTTTCATCTTTTATACTCCATGCCTCCAAAGATTTTTCTTGTTCCTTGCTAAGTTTAGAATTCAAAGTATAATTTTAATGGTGTGCTTAGAAAAAGATATTTTTAATTTTGCATTTCATTTAGAATCATTTACTCACACAAAAGGACTTGCAGGGATGGAGAGCCTCAATTATGTTTATAAGTAATTATGCAGCAGTGCTTGCTTCAAATCATTACACATCTTCAGTGAGGGTAGAAAGTCTTTCTAATTCCTAGCTGGACTGACTTTTTTCCTCCTCTTGTTGAATGTAAGTAGTCTCCCTGATGAGCTATTTGAAATTCTCTGTGACATGAGCATGTAGCAGTCACTCTTACTTACTAAAGACTATAATGTCCTATTGGTGACCAAATTTGTGAGACGCTTCTAGCCCAATGTCTAGATCCCTGTCCATATTTGTGAAATATTCGTGTCTGAAATTTGTTCTCATTTTCTCTGAAAATTTACTTATTAGATCAACATATTAAATCATAAATTTTATATATCTATTTTAAAGCTTGAGTAGATTTTAGAGAGCTCTAATTCTCTTATTTTACTGATTGGAAGGTAATGACGATAAATGATTTGCACCAAGTAATTCTTAAAATTACTGTTATTATGACTTGAATCTGGCTCCATATAATTTTATTATATAGTGAAATTATAATATGGGTAGGTCTAATATAAATAAATCATCATAAGGAATACAGGGAGTAAGATGTAAAACAAAGACACTGAAAGTTAGCTAACTATGATATCTGAATCAAGTAACGATAGTAAGCTGGTTTTGTTTCCTGTGGAATAAACAACCTCAAAGGTGCAATACCTGCTTTTTCCCTCTCTCATATAAGTAGAACAAGAGAAAGGTAAGTGACATCAACCAAACACCTACCCCTTGACAAACAATTGAGGAAAATTTAACTCAAAGAAGTTAAGGAAATGACCCGAGTTCATGCAATTAGTAGGGGCCCAAGCCAGGACAGGACTCATTCTTGCTAGTATTCAAGACTGTTGCTATGTTTGCATCAAATTATTATGGCCTACCTGGGGAACATCTCTGTAAATTCTGTGGAGTTTGAATAACCCAAGTTAAATTGTATCCTAGTATATTGTGAAAGGGTAGATTGCAGATCTAGAACTTTGAAGAAGCTTCTTATGGGCCAGGATCTGCTAGTAATCATGTCTGTTCTCAGCATAGTACAAGGATGAACATCTTTTTCCTTTTTTTTTTTTTTTTTTTTGACAGGATCGCTCTGTTGCCCAGGCTGGAATGTGGTGGTATAATCAGGGCTCACTGTAGCAGCCTTGATCGCTCAGGCTCAAGTGATCCTCCCACTTCAGCCTCCTAAGTTTTTGGGACTACAGATGCCCACCACCATTCCTAGCTTATTTCTGTTTTTCTTTTTTTTTTTTTTTTCTGAGACACAGTCTTGCTCTGTCGCCTAAGCTGGAGTGCGGTGGCACAATCTCAGCTCACTGCAACCTCTGCCTCCCGGGTTTAAGCAATTCTCTTATCTCTGCCTCCCAAGTAACTGGAATTATAGGCACGCACCACCACACCCGGCTAACTTTTGTATTTTTAGTAGAGATGGGATTTCACCATGTTGGCCAGGCTGGTCTCGAACTCCTGACTTCAGTTGATTCACCTGCGTGGCCTCCCAAAGTGCTGGGATCATAGGATTGAGCCACCATACCTGGCCCTTTTTCTTTTTTCTATATCCTTTTTTTTTGTTTGAGGCAGAGTCTGGCTCTGTCACCCAGGCCAGAGTACCATGGCATGATCTCGGCTCACTGCAAGCTCTCTCTCCCAGGTCCAAGCAATTCTCCTGCCTTATCTTCCTGATTAGCTGGAACCACAAGTATGCACCACCATGCCCCGCTATGTAGAGACAGGGTTTCGTCGTGTGGGCCAGACTGTAATTGAATTGGGGCATACTGTTAGCACTCATACTGTTAGCACTTGGACCATACACAGAGTACCCAAATAATTACTAAATTGGGTCAAGCACAGCACAGATGATAGGTGTGTGACATCGGGAAAACCTAAACATTGAGATATTACTAAAATAAAAGGCAGATTCAGGAAGTTCTTATTTTCAGGGGGAATAACTTGGAAATGTACGTATTGCCTAATATAGTGATTAAAGTTCAAGCAGAAGTGTTATTTATTGAAAAGCAGTAGTGTTCTCAGTACCTTTCAAGAAAACAAAAATGGAAAAGGTAATCTGACACTGTTATAGAACTGAATTACGGTAATATGAGTACTTTAATAAAGTGTTTGATGTGTAGATCAAAATAACCAATGATGTTTTTCTAGTTGGTAGCAGCATTGTCCATGTTAGGCAGTAAATCTTAAACATTTTTAATTCTCTGAGGACACTAAGGTTTTTATTAGCAACCTTTAGTTTTTGTTGTTTTGTTTTGTTTACAACTGAGGAACCAGAAACATAATTGATTTACAAAGCTTTTCAGAGTCCTCCCAAAAATTTCTGATTGTAACTAAACCTACTTCCTAGCGCTTGAGTTACCTTCTTGGTAACACTGTAGAAACATAGAGTACTAAAATTTAAAGAGGATTTGAAATCAGTTGTCCTTACCTCTCTGTAATTTTATAGACAAAGCAAAGTCCTTTCCTACACAGCTTGTAAGTAGCAAATCCCGGATTATCTGTTAAAGTTTTGTTTGTTTGAATTTTGTTTTTAGAGTGCCTTTTTGTTTTCATTTAAAAGAGAATTTACACCATCCAAATTGTTGGTTTTTGTGAATATCTTACAAATATTTTGCAGTGAAGAGATCATTGACTTTAAGAAAAGAGGCATGGAAGTAATCCCACCTCTACAATAGATACTAGTACTAATAAACCTGCTATTAGCTAATTTTGGCAAATGTCACCCTTGATTAATCTGTATTACTGTAAAAAGTTATATGTATGCAATGTAATGCTGTTTATATGTCATTATTTTGCTTTTTAAATTTAACTTTTTAAACTTTCAGATTATTAGATGAATTTATATTTATAAAGTTCTTTGAAGAGCGCTTAGTATATACCATGGGCTATAAAACTGTTGAATAGATAAATATTTAGTATATAATAGGTATGACATATGATCCATGTTTTCTAGTGATTCAGGGAGAGAAGATATGAGAAAAAAATTACATTTCAATATTCTGAATTTTTCAAAATGAAAATTATAATTTATAAATATTAACTCATTAATCTTTTAAAATGTAATTACCATTAAAGTCTTCCCTAATTTATTTTAATTTAGCTGATGTTATCTTGAAAACATAGTGAAAGTAGATGTTAATGGAAATATAGACTGTGTGTATATGAAGAAGGAACAATTACAGAACAGTCAGGTTTGTGAATTAGCATATTTGTAAGAGTCATTTTATTTAATGACAATGATTTTCATAATGTTAAATTCATATCCCTGAGGAAGAGAAGCTCAGAATGTGTTCCAGAGTATTTGAATTCTGTGTAGGTGCCAAGGTTGTCATTTGAATTTCAAGTTGTATGCTATTTTGTGCTTGGTATTACTTTAGATTTATTAAGCTGCTTTACAGAGTAAACTGTGAGTCTAATTCTGTGACAATTTGTTTTGCAACATTTTTATTATTTTTGAGAGGGTATTTGAGCACCTAATATGTTATAGACACTCTTCCAGGTTTTAGGAATAATGAGAGAAAACAAAGCTTGATCCCTGCCATTGTAGCCCGTGTAGTCAAAGGGAGGACAATCGTTAAATAATTCTCGCTGTGATAGGTGCCATAAGGGTAAACCAGGGAGACCCCATCTACTCAGAGATGTCAGAGGGCTTCTGAAGTCAACTTGAAGCTAAACTTTGAAGGATGAGAGGGAGTCAACTAGGTGAGGTGGGTGGGGTTGATAGGCAAAGATCAGCTTTAGAGGGTTTTTACAAAGATACAGAAGGGGGTAAGAGCTCTGTAGCCTTGTGGGGAAAGATAAAAGTCCTGTGTGGCTGGAGGTTTGATATTATGGGAAATGTGGTCTCAGATGTAGCCAGAAAGGTGAGCAGAGGCCAGATAATCTTGAACTATGTAGAGAATATTAAAGGTTTTCCTTTTTGTCCCAAGAGCAACAGGATGCACTTAAAATCCTTTGAAAGAATGGAGTTACAAGACGAGATTGGCCAGTGCCCTGAGAAAGCAACCTTACTTTTTTTTTTTTCCCTTTAAGGGGAAACTGTTTGGATTCTAAATGTTAAATGCAAAATTGGAAAATTTGAAATGGCATTTTCCCAAATTAAACTGTATTGTCTCAAATTGAGTTCTATTGTGTTTTTATAATTCTGCCTTTGTGTTTCTGCCCAACATAGTAGCCCTTAAAATGTTTATTGGTCCTCCAACAAATCCTTAGTCCTTCTTTAGCTCACTCTCAGTGTCTCCACAATGCAGGTGAGGTAGCAGTTTTAGGGCCCTGTTGGTGCACATTGTATCTTGGCATTTAGTGTTGAGAATAGTGTATTGGTGATACTGACACTAGTTTACAGATAGCTAGATACAGTGTTACTGGAACATCAGATATCAATGGATTTTTCCCTACAGAACAATATGACCTAGTAGCCATTTTTTCTTACCATGACATCTTACTGTGTTCTAATGGTCTCTTGAAGATGTACTGTATGTCTTCAGTTTTAATTGTTTTTCTGTTTAGTATATAATTGGAAGACCAAGCAATAGCTATTCAGTTTTATGTGTTAAAAATACATATCAAGTAAAAAATTATAAACAATTTAAATGTAGGGCAATGGATTATGGAATCTTCATTCATTGGAATATTTTATAGTAGTTCATGAAAAAGTTATATGAATATAGCTAAATCTTAGAAACTTACAGAGTAAAAATATAAGCTTCAGAATGCAGCTTAGCTTAAGATATATTTCAGTTAAGTTTTTTTGTTTGTTCGTTTTGTTTTTTTAGACAGAGTCTCACTCTGTCACCCAGGCTGGAGTGCAATCGTGTGATCTTGGCTCACTGTAACCTCTACCTTCCAAGTTCAAGCAGTTCTCCTGCCTCAACCTCCCGAGTAGCTGAGATTACAGGTGCCTACCACCAGGCCCAGCCAATTACAGGTGCCTGCCACCTAATCCTAGAGACAGGATTTCACCATGTTGGCCAGGCTGGTCTCTAATGCCTGACCTCAGGTGATCCACCTGCTTTAACCTACCAAAGTGCTGGGATTACAGGCTTGAGCTACAATGCCTGGCCAAGTTTTAAATATATACCAAATATATTTAAGTAGTAGAACTATGAAATCATAGGTTAGATAGTCATGCCAACTTCAAGATAGTGGTAACTCCTACAAGGGAACATAAGGGAATAGAATTAGAGGTAGGTTAAAATGATATTCTATCTCATTTCCAAAAAGAAAACATAGTTGAAATAAGTAGCACAAAAATGGATATTTGTTCTGGGTGATAGGTGTATGAGAAATATCAAGTAAGTTTTAAAAAAACCCAGGATACTGTCAGTTGCTTTGACTTTGATGGCAAATGAGAACTAACTAAAAATGGTTTAAACTATAATAAATTTATTATGTATTTAGAGAAGGGTGGCCTTCTGCCTTCTGGTTTGACTACCTAACCATGATACCATGACCTCCTGTGCGTCAGCAGTTTCTCTTTTATTTTTAAGGTGGCTGCAGCTGCAAACATCAAATTCTCAAAGGAGGTCCCCCAAAATGGGAAGGGGAAGGAATAAGAGCACTTTTCTCTCTTTATTGGCAGGAAAGTATTTTGCAACAGACTGCATGATGTCTTATTGATCAGAGCTTCAAAGCCTGGGCTAACTCTGCTTATAACATATGGCCTGGCAGATCATAAGTACTAAATAAATATTTGTTGAATGGGTCTGTCTTCAGCAAAGGGGAATGGGATTGCCATTATTGTTTTGGAAGGTTTCCTCTTGGGTACTCTTCATCTTCAAGCCAAACTCTTGGTTGATGTTGTATTTTTCCAGAAATGGTCTCTGATGCTTAGGGTAGAAATCAGACTTGTGGTGGTGGTGGTGGTGGTGGTGTTTTAAAAAAAGAGCTGAGAAATTATTAATATCAATCCTTTAATTTTTCCCAGATGTGAAAGTAGATGTTCAAACAGGTTGTGGCACTGCTAACACTCAAACTCTTAAGTCCTTGATTTCTGCTCCAGGGATGGCTCTATATATATACAAACCTTTTCAAAAACTACAGAAAATCACTTGTGCAGTGAATCTCTTTCAGGAGTGTACGAAGAACTTTTGATGAGGCTGAAAAATGTGCTAAGTAAAGGTTTTGAGTAATATAGAAGTCTTCTTTGCATTCCTTGGTATTATGTGGCTTGACTGAAACTGGACTCATGGCTGGGTCTTCCCTTGACAACTGATAGAATATGGGTTATACAGAATGTTTTCTCTGTGAAATAGCCAACCATTACCATTTTGAAGTGACCTGAAGACCTGTGTCCGTGACCTTCTCAGGTTAGTCAGCCAGGTTAATAACCATTTCTTTTCATGGAATCAAACATGCTAGATTTCTCTCATTATTTTCTTTTCTTGGCCATCTAGCTGAATTCATTTCACTGTGAAGTTTAAAAAAAAAAAAACAAACAGGAATCCTTAAAATATATCTCTGCAAGCGAGTAGTTACATAGTGAGATTTCTTGCTAAACTTGCTTCCTCATCCTTCCTTCCCCTCCATAGCTAGACTTTATGTACAAGGTTTTTGGATTTTTTTTTTTATGTAAGGTTGCTGTTTTTAATTATGTGTGTAATTTATTAAATAAGAGGAAATGTAGTTCACATTTTCAGACTGAATAAATATTATATTACTGTACATGTTTCATCAGGCAATTATCTTGTGAATCATTATCTGAGTGAGGAGCACGGAGTACCTCTATGTTTTGTCCTGTGCAATAATGGTCCTGCATTGTTGTCTGCAATATATCTTCCACAATTCAAAAAAATTTCTTTTGCAAAGCAGTGGTGATGTTTTAGTAACCTCTGATTAATTTAAAAGTCTTAGCCAAAAAGCAAACACCGAAAGGCACAGGCCCTCTCTACAAATAAATTATGTGCCAGTGGCGACCACTAATTCAAAGCAGCTTTTGAGTTCTCACCGTGAAGTTCTAAACTTATCTTAATTATAGCCTTAAGTTAATTTGTCATCCCACTAAATAGCTTTTTTTTTTTTGAGACGGAGTTTCACTCTTGTTACCCAGGCTGGAGTGCAATGGCGCGATCTTGGCTCACCGCAACCTCCGCCTCCTGGGTTCAGGCAATTCTCCTCCCTCAGCCTCCTGAGTAGCTGGGATTACAGGCACGTGCCACCATGCCCAGCTAATGTTTTGTAGTAAATAGCTTTTTTAAAAGGAGGAAAAAGGGACAGAAGACAGAGGGAAATGTAAAGCAGATTAGTCTTGGGAAGCAAGTATTTTAGCTCCAGTTTTGCAGTCTCAGTTTCCTCTCGGTCCCAATTCCTATGGAAATTTAATGTAAAACTTAGGCCATGCCTGAGGGAGGCACCATGCAGGAGAGTTAGCACTACCCGAGTTCTATCCACGATGGTGTCAGACTAGCGCAAAAATCAGTCTCATTGCAGTTAGGCATGGCTGCGTTCTCTCAGTGGAGAGTTTCTTTCTCCCTTTGCATTTTTGTCTTCTTTTCCAAAATGTCAATAAACTTTATGGAATAGAACATCTAATGTTGCCCTGTTTTCTGGAGTGTTTTTTAATGACAAAGTTGTTTATTTTTTAAGGTAGCAAGATGGAAAATATTTTGTTTCACCACAGCATAATAAACCAATAAAACCAGCTGGACAAACATTTATCAGCTAAAGTAGGTGTTAAAGCCAGGCCAGAATCCCAGTATGAAGCTTGATCATGTGTTAAGAGCCTTGTTTCAGTTTATGGCAGAAATTTTCAAAATTACTTGTGAGGCTACGAAGAAGAATCAACTAAAACTAAGTCAAAGAAAAGCTTCTGTGCTTTAAAATTTCAGCAGTTTGGGCTCTGACAGGTCTCTGCTCTTGAGGTTCTTTCTTGAAGTTGTGGAAGAAAAGCAATTAAACATATCTATTTCTTTTTCTCTAAATGCTTTATTTATTCAGTTGACTCATGCCCACAAAATGTGTCGTATATTGCCAAACAAGTCTACAAGGAAAATAAAAATCCTAAGCAAATCTGCCAAATATACAGCTGTTAATCTGTTAGCTAATTGGAATATCGACAAATTCAGTAATATATTCAAGATATTTTAGCTCAACTTTAAGAAACTATAATGGTGACCAGAACTCTATCTTGACATTCAAGGCTGTTATCCATTGCATGAATAACTTGTTTCCAAAATGTGAGGCAAATATAGCCAAGTAAGTAGGAGCCCTAGGGAACGTGTTTCCATTGTCTTCTCTTAAATAAATAAGTATACCAATACCAGAACTGTACCAACATATGATAATTACCCAGTAGATCTCGTTAAAATGATTTTCAAAACTTAGAAATGTGGGGAAAAAATATCTAATTTAAAAGCTGATAGACTTTGGTAATTAAGAAGTTACAGCTGTGTTTAAAGTGTGCCATGTGCACTGTTGATTTTAAGGGATATACACGTAAACATTTTAATATTTAAGAGGTCCTAGAAATATAATTAGCATGTCAGATTGCACATGGATATTGCTAAGAACAAGGCAAAATATATTAATGAGGAAACAAAAATGAGACAACTTATAGGATGATATTAAGTTAATTAGTAATACAATTGTTAGATGAATGTGGCCGACATCATAGAGGTTCTATACGGATGGCTAGTATTTGGGAAACACTGGATTGTGAGTATCTGTTTCAGAGGTGGTATTCTACAGAGAGAGGAAAATGTTGAAAAATGTTGAGTGCTCCTTGCATATTCATCATAGACTACTATGCAGCCATAAAAAAGGATGAGTTCATGTTCAAGGAACATGGATGAAGCTGGAAACCATCATTCTCAGCAAACTAACACAAGAATAGAAAACCAAACATGGTGTGTTATCACTCATAAGTGGGAGTTGATCAGTGAGAACACATGGACACAAAAAGGGGAACGTCACACACTGGGGCCTGTTAGGGGGTGGGGGGGCTGGGGAAGGATAACATTAGGATAAATACCTAATGTAGGTGACTGTTGATTGGTGTAGCAAACCACCATGGCACGTGTATACCTATGTAACAAACCTGCACATTCTGCACATGTACCCCAGAACTTCAAGTATAGCAATAATAAGTTAAGTACCCGTAACATTTAAAATTTGTCTATTGTAGCTCTTGTAATGATATAACCTCTGTTTTTGAACCTCAGTAATGGAAAATCCACTGAGTTCTGACTTGGCATGCTTTATCATCAGATATGTCTCACAGCTATAGTTCCTTCAGCATCTAGGTTTTAGTAATTCCCAGCTCTCTGTCTTACCTAATGATAGCTACAGAATAATCCCTCTTCACTGGATGGAATTTTAATAATTTTAAGAAATTTATCATCCTCCCTTTTCAAAGTCTCTGTTTACTGGATAAATGAGCGTCTCTTCTTCAGTAGCTCTCAAAATGACATGATTCTAAAGTGCCCATGTCTTCTTGGTTGCTATTTTGAATGCTTCCATATTTTAAGATATCTTTCCCAAGTTTCCTATTCTTGGATGATTTACTTAATCTTTCTGAAAAGAAGGGTAACAATTTAATTTCCACAAACCCTATGAGATGGTGAACTTGAATTATTCTGTTATATAGTATGCCACATAAACTGTAATTCATAGATACTCATCATCATTTTATTTATTTTTAATTTTTTGTGTGATGCAGTCTTGTTCTATCATACAGGCTAGAGTGCAGTGGTTCGATCTTGGCTCACTGCCAAACCTCTGTTTCCTGGGTTCACATGATTTTCCTGCCCGAGTAAGCTCGAGTAGCCTAGATTATAGGTGTGTGCTACAACGCTCAGCTAGTTATTAGTAGAGATGGGGTTTTGCCACATTGCCCAGGCTGGTCTCGACTTCCTGAGCTCAAATTGATCCCCTGCGTCTTGGCCTCCCAAAGTGCTGGGATCACAGGTGTGAGCCACCACACCTGGTCCATAATCATTATCATTTTAACTCGTAGCTATTATCACTATTAATATTGATTATTATATATACTAAATATGCATACCAAGAAAATATTTTAAGGGTATTGTATCCAATGGTAGGCACTATAACTTTTTGATGTTGTATTTGTTTTTATTGACATCTAAGTTTGCACTGCGTTTTGTTGGTGGTGGTGGTGACATCTCACTGACTCATTGACTCTTCCTTTTTCCTAAGATGTCCCAGTATTTTTTATGCAAATGCTGCTGACTCACATCTTCCTATCTTGTAGCTGCTAGATATGGATCTAATTTTAGGTCTTAGGATCTAATCCTATTCCTGTTAAACTTAGCTTTGTTTACCTCGGTTGGTCATTTAATTCTTTCAGGATCTTTTTGGATACTGCACCCTGTTAATCTAATCATTCCTTCCTGCTTGGAATAGAATCAACATTTTTTTTTTTCTTAAATTAGGCCTTCTTTGCAATCTGAATTTTATTTCTCTCATTATGAATGTGATGCATACTCACTATGGAAATTATTGGTCACTTGTTCCAGTTCTGTTGGAGACACCATATTTAGGCAGCTCTCATCGTTACCGACATTGCAGTTGGTAAATCGCCGTTGCTCCCTGCCCCTTCAGGCTTTCTCCTTCTTTGACCCCTTGATGCCCTCACTTGAGGTCACATAAACCTCTGCATGGTCCTGCTCATGGAAGTTTAATGTAGCATGTAGCAGAGGCCCTGTAAAACCCTTCTCCAGTGCTGTGGTCAGTACCCATTCTGTACTAGTTGTTAATGTTTTGAATATCACCCCTGGGTATAGTACAATATGAGTAAAATACAGTCTATATGGGGCTCTGACACCATGTTTCATGTTTTCCTTTGGTAATCTAGCAGAAAATAAGAAATAGCAGTAATTTTATTTACTTATATGTGTATATAAAATAGTTGAAACTTTGTAATGCCTCTGGAGAATGGAGTAGCTTATATATGTTAGTCAGGAAATTTTTTGTTGTTGTTTTGTTGTTTTCTTTCTTTCTTTTTTTTTTGTTTTTTTCTTTTTTTTTGAGACAGAGCTTCAGTTTCACTCTGTCACCCAGGCCAGGCTGGAGTACAATGGCATGGTCTTGGCTCACTGCAACCTCCACCTCCCCGGTTCAAGCAATTCTCCGGCCTCAGCCTCCCAAGTAGCTGGGACTACAGGGACACGCCACCACCCCTGGCTAAGTTTTGTATTTTTAGTAGAGACGGGGTTTCACTATGTTGGCCAGCCTGGTCTCGAACTCCTGACCTTGTGATTCACTTGCTCCGGCCTCTCAAAGTGCGAGGATTACAGGCCTGAGTCACCGCATCTGGCCAGGAAATAATTTTGATAACCCTTTTACTGGGCTTGGTTAAGCCTAGCTAAGTGAGACACTTAGTGGCCTTCCAAAGATATCCACATCCTCAGTACCTGTCAATCATCTGCTAACCTGCATGACAAAAGTAACTTACAGATACGATTGAATTAAAAACCTTAAAATGGAAGTTTATCCTGGATTATCTGGTTGGACCCAGTACATTCCCAAAGATCCTTATAAGGGAAAGAAGGAGGCTGGAGAGTCAGGGTCAAAGGAGGACACGTGATAATGGAAGTCTTGGTTGGAACGACGTAATCAACTTTTGCTTTGAAGATGGAAAAATGGGCCCTGAGTGAGGGGCTGCATGTGGCTTCTATAAGCTGGAAAAGGCAAGGAACCAGATTCTTTCCTATATCCTCCGGAAGGTAATACAGTCCTGCTGATGCCTTGATTTTAGACCATCGAAACTCATTTTGGACTTATGGTCTCTAGAAGAGAAAGACAATAATTTAGTGTTTGTTCATCACGAAGTAGTTGGTAATTCATTTCAGTAACAATAGGAAACGAACACAGATCAATATCTATTTTGGGGGTTGTTGTAATTTACCCCCTATGCTAATACTTAAGATTATCTAGCTTTTATTCTTTTGACAACAACAAGTAACAGGATAGAAAAAAAACAAAACAATTCGACCAGGCTTCATTCCTTCATCATTGCTGAGACAGGAAGGCTTAGGACTTTGTGTAGTAGGTTGTTCTTTCTCCCAGGCCTACTCAAAATTTTTTACTGCTAGTCTGCCATCACTTTTTTCCTTTTCATCCTCAAAATCATTTAGTTTCTAATTAATATAATACGTATATAAGTCAACAAGGACAAAATACGACCGTGTTAGGTTAAAAGTGGAAGTCCAGTTTTCAGAAGGATATTTTGACAAAAACTCAAGCCTGTTCTTGGAGCCTCTCATTGAAATATGATCTGGACACATGGTCTACTTTGTTATAACAGTAGCTTTTGTTCTTAACATGAGTTATACTAGAAGCCGGCTTGCCATGGGTTTAACCTTCTACTGAGGACTCATTGATGCAAAACAATTACTGAGGCCGAAGTTCAGGAAATAAGACTGGATTTACAAATGAAATGATTTGATTCAATAAATGTACAATGGCTGGGCATGGTTATGCACATCTGTAGTCCTTATACTTGGGAGGGTGAAGCTGGATGATCCCGGGACCCCAGGCATTCAGGTCCAGCCTGGGCAATATAATGAGACCCTGTCTCTAAAAACAACAGAAAAAAGAAGTTTACAGTGATGACCTCTCAGGAGAGTTAAAATATTCAATTAGCTGTCATCCCAGAGTTGAATTCTGGAAGTAGAAAAATTATAAAGATTAATTTGGCACTATTGTAATTGTCTGTTTTTGAAGTTGCTATGTAAAGACGGGTAAGGCTTTTGGTCGATAGAAAAGTCAATAAATGCGGAATGCTCCGTGATGAAATCTCTTCCATCCCAAACAGCTTTCTAGTATGTTGCAGTATTTTAGTATTATGTAGACCTTTTTAGTATCAGTAGTTGCCAAAGAAATGGACCAAAGGGAACTGA
Source organism: Sapajus apella (assembly GCF_009761245.1). Lineage (NCBI taxonomy): Eukaryota > Metazoa > Chordata > Mammalia > Primates > Cebidae > Sapajus > Sapajus apella. The sequence goes on from NW_022436942.1 coordinate 41,701,798, forward strand.
CTAAAACAAAGTTGTGCTGCTTTATTGTGTATTATTCTTTTAGGATTACCTATTTTATTATTTTAAATCAGTAAATTATACATGGGGGCAAATGGCTCCCGCAGTGCAGGGATCTCACGTCTGGAGACTATAGAATAACAGAAGCAGCACTAGAACGGTAGTTCCAAGATGAAATTTTTTCATAATTTTGCTGCTTGCTATGAAATCGAATGAAAGTCTTTATTTTTATCACAAAAAAGGTGGGAGGAAGCATTTGCGAGAACACATAATGTATATAAAAACTTTGAAATCTAGAAAGTTCTTCACAAGAATACATTAAGTAATGGTAGTTGTTCTACAAACTTCCCTATCATTCTTCTCCCCTCCTTTAGCCACTTTTGGGGTCCACATGGGAACACAAGATAAAGCAGGCCATGCAACCAGTGCCGATTTTATTGTGGGGACAGCATCAGTGTCATGTCATCAACACCCCTGTGACAACTGTGGCTTTGTTATTCTGAAGTTGAATTACTCTCCTATCATTTCCCTCCCTCAAAATGACTAATGCACCATAATCAATGTAAAAACAATGTTAGTCACAGAATAGTTGTTTGTGAGCATAATGAAGATAACGAACCTCTTGTTTTGCTTGAACGTTAGGCTTTTAGTTGAGTGCACTCCCTGCCCTGATGAACGTTTTCAGCATGTGGAGCCCATTAAGCAGTGTTGGAGCTGGATTCACAGTTTAATGTGCTAACACTGCATCTGTTTCTACCCTGATGATAGCACCTGGATCAGTTTATAACTTATGTAGAAGTTTAAGATGTGGTGTAGTTAATTTCTAAAACAACTGTTGATCTTTATATGTGTGAACCCCATGGTCTTTTACATTCCAGATGAATTCATTGCCATTTGAACAGGTTTATACCTGTGTGTGCTTTCAGAGCGGGAAGTAAAAACACATGTCCCCTCTAGGAGCTTTATTTTCACTTAAATTCTTCTGCAGGGTGACAATGATGAGCTTATTAATATTTTTCATGTTAGTTTTGGAGATGGACAGGACTATGCCTTTATGGTGTACTTTTGTAACATTTATCAAATCTTCATCTAAAATGAATTGCTGATAATTTCCTTCCTGCTTTGTCAAAACACATGGGTATTCTCAGTCCAAGCCATTTATGATGTCGTAAGTAAGTCATTGATTCCTCTTGGGAGCTGTGAAATGCCTGGGCATTAAAAATTAAAGAAGGGTGACTCTGTTACTGAGGCTGCATGCCTTATCTCTGTGGCTAGCTAAAAGCAGAGTGCCAGTTTACTAGAGCTTTGAAAAATGACTTTTCCCAATGACCTGCTGTCTTTTAAAGACAGCAGAGTTTGGAGTTCCTTTTTAAAGTGGTAAATGCCCTTGGAGAGTTGTAGTACAGTTTTATTCCCATTAGAAAGATTGAACTTCTCCCCAGGATGCCCTCAGAAGGGAAACCATTAGAAGATAGGACTACTATAACATTTGGTCATCCTGTTCTGTTACCCTCCCCAAGGCAACTTTTAATGTTTTTCAACATGAAAATCTATCTATTCTGAGTAGACTGACCATAGTAAAGTTCAGGACATTCCCTTTTTTTCACAGGTGATCAGATTTCTGATCTTAGACTCTTCTAGGTTGTATTTTAGGCCATCATAAATTATAACCGATTTACTCCACCCTGGGTAGGGTTTACTTATATGAAGAGTGTAAAGAGGGCACTTTCAAATACTATGTTGACCCTGTTTTATTATCAAAGATACAAGAGGTTTAACATTGTCCTGTTGTTTAGAAGTAGCCGTCTTTAAAAACATAATAAAGTGTGTGATTGGAAATGCCTGACTAGTTCTTTTCCTAATTTGCGCATGACAAAATAGGCAGAAGGCATTATGGTTGTTTTATTAGCATCGATCATCTTTAGTCAAGAAGATGTACCCAAGGTCAGCTTCTTTGCTAGTATGCAACTGTCATCCTTCTGATGAGTCTGCTTCCCAAAATATCCTAATTATGCTGTAAACGGTGATGTAAGTCCTGTGACTTCTTTTCATTTTATGCTTTTTGATCACCTCACTTAACCTTGCCATCATCCATCTTTCCAGCTGAATTTGACTGCTATGAACATCGTTCTTATGCTCTTAGATTGGCTGCTGGGCTTAATTTATGATTAATGCAAGCACAATTCCAGATGGGTGCAGTGGGAGAGACAGGAGCAAAGTCCTAGAGAATATGCTAAGAGAAAAGATAAATGATACCAGAAATTGCATGCTAGATGTAGGGGTATTGACCAACATTTCAGGAAAAAGTGCTTGTCCACAGATCCAGGAAGGAGAGGCAGGTGAACCACTGTAACTGAAGCAGTCATTTGTGAAGCACCTACTATGCATCATGCACTGTGCTTTGGAGTTAACCTAGTTCTTTTATTTAGTGTTTACCATAAACAACAATTTTTAGATGAAAACCTGAATCCTAACAGCCAGTAAGTCCAAGAGGAATGATTTCAATCAAAATTTGGCAAACTCTAAAGTGTGTGTATGTGTGTTTAACACAATGTGGATTTTGGGAGTTGCTTCAGATAAAAGATGAATGTAGACTTTTATTTTCTTCACATATTGGAGTAAAAAATTACTTTCGTTGTGCTTAGATTTCTCTGATTGAATACCATCTTCCATTCTTATATTTAATTTATACTTGTTCATTTTTTTGCCTTGTGAATTTAATCAGCGTGGTTACTTGTACATAGAAAAGTATTTTATTGGCAGTGGCCAGGGTGACAGATCCTTTTTTCCCCTGGCATACTTATAGATAATCTCCAGTTTATCATGGCTCCTTTTGAAATGGGATATTCAGAACTAGACACTGTTCATGACCTCATAGTACTTGTTATTATTATTATTATTTTTTTTTGAGATAGAGTTTTGCTCTTATTGCCCAGGCTGGAGTGCAATGGCGTGATCTCAGTTTACTGCAACCTCCACCTCCCAAGTCCAAGCGATTCTCTTGCCTCAGCCTCCCGAGTAGCTGGAATTACAAATGCCAACCACCATGCCCAGATAACTTTTCTATTTTTAGTAGAGACAGGTTTTCACCATGTTGGCTAGGATGGTCTCGAATTCCTGATGTCAGGCAATCCACCCACCTCAGCATCCCAAAATGCTAGGATAATAGGTATGAGCTACCACACCTGGCTAAGATTTTGCTATTTATAAAGGGACATGTTGGTGCTTCATAATTTATCTCTTCATAACTGAGATCTGAAAGAGCTGATAGTTTTCACATAACATTTATTTTATGTAGATAGATAGATAGATAGATATAGAGTGCCTACTATGTGATTTATTTAAAGGGCTACAGAACAAAACATGTTACAGCTCCCTGAAATCTAATTTATTTCTTGATTATTAAAGTTTGGTCAAAAAATGATGTCAAGATTAGAAAGTAGTACTACAGCATATATTAGGATGTCAGTAAATTTTAATGCTGAAATTAATCTCTCTCTCTCTCCCCTCATTCTTTTATGAAATATCTCTTGCCTCCCATGACAAATTAGAGAGTTGCTAGTGGTTTGTGGACCAAATGTTTGGGTACTTTGTGTAGGCTCATCTGTGTTAGTTTTAAATTAGAGTGTTTTCCTCCTTGACTATCTGTTTTTCATCAGGGCTCGTATATCCGCGTGTCCAAAAAAAACTCTAATTTAGCTGTGAGGCTGATTTTAATGTAGGGATGTCTGTGTACCCTGTCATCACTGGCAGCCCTGGTGAAACTTCCCATGTTTTGCATGTGTGTTGCTACAATATGTTCAAAGTCTGATCTTTCTCAGATGTATGTATGTGTGTATAACTATTTTATAGCTGAAAAGGGATGCAGGCAGCAAAGTCTCTGCCAGAATATGTTTTCTATTAAATTTTGTAATATGAAATTATAGGTTAGCGTTTGGTTCTCATAAAGCTGCCTTTTCCACCCGTCACTGGAAGACAACTAACACCTTCCTTTGACTCACGTTTTCCAAGATTCTTTAGTGTTAAAAGAAGACTTTCATTTTGAAATGCAGAAATTAAAAGAATATGGTACAAAAGTGTTTTTTATAGTTTTATTGAGTCTTGAGGGCAGATATATGGATTCCAGACAAAATGCAATAATAGACTGGGATTTTACTTTCAAATCGTCTTGCAAACACTTCTCACTGGAGATTTATTGTACATATGGAGGAACACAGCCTGCTTTGAAGGTTAAATGGAATAGTTTGGAAATCAGTGTTCAAGTCCTTTCTGCCTCTTATTAAGTGTATGCACTTCTTTAACCTAACCCCTCCAGCTTCAGTTTTCTAGTTTGTAGCATTATTGAGGATACATTGAGATAATGCGCTGGCTTTGTAAACTTTGTCAATCTCAATGTAAATATGATGTGGCATGAGTGTTTTATTGTGCCTGTTTAGTTCGCGTTAATGTCCTGGTGTTTTGGCCCCATTTTGTGATTAGAAATGCTTTTTTTTGCTTCTGGTGGAGAATCTAGACAAATTCTGGCAGAACTGAGAGTAAGATACCTCTTAAAACCCTATTCACAATCACAGAACAGTTCAACACGTCATCAGAAACAGCACCAGACATAGTATGTATTGTAGAAATATGGCTTGTATGTGAAATGCAGTTTTCCTGAAACTCTGAAAGATAAACAGTAGATAGTGTATGTAATGATACAATATTGTCTCTATGGTATAGTATAGGGCATATTAGTTTTCTAGGGTTGCCGTAAGAAAATACCACAGACTGGGTAGCATAAACAATGGAAACTTATTTTCTCACAGTTCTAGAGCTTAGAAATCAAGTTCAAGGTGTCAGCAGGTTTGCTTTCTCCTGTGGCCTCGCTCCTGGCTTGTAGATAGCTGCATTCTTGCTGTAGCCTAATGTGGCCTTCCTTTTCTCACATGCACCCCTGGTGTCTCTGTCTGTGTCTGCCTCTTATTAAGTGTATGCACTTCTTTAACCTAACCCCTCCAGCTTCAGTTTTCTAGTTTGTAGCATTATTGAGGATACATTGAGATAATGTGCAATGAGTCATGATGACACCACTGCCCTCCAGCCTGGGCTACAGAGTGAGACTCAATCTTGTGGGGAGAAAAAGTGATTTGGTTAAGACTCAATTCAGAGAAGACAGGAATATTAGGTGAGCAGATAAGCGAAACATCTGGATAATGCATCATGAATGTCTTTCCACTCCCAAGGCTCCTTTGCATAGAGCCTGTTAGTTTCTCCCTTTAAAACTTTTTCCCCTTTTACTTTCCTGGTCTGGTAGTTTTCAGGCTGAGGACTCAGCTTGAGGGTTCACAAGCAGCGGTCATAGCCAGAGGGCACTTTTCCTATTTGCCTTAGGTGAAGATTATTATCCCTCAAGGATGTGAGTTTTTTTTTTAAGTAATACTTGAATAGTTGGAGGAAAATTGCCATATACTTTATCTGTTCTAAAATTTGTACAGCACATGTATAAAGACAAGTATTTTAACTGCCTGGGTGTATTCTTAGCTTGGCATGCTTGCATCGTTAGAGAGTACATTTCGATAATCAAATCCTTAGGTACAAAGATTATATCTTTTGTTCTGTAAAAGCACATAGACCAAGACCATACACAGAACAGGTGTTCTTGGAATCTGATGGAATCTGAGCTGAGATCACACCACTGCACTCCAGCCTGAACGACAGAGTGAGGAATCTGAAAGAGAGGTGCCTTTCTTTTAGAATCTAGATGTCCTATAGACCTCATTCATTTTTGAAGGCATAGAACTTCATAACATATAATCTCATATTCATTCCATCCCTTAAAGTCAAACATTCATAATGTTTTTAATATAGAAAAACTATAAGGAACTAGTCACACATTGCAACATATCACAAATGCTCAAGACCTTATTGTCGGAGAAACATAGTATTAGATGTAAACATTTTTTAAATGAACTTTTTAATGGATTTTTGAATTTAGAAAACCTACATAATTGAGGCCAGGTACGGTGGCTCATGCCTGTAATCCCAGTACTTTGGGAGGCTGAGGCGGGTGGATCACGAGGTCAGGAGTTTGAGACCATTCTGGTCAACATACTGAAACCCCGTCTCTACTAAAAAATACCTACAAAATTAGGTGGGTATGGTGACAGGTGCCTATAATTCCAACTACTTGGGAGGCCGAAGCAGGAGAATTCGTGTGAACCCAGGAGGCAGAGGTTGCAGTGAGCCAAGATTGCACCACTGCACTCCAGCCCGGGCGACGGTGAGAGACTCCGTCTCAAAAAAAAAAACCTACAAAATTGATATTCATAAATTATGTAAACGAATGCACTAAAGTGGTTCATGTATAGCTCCTGATTTAACTTTTAGGTGTGAGAAAGCTTTACAGTATCTCTTCTAGTTGTTTCTAATTTCAAATCTGGAAAATTAGAAAAAAAGTTATTTTCATTAAGTTTTAAAATTGAGACTCTGATTCAGTGTAGTACAGGGAGAAGAAGGTGAGGTGTACTGAATTATTTTATGTTAGGATGTTCTGATATGGAGATAGTGACCAAATGCTTATGCACAAAATTATTTATTTATTTATTTATTTTTTAAAGACACGGTTTCACCATGTTGGTCAGGCTGGTCTTGAACTCCCGACCTCAGGTGATCCGCCCAACTTGGCCTCCAAAGTGCTTGGATTACAGGCGTGAGCCACTATGCCTGGCCTTATGTACAAAATATTAATACTGTTTTTCATCATGCAAATTGCAAAGCGTTGAAAAATACTTCAAGGTGTTAATGAGATAACATTAAAGTACGGGATTATTTTAATTGGTGAAATTAAGTGCTTAGAGTGTGGTATTCCTGATATTTTCATACTGTATTAGTTTTTGCTTTAATTTTGCAAAATGCTTTTCATATAAACATTTTAAAACATCTCTATGTAACTAAAATTTTAGTTATAAGTGATAAACTTTCTTTTAAATGGTTTATTAGTTTTCAGGGTCACATAGTTTTCTTCTTGGATATTTCCTGTAGAAATTATGAAATAACAGAATTGCTTTATCTGGAGAATTAAAGATATTTTAAAAAAATATTTAGCCAACATTCTACTTCCTCATTTTCTCCTACTAAGAGGAAAAAGTGCTGGGTGCAATGGCTCACGCCTGTAATCCCAACACTTTGGGAGGCCGAGGCCAGTGGATTACTTGAGGTCAGGAGTTCGAGACCAGCCTGGCCAACATGTGAAACCCCATTTCTACTCAAAATACAAAAATTAGCTGGTGTCATGGAGCAAGCCTGTAGTCCCAGCTACTTGGGAAGCTGAGGCAGGAGGATCACTTGAACCCAGGAGGCGGAGGTTGCAGTGAGCTGAGATGGTGCCACTGTATTCCAGCCTGGGAGACAGAGTGAGACTCTGTATGAAAAAAAAAAGAAAAAAGAAAAGAGAGTCTAGGTAAACTCTTGACTTGGAGTGAGAGGGAGCTTCCTCATCCATGGAAGCTCTATGAAAGCAAATCTCCGACAGCTTGGGGTCCGAGTTTAGCTACAGCTGGGGTCATCTTTAATCAGATGTTTACTTTTCTTTTTTCTTAGGGTCCTGAGGTTAGGGAGGGTTACTGTGCAGATATACCTCATAAAATTCCTTTATTGCTTATCAGAAAAACTCCTAAAGGGATGGAAGTGGGATCCACTAAGAATATTCCTTTAGTTGGAAGCCTTAGCATTTGTAGAATTTTCTCAAAAGCAGCAGTTATTCGGGGACCTGACCCTTGGGTGTCTGACAACAGGCTCTTTAATAACTTTCTGTAGCTTCTTTTCATTCGACACGTGTGTGGTGTCAATTATTAAGTGCCAGCATTTATGCTTACAAAGTCGTCGTTTTTGCCGATGAAGGTTTTACAATCTAGTAGGAAGAGATCAAGATAGGAACAAGCAAATTTGGAAAACGTGTTAGAGGTATAATGATAAACACTTGTCCAAAGTGTAGTGCCTTTCTTTACCCTAGGGGCCTAGAAACCTAACACTGCCCCCAGCAACCCAGGACCCCACACTGTAATTTATTTGCCCTACCTTAAGTTCCTGTAAGAATCTGAAATACAGTGCTTTTCCCCAAAGTAAGATGATCTTTAGATGTCATAGTATTTCTCTCATTCTCTTACCCTATTAGCCAAGTGTTTGCGTATTAACTGGAGCATTCTAAATATAATGGATTATCCCTAAAGAGGTACTCTAATGAAGGGATTATAGGCTAAGTGGCAAATGAATACCAAAGACATGTGGCTAAGGCAGTTAACCTGATGGTTTTTCACAGTTAATTATCATTGAGTGAGTAGAGGTTAGTGCTCTGAGTGAACCACTTTTAGATGAAAGTGATAATTCCCGACATACTTAAAACAACCTAGAATTTTCCAAAAAGGTAAATACAATTTGTCAGTCCAATCATCTCTAATTAGAATTTAGTTAATTAGATATATATTGAGTACTATGTGTATTAGGCTCCAAAAGATAAATGAGATGCCTTTTCAGCTTTTAAGGAGTTAGCAATATTGGGGAGATGAAGTTTCAAGACACTAAATGAATCAAACCTGAAGATAATTGAGAGATTCATGTCCAGCCAAATTCCTGCTCATCCCATGAGGGAGAATAGTACATGACAGAGTAATGCCAGTTACTCCTGCTGCTCCATCCCTCAAGCTTTATTCCAGCCAAACTTACTGTATTTTCAGATCTCAGACGTGTCCCCCCTCTCTTCTGCCCCAGAGTCTGAAAATACTGTTGGCCTGGAAGCATCTCCACAGTTTCCCTTCTCCTTAATTTAACTTTTTACATGTATGCAGATATGTTTTCCTCCTGGAAACTTTAAACCTTCTAAGACATTGGGAGTGTGTTTTGTGTTCTGCCATACCAGTCATTATTTGTGTTAGATCGTATTTATCATACCGCAGGGAAATTCCTTGTACATTTATTTGCCTTGTCTCCTTGGCTGACTATTTAAATTTGAGGGCTCTATTTTGCTCACCATTCCATTTGCAGTGCCTTGCCCATAACTGAATGAATGAATGAATAAAGGAATGAGTGAATAACTTTCTTTGGACAGATCATTCCATTTTATTGGGCAGTGATTTTCGAAAGAGACAGAATTTTCAAAGCATGCATTTCTTCCCACTCCTGATATAGCTCCCATATGTCATCCCATTTAAGATCCCTGATATTGATAGTAAGCAGTCAGTGTCATTAATAGGAATGTGTCAATACTCAAAGTCAAAATCCAGCATATTCTGCCACAATAACTAGGAAAGGCTTTGAGGGGACTGTGGCTTTGTAAATGAGCATTGGTGGTTGAAGCATATTTGGAAAGGTGTAATGGTTGAAGGATAGCAATCCAGGTAGAGGAAGAAAAGAAATGGTTTGAACTGCAGCATGAGGCTGGGAAGTTTGGCTGACATTAGCATGCATATGGAGAAGTGTTGGGAGCTTGGCCTTGAGGTCATCAAGGGGAAGGCTGTGAATGCTGAGCTGTGAAAGGTGTTTATTATGGTAAGAAATAGGGCATAATGAGGGACCTTTGTGGAGGGGATTGCTGGTATTAGAGTTACATTTAGGAAGTTTTTCTATCCGTAGCATACATAATGGATCAAAGTGGGAATGAAGGCAGGCAGGGATAGCTATTTAGTTCAGTTTAACAGTATTTGTTGCATGCGTAAGATGTGTTGGACACTGGGAGAAAAGACATAATTCCTTTCCAGAGTGACCTATAGCCCAGTGAGGGAAAGAGAAAAATGATCAGGCAGGCAGTTTTAATAAGCATGCTAAGCAAAGCAGGCAGAAAATAAATCAGGCCTGAATGAGGGTAAGAGAAAAGGGAAGTTAGAGGCAGATTCAAGGGAAACTTGTGAGTTGAATTTTCTCTGAGGTCCTGAACAGCTTTAAAATGTCCTTAACCAATTTAAAAATAGATATAGAAGCAAAACCATAAGAAACTATCATGTACAACCTTTATTTCAGAGATGGAAGAATGATGGTACCCAATGATGAGACTATGAAAAAGAGATGGTTTGTGGGGAAAATTAGTTTGGATTTAGACTTACTAAGCTTAAGGTACTGAAACTGCCAATGTTACATGGGAATTACATGGTGCCGTAGTATTTAGTATGCTTCTGGTTGCAGATGTCACAATAGCAGTTCAAGCTAGTGTATGGCTTATTTGACAACATAGTACTGGCTTCAGGTATGACTGGATCCTGCTACACCAGGAATTGTCTCTATCTCCTTGATTTTGGTTCTTCTATCTTGGCTTCACTCTCAGGCTGGCCCTGTCTTCAGGCAATTCTCAATCAGCTCTAGGATTTTTAAAATCTCATTCTTAAAAGAAAGGTACCTTTTCCTAGTAGATAATTGGCGCCATATTGACTCCTGCCGGCCTTGCTTTCCCCTAAGTCAACTGTGTGGCCAATGATGGGGTTGGGAAGATACAATACGTTAACATTTTATCTGGGGGTAAAGGCAGTCTCATTCTACCCACGTGGACAGAGAATAGATATGGGCTATTCTTAAAAAGAAAACCTGGCTCATGCCTGTAATCCTAGCACTTTGGGAGGCTGAGGCGGGCGGATCACGAGGTCAGGAGTTTGAGACTGGCCTGACCAACATGGTGAAATCCCGACCCTACTAAAAATAACAAAAATTAGCCAGATGTGGTGGCGCATGCCTGTAATCCCAGCCACTTGGGAGGCTGAGACAGAATTGCTTGAATCCAGGAGGTGGAGGTTGCTTTGAGCTGAGATCTGGCCACTGCACTCTAGCCTGGGCAACAGAGCACGACTCTTATCTTAAAAAAAAAATAAAATAAAAATAAATAAATAAAAGAAAAAGATAATCAGGACACTGTTACTAAAAGGAGGGGTCTGCAAAAACACGTAGTGTCCATTGCAGCATGCTATATAAATTGCAAGCATTTTAAGTTAACATTGCCTTGTTTGATTTTTAATATGACAGTTTTGTGAAAAGTGTCATTAACACTATCTGCAAATCATAGGTGTGGAAGTGGAGATAGAGAGGCTAATTTGCAAAGGCAGCACATGTAGTGTTAGTAGAGACCCCTGGATGCCATTCATCTTTCTTCCATTCAAATGTGGATATCAAATGGGCAGTTAGAAGCGTAGGCTTATGAGCAACAGCCAGACTAGAGGCGTAATGGAGAAGTCATCCCTTGAGTTGCAGTTGTTGGATATGACTACCAAAGAGGTGGAAATTGTAGGGAAAAAGAAGGTCAGGGGATGGAACCAGGAGAGACACAGCCACAGTTGAGAGAGTTAGAACGAGGTCCTCAAAAAGATAAGAAGAGAATTAGAAAAGTAATGAGAAGAGTAATGTGGTCAAGGTATCACTTCATAAATGCTTATTAACTTTTTCAAAGTACCATGAAAGCTTAAAGGAATTTTAAGTGAGCTATTCGTGACCATGATCCACTGATTTTTGAATGCTATAAACATGATGAAAACCACACTGTGTTTGCATTGCTGGCTAGCATCAGTTGTTTGGTGTTGATGATAATAATAATAGCTAACATGTGTTACCTATGTTACAGACTCATATTATAGTGCATGTGATCATTTACTCCTCACAATGATCCTGTAAGGCAAGTATAGTGCTCTCTAGTTCACAGTGGAGGAAACTAAGGTACAGAGAGATGAGGTCACTGTGTCTGCTTTCTCACACATTTAGTGTATCCAGTTGGCTACAGAATGGATTTTCTTTTCTTCTTCTTTCTTCTTTTTTTTTTTTTTGAGATGGAGTCTCACTCTGTGGCTAGGCTGCAGTGCAGTGGCATGATCTGAGCTCACTGCAATCGCTGACTCCCGGGTTCAAGCAATTCTCCTGCCTCAGCTTCCCAAGTAGTTGGGACTACAGGCACATGCCATCATGCCCAGCTAATTTTTGTATTTTTAGTAGAGACGGAGTTTCACCATGTTGGCCAGGATGGTCTTGATCTCTTGACCTTGTGATCCACCCGCCTTAGCCCCCCAAAGTGCTGGGATTACGGGCGTGAGCCACTGCACCAGGCCAGAATAGATTTTCCTAACTGCAGCATTGAACTGGGTAGCACTGAAGCAGGGCAGGTTAACAACGGCCATTCTTTTTTCTTAACTTTCTTGCAAAGAACTTTTCAACCTACTGTTAAATTTTTTTTTTTTTAATTGAAGTTTGGCCTTTGCTTCCTTTGAAGTAGAACAATTGAAAGCATGTCAGAACAGTGCCATATGATGTTGGAAGAATCTAAGCCTCATTCCTGCTCTGAGGACTAATGGTCATCATTCACATGGGTGCTTAGGACTGAAAAGGTCATGAGACAGAAAAAAAAAAAGCTGTGAGAGACAGACACACCAGGACAGTTTGTGTGGCAGTGTCACATCACTCGTCAGTTTTACAGTAGTGTGGGCCTTTGTCAACATTTTCTGAAGGAAAAATCATAAGGCAGCAAAAACAGAGCGCCACAGATGAACAAAACTGGACACAGGTTAAGACCTCCTTGAAGACTTCAGAGGCTATCTTTTTGCTTCAAAACGACAGTTTTCTCAGTCCTATGTCCTCTAGGGAATTCTGCCAACAATTGTTTTTTTCCATATCTGCTGCTCTGAGTTCCCCCACCATTCCTAGAGTGGAAAATATCCCGATTCCTTAGTGCCCTTCTGAATTTTCAACATCATTTCACAGAAGCAACCTCAGAAATTATATCAGCATGAGATTTCGTTTTGAGTCAAGGTGTTTCATTAGCTGTGAAATAGCAGAAGAGGTTTTACTATTTCTATTTTGGACTCATAGAAGAAAATGCAAATGGATCAAAATCTATTATGCTTAGGTTTGGATGACTCCCTTTTTCTCATTTTGCTAGAAGATTTCTCAGATTCTATTAAGGCCCTGTTGGTCTGTATCCTTCTTAATAGGATATCGAGGTGGTGCAATGCATCCCTTATCTCTGACTTGCATGTGTGACATGACTTGTATATTAAAGCCCAGTACAATTTAGTCTTCCATTTTTTTTAACCATAATATTCATTGGTTAAATAAATCCTACTCAAACACACATCGGAGAATTTTATCACACTAATGTCTCCCTTAGTATAGTATGTTTTTCACATGGATGAGATAGTCCTTTGCTCCTTCGTTTTTGTTTTATTAACTCTGCTTTTCCTTTAAGTTTTTATCTACCATGTAAATTTAGGGCTGTGTTTCAGAGTTTTTTTTTTTTTTTTTTTTTTTTTTTTTTTTCTTTCTTTCTTTTTTTTTTTTTTTTTTTTTTTTTGAGATGAAGTCTCACTCTGTTGCCAAGGCTGGAGTGCAATGGCGCTATTGGCTTACCGCAACCTCCACCTCCCGGGTTCAAGCAGTTCTCCTGCCTCAGGCTCCCAAGTAGCTGGGATTATAGGTGCCTGCCACCACACCTGGCTAATTTTTGTATTTTTAGTAGAGGCGGGGTTTCACCATGTTGGCCAGGCTGGTCTTGAACTCTTGACCTCAAGTGATCCACCTGCCTTGGACTCCCAAAGTGCTGGGATTACAGGCATGAGCCACCTCACCCAGCCTCAAAGCTTTTTTTTTTTTTTTTCTCACAGTAAAATTTTGCGATATGTTAATTTTGTTCTTTGTTTTGAAACTTCCTTGATGGGGGTCTTTAGATATGGTATATTTTGTGGCTGCTATAGGCTACTAGATTTATTGCTATAAAGATAAATTCCAGCAACTTTGAACAGGTTTTTTAATGGGTGTATTTTTTTCTTTATCTAAAAGCCTTTACAGAGTTGTTTATGGCACTGAACTAATAGCACGTAGAAATCTAGTTTGGAAAAGAAGATTCTTCATCCTTTTCAATCTGCCACTGAAAGGATGGAGTATTATTTTAAACAAAGTGTGCCTCACAGTTTTTCTCACTGCATTGACAGAGCCTTATTTCAGAATGCCTTGTCTTTGAGCTCTCCACTGCCCTGACTGTGATGGTGTGAGGTTTTCTGGATTGATAGTAGAGATATTTACATCAATATCTAGGTTAATGTCTAGTTTTAGCCATTTTGGTTTTCATTCTGAATTGCTTGAAATAAGCTCTTTCTGACAAAACTGTTTGGCAGTTTGTCAGGTTTTATATATATATATATATGTATATTTCTTTTAAATATTAATTATAACCCATCATGTCTTAAGTAATTACTTCTGGGTTAGACTCTTGATGAATGGTATTTTAATTTAACAGATCCAGAATAACATCTGGTTCTAATATTTTAAATCCAATTTATATGGAAATTTAATACACAGTATACATGGAGATTTGCAAAAATCAAAATCAAAATGGAAAATCAATCCACTGTGCTATAGTAGGTCTTCTGTTAATAAGGCTTTTGCTTATGACCAGATTCAACTGCTGCTAGTTAACACTCAAAATATCAGTTTAGGAAAGGTAGCAATTTATTTCTCAAACTGAAGAAATAGGAGGTAGTTAGCCCAGGGTCAGTATAGTCTCTTGTAACAGGGACTAAATTTCCCTCAATCTTATTGCTCTGCTGTCTGCATGATTTCTATTCCTAAGAACACCTTGTGGGCCAAGATGGCTGCTGCAACTCCAACCATTACATCTGTGCTCCACTCAGCAGGAAGGAGGAGGGTAGAGGTAGAAGGGAAGAAGGCTAAGCTTTCCTCCTAAAGACACTTTCCGGAAGTAGTAGATAAAAATTCATCATATGATCATATTTAACATCAAGGGAACATAGGGAAATACATTTTTTTCTAGATGACCACACACCCAACTAAAAATTGAAGTTCATTTGTATGGAAAAGGGAGAGAATAGATATTGGGGAACAGTGAACCATCCCGGCCACATGGAGTAATTGAAGATTTTCACAGATCTTTTTCCTTTTTATTGAACATTTAGAAAAGTCAACTAGTTCTTATTAGTAGATAATATATGTATTACTATATGGATTACCATGGTATTTGACACATAGTATATAATCATCAACTTCTGATCTGCCTATTTTAACCCCAAAATGCACCTAATTTGATAGGTTATGGGTCAGGAGGACTTTAATAAGGGACTTTTCATAGATCACACCCTAGTCTTTATAGAGTAATAGCAGCAGCCAGCAGAGCAGAGATCTCATTTGCACTAGGGTGTCCAGAACACTCATGTATGTAAAACACTGCTTTCTGTTTCTCTATATAGAAGACAAATGAACAATTATACGTGTTTATTAAATGATTTCAAGGTAAAACTATTATCACAGAAACTGAAGCTCAGAGAGGTTAATGGGAAGCAATTTAGAGAAGCAGCTGAAAACGATCATGCCTAGTCGTTTGGACCCAACTACTCAGCTGTTTCCGCTGGTGAGATCACCTTAGATGGGTTTGTTTCTTAATCTGTTGAATCTCTGTGATAGTTTTTTGTTTTTGCAGTCAGGCAGTGAATGAAAGAGTTAGGACTCAGGAACATTTCCTCTGAATCCAGGGCTTTCTCAGCCTGCGTTTTGGTAATATCCATGTGGAAATTCCTCTGATCATACCTGCCTCGCAACAGAAGGCAGAACTGGTGGAGGATCTAGGGTTGAACATCATGAAGACAGTCGCCTATCACGTATTATTCTTTATCCATACAGCTGCCCATAGCTCCTTAAAAAGCCCTGATACCAGACCAGGCAGAAGTGTTTCAGTTCTGGAGGTTTTCATTCCTGTGCCCTACTAACGCATATGTCTCTTGTATGTTCTGTAAATACAGAAACAGGTGCAATAAGGATACAAAAAGACTCCAAATGCCACTCTGTTCTCTGGGAAGATAGTGGCACAGAGCCAGGATGTTCCAAACTGAATAGTTTAATGCCACTTTCAGTGTTTGTACCATATCCACATACATCAGTACTTTTGGTTACTTAATTCTTTTCTTTTACTTAAGCCTTTTCTTTTTCTTTAACTTTCAGTAAAGCTATTGAAAATTAAATGATGTTGCTGGTCCTTGGACCAACTTCTGGTTGGTCCAAGGACCAGCAACATCATTTAATTTTGGACCAGAAGTTGGTCCAAGGACCAGCAACATCATTTAATTTTCAATAGCTTTATTCAGAGTAGATAGCTAGGATAACCATTAACATAAATATAACCTTTACAATTTTTACAGTGTGCGTACATCTTTTTACATGCCCCCAGTAGTAGATGGATCACATTTTGGGAAACCCAGAATAGTGGAAAGGGAATTAATCACGAAGCTCTGTTACTGTTCTCAACTTGTGTGACTCTGAGCCAGTTATTAATTAATCTTTCTGAACTATAAACTTTCTCACTTGAGAGATTTAGAGAATAATATCTACCTCCTCAGCATTGTTCTAAAGATTAAATCAGAAGATGTAGCCAAGGAGATCAGCATGGTGTTTGGCAGTATATCAGTTGTTTAGCAATTGGTAGATCCTTCCTTCTCAAAGTCTGTTTGGAAATATCAGGCATGCAAATGGAAACTATCCTCAAAAGCAGGAAACAGTGAAGTGCCATGAAGATTTCTACAGAGAAGAGTAAGTCCCGTGAAAGCTAAGAAGTGGGAAAGGCTGAAGTTTACTAGCAGGTAGTTGGAAGGGAAACACTGGCTAGGTGAAGAGCCATTCTTCCTAGTCTTTCCAGCTATCTAGGCCCTTAATACTCAACATGTGAGGCTGGGGGCATGGTTGCTCACGCCTGTAATCCTAGAACTTTGGGAGGCCAAGGCGGGAGGATTACCTGAGGTCGGGAGTTCAAGACAAGCCTGGCCAACATGGTAAAACCCTGTCTCTACTAAAACTGCAAAATTAACTGGTCGTGGTGGTGCATGCCTGAAATCCCAGCTACTCAGGAGGCTGAGGCAGGAGAACGGCTGGAACCCAGGAGGCAGAGATTGCAGTGAGCCGAGATCACATTGCACTCCAGCCTGGGCAACAAGCCTGAAACTCCGTTTAAAAAAAAAAATAAACTCAACATGTGGTCCAAGGACCAGCAACATCAGCCTCACCTGAGAGCTTAATGGAACGTGGAATCTCTCTGTCTTCTTCCCAGGCCTACTGAATCAGAACCTGCCTTTTAACAGGGTCCTCAGGTGATCTCTATGTATGGGAAGCACTGGGCACTGATATTCCTTGTAAAATTTATTTCTAGTTGGAGGCTAGTCCTTGTATCGTATGGGCCTTGCTTCTTAAAGATGCAGATTCTGAGGACCAGCCACAACCTGGGATCTGGTCTATGCATTTTTAGCTGGTATGTCACATGATTTTCAGGGTAGTTGTTTGGCAGACTGCTACACTAAGGCTTAAACCAGATGAAGAACTTTATTCTTCAAAGATATTTGCATTCCAACAAGGAAGGAAGCTTTTAAGGAAGAGAAAAACAGCCCTCATTGTGGTTTTAGTAAGCATTAAGGGGAGGGCATGAATTCAGCGTATGTGTGCCTGGAATCCCATCATAAAGCCACATAGTAACAAAGCTTTCGAGGAAGGCAATATCTTAGCAATGTCATAGTTTTTCTTTTTTTTCCTTTTTGTATTTTACATTTGATTTTTTTTTTTTAACATTTTGTTTTTTAGCCGTGCTATCAAGACTAATCAGGACCTTCTCCCAGAAACTCCATGGACGCACATTTTCTACAATGATTTTTGGGGGACTCTTCTAACCCACAGTGGCAGCCACAAGTCCTACCGGCCACTCTGCACTCTTTCTTTTCGCCTGAACCATGCCATTGGAGGGTTGAATCCCTGGAGCTACCATCTTGTCAATGTCCTGTTGCACGCAGCAGTCACTGGTCTCTTCACAAGCTTCTCCAAGATCCTCCTTGGTGATGGATACTGGACATTCATGGCTGGCTTGATGTTTGCTTCTCACCCCATTCACACCGAGGCAGTGGCAGGAATCGTGGGACGAGCCGACGTTGGGGCCAGTCTCTTCTTCCTCCTCTCCTTGCTCTGCTACATTAAACACTGTTCTACAAGAGGCTACTCAGCCAGAACCTGGGGCTGGTTCCTGGGGACAGGACTGTGCGCAGGATGCAGCATGTTGTGGAAGGAACAAGGAGTGACTGTTCTCGCAGTTTCAGCAGTTTATGATGTCTTTGTCTTTCACAGGCTGAAAATAAGACAGATAATACCTACCATTTACAAAGTAAGTGATTGTTGGCTCTTGAGCATTGGATTACTGAGTAATCTACTTGCTTGCTCCTTTGCCACTATTTAAAAAGCAAATTTGTTCCTCTTCAAGCAGAATTTAGAATAAGTTCCCTTTTGATCTTCGGTAAGTGGAAGTGTCCTTTTGACCTTTCTTTACTAAGCAGGGTTGCAGTCACTGACTGTTTTATTTCTCAGGTTTCTTACTTTCACGAATTCAGGGGTGGTAGAGGAATAATTTTGCCTTGTAAAGAATATGCACCTTTATTATTTATTGAGTTCTTATTTCTGTATTTCTGCCCAAATTGTCTATAATCTGATAAATTGCCTATAATGTGCATTTGTAAAAAGTAACACGACTGATAATAGAGCTAGATGCTAGACTCTACAGGGGAAATCCTCTGCCATTTGTTAATATTACTTTTCCTGAGTTGACTTTGGAAAACAGTCCTTCCCTTTAGTGCACTGGGAAGTCAGATTCTTGAACAATGAATCCTACTCACCTTTTCTAGTGGTAATGCATAAGAAGAGTCAAAACAGAAAGTGGTTATTATTAAGTTTCTCCCTGAGGCCAATTAAGACCTTTGCCTCAGGACATAATATTTGCTCTTCTCCATTCCCTTAGTGGTATCCAGTGCAAAGGTGCCTGAAGGTCACAGAAGCATTTCAGGAGCCTTATACACTTAAAGAGACTGAACAGTTTTCTCCTAGCGCATTCAGGAGAGGCAGGGAGGGGACGGGGCATCTTGAGAAACTGTCTGCTTTCCCATCTGCCCATCCTCCTTCACTCAGAATAAACTCACCCTGGCTTTGACTTTTGCATGAAGACTGAACTGGGCCAGGGTTTGCAAACCTTGGTCATGTTTTAGGCAGCCTCCTCATCTGTCTTTTGGACGCAAGTCAGGAATTAAGGTTTTGGATACTTGGCTGTGAAGAAACTGTCAGGTTTTCCTAGTTGTGACTGGTTTTCCACCATCAATTTCTAATTTTATTTAAAATTGAATTGAGAAGAAATGAAAAAACAAATTGAGGCAAATGGAATCCAAAACATTTATTTTTTAAAATGTCCCCCTTTTTTTTTTTTTTTTCCACTTAAGAGGCAGAGTCATCTCTGCTGTGCTTTTGCTCTGCAGGAAGCCTAACCTTTTCACTTAGAAAACAAGTATTAAGGGCTTAATGAAGTTCTTTTGTGATTTCAATTAAATGCTGAAACTTTAAAAGGAACTCTGGTTACAGTTTTTGATTGAAAACAACATATGGTTCGAAAGTCAAGCTCTTAATTCCAAATCAATTTTAATTCTTTTTTTTTCTTTTTTTTTTTTTTTGAAACAAGAGTCTCGCTCTGTTGCCCAGGTTGAAGTGCAGTGGTGAGATCTTGGCTCACTGCAACCTCTGCCTCCACGGTTCAAGCAGTTCTCCTGCCTCAGCCTCCTGAATAGCTGGGACTACAGGCAGGTGCCACCACACCAGGCTAATATTTTGTATATTTGGTAGAGACGGGTTTCACCTTGTTACCCAGATGGTCTAGATCTCCTGACCTCATGATCTGCCTGCCTTGGCCTCCCAAAGTGCTGGGATTTACAGGCGTGAACCATGGCGCCCGGACAATTTTATTTCTTTCAAAGAGGTTTAAAGAGAGAAATCGTTTTTACCTAACACAATGTCATTGACAATAAGAAACTATGTTTTACTAGAAATACAACTAGGATAAGTATAATTCACACTCCTCGTCCTTCGGGAGGTCGTGACATATTTGAGGGTGTGGGATCAGTGCTGGCTATTTGAGAACCTTACATTAGTTGTCTGTGAAATATTGTGATTTCTTACACAGAATTGCCATCGTACTGTTGTATTGGACCGAGCGTAGAAAGTTAGCACCAAGACAAAAGTATGCCAGATTGCAGGGTCATTTATTATGCCGGCGACCACAGAGGACTCACGTCTCTCCAACCTGTGGCATCAAAAGGAGGGTGCCAAGACTTTTTATACCCGAAAAACCACCTTGGGAGTGGGGGTGAGGAGCGGGGATGGGGATGAAAAGGTTTTGGACATTCCAAGGGCTAGGGGACTTTTGTCATTCTGTTTGTTACTTCAGTGGTTTGCAGAAGTCAAGATAAGCATTTGTTTACACACAGATCTTAGTTATCCTGGGCTGCTTATTTTAGTTATTACTAAATAACTAAAGCAAAGGCTAGCAATTCTGGCACAATATCACATTCCCCCCTGTTCTTTTAACATGTATTAAATCTTTAATAGGCTTCCTCTTTTTGACACAAGGGCCCATATTTGGATCTCAGAACCATCAATTTGACCTAATCTATTTTTCCTGGATAAATTTGAGGAGCATGTTTAAAAGGCATGGTCCAAATGTTAACCCTAGGACCATTAGCACCAAGGGTCCTGCTAATCCAGTGAGCAGGAATGTTAGCCAGGGGTTTGGGGGAGGGTCTCAGGTGAAAGAAATGAAAGAGTTTCTGTTTGCAGTATATCCTGTTATAGTGGAGATAGTCTTACAACCCCAATGGGGGCAAAAGAATTCATTTAAGTCTCCACAGTTCCATCTTTTTGGTGGGGTGGATCCTGGGCACAGATAGAACCCCATGGTCTGGAGTTGTTGCTCTGCCCCTAAACTGCCGCACCCAGCTATACCTCCACTTGTCCTGAAATTTAAGTGGGGGCCCAGGAGGGCACAGAGGTCCAGGGAGAAGGTAATGGGGGTCTCCGGAGTGTACTCCAGGGTTAGGTTGCTAGGGTGGATCCCTTTCCGGTTAAGGAACTAACATATGCTCCAGTGGAGCCCTCGGTGATGGCCCATCGATAGTAGGTGGGTGCCAAGGAGGGTCCCTTTCGGAGGGTGGTTGCAGGAATCAGGGAGATTAGGATGATGACCGAGAACGGCACAATAGTCTTAGCTTTAGGGAGTCCGTTGAGGATGGAACCGCTTCCCATCCTGCATCTGAGGGGGCAGTCTTGACGTGTGAGTGGTGAATCCAGGCAGTCAGTCCGTCCACCTTGATTGCTGTGGGAGTGACCAGGATTACAGTGTAGGGTCCTTGCCAGTGAGGAGTTAGGCCAGAGGTAGTGACTCTCTTCACCAGGACTTCGTCCCCTGGCTGGAAGGGGTGTACCGGCTAGTCAGTGAAATCCACTGGGGTAGGTTGAGTTCCCCTGATGAGCGAGTGCACATGGGACTGAACAGACTGGAGTGCCTGCAAGGACTTAAGGAGTGTATGGTTATGGACTCCAGCATGTATGTCGTCCGCAAGTCTGGGGAGTAAGGGAGGGGGCCTTTTAAACATAATTTCAAAAGGAGTAAAGCTTTTTTATAGGGAGTACGTGGGGTACGGAGGAGAACAAAATGAAGCAGGCTGACCCAGTTTTCACCGGTCTCTAGAATGAATTTTGTTAAAGTTTTCTTTATGGTCCAGTTCATCTTTTCAACCTGCCCTGAACTTGGGGGGCGATAGGCACAGTGTAGTTTCCAGGAAACCTGTGCTGTAAATGCAGGGCCATTATCTGATCCCAGTGTCAGGGGCAAGCCAAACTGAGGAACCAGGTCCTGTAACAATTTTTTCTCTACTACCAGTGCGGTTTCTGACCTAGTAGGAAAAGCCTCGACCCATCCAGAGAAAGTGTTTACAAACACAAGGACGTACTCACGGCCACAGTCTGGGGACTTTATTTCAGTAAAATCGAACCCCCAGTGTTCCCCTGGGCTAATACCTTTAAGTCTTATCCCTGCCTGACTAGGCCTACTGCCTCCTGGATTTACCCTGGCACCTACATTACAACAAATAGTAGTTTTTCTAACAATCTTATGTAAGTGTGGAATGTAGTATCTAACCCTCAGCAGCTCAGTTAATTTTGTTTGCCCTAAGTGAGTGGCCTGGTGTGTGTGCTTAACTAGAGCCCGTCCTAGAGCCTCGGGGAGCACAATTCTTGTGTTCAGTAGAATCCACCATCCTGTGGAATCTTGTCATCCCCCCTGTTCTTTAGCAAAGTTTTCTTCCTCAGGTGAGTAGGTAGGGATAGGAGGCAGGGTTGGGGCCAGCAGAGTCACAAGAAGGGTCAGAGGTTTTACTGGCCCCAAGGCTGCCGGTCTGGCCTGTAGGTCAGCTGCCCTATTTCCCCTTGCCTCTGGTGAATCTCCCTTCTGGTGTCCTTTGCAGTGCATCAATGCCACTGCCTTAGGCTTCCATATAGCTTCTAGTGGAGCTTGGATTTCCTCTTTGTTTTTGATGATTTTTCCCTTTGAGGTAAGCAACCCTCTTTCTTTATAAATGGCACCATGCACATGGGCTGTAGCAAAGGCATACCAGCTATCCGTGTAGATGTTAACAATTTTTCCCTCCGCCCAGTCCAAGGCATTTATTAAAGCTATAAGTTCAGCCTTTTGGGCTGAGGTTCCATGTGGAATAGCCCGGGCCCAGATAACCAGCTCTAGAGTGACCATAGCTGCCCCAGTGTACCTGACTCCGTCGACCATGAAACTGCTGCCATCTGTATACCGTACCTCCTCTGGGTTCCGCAGGGGGTTGTTGGTGAGATCTGGTCGTGCAGCGTGGAGGACATCTATTGTCTGTTGGCAGTCATGTATGGGTTCCTCTGGCTCACTGTCAGGTAGCAGTGTGGTGGGGTTTAAAACTGTGGTTTTTGAAAATTTTATGCGGGGCTGGTCCAAAAGTAAGGCCTGGTATTGGGCTATGCAGGCAATAGACATCCATTTTCCCGTAGCTCCACGGAGTAGCAACTCCACCACGTGGGGTGCCACTAAGTTCAACTCCTGCCCCAAGGTCAGTTTGTTCGCCTCCGTGACTAACAGGGCCGTAGCTGCCACCGACCTCAAACAAGCTGGCCACCCAGAGGCTACGGGATCAAGTCTTTTTGAAAGGTAGGCAACTGGCCGGGACCAGGGTTCCAATGTCTGGGTGAACACCCCCTTAGCGACTCCCTGTTTTTCATGCACAAACAACTGGAAAGGTTTAGAGATGTCTGGCAAGGCCAAGGCTGGGGCTGCAGTCAGGGCAGTCTTGAGCTTGTCAAAAGCCTGTTGCTCCACCTCTGTCCATGTCAAGGGCTGATTTCCTCCAGCGCAGGCATACAGGGGCTTGGCTATCTCAGCAAATCCCAAAATCCATAGTCTGCAGTACCCTACTGCCCCAAGGAATTCTCAAACTTGGCATTTTGTGGTGAGGTTGGGTATTTGCAGCACTGCTTGGACTCGGCTGGGTGCCAGTGCCCGGTTGCCCTTCTCTATAACATAGCCCAGGTAAGTCACTTTTGGCTGGCAGAGTTGGGCCTTTTTAGCTTAGACCTGGTACCCCAAAGTCTGCAGGGTTTTTTCAATAATGACTGGGTGGTCTCTTTACAGGCCTCCTGGGTTTTTGTAGCCAAGAGTAAGTCATCCACGTATTGGAGTAGGGTACACTCTGGGAACTCAGCTCGGAAGGCAGCAAGGTCTTGGCTAAGTGCCTCATCAAACAGAGTAGGGGAGTTTTTGAACCCCTGAGGCAGTTTTCTCCAAGTGAGTTGCCCCGAGACTCCAGTATCAGGGTTGGTCCATTCAAAAGCAAATATAGGCTGGCTACCAGGGGCTAGTGGGATGCAAAAGAATGCATCCTTAAGATCCAAGACAGTGTAATGGTGTTCTGGGTCCAAGAGACTTAGGAGGGTGTACGGATTTGGAACTGTAGGATGAACAGTTTCTACCCATTTATTCACCTCCCTCAAGTCCTGCACAGGCCAATAGTCCTGTGTGCCTGGTTTTAGCATGGGGAGCAAGGGGGTGTTCCAGGGAGACTTACAGGTAGTGAGGATTCCTCCCTTCGAGAGTCTGGTGATGTGCAGAGCAATTCCTCGCCTGGCTTCCCGGCTCATAGGGTATTGCTTCACCTGGACTGGAGTTGCCATGGCTAATAGCTGGACCATGACTGGGGTGCGGTGACTTGCCAGCCCTGGGGGACTTGTTTCAGCCCATACTCCCGGTACACTCTCTTGAAATTTGCAGAGGAAGTCTGGTGCAGGTGGTTGATCCGCCTCTGAGGTTAAAGCTTCCTGCAAGAGATACTTGTCTGACAGAGCACAGGTGATGAGGATCTGCTGAGGTGGCCCTGTGGCTAAGGGAGGAGGAATTGAGAGGCAAGCTTGACCCTTGCTGAAAGAAATATTTGCTTGCAGTTTGTGGAGCAAGTCCCGTCCCAGGAGTGGATATGGACACTCAGGGAATGGGTGACAGTGCCATTTCCCAGATCAATGAATCGATTTGTGGTCCAGGGGCTAGCTGTGGTTTTTCCTGGAGTGCTGCTATCACTGCCTGAGTAACTCTCTTATTTTGCTTGGCCTCTAAAGTGTCTTTATTGTTAAAGACTTTTTGGGCAATTTTTAACCACTGAGTTAAATTCATTCTCTAGAACCTCTCTAATTTTTGCAAATTTTTTTTTGATGCCTGGGGCAGACTGGGAAACAAAAGCCAGATTGATGGCCCGCTGCTTCTCCAGGCCTCAGGGTAATAGGTGTCCAGTAAGCGCTCAAGGAAAGCAGCTAGCAACTCCTGTGGACCCTGAGTTACAGTTCCTACCTCGGAGAGTTTAGTGGGCTTGTGGGCCACTCCCCTAACCCCTTCTATAAGATACCGGTGAAAAGTGTTCAGAGCCTGGTGGCCCCCCCCGCCCAAGGTGTTGAGGTCCCATTGGGGTCAGGTAGAGGGAAAAAAACTTTTTCCTCGCCCTGGACCTATGATGGCTTTCAGGGCTTCCTGTCTAATTTTGCCTTTTTCCTCTGTGGTGAACAGAATTAGTAATAATTGTTGGCAGTTGTCCCAAGTGGGGCGATGCGTCTGGAATACAGATTTTAAGAGTCCTGTCAAAGCCTGGGGCTTCTCAGAGAAGGGGGGGATGTTGAGTTTCATTGTAAAACCTTGGCAACATCACCGCCTTAAATTCCCCGGCCTCCCAGCACTACCCGCTCCCAGGGAACTTTCCATCTGGGCAGGTACCTAGCCCTCCCCCTCTCTCCGTCTTAGCAGTTCTCCAGTACAACCCCCTCCTGGTAACTCTTAGCAGTTCCCCAGCACTTCCCTCCTGCACAGCCCCTCACACTGGATGCATCTCTGCCGGCTTGCAGGCCATAGAAATCCCCTTTGCCATGTCATGGGTGCTGCCAATTTTGGGTTTAGTCCGGCAGCTTTCCCTTGCTCTTAAAGCTCATGCCAGCACTTGGTGTTTTGGCCCTCTTTTTGATCTCTATCACCTTCCAGTTTTATAAGTTACTTGACAAGAAGGGGATGTGAACAAAGAATGGGCGACCCTTTGGTTAATAGTACTGTCGAGGGGGTTGCTGAGGCACTGGTTTAGAGGGCCTTGAGTAGGGTGGAAGTAATTCCTGATCCTCCGCTGGGGTGGGGAGAATGGCTGGCCCAGAAGGGACTTCCTTTTGGGCCGGCTAATGTGACCTGAAGTCTAGCCTGTTTTATGCAGCGCTTTAGCCATGGGGGAGGCCATTGGACTAAACCCAACCATTGGCCAATGTATGGAAACTGCTCAGGGTATCCAGGAGTTTTTGCAACCATTTTCCATACAGCCTGGGTAATTTTTGGGTCATAGGTCCCAGTATTTGGCCACCTAATTCCAAAAGACGGCCATTCAAGTTCACACAAAAAGCAGAGTTTTCCAGGGGTTAATTTCACCCCATATTGGTCTGAGAATCCAACCTTGAAGTTGGCCGTCACGCATTGGAGGGGGATACAAGGCCGGGAGCTAGGCGACCCCATTTGCGGTTTTTTTTGTTGTTGTTGTTGTTTTTTAATGCCATTTTCCTCAAGAGAATTCACTAATTTAAAACTGATTTCCCTAATTTAAAACTGGCTTCACTGAGGATTTGAACCAACAACCTTGCAGTTGCAGGCCGCACACCTTAACGACTATGCTAACAAGTCACTTTTGTTACAGAAAGTTAGAAAGCTTTTCTTAAAGCCAGATTCTGGATGCAAATGCTGCACCCTGAGGCAGTGTGGCCTGCCTCAAAGCTGGGCGGGGCTGACTGCCGGCAGAGAAAGGAAAAAAAAAACGCTCTTAGTGTCAGTTTAAAACTGAACTTGCTGGCGGCAAGTTTTCCGCCCCTGCGGCTTCTGGTCCCCTTCTCTCTCTCTCTCCTCTGTCTACTTTCTACTTTCTCTCTTTCTCTTCTGTCTCGTTTCTCTCCTCTGTCTCCTCTCCTCCCTTCCCTACTTTCTCTTTCTGTAGTAAAGCCAATTTTGGAAAGCCTCAAATTTAAAATTTGGCCCTCTTTAAAGCAGGTTTTAGCAGGGCCTCTGCAGCCAGGTCCTGCAAGGACCAGACAACTGGATTTTAGGGTTTATTCCTAGTCCTAGTCAGAGGAACAGGGGGTAGGGGCCAAGGTAAGGCAGCGGTCTTTTTTCCCCGCAAACCACAACTGGCGAGAATAAGCAGGATGGAGGTTTAGCACTGCCCGGGCATAATCCTCCCCCTTATACATTTTTAATGGCCAGTTGCTTCGGAAAGGTCGGGAAGTGACAAACAGGTGGACTAAGAGGTCTACCAGATGTGTGTTTTGGACCCACCACACCCGGTAGAGTGTGCAGAAGTGCTGCCAGTCAGTTTTTACTGGGGCGGTGACATCCTACCTCCCAACATCCAGGATAGTGCCAATATGCCTTTCTGTGATGCACCGTTGGGCACTGCCCATAACATTGGACACTTTCCTGGCAGAATAGGCAGTTACCTATTTTCCATCCCAGCCTGAGAAAGAGCACCCGTAAACTCTGATCTAGGGTTTTGTTCCACACAAGCTCCAAAGAAGCTACCTCCAAGGTGTCGAGGGCACAACGGCCTCCCCGACATGGAATCTGACCCAGCACGGGCAAAAGTACTCTTTTCCCGGTGGAGGTGGCTGGGAGAATTTACAGGCCACAATGACCAAAACAAGGAAGAGAATAAAGACAACTAGAGTTAAGACTATCTGCCACATGGCAAAGGAAGAAAGAGTGAGGCCTCAGTGATAGAAGAAGAAGAAGATGAGGAAGAAAGAGAAAAGAGTAATTTTTGCTGGGGTATAATCAATAAAATTTCCCTGCATCCAGTGGTTCGTCAACCACTGTAAGATATCTCCTACCTCAAGGGAAGATGGCCTGAACCAGTGTATGTCTGCTAGCAGGAGTCTAATAAAACTGGCAAATTTACAGACGAGACAGGACCACATACAAGAGTGACAGACAAAGGGTGGGTGCCCCCAGATGGGAGACCAGTCAGATGCCTGCCCAGCCACTTTCTCAGAAGAATTTTCAGGGACGTCTTGGCTAAGGTGTACCCATATAATCCCCGGACCTGGTCACCTCAGGATGGAAGTCCAAGTAGGACAGCTCTGAGGTGAATCACCGTTATGGCCTACGACGCTCCAGTGGAACCGCGGGTGAAGGCCCACACAAGCCCCGTAGCCTTTCAGCCGTGGGACTACATATATACACACTCACTCTCTCACTCACACAGAGGTTACGGAAAACAACCGAACGCTGCCACCCACTATGCCAGCTACCAGAGGCGAACACTGGTACCCTCTATGCCAGCCACCAGAAGGCGAACGCTGGTACCCACTGCACCAGCTACCAGAAGCCTCAAGTGACGTCTCGGTGAGGCTTGCCAGGTCAGAGTTGCAATGACTCATCAGTCCCCCAACTCAGGCCCTTCCTTTGAACTAGTTCCCAGACCAGACTTACCTCCGGAGGATTTTTTCTTTTAGGACCCTGAGGAATTTTGGGTGAATGTCGGCTGAGAGGCCACTTATCCTCCACGGTGGCTCTCTGGGGCCCTGGGAAAGAACAGGGGGTGCCTCCCCAGAGGCCCCCAAGGTGGGAGCGGCTGCCCGGGCGAGACTCTGAGATGGCTTTTGTCTGGTGATAACAAAAAGAGAATATCTCGCTGGGGACCTCCAAATGTTGCATTGGACCAAGTGTAGAAAGTTAGCACCAAGACAAAAGTATGCCAGATTGCAGGGTCATTTATTATGCCGGCGACCACAGAGGACTCACATCTCTCCAACCTGTGGCGTCAAAAGGAGGGTGCCAAGACTTTTTATACCCGAAAAACCACCTTGGGAGTGGGGGTGAGGAGCGGGGATGGGGATGAAAAGGTTTTGGACATTCCAAGGGCTAGGGGATTCTGTGATTCACCTCCTGGGCGGAGACAAGGGCGGGGGTCTCCGGACATTCCAAAGTCTAGGGGACTTTTGTCATTCTGTTTGTTACTTCAGTGGTTTACAGAAGTCAAGATAAGCATTTGTTTACACACAGATCTTAGTTATCCTGGGCTGCTTATTTTAGTTATTACTAAATAACTAAAGCAAAGGCTAGCAATTCTGGCACAGTATCACAGTACCATCTCATAAGTTAGGGAATTATTTGGCTATGATGATTCAGGATTTACTTGCAGGACCTTATGAAGTTATCTGAGAAATGTTCAATCCTCTAAGCATATTTTCAAGGGCAGAGTTATGCACTGCAGTACTCCCTCCTAGAAATACTTTCTATTCAATATGTGGGACATGCTTGTAATAGGAAATTATTCTCTGTTTCTCTGAAATTGAAATTCATCTGGGCATCCTGTATTTTATTTGGCAACTTTATTTATGTAACTGCTGCTTAAAAAATAAGAAATGCCACTAGCAAGGACCCCCTAAGACTTAAGAGTGTGAAGTTCCCCATGTTATGAGAAAGGACTCAATGCTGTTGAAGGTTCAGTGTCCTGAGAAATTTCCAGATGGCTCTTTGTCCAGACTCTCTCAGCAACCAACGCTTGCAGGGCTAGGCAATGGCAGCGCCAAGGATAGTGGTCGGGGCAGCAAGACTTTGTCTGATGTTTGCTATTCTTTCATAGCTCTTTCTGTTTTTGTTAGGTTTGGGGCCAATGAGCTTAATAAGAACATTGAGATAACGCACATTTTATAGATTTTTTTTTTTTTTTTTTGAGACGGAGTTTCGCTCTTGTTACCCAGGCTGGAGTGCAATGGCACGATCTCGGCTCACCGAAACCTCCGCCTCCTGGGTTCAGGCAATTCTCCTGCCTCAGCCTCCTGAGTAGCTGGGATTACAGGCACGCGCCACCATGCCCAGCTGATTTTTTGTATTTTTAGTAGAGACGGGGTTTCACCATGTTGACCAGGATGGTCTCGATCTCTTGACCTCGTGATCCACCCGCTTCGGCCTCCCAAAGTGCTGGGATTACAGGCTTGAGCCACCGCGCCCGGCTAGATTTTTTTTTTTTAAAACGGAGTCTTGTTCTGTCACCAGGGTAGAGTGCCGTGGCACGATCTCCACTCACCGCAACCTCCACCTCCTGGGTTTAAGGGATTCTTCTGCCTCAGCTTTCTGAGTAGCTGGGACTACCTGCATGTGCTACCACGCCCAGCTAATTTTTGTGTTTTTAGTAGAGATGGAGTTTCACCAGGTTGGCCAGGATGGTCTGGATCTCTTGACCTTGTGATCTGCCTGCCTCGCCCTCCCCAAGTGCTGAGATTACAGGTGTGAGGCACCACACTGGCACATCTTACAGATTTTTAAGGACCTGTAGCGATCATCTTTCCTACGCTCTTCGTTTCCACCTGGAGTGTAGAGAGCCAGAGACAAGTAGGTAACCCAGAAAATGGTGGAATCACTAGGACTGAAGCACACATCTCTGACTGTCTGGTGATATCTTTACTACGCTCTGATAGTGTGAAAAACAAACAGATGTAAAGTCAGTTGACTGCACAGTAGTAAGGAAACTAATATGGAATAAAATCTTAACTCAAAAGGGCTGAGTAACCTTGGGCTGATTCCATGATGTGTTTCTTCATCTGGAAATGAAGGCAGCTATAGTTCTCTCCCAGAGTTAGGAGGATTGTTTGAAATCGTGGGGTGTTCGGTGTGAGCTGGAGTGCCTAGTATTTGGATGACACCTAATACATATTAGTTGAAGTGGAAGAATAAATATCGATGTAAATTTTGATTCTTTATCTTTTGGCCTCTGTCTTCTTAAGATAAACTTCTAGTAGTCTTTACACATACAGTTGGTTGGCAGCATGTGAAATAAGGACTGCTTAGTAATCGACCAAAGCTGAAGTAAGCAGATTTAAGCACAAACTTTCGTTTAAAATCTTATGCTTGTGTGGCTTGTAAACATTGACATAGAATCCATATGAACGTTATAGAATATTCCATATTTCTGTCTGTAAAATATATAGATTTCTATGCCTGGGGTGAGTTAGAGGAGATTCTTTCTGAAGGAAATAGTCTGAAAGACTTTAGAAGATCCTTTCAACCTTAAAAAATAATCATCTTAAATATCTTACCAGTTAACTCTGCATCCTAGTTATTGTGGTTTGTCAGATGGGATAAACTTCCTTGCCCTCTTAAAACATAATTTATGGCCAGGCACTGTGGCTCATGCCTGTAATCTCAGCACTTTGGGAGGATGAGGCGGGTGGATCACAAGGTCAGGAGTTCAAGACCAGCCTGACCAACATGGTGAAATCCTGTCTCTACTAAAAATACAAAAATTAGCCGGGTGCAGTGGTGCATGCCTGTAATCCCAGCTACTCAGGAGGCTGAGGCAGGAGAATTGCTTGAACCAGGGAGGCAGAGGTTGCAGTGAGCCGAGATCACGCCACTGCAGTCCAGCCTGGGTGACAGAAGGAGACTCTGTCTCAAATAAATAAAATAAATAAATAAATAAATAACTCACTCACTCACTCATATATAAATGGAAAACTCCAGTATATAAATGTTTAACTGTTACTCAAATTAGAAAACCAGCTAAGTAATAAAAACCTAAAAATGGTGGCCCTCTTAAAGCTGGAAATTATTAGTGCCAGACGGGCAAGGCTCTTGGCTGAATTTGGCCAGTTTTGATTCCAGTTTACCTTTGTCTTGGGTGTTGCTTAAACTTGATTCTACATCCAGATGTAGTGATCAGACCAAAACTAACAGCCAACCCCATACTTCCAAACCATTTACAGAATTTGTCTTAAGAATCATTTCTGAGGATGGGCGCTTATATTGTGAAAGAATTTTGATTCATCACCAAAAATGTTATAAGACTCATGCAAATGATATGCATGTCATCAGGCTTTTGCAATTTTACAAAGAAAATATGAAAGTTACATTTTTCCTTGATAAAATATATAGGAAATTGTAAGTTCTTGGAATGTAGTAGATATTTTGTTTAGTATTTAATAAACAGTGTCTATATCTGCCAAGCACTATTCTTAGTGTGCTAAAATTAACACATTTAGCTTATGTAACAAATGCTTATTGAGATAAGTAATATGACTTACAAAATAATATGGTTGAATGCTGACAAACTATAATTTTGTCAGTAGTTAATTTTGTCAGAAAACACGAAGTATAAAATCTTCAGAAGTATGAATAAAAATCAGTGTTTTAGAACAGTCTTAGTTTTGAGGATAGGAGTCTTAGTTCTTAGCTTCAGGATTTAATTTATTTCTTACATTATTCTTGTCCTTCACCATACATCTGGTGTATAGTAGGAGCTTAGTAAATTATTGAATTCATGCTTAATATTTACCTTTTTAAAATATACGGCTGAAATGTTAAAATGAAGTCCTGTGCTCTCTCCTTTATACAATGAGAATTTCATACCTGAGTTAGTGGGATCTGGAAGGTGGGATTGGAAAACATGTATGTCAGAAAAATAAATTTTCTTGACCTCTCACCAAATGATTGTTTTAGCATTACTTAGATTACTTTCACTCACTTCGTTTTATGTGGTCAAAAAATAAGGAGGGAAAAGCCCTTGAAATACACTTAGCCTTGCAAATAAATACTAGACTTTTATCTGCCCACAAAATTTTTTACAAGCCTCCCGTGACCCCAGGAGGTACATGGGTAATAAAATCAGTAAAAGCAACATTTTTCTTACCCAACATCAGTCACTGCTTGCCTAGTGGCCATTTTCTGTGCTTATTTAACATCTGTTAACTGTTTTAATGTGGAAACATCTCTTTCCCCTTTATTAGCCTCATAATCACTTATTCAGTTACAGGTAGAACATTTTAAAAATCTGAAAGTCAAGGTAACAATACTAATATTAGCCCAGGATAGTTGAGAAAAATGAAGCCCTTTCAGTTTGATGTTTTAAAAATTTCTCTAAAGATGACTACCTTGGTTTTGCTAAAGTTTATATAGTTGGTTCCAAGATGTGCATTATCTAAGTAATCTCCTTTTCTTAAAATTTAATCTCTGGCTCTATTTCAATAACTAAGAAGATAGTATACGGGAGAACTGGAGACATTGAGATTTTCCAGTCATCTCTTTTTAGAAGTAATTCTCTTGTTTTAATGCTAAGCAGAATGTGAATAATAGAAGTTGCCCATGAGCAATGAACTTTACCTTTGTCTTGTGTGTTGCTTAAGCTTCATTCTACATCCAGATGTAGCGATCAGATGAAAACTAACACCACCAAATTTCCAAGCCATTTATAGTAGGGTTTATCTGGAGAATAATTTCTGAGGGTGGGAGTTTATATTCTGTTAAAGATTTCTGATTCATCACTATCTGAACACTGAAGGCATTAAATGTAGTGTTTTCGTACTTGTGACTATTTTTGTGGCTCTCTCTATAGAGAAGAGCATGCAAATAGAGATGCGTAGCCGGCAGGTATTTGCACGTTGAATCCACATGTGCTTTTTTAATTAGCTGCTGGGGATGGCATTGATGGAATCTGTTATCATTTATGGCATTGTCCCTTTTGTTTCTAGACTAGCTTGTGGTTTTGCCTAAGTTGTGACCTTCATATCAATTGCATTGAATGAAATATGGTCTATTTACTGTTTTTCTGATTTTCTTTAGCCAACACCTGTGCCACACTTCTCCAAGTACTATCCCCACTTTTTTTTTTTTTCTTTTGAGACCAAGTCTAGCTGTGTCGTCCAGCTAGAGTAATACAGTGGTGTGATCTTGGCTGACTGCAACCTCCGCTTCCTGGGTTCAAGTGATTCTCCTGCCTCAGCCTCTCAAATAGCTGGGATTACAGGCTCCCACCGCCACACCCAACTAATTTTTGTGTTTTTAGTAGAGATGGGGTTTCACCATGTTGGCCAGGCTGATCTCGAACTCCTGATCTCACGATTCACCCACCTCGGCCTCCCAAAGTGCTGGAATTACAAGCGTGAGCCACTGCGCCCAGCTGGCTATATTCCCGCGTTTATGACTCCCTTTCCTTTCATTTGCCTTACACTTGACTTTGTGAGAACCCAGATATAGCAAGATGCTCTGATTCTGATCACACCATTTCCTAGCTTTATGGAAACTGTGTTACGCACTTAGGAGTGAATTTGGATCTCCTCCCAGTAAACTTGTTGTGGCATTTAATATTCATGACCTGTAGTACTATAAAACTTTGAACAGCTGCCAACACTGCTAACCAGATAATACCACAAATAAAGTCAAGGTTCAAAAATATTTTACAATTCAAAAAGTCAAAGATTAATAAGGTATTTTATTCCTGCAGGTTGGCTCCCTTGCTCAGCTGATTTAAGGTGATTCTGTATTCCACTTGCAGCTTAAGTTCAAGTGAAGTAATTTAAATTTGGGAATCTGACTACCATTGCAAGCATCTATAATGCCTGCATTACAGTCTTAGTACTTGGAACAACGATCTATTCAGAAATTATCATTTTAAAAAATTCATCTTTGTGCCAAGCACTATATTAGGCAATGTGGGGATTAAAGAGGAATCGAAAAGAACATGCCAGTATACCAGGACTTTCTAGAGTAATATGAAGTTGAGAATATACTTCATATATAAATATAGAACTGAAATTCAAGCTGGGAAATGGTGAGGGCTAGAAGGGAGCCACTGGGAGTGGCGGGAGAGTTGAGAAGAAGGGGAGGTTACTTTTGGTTGGGGGGATCAAGAAATGCCTTCTGGAGCACAGACATTTGAGTAGAACCTTGCAGGATAGGACAGATACAGGCATTTATAACTGGAGAGGTGAGGAAGAGTAGAGGGTACAGCATGAGCATTACACAGAGGAAAACTTACAGCAGATTACTGGGGACTGTGGAGTGGTTGTTTTGGCAGATACATAGAGGGCGTGATTGATAGAGTGAAACAAGTCAGGAAAGGTAGATTGAGACCACATTGCATGTGTAGTGTTATAGGGGCCTTCTCTGCTATGCTGTGGCTCCCAACATGTTGGGAGCAATGCATGGTTTCAAAATGTTCTTCTACATCGGCTTGTGGATGGAGGGAGCCTAGGGATACACAGGTCAGCTCCATGTAGCTATTCGGGATTCTGGGGGGGACTGTCCCATCTGTCTTCTAAACCTGAGGGAGGGCTCCTTTGGTGATGAGACGGAAAATCCTCCTGAAAGCAGAAGTTGAAGTTTGTATCTCGTTCAGTGAATGTGTCTCATATCAGCGAATGTTGCATTCTTTATCATTAAATAAAAACATTTATTTTCAGAAGACTAGCATTATTTTACTTTTCGCTCAATAATATTTCGCATATTATTCTATGGAGGTCTTTAAAAGCTTTCTTGGCCAGGCGCAGTGGCTCATGTCTGTCATCCCAGCACTTTGGAAGGCTGAGGCAGGTGGATCACGAGGTCAGGAGTTTTAGACCAGCCTGGCCAACACACACACAAAAAAAGCTCTCTCCTGTGTCCTTTCTCCCAACCTTGATGAACAATGTTCAGATATTACTGTGAATGGCTACAAGTACAAAAATCTCTCTTTGTTTTTGACTGTTTCATACAGGAAGATAGAAAAAACAGTTTTTAAAGGGTCCTTTTTACAGTACAGAATGAAATACTCTATCAGCACTGAATTTCAACCAGTTAACTCAATACTCCGTCAGTGAAAATGACACGCAAATTGGATCTTGTGATGAATAAGTAATGAGTCTCATTGAAATCTTCTATGCTGTTCTCATAACAGTGTGTCTGGGATGCATATTACATCACTCAGTTCAATTTTCAATAACCTGCTGCCTGGGGGAATCAGATTGACTGAGGAGGATCTCATGACTATCAGGTTACTCAGACCCAAGCCGGTATTGTCAGTTTCACAGAAAATGATGCCGTTTGCACAAATTTAAAAATCCATTGTCATTGCCTGGAAGTCAGGTTCCTGTCTTAAATGCTTAGAACAATGGAGATGATAACTTAGTGTTGATTTCTCAAATGAAATTTTATAGAAACTCAGATTCCATGAGTACATTAGAGACTCCTTAAAAGGCATGAATGGCGTGGGGTAGATAAGACTGAGTATGTCAAATGCATTGTTGGTTCAGATACATTTGAAAGGTGATACTATGGTAAGGTTACATTGGTTTATAAGTTATTTTGTTTTAAACAATCAGGTTTTGTACTTAATGGTCATAGTATTTCTTTCTTCAAAAAGGATAATAAGAAATCAAAAGGGAAGAATACCATCTTCCAAGTTAGTGATGATTTGGTGGTAGGAAGGTCAGTGTGCCCTTGTTCACCGGGTTTGTCTTTACAATGCTGCAGTACACAGATGGCTCCTGTATGCTCTGTTGGTCTGATTATAACTCTTGCATCAAGAGAAATAGCATGAATTCAGAATGTAATACATGTTTCTTCAGTAATTATGGTCTTGATTAGTGAAGTCAGTTTCTGTTCCAAAGGACAATTTCTTTCTTTCTCAATGTGTTGATTCATTTAGTTTCGGGAATCAAATAAAATGCAGGCATCATAGTATTTCTCTTTGTTGTGATGGAGCCTCTGTATTGCCTATGTTTTGCTATGTATGTGGTTGTCAGTTTTGCTTGTGATTATTTTAAATTTCAAAGAAAACAGTAGGGATAACATGGGGGAAATGAAGGACACATAAAAAATAAATGACTTAGTGCTTAAGTAAAGACATAGAAAATACATCCTGAATTTCCATCAAAATATTGCTAAATATAAATTACAAATAAGTACTTTTAATAAAAAGACCTTGATTATATGCAAGTATTAGTTGTGGATATTTAAACATAATACAATCTTGTGTATTTAAAAACTAAAAAAAGATTATATCAAGTTTTACATGAATAATTTGAGTATATTTCCATAACTTTTATGAAATGGAAAACTCAAAATTACATGGAAACCTTATTTCCCCTAATTTCAAGATTCAAGCAAAAATTTGCCCATTTATATGATCCACTCATTGTGTGTAGTTTCTTCTTAAGCTCTCATGACATATTGTAATAAAAGTAAGTATATTTAATATTGTGAAAAGAACTGCTGTTTACTTTGAATAACCATTTGGTATTTGGCTAATCTTTTCATGCAGAGATGCTTATAAGGCTATTGGGGAAAGGCCATTGGACTGGTGTCTGCAGATTTAAATAGAAACTCCGTCATTTTTTAGCTGTGTGACCTTGGGAAAATTTCTGAACTTCTTTGGACATCAGTTACATGCCCTGTAAAATCAGGGATATAATATCTACATTGTTTTGTGTTAGGTATGAATATAGCAAATTTGTACTATTTTCCCACGTCCCTGTCTTAACAGCAGGTATCATCATTGTCAGCACTGAACTGTATTTTTGCAGCATTTCAGTAGTAGTGAACTTTTTATCTGTCATTTTATGGAGCTCTCAATTAGCATGGCTGTAGCTATTCTAGAACCACATAGACTGATTAATGGAATGTATGCTGAAGTGTCAAGCCTGCAAAGAGTGGAATGCTTGCTATCCTGTTCACCCGTGCTGATAATTGAAATAAACCTGAGGAAAAGCCTTTTTCAAGGTTAATTCTTCTGAACGACATGGTTTGATAATCAATCTTTTGTTTGATTGAGATTGACAACAAGTACATATGCCAATTTCCTCCATTGATGATATCCTGCCATCATCATCTCATACTTTCATAGCCTGATTTCTTTCCCCCTCTGGGCTCAGGAGGGTGCTGTTGCTTATATATCTGAAAATGGAGGGGAGACATGTTTTTCTGTTTTCCTCCCCAAACCACCCTGCTTCCCATATATTTTCTTTTAGCAAGGTTTACAGTAGGGAACATTAGTTCGGTAGCTGCAATAGCTTGCAGCATTCAGGTCTCTCTCTCTCTTTTTTTTTTTTTTTTTTCTCAAGAAAAAGGAGGCACTGTTATCATCTAAAGGTTATTCTTTCCCAACCTGGCAGGCAAGATTCTTGCAGCTGATTCCAGAATCCCTATATAACAACCTTTTTGCTGAGTCTGGCTTTGTTGTTGTTGTTGTTCAGTGGTTTATTTTCCCACCTCCTGGAGCGACAGCAGAAGGCAGAAAGTTTTGTTTTTAAAGCCATACTGTTTTCTGGCTGCCAAAAATATTTCATGAACTATTTTGGACACTTTAATAACACTCAGACCGAATTAGTTTTACAGAATCCTATATCTTGGTAACTTTGGCTTACTGAGACAAATCTATAGATAACATTAGTTTTGGATTTCAGAAAATTCAGTACTTAAAAGTAGGATTTACTTGACAGATGATACATGGGGTAAGTGGCTGGTGTGACCATTTACTTTAAGAAGACTTTAGGATTCATCATGAATTTTCTTTGAGTATAGCAGACTTAGATGATCATCGCCTGCTCATGGGGAAACTGCTTTAAACTAGAGATAACAGCACAAAACTGGAAGCTACCGAATAAGACTCTTTTGGTCTTCTTACTTTTGCTTGTTTTTAAGGAGTTGAGAATTTGTGGAGAGGTGGCAAGAGGGAAACATTTTTCAAAAGCTCTCCCAGTGATTTTGATGAATAGCTAGGTTTGGAACCCACTTATGTACATTGAGAAGGTGATTCCCTCATGTAATGACATTAAATATTATAAAAATTTCACTAAAACACCAAGATTTTTATAGTTGAAATGGTATACTAGAAACCATCTGTCCATCTCCACAGCACCCCCTTCTTAAAATAACTTGAGGCCAGGCACGGTGAGTCACACCTGTAATTCCCCACTTTGGGAGGCCGAGGGAGGTGGATCACTTTGAGCCCAGGAGTTCAAGACCAGCCTGAACAACATAAGACATCATCGTTACAAAAAATACAAAAATTAGCAGGGTGTGGTGGTGTGCACGAGTAGTTCCAGCTACTTGGTAGGCTGAGGCAGGGGGATCACTTCAGTCCAGTAAGTGGAGGCCAAAGTGAGCCATGACTGCACCACTGCACTCCAGCCTGGATGACAGATGAGACCCTGTCTCAAAAATAAAGAAAGAAAATAAAATAATTTCAGGCCCACAGAAATTAGGCCCATGATTAGTTGACGGGAGAGACAATGGTATACTCTAGGCCACTCCATCCAGGTTGAATGCTTTTGTCACTGTAAACATTATTTCTCTTTTAATTCTTAAAAACTTGGTATTATGGAAATTTTCAATTGGCCATTTAGATTTCCATGTACCTGTCACTCGAATTCATCATTAATTAATTACAATTCTACTTTTTATTTCACCCTGGGTTCTTTTTTTCTCTGCTAATAATTCCTAGCCTCCTCTTGAAATTGAGCTGTTGGTGTTTGTTTTGTTGTTCCCTTCCTCCCAGGTTCCTCCTCCCCTCCCACCTCAAACAGCTTCAGTTAGGGTCTCATTTGCATTTTGTCATCCCAGTGCTCCAGCTTGATTTCAACTCACATTCAAACGGAATGTTTGCTTCTGCAAATAACACAACCTTAACACAAAGAGACTAAAATCACTGTATTTTTCTTTCTAATTTGGTTAATT
This sequence comes from Sapajus apella, assembly GCF_009761245.1. Taxonomy (NCBI): domain Eukaryota; kingdom Metazoa; phylum Chordata; class Mammalia; order Primates; family Cebidae; genus Sapajus; species Sapajus apella. Next base: position 41,740,664 of record NW_022436942.1, read on the forward strand.
GCCTTTACTAACATGGTGTTACTGTTTGAAATCCTTTATCCCTCAATAGAAGTCTCCTCTCTTTGATGCCAAACTTAAGATGGTCTAGAAGTGGAGAATTAAAAGTAGGGTATCACAGTCTCCACCTTCTTTCAACTCTGCACAGCACCACTGCACAAACTCAGGAGCAAAACTTTAGGCGTTAGCACTGGGCACATCATTTGGAAGTATACACATTCATCCTGTTACTTCTAACTCCAGAATACAGTGGGATTTTTAAAAAGGCCACCACTAGAGTCTTAAAGTTTCTTTGACCACAGAATATGACTTTAGTTTCTTGCTGTCTTGTGAATACTTGAATCACTGGCAACCCTAATGTAAAAGTAAGAATGACTCCAAAACGGAACGTACTTCAGAGAGAAAATAGCAAGAAAGGAGAAAATATGGAGATGCCAATTGAAAAATGGGCTGGCTGAGTGAGAAAAGGGCTGAATTTAAGTTGTCAAAGCAGCAGCCTGAAGTTTCTGGTTCTTGGACAGGATAATTTGTAGTCTTTGATTCTCTTTCATTCTGCAGTATAATCTTCTCCCTGGCTGCACTGACTTCCATATTGTTCAAGAGGAAGAGAAATAACCCATCTGAATTCACTGGCTTGCATTTGCATATACACACAGCTGGTGGTAATGAGAACCACCATTTATCAAGGCTTAGTGTGTGCTAGCAATGTGTCTTCTGTGCCTTATTTTGTTCCATTCTATGAAAGCATTAACCTCATTTACAGTTAAGATACAGATAAGATATCCAGTGAAATAATTGCCTAAGGATTCATAGGTAGGATGCAGCAGAGAGAGGATCTCATCTCAAATACCTGACTCCAGGGCTCATGGTCTTCCTATTATACTGTTTTTGTGCAATTTTAGTCAAAATGAAAGATCCAAGTAGTATTACAAAAGAAACAATGATTTTTTCACATTACTTGGCTTTGGGACCAATGCTCATTATCTGCAGTAGCTTTGAATACAAATAATCTGTACTTCCAGGTGCAAAAACTAGTTTTATGAGTGCTAAAAATACAATGATGGATATTTTCTCTCCACACTAGCAAGTAGCAGACATGTATACAATAACTGTATAACTCTGTGCTAAGTGCTAATATAATTCCTTATGAAATGCTAGAGAAGCACAAGTGTCAGACCAAATTAATTTAGCCTGGTTAGGGACGAATCAGAGTGACAGAAAGTAGTGGTGTCTAAGTAGCTCAGCTTGTCTGTGTGTGTGTGTGTGTCTGTCTGTCTGTCTTAAGACCATTTCATGCTTGAGCATTCCATTTAGGTTTAGAGTCAATGTCCATTTTTTATCTTCTCAGCACCTCTCACATGACAAGAAATTTGTTATATTCTTTCTTATATATTAATATACATGTACTGAGTATCTTCTAAGTACTGATCTAGATGTTGAGGAGAAAGTGGTGAAGAAAACAGACAAACACCTGCTCTCTCAGGATTTACATTTGTGTGGTAACCATTCTCCTGATAATTAGTGCATTCATTATTTTTACTCCGTATTACGAAAAATGTTGAACGAACTGCCCCTCCGCCCCGCAATTGCTTAGTGTGCGGTAAGACCGAGTTTCAAAGTAAAAAGTAGCCTGATAATTAGAATATTAGATGAGTTGTACTGATACCTGTGTGAATATGTCTAGGCTCTAATTGGTTTAGAAACCTCCTTGAGATCAAGGGCAGGACCGACTTTTTCTTTGGCATGCCTCTGTCCCAGAAGGGAAACAGGCATTGAGATAGTGGTATTCTGAGCTTGACCATCACGTTGGCCTGCAGGGATGCACCACTTCTACTCTACATTTAACAGACTTAAAGGAGAGGCCTTGTGCAAAGATCCTGGAGGTTGGACTTGACTCAGTTTGCCTCTTGTGTGCCCATGCATTTCACCTACTCTGCATGGTGTTTCTCCAAAGTATGCAAACAAGAATTATTTGGATTCAGTTAACATTGAAGCATTTGCTTTGTTTCTGAATTTCATATTGCTGCATCGTTGCTAATCAACCATATTATTTATGTGTTCTTCACAGGCAGTGCATTGCTAATGGCTTTATACAGGAAATAATGAGACTGCACTAAAGAGACTTTTATTTGTAATCAGATAAAAATTTTTCCTGCAAATTTCATAAAAACTACAAAATTGCTTAGGCTAATTAGCAATGTTTTGATGCCCAGGAGTGTCCATGTGTCTAACAGTGTCCTAAATTGTGCAGACTATTTTGTGTGGATTGTAAAGATCATAAAGACTTTGATATCTGAGCTTTCCTCTATATGAAAAAGGCCTACCTGTTCCCTGATTCAATATCCAAAACCATGAGTCCAGTCAGGGATGATTTTAGTTTTTTAAATATTACTATTCAAAGACAATAAAGTGCATAAACTCTGCATTATGTGACAATCCCGACATGGCAACACTTCAAAATAGGAAACATTTAGTATTTCTGAAGGAAAATATATGAATATGTACGGTAACTGGAATAAATAAAAACTATAAATTGCCTCGTGTCCAGTTTAGGTCAGGCTTTTAGTTTTTAATACTTTTATTGAGTTAAATTCACATATCATAAAATTGGCTCATTTAAAGAATACAGTTTATGGCCGGGCACGGTGGCACACGCCTGTAATCCCAGCACTTTGGGAGGCTGAGGTGGGCAGAGCATGAGGTCAGAGATCAAGGCCATCCTGGCTAAAATGGTGAAATTCCATCTCTACTAAAAATACAAAAAATTAGCCAAATGTGTGGCACATGCCTGTAATCCCAGCTACTGGGGAGGTTGAGGAAGGAGAATTGCTTGAACTGGGGAGCAGAGGTTGCAATGAGCCAAGATCACACGGCTACACTACAGCCTGGGTGACAGAGTGAGACTCCGTCTCAAAACAAAAAGAATACAGTTTGATTTTGAGTGTATTAAAAAAGAATTTAACTGTCATCATCAATCTTAATTTTATATTTTGGAATGGAATTAAGGATAGGGATTTCGGCCCTTTTTCAAAGATGTAGGGGATGTGTGTGTGTGTATGTGTGTTTAACTTTCCAAGTTTAACAGGATCTGTAGTGAAAAGTGTTGACCTTGAACCATGTGGGTCAGTAAACTTGGTTAAAGTCTTGTGAAGCCCCTGTTTTTTCACCAGTGCCTTTAATCCGCTTAGCTGTCTATTTACTGTTTAACAAATTGGCACTGAAGTTTGAGTAGTCAAGTTTAACAAATTGGTATCTTCTTTGGGGTTATGTATGGGTCAGAATGGTTGGAATCTTAATTTGTTTTTTCAAAACTATGATAAATTGTAGGTCCCTACATAAATGTGATTTTCTGGAGTAAGAATCTTACATGAGCATTTGATTGCTTTCTTGGCTGTGTATTTGGTACATGCAACACTTGATTTCTGAATGTGTAACAGTGGTTTACAGTGTAAATATGAATCTGGGCACTTCTTTTTCTTTCCCATGTATTTGCCTCTCAGTGATGTTTTACAAATGTCTTACATATACAGTAGGAATAGATTGTATTTAAAATGTAAAATTGTCTTGTTTTTAGCTTTGACCGGGAGTTTTATCAAATTATAAAGGTGACTGTAAAATTTGGGGTAAACTCAATTCCATTTTATTACCTATTTGAAAAAGGAATTATTTTTGGACAAACGAAACATTTAAAGCAGTGAATGAATTTGGAATTGTCTTATCCCTTTAAATAAATAGCCATCCTAAACTATGCCCAGATTATTGCTTCCTAGAGGCAAATTCACTACTGAACAACTTTAAAAGAGCAATCACATAAAGTTAATTATGGGAGAGCGATTCTATAAAAATTTAATATGCTATTAAGACATTTGTTGGTTTACATCAGATTTATATAAAAGTTCTTTGAACCTGCACCTTTGCATCCAGCTGGTAACCTTTTTCTAGATTATGTGAAAGTCTCTAAAAAATGTTAGACATTTGAGAGAAGCTGTGATTTCGGAGATAAAAGGAATATGCTGTGAAAAGTATGGCCATATGGTGTAATGACATAAACCCTGCCGTTCTAATCAGGAGACCTGAGTTCTCACACAGGTTTTGCCACTACCTAGTTGTGTAATTGTGAACAACTCATTTAACCCGCTGCAGGAGGTTTTCCTAACATGGGCATTTCTGAGGATGCTTCAGGACCAAATTGTGTTCTATTTGAATCATAATTAAAAAGTAATAATTTTAGTGCTCAGCCTTTTTGGGGTAAAATAATAATTTCCTGTCTTTGAAATAATCTGGAAAGATGGGCTTCTTGTGCAGATAATCTGTTTTTTATTCATTTCTAAGAACAGAAGATTAAGTTCCAAAGTGCTTATAACGTTTTTTTGAAAGCCAGGTATTTATTCCAAACTGTAGTGCATTATATGTTTTGTGTTTCACCTTTCAGAGGAAACTGTTTATACTTAAAATAATATCCCCTTTTCTCCTTTTTTTATCTTTTCCATTATCTTTTAAATGTACAGTTAACACTTGAGTATCTAAAATGGAGCCACTCATGAGTCAAGCCCAATTTCTAATTCTTCACAAATATAGAATAAAATAGGGAATTATGTCATTTTTACATTAGCTGTGTAATCATTTTATGCACATAATTAGAGATTGATTCCTTGTTTCATGCAAGAAACATAATGCTTTTTAAATACTGAAATTAATTTGACAAATAACCTGAAATTAGTTTTTTAATCACAGAGAAATGAAAAGAAAACCTAAAAAAAATTGTTAAGTGCCATGCTTGATCCTCAGTCTCAGAGGTCTGATACTTTCTCTGTAAAGGCCAGATAGTCAATGATTTTGGCTGTGAGGACTGTATGGACTACAGTTACTCAGCTCTGCTGTTTATACTGCAGACAAAGAGTGTGGTTACGTGTTCTGGGCTATAGTTTGCTGACTCCTGATCTTTCTAAAACTTACTTGCTAAACTCATATGTGTCAGTAATTCAGGCTCTCCAAAGAGACTATGTTTAGCATAGTCCATTTGTAGTAATATGAATCATTCCATTACATACAAGTTGCATGCATTTTACAAGGGACTTTTATGTTCATTTTTACTTTTATCTGAAGCATTTCTATCATGAGGATGATTTTTTACTTTTTATATTTTTTGAGACAGAGTCTCCCTCTGTCCCCAGGCTGGAGTGCAGTGGCATGATCTTGGCTCACTGCAACCTCCACCTAGTGGTTTCAAGTGATTCCCTTGCCTCAGCCTCCCGAGTTGCTGGGATTTTCTGTATTTTAGTAGGGACAGGGTTTCACTTGGCCAGGAGGGTCTCGGTCTCCTGACCTCGTGATCAGCCCGCCTCTGCCTCCCAAAGTGCTGAATTACAGGCATGAGCCATCGTGCCTGGCCAGTTTTTTACTTTTAAAATCATTAAATTAAATCATATAATAAATATATATATATATATATATATATATATATACACACATATATATATAATTTATGCACATATATATAACTTTTACAGCTGAGGAAACAAATACTTCCTTTACTCATTTTCCCTACTCCATGTTGTATCACAGTACGTATGAGTAAGCACATTGAGCAGGTATCTTTCAGCCTAGTTTGTGTCAGTAGAAACTCCTTTACCCTACAATTTTGAAAATCAGCCAAGTCTGAATTTAGCATTATGGCTATTCTCTGGATACTGAATTCATTCAAAATAGTCAGACAAAGTAAACTTTGGTAACAATTACCCTGTAAAGGAAGCCCAAGTAAGCAGAGGGTGATTTCCAAGAATAACCACCTCTAGAAGTTCACAGCAGCTGTAAAAATATATCTTCAGTTGAAATTTTGCTTGTAGTGTTAGGGCACTTTAATTTTTCTTAATCCTCTTTTTTTCCCACCAAATTATTTAGATATATTGAACAGATTTATTGATTGATCTTCGTATAAAGGTTAAGCACTTCTGTCATGAAGGAGAGCTGACACTAAAAAGAAAAATAAAACTGAGAAGTAAATCTTATACTAGTTTAGTATCTTTTTTCTTGATTAGAGTTGGTGGTCGTGGTGGTAGTGATGGTTCTGGTGGTGATGGCATGTTTCTTAGTGTTTTCCTTCCAGGTAGATTCTAAGTGATTGACTTTGCAGTGAGTTCTGTGTTTTTTCACTTTTTTGTTGTTTTTTAAGTCTTGGTAAGAAGTGCATTGATGGTTGTGACATATTTCAGCTGAGAGGTAATAGAAAGTTTAATGATGTTATCTCTCTCTTCATGTCTCTTTGAAAATGGGCCATTTTTTTTTCCATCCAAATGAAGAACACATAGGGCAGTTGAATATTATCAGATGTATTGATTCAGAATTAAGAAATCTGTAAAGCTCAATGTGAATTTGGCATTTTTTTCCTTGTGTTTTAAACTCAATGGGCCAAAATCTTAAATCCTAAGTATTCCATAAATACATACTAATAAGTCTTTTTTTTTTGAGATCTGATGGTTTTATTTTTTTTTAATTTTAATTTTTTATTTTTGAAAGAAAGAGAAAGAGAAAGGGGGAGAGAGAACAGGAGTCTTGCTCTATTACACAGGCTAGAATGCAATCTAAAAATAGGTATTAAAAACATTTTTTATGCCGATAATTGTGCTTAACAGTGAAGACAGGAAGGAATAAGGGAAGAAAATAACAAACAGCCAACCAATATTTCATTTAAGTCTGTGAAATGCTATGCAAATGCCGAAGAGTGATTTACTTCCAATTATGTGGTCACTTTCAAAATAGGTGTAATATGATACTGGGAAAAATGTATGTTCTGTGGGCCTGGGGTGAAGAATTCTATAAATATTCACTGAGTTTACTTGTTCCAGGTCTGAGTTCAAATCATAGATGTCTCTGTTAATTTTCTATCTACTTGATCCATCGAATATTAACAATGTGATGTCTAAGTCTCCTGCTATTATTGTGCGGGAGTCCAAGTCTCTCTCTTTTTTTTTTTTTTTTTCCCAAGCCAAACTGTATCCAGCTTTATTAAAGATACTTGCCATAAACAATCATGGTATTTCAGGCAGGACATGGGCAGACAATCATTAACAGTATACAACAATTTTCAAACTCCCTTCTTTGATAGACTACCAAAAACCAGAAAGCCACTGTAAAACCCAATGAAGTCTTCATCTGATGCTTGGAACAGGGAAAGTTTAGAGTGAGGGTTGACATTTCACATTTAGCATGTTGTTTAACAACTTTTCACAAGCTGACCCTGACTTTCAGGAAGTGAAATGAAAATGGCAGAATTAATCTGAAGATCCACAATCTAGAAATGGAATCACTGCTCTTTTGACAGGTGCCATCTCAGTGGCATCATTGGCAAGTCAAGATTGCCTGACACACTGGTAACCAATGACTAGGGGTCCGGTCCAAACAGATGTCTGGGCTTAAGGGAGTTAAGTCTATGCTGAAAGATGGAAAGGGAGAAGAGGACATAAAAACAAATTTGTTTTTCCATACCACAAGGCTTTTGTGTGCCAAGGTGGCCATGTGTGTCAAAGTCAGGGAATCCCTCCTCCTGGAAGCCAAGAGGAAGTCTCTCAAAACTAGAAGGGAAAGGCGTTTCCCCACATTAATCCAGCTTTGGAGACATTCTATTAGTGACATATGCCCCTTCCCCTAAAACAACAATGAAGTGTTCTGTGTGCTAACAACATACTTAAAAAAAAAAAAAAAGTAAAACAAAATTCTGCATTTTTATAAAACTGTACAGTCACCAGAAGTACACAGTTATCAAAAATGCACACACTTCACTTGGCATCTCCAGCACCTTCGGCTTTCTGTGCCCGGTCTGTTTTGGCATCTCCATTTTCTGCAGGGTTATTCCCTTCCTTGCCAGCATCAGCTTTTCCCTTTTTCCCTTTGGGGACCTTCTCTCCCTTCTTTGCAGGGGCCTTTTTTAGGCCTGGGCTCTGGCTTTGGAGGAGCAGGTTTAGCAGACAACCTTGTGGATCTTCTCTGTGGTTTGTCCTTCACCTTGGCTTTATCTCCTTTAGCATCCCCTTCAGCCTTTCTCTTGGGCATGGTGGCGACGGCAGCGGGACGTAGGCGCCGAGCGCAGGATGCAGCGGCGCGTGGGCTTTGGTCGGTCCGGGGGTCGCTCTCGCCTCTTCTTCTTCACACTGCTTCCCAAGTCTCTTTATAAGCCAGTAAGAACTTGTTTTATGTATCTGGGTGCTCCTATATTGGGTGCATATATATTTATGATCATTGACTTCTGTTGTTGCATTGATCCTTTTACCATTATGTAATGTCCTTCTTTGTTTCTTTTAGTCTTTGTTACTATTAAAGTCTATTTTGTCAGAGACGAAAGTTACAAGTCCTGCTTTTTGGTTTTTTTTTTTTTTTTTTTTCTGCTCTCCATTTGATTGGTAAGTTTCCACAAACCCTTTGTGTTGAGTCTTTGTGTGTCCTTGCTTATGAGGTGGATCTGGATCCAGCGAACTGATGGGTTTTGACTTTTTATTCAATTTTCCTGTCTGTGTCTTTGATTGGGGCATTTAATCCATTTAAATTTAGGATTAATATTGATATTTGTGAGGTTAATATTGTCATTTAATGCTAGCTTGCTATATTGCCCATTAGTTGATATAGATTCTTCATTATGGAGATACTCTACCTTTTGGTAAGTTTTTGGGATGACTGATACTAGTTGTTCCTTTCTGTGTATAATGCTTCTTTCAGAAGCTCTTGTAAAGCAGCCTGGTGATGATGAAATCTCTGAGTACTTGCTTGCTTGCGAATAATTTTATTTTTCCTTCATTTATGAAGCTTAATTTGGCTGGATATGAGATTCTGGAGTGAAAATTCTTTTCCTTGAGGATATTGAATATTGACTCCCACTCTCTTCTAGTTTGTAGGGTTTCAGCTGAGAGATCTGCTGTGAGTCTGATAGGTTTCCCTTTATGGGTAACCTGACCTTTCTCTCTAGCTGCCCTTAGAATTTTCTCCTTCATTTCAACCCTGGTGAATCTAACGATTATGTGTCTTGGGGTTGCTCTATTTGAGGAATATCTTCGTGGTGTTCTCTGTATTACCTGAAGTTGAGTATTTTCTTGCCTTACTAGGTTAGGAAAGTTTTCCTGAATAATATCCTGAAGAATGTTTTCCAGCTTGGATTCATTCTCTTCATGACATTCAGGTACACCTATCAAACGTAAATCAGGTCTTTTCACATAGTCCCATATTTCTTGGGGACTTTGCTCATTCCTTTTTACTCTTTCTTCTCTAATCTTGTCTTCTTGTTTCATTTCATTAAGTTGGTCTACGACCTCTGATATCCTTTCTTCTACTTGATCAATTCGACTGTTAAAACCTGTGCATACTTCGCGGAGTTCTCGTATTGTATTCTTCAGTTCCATTAATTCACTTATATTCTTCTTTAGATTGTCTATTCTTGTTAGGATTTCGTCAAACCTTTTTTCAAGGTTCTTAGTTTCTTTACATTGGGCTAGAACATGTTCTTTTAACTCACAGAAGTTTCTTATTATCCACCTTCTGAAGCCTAATTCTGTTAATGGAATGCACTCATTCTCCATCAGGCCTTTGTTCCTTTGTTGATGAGGAACTGTGATCCCCTGTAGAGGGAGAGGCATTCTGATTTTGGGTATTCTCAGCCTTTTGACGCTGGTTTCTTCCCATCATTGTAAATTTATCCACCTGTCGTCTTTGTAATTACCGACTTTCAAATTAGGTCTCTGAGTGGACGTCCAACTTCTTGATTCCCAGTGCCGGAATCTGAGCAACTCACTGTGCCAGCCAAAACAGTGGCGTTAAGATTCGTGGTGCTTTTCTGCCTGGGAATCTCCGGTCTGGCTTCCTTCTTGAGTCCGTTCTTCAATCAGCTGAATGGGCGACTCTGCCTTCCCGGAGCTCCAAACGTCGACCAAAAGGGGACCCAATCCCATTTACTCTGCACCTAGAACCGCCACGCTGGGCACTGGCAAAACCCCCTCGCCGGCCACAAGACTCTTACTGGTGATCCGTGGGGCTCCTCCGCTGGGAATCTCCTGGTCCGTGAGCAACAAAAATTCATCTGAAAGTGTGGCGTCCTCTCATTCTCTCTGCTTTCACTGGGAGCTGCAATCCTGAGCTGCTAGTAATCAGCCATCTTGGATCTCTCCTAATTAGTCTTTTTAAGTGTAACTTTATAATTGATGTTTTTCAAAGTTATTTCAGGTTTTTTTTCATTTTGTTTTGTTTTTTTCAACAATTTGAAATATTTACTTCTTTTTCTTGATCAGGCAGTTGGCTACATAAGGCAGTATAATGGCTGCTGCTTTAATAGCAGTGTGACCTGGGAATCATAATTTTACCTCTTCGTTCCCTAATGTCCACATCTCAAATCTAGAGTTTTCTGACAATTAAATGCGTTAATACATAGACATCTCTAAGTGCCTCAGCGCTCAATTAAAGTGAGCCTTTTTTTTTTTTTTTTTTTTTTTTTTGAGATGGAGTCTTGCTTTTTTCCCTGGACTGAAGTGCAATGGCACGTTTTCGGCTCACTGAAACCTCTGCCTCCCCGGGTTCACATGATTATCCTGCCTCACCCTCCGAAGTAGCTGGGATTACAGGCATGTACCGCCACACCCGGCTAATTTTTTGTATTTTTAGTAGAGACAGGATTTTACTATGTTGGCCAGATTGGTCTTGAACTCTCGATCTTGTGATCCACTTGCCTCGGCCTCCCAAAGTGCTGGGATTACTAGTGTGAGCTACTGCGTCTGGCTGAGCCATTTTTTAAAAATTTTATCTTACCTTCTCTCCAAATTGGCTAATTTAAAAATGTCATAATGTTTATATGCTTGGCTGTGTCTATGCTTACTATTTTCTTTTAAATATCAAAGTTCATTAGAGAAATTGCAATGGAAGTGAATATTGCAATACTGTCGTGTAATATTGCAAAGATATATTAGTCCATTTTTGCTTTGATCAAAGTTAAATTTTGTAATTTACTACAGTACTAAAGTAGGAAATGGCTAGATTCTTGAGCAATATTTAAAAATTAGATTAAAAATTACTTTCCCTCTGAAACCACATTTTCAAGTCACAAGAGAAGTATGCAATTATATAGAAGTTTCTCAAATGCTGCAATTGTATCCTTTTGAATTAACTGACAGTTGCTGTTTCAAGAATATCCTGTCTCCCATATCAGTAACTGCTTTTGTTTACAAATCATCCTAATACTTCAGCTCACCTTCTAAACACCCCAGAAAATGAAGTGGATATTTTAAGACCCTTCATTTAGAGCTGGAGATGTCCAGAGGAATTATGTAATTTTGTTACTGTCATCTTGTTGTGAGGAACAGGCAAGTCTCATGATTCAAAATCTAGTCTCCCTGTCTCCTCTTTCTCCCTCTCTCTTCTCCTCCCTTTACCTCTCCCTCTTTTTTTCTTTCCTTCCTGAAAACACTGTATTCTTCTCCTGTTCCTCATTGATTAAAAAGTACTCTATGGATAAGGAACTTGACTTGGCTTCATAGTTCAGGTATATTTCAAATGTATTTGAAATTATTCTACAGTACAGGATAGTCCTTATTTGCCAAAGGAGCTTTAAATGTTTTAACATTGTTTTAATGCCCTATTTAATACAGTACCCACTAGGAGAAAAAACAAAATCAGGCTGTTAAAGAAACTAGGGACACCTACATAAAATATGTAAGTTAAAGAAATGGAGAGCTATAATATTACCCAGACACGTATACTTTTAAGAATTCCAGAGTAGGCCAGGCACTTTGGGAGTCCAAGGTGGGCAGAGCATGAGGTCAAGAGTTCAAGACCATCCTGGCCAACATGGTGACACCCCCCTCATCTCTACTAAAAATTCAAAAATTAGCTGGGTGTGGTGGCACGTACCTGTAGTCCCAGCTACTCGGGAGGCTAAGGCAGGAGAATATTCTGAACCTGGGAGGTGGAGGTTGCAGTGAGCCGAGATGATGCCACCACACTCCAACCTGGCAGCAGAGTAAGACTCCATCTCAAAAAAAAAAAAAAAAAAAAAAAAACCCAGAGTAAAGAACCCCCACTCTATATTGTTTTGTATAAGTACCCACACTACACAGATGAGATTGGGCTATTTTATCAATGTATTAAGATTCTGGTGTATCTAAAATTGCACCCAGCCCCCTTCTAGACTGTTCTCTTGTTTCATTGTTCTTTTGTTCATTCATTTAGTCATTTGCTCAGTCATTCATGTACTCATTCACCCATATTACATGAAGTGTCTTTTCTGTGCCAGGTGCTTGTCTAGTTGCCATGGATAGTAAGTCAGTGAACAAAACATAGATAAATCCTTGCCCTTACAGAGCTGGTATTCTTGTGGGAGCAGTGAAACTCACTTCTGTAAGTGTGAGATAATAAGATTAAGATTGTGTGCTTAGTGTCACTTTGGTCCTTAACAACTTCAGACTTGACCTTTACGATAGTTGATATCTTTCATATGTGATATCAGTTATAAGATTGGTGAGCTTTGAGAAAACAGGGATTAGTGTAACCTGGAGAAACTGAGTTGTTGTGGTAAGTCTTGCAGGAAAAATGGAACTTAGGCTGGAGGTAAAGAATATTTAAAAAGTGGCAACATTAGGTGGATTGATGGGAATTTGGTTTACAACTAGAATGATAAAGAAGGCAGTACCATGAGGGATTTTGAGTTTTGAAACAGTAAAGATACCCGTGTAACTTAGGGAGATTTGAGGTTCAAATAGTAAAGATGGGCCAAATTTTGGCCAGTTTTGAATACCCAGCTGAGAATCTAAATGTTCTTGCTTTAGAGAATTATCTTAGATTCCTGATGAACAGTAGTAATTAAAAATATGAATGAATGGGCCAGATGCAGTGCCGTGTTCTTGCAGTCCCAGTTACTCAGGAGGCTGAAGGAGGAGGATCTCTTGAGCCAAGGAGTTCAACCCCAGTCTGGGTAAAATAGCAAGGCTCTGTCTCTAAAAATAAATAATAGATAATGAAAAATTATAAACAAATAAAGGTAATTCCATGAGAACAAAGGAAGATGGAATTTCTAATCCTAACTGCAATTGAATAGCTGTCTCTTGGTGAACATATGCAGGACATAAGATACCCTTTTCCTCACTGCCAAAGAAACATTGAGATATTCTCCAGTGTTCTGGATTTTATTGATACAAATTTTTGACCTCTTTGTCTCCTAGCATTTACCAATCTGTGGCTGTATGAGCTTTCCAGTAGGAGTTAATGGTCTTTTATGTCAGTTTCCACTTAGGTCAGAGAGGGTGAGAGCACTTTGATGAACAGAGGCCTGTTGAAGAATTGGAATTGGTGGGTATGAAGTGGGTATTGTTGGGTTTAGTGTGGTTTACAGAAGTGGTCCCCAATCTTTTTGTCCAGTTTCTCGGAAGACAGTTTTTCCATGGACTGGGTCGTGATGGTTTCCAGATGAAACTGTTCTACCTCAAATCATCAGGCATTAGATTCGCATAAGGCGCACGCAACCCAAATCCCTCACATGTGCAATTCATAATAGGGTTCCAGCTCCTATGAGAATCTAATGCTGCCACTTATATGAGAGGAGACGGAGCTCAAGTGGTAATGCCTGCTCACCACTCACCTCCTGCTGTGTGGCCCAGTTCCTCACAGGCCGTGGATCAGGGCTGGTCTGTGAACCAGGAGTTGGGGACTGCTGATTTACGGCATAGAACCTTGGACTTATAATCAAAGGACATAGCTTTTGAGTCCTAATTCTTCTACCCATTGGGTGGTAAGATTCTGAGTAACAGTAACCGTTCTGAATTCTGCCTGCTCCTTGGTAAAACACTAATTCACAAAGTTTACAAACATCATGTTTTATAAGGGGCTACTTGAGATAATACGTATAAGGCACTCTATAAAATGTTTAACAAATATTCATAATTAGTGTTGCTAGTAATAAACCATTTCCTCCACATCACATCCCAAAGTGAGATAGAATAACAGAACAGAATGTTTTCTAGGCACTGCTCTCTTTACTAGATGCCAGGATTTCATCTGGGAGGAATAAAGCAACATAACAGGTGTTTGAATTCATTAGGCAATTATACACAATTTCTGTTCCTCATAATATCTGGTCTCTCACAGAAAAATATAATGGAGCTTAATTTGGACTTGCTTTACCATATCATTTGGATGACCTGTATTTGTTTAGATTGTCGAAGGAACAAGACACAAGAGTTGGTTTGAGATAGTGTTCAGAATAGAACAAAACTGGATTTATTAAGAAATGTGATCCTAGGCTGGGGACAATGGCTCATGCCTGTAATCTCAGCACTTTGTGAGGCCAAGGCAGGTGGATTACCTGAGGTCAGGAGTTTGAGACCAGCCTGACCAATATGGTGAAATCCCATCTCTACTAAAAATACCAAAATTAGCTGGGCTTGGTGGTGGGCACCTGTAATCTCAGCTATTCAGGAGACTGAGAATTGCTTGAACCCTGGAGGCGGAGGTTGCAGCGAGCGGAGATCATGCCACTGCACTCCAGCCTGGGGAACACAGCGATACTCCATCTCAAAAAAAAAAAAAAAAAAGTAATACGATCCTTACTGTAAAATTTCTGGTATATTTCATCTAGGAGTTATTACAAAAACCTATTCAAGAATGGAATTTCCTAATATTACTTAAAAGGTAATGTTTGAGTTAGAAGCTAAATAAAGACTCTTGTGCATCCTGTAATTTTTATTACTATCTGGTAATCAACATTTATAGCACAATGTTACTTTTTATCCTTTGCTTTTATTAAGGTTTGACTGGCCCATGGCATGAAGTTGCTTGCATTTTTGGCAACTTTTTTGAATGTTGCTGGAGTTCACTGTTGCACTGAATGTGCCTAGCAGGGTACCATGCAAGGGGACAGGGACAGCTAGGGCGTTTGAACAAGGACATGTTTAAGTAGGGAGTAGGAAGCCAGAGATTGCAGTCAGCTAACCGATCCCTTCCATTTCTTATTCCCCTTTGCTTAATCCGAATTTACGGAGTGCCAGACATGCACCTGGCAAAAACTTTTTCCTTGTCTCCCCGCAGGGTTCCAAGGGCCCTGAGCCAGTCAAAAAATGATCGACAGTTCAGTTAGGGAGAGTTCGCTAAACTACAACTGTTAAACCAGACAGAATTCCCATTAGAGGAATGCTTTTTGGACCTAATCCAATGATAATAATCTATTAAAACAAGTTGTCTAATCTTATGAGTTAACTTGAAAAGAGAAGGGGATGCAGGGTGAATTGCAAAATGTTTGCACGTGTAAGTTCAGTTTATTTAATTTTAAATAATTAGGGCATGGCAATGATTAGTGCTAATTGGAGCTGTGTCAGGCTGAAATAATTATCCAAGTGTGTTTTGAAGACTTCATGAGAGATTTTTACAGTAAATCTTATTTAACTCTAGAGTTTGTTTTATTGAAAATGCTAAAAGTCAAAGATATACATCTTAATGAAAAAAATACGAGATTTTAACACAATCTGAAATAATTTGAAAGCTAGTACTATAATGATAGCTACAAAGGGTAGGTATGCTTTAAAAGATAAATGGAGGTTGTTTAAATAGCCATCAATAGGTATTTAGTAAATGCAAAATTCCATTTTAACTGATTTGAAGTAAGATCAAACTTGGGTTAATTGAAGTCTTGCTGAAATGGAGAATGAATATTGCAATGATTATATAGGTTTCATAGTTTTGTTTTGTTTATTTTTTTAGAGACAGACTCTCGCTCTGTTGCCAGGCTGGAGTGCAGTGGCACAATCTCAGCTCACTGCAGCCTCCAACTCCCTGGTTCAAGTGATTCTCCTGCCTCAGCCTCTCAAGGAGTAGCTGGGATTTTTTTTTTTTTAGTAGAGATGGGGTTTCACCATGTTGGCCAGGATGGTCTCAATCTCCTGACGTCATCATCCACCCGCCTTGGCCTCCCAAAGTGCTGGAATTACAGGCATGAGCCACCGCACCCGGCCCTGGTTTCATAGTTTGAGTACTTTTCTGTTTCAAAATCTTCCCATGATTTTGTGTATTAATTTTCAAATATTGCAATTTCCATACATAATCTTTAAAAGTTAGTATATGGTCAAAATTTAATTTCAAATCTCACATTAAAAGAGGGAATGAAATAAAGCGATTACAATTACACAAAGATTTCATCTATTTACATTGGTAGCCACCAACAGGCTCCAAAAATTGCATATTACCAAGTTGCTTCTACCAAGAAGACATTTTTGGGGAGTTAACAGAATAGAACCTGAATGAACTGAAAAACTTCTTAATATTTTCCCTCATTTCCAAAAATCTGACATATTGCCACTTCACAGCCACATTAATAATTTCTATGTCAACATAACGTGAAATATTCCATTAGTTTAGTACCTGTAAAGTAAGTATAATTTGAAAGTCATACTCTTGATGATGAATTCCAGCTAATAAATTGTACCTTTAAGTAATGCTTATTTGATGGTGCTAATATTAATTTGTGCTTTTAGAAAAGTTATTCCATTTATTTATAACCAATATTGCATCTAAGTTTACTATTTTAGTTTTCAAGAAGATATTCATCATCAGAGTAATAAGATGCATAGGCCTGAAAAATAGCTCTTCATGAAAACTCAAATTATATTTTTTAGCTTTTCCCACGTTACCCATCCCTGGACTCAATTTTAGTTTTTAAGGTGTTTTGTAAATAACTAGCCTTCAAGTACTGTTGATATCAGTACTTTACCCCTTTTCACATATCTTTCTATATTAAAGGGAGCAAACTAAATAGTACAAACTAAGAAAGATTTGGGAGTAGGGTTGTTTTTTCTATAATTCTACTAACCATAAGTCTGTTACTCTGGTGTTCCTGGACAGTTATAATGGCCTTTCACTTATTCTGTTTTCTTTCATGCGGGGGTGATGGGAAGAGGATGACCATCCTGCTTGCTTAGTAAACCCAGAATGTTCTACTCAGCTGACCTTTTAAGGATTCTAATTCTGCTTGATCTTGCTCTGAATTGATAATAGTTAAGAAGCACAAATAAGTGCCACAGTGTTGTCTGGAAATCGCTGAATTGTTTAAATCACTGAATATTAAAAGAAGAATTACGAAATTGATGGATGCTTTCCGATGTTAAAATTTTGATTTAAAAACTATAGTCTGCCTCAGTTGCCCAGTCAAGAAAATGAGTATTTTCTGAATCGGTGTGGTATTCAGAGAAAAATGAGTGTGTAAGAGATACGCCCAGATAAATGGCTGCATTTTTACCTGTGAGAAACAGGAAATAATAATTTGTCATTTGACGTTGAATTTACTATTTAAATTTAGAGGAAGACGTAGGGTAATTATAGAGTTGGAGTATATTTCCATATAACAACATTAAACATTGAAATTATATGCTTATTAATGAACATCTATAAGGCATGTATGTTTATTAACTTCTATTTGTATATATAATATAAAATCTCCTTTTTCTTGCTGGTGTCTTTTGTGTTCTCATAGAAAAACTCCCACACTCATTAAATAGCTGTCTATTATGATATCTTTGAGAGAAGGCGGCTGTATCTTTGCCTCCCCACTGAGTGAAGTCTCATTATAATTTGTCTCTTTATGTTTCCAAAATGCTGGGCTCACATGCTTAACTCATTAATGAGACTGGAACGCATCTCATAATGGCTGGTTTGTCGCACGAAAGCCACACAGAGTTAAAAGAATGTTGCAGTTTAATCCATTGGCGCAGGAAATGCATTTGGAATGTAGTTGCCCAGTTGAGGCAAGATCGATAAAAGAAAGTTCCTTTTCAAAATTCAGTTAATTTTGAGCTCACTTAATTTTATTTCTCCGCCCACTAGTTGTCTTATTAAAGAACAGGGAAAAGAATTTAATTAAAAAAAAAAAAAGTGTTTTCATAGTCAGAAGTATCTTCTTTACTTTTGTTTAAAACATGTTTTGTTGTTTTTTTCCTCAGGTCACAAAGGATATTTTCTTCACATATTTTCTTTATAAAGCCTGGATTGTTTCGTGGGTAACCTGATTTGACCATAGTGCACTGCCTGGTGGGAAGTGTTAAACCTCTCATTCTAAGCTAAACAAGATTACTCTGAAGGCTGGCATTCAGGGGCTTGTTTTTAATGTAATGGGTTAGGGGCTATGGCACACCCCTTGCAGTTCCACTAATTGAACTCTTTGGGTACTTCAGTTTCTAATAGTTAGCTCTAGAAGGGGCTTGCCATGGGTATGCCAGAAATTGCTCACTGCTTGATTTCCCTATGTTAGTTTAATGAGGAAGAATGGGTCACCATGCCAACCAAAACACCATAGCAATGGGTTTAGAAGCGTCTTTCCTTGATACTTGCTTCCCATTTAGGGGTTTCCAATAAACTACAAATGCTATAGAGTGTCAGACAAAAACCAAATAGGATTTGAAATCAGTATGTCCTCATACAATGCATATAAGCAACTATGTTCAGTTGACCTGAATTTTACTTCATTTTGTATTTAATCTTTTTTTGATTAATGTAGAAGATAGTGAGGCACTTAAGTTGGTCTTAATTTTCAGTTGTTAATTTTTTTTTTTTTGCTAGCAGCTTTCAGTTATTGATCTATCAGAGCTCATCTACATTTAATTTAGTTTGGTGTCTAAGAGCTTTTATTCTACTGTGCTAACAACCATTTAAATAATATACTTTATTTTTTAGAACAGTTTTAGGTTTATAGAAAAATTGAGAAAATAAGACAAAGTTCCCACACACCCAGTTTCCCCTACAATTAACATCCAGCATATCAGTATTGTGCATTTGTTGCAAGTAATGACCCAGGGCTGATACATTATTAAATCAGCGGTTTATTCTGATTTTCTTAGTTTTTACCTAATGTCATTTTTCAGTTCCATGATGCCATCTGGGATGGCACATTTATTTGTCATGTGTCCTTAGGGTCTTGGATGTGACAGTTTTTCAGGCTTTTTCTTTTACTTTTCTGTTTGAGACAGGTTCTTTCTTGCTCTGTGGCCCACACAAGAGGGCAGTTGAACAGTCACGGCTCACTGCAGCCTCAACCTTCCAGACTCAAGTGATCCTCCTTCCTCAGCCTCTCTTGTAGCTGGTACTATGTGCAAGCCACCACACCTGGCTGATTTTTGTACTTTTATTTTTGGTAGAGATGGGGGTGTTACTTTGTTGCCCAAGCTGGTCTCGAACTCCTGAACTCAAGAAACCCTCCCACCTTGGCATCCCAAAGTGCTAGGACTGCTGTGAGCCACCATGCCCAGCCAGGCTTTATTTTTGATGATCTTGTCAGTTTTGAGGATTCCCAATTATATATTTAGCAGTATGTCTTTCAATTGGAATTTTTCTGATTTTTGTTTAAATGATTATTCTGGGAATAAGTTTTTGTTGTTGTTGTTATTTGTTGTCTTTCTTTTTTTCTAATTTTAAAAAGTATTTGTTTGTTCGTTTTTGAGACAGAGACACTCTGTCACCCATGCTTGAGTGCAGTGGCTAATCAGAGCTCACTGTAGTCTTCATTTCCTGGGCTCAAGCAATCCTTCTGTGTCAGCCTCTTAAGTAGCTGGGAATACAGGCGCATGCCACATTGTCTGGCTAATTTTTTTTTTAATCCTGTAGAGATAGGATTTTATTATGTTGCTCATGCTGGTCCTGAACTTTAGGCCTTGAGCGATTCCTCCCATCTTTGCCTCTTGAAGTAGCTGAGATGACAGGTATGAGCTATTGCTCCTGGGTGGGAATAGGGGTTTTGAGAGGAAGAACATAGATGTGAAATAATATTTTCATCACATCATAACAAGGGTACATACTATCAACACAGCTTACCACTACAAAGCTGACCTTTGTCACCTGCCAGTGACTGTGTTTTTCAGGTTTCTTCACGATAAAGTTACTTTCTCCCCAGATCTTCCCACTCACCTGCCTTTACTGTGCCTTTTGGAAGGAAGTCCCTATGCACAGACCACACCTACAAAATGGAAATTATGCTCCCATTTTTGAGGGTAGAGAATATATATAAATTATTTGGAATTCTTCTGCACAGAAGATTTGTTTCTTCTGTCATTTGTTTATTTTTTTGTATTACTTACCAATATGGACTCATGAATATTTATTTTATACTTTGGGTTATAATTCAGCATTGCATTACATTTTTTGATGCTCAATTCTTCCAGCTTTGGCCATTGGGAGCTGTTTAAGTGGGTTCCTGTGTGCCTTCCACACCTGGACATGTCTGTATCAGTGTACTTTTACGTGTGTTTTGAGCACTTTCTCCCTTTCTGGCACTACAAGTTGCTCTAAGTTCATCTTGTATATTATCTGTTCCAGTCCTAACATCAATCTGTTTATCAAAGGAGCCCTGGTTCACTTTATTAGAAAATGGTAACAACCATTGAAGGAATAAATACAAAAAAAATCCAACAAAATTCAGGAAAATATCTTTCAAGTATGATTAAGTGAAAGACTAGATGATCATCTTAAGTTGTTATATGTTTAACTGGAGATGTACTAATGCTTTCTGATGGATGCTTGAACTCAATGGGAAACATTATGGTGTATTATGGGTTTAAGTGAACAAAGTAACTCCTTAGAATCCAAAATACTGAATATCTTAGCATACTTTTTTATGCCCCTTAATCTTTAAATTTTTTCTTTACAAAGACTGGATTTGCCCACCCATTTAACCTCTTAATATCTTTTGAAATGCCAAACATTATAAAACTCTTTAATCTTGTCTGTTAGTTGGTGTGGGGAAAAAACAAATGTTTCTAATCTTGTAGACAGGATGATTATTAATAAGAAAACCCATTTTCTTTTAAAGGGAAACAGAACTATTCTGACAACTTGATTATGACAAAACTTTGATTAATCACATGGATATGTTCTAGAAACAATTCTTAACTCTGCTTTCAGCCATGCATTCCTTCTCGTCACATGTTCAGAAATTATGCTTTGAGGGAGTATCCAGTGATAACTGTTTTGGGAAGATGGAGAGCTATGAAGAATCCTATTTTATTGACATAAGAAAAGTGATGAATGGTGAATACAAAATAGAAGGTGCTAGATTTTTGTTATGGCTGGATAGCCTTTTCTCTGTCTTATAACTTTCAGTACGATTTTTATCTACTTTATTATTGAAACTACTATCATTGCCAAGGGCTTAATTTGGAATTAAATGAGCCTTATGCTTAAGTAATTTATTCTCGTTAGTTTGCCAAAATGTAGGTCTCA
Source organism: Sapajus apella (assembly GCF_009761245.1). NCBI lineage: Eukaryota > Metazoa > Chordata > Mammalia > Primates > Cebidae > Sapajus > Sapajus apella. The sequence continues at coordinate 41,761,877 of NW_022436942.1, forward strand.
TGATGGTTTTAATACTCTACAGCAGGATGTTTACATTTTTTTCATTGAGAATAAAATATTCCTTTTCAGTTTCATTTATGTCCCAGAAAATCTGAGATCAGAAGACGATATTGAAGCTGCCATTATCAATGACAGTTTTTCTTGAATAATAGAGTGGGAAGCTGTTATAGTTGAATTTTGTTTTACTCTTATTTTTATTTCTTTAGTCAAAGACCCCCATGGAAGGAAATAATTCACAACAGGTCTCTGTAGAGGCATCACCACCACTAACTAATATGGCAGGGTCTTCTCATTGGCTTCTCCCTCATTTCAGGTGATGTGTGGGGACGATTTTGATGTTTTCTGATAACTTTCACATTATTTACTCATTAATCTATAGTTATGTATTTTCATTCCATTAGTGTATCAAAAAACTAAGTTGTCAATTAGGAACCTTATAGTGGCTGACTTTAATTCTATGATTTTCTATGTCTGACAGTTTCAGGAAAAGCCCTCTAAACATCTTATAATTAAAAATATCTGGCCAGGCATGGTGGCTCATGCTTGTATTCCCACCACTTTGGAAGGCCGAGGCAGGTGGATCAACTAAGATCAGGAGTTCGAGACCAGCCTGACCAACATGGCAAAACCCCGTCTCTATTTTTTAAAAAAAGTATTTAAAAAAATCTATTTTTGTTTTTCAGTAAAATGGAGATTAGAGCTGATTTCCTTTTTTGTGTTAAAGAGCTTTACAAATGAATATATTTGAACATCTTAAAGATTAGACTTTCATAAGGCAGACCTATAATATTTAGTGAACAATTAGGTTTATTAAAGCATGAAGAAACCCTGTCCATACTGGTGTGAAATGTATCTATAAATTTTTTGTTTGTAGGGATGCAGTAATTTTCCTATTTATAACTTTTGGTTATAACTTAATGGTTATAACTATAACCATTTAAAACTTTTACGACAAAGCTGTAGTAAGGAAAATGTTCCTCCTGAACATATGCTACTACTTTAATGTGTGCTTTTCATGGAGAGAGGGAAGCAGGCAGAAAACATGACGACATAAAGGTGAAAAGGCCAAGTTTCTGTATGTGGTGACAACAAACTGATTGAAAATGGTAACTTGGAGTTGTGGGCAATATTGCTGACTTTTTTTTTTTAACAGATGAGGTCTTGCTATGTTGCTGAGGGTCTTCTTGAACCTTTGGGCTCAGGACATATTCCTACTGCAGCCTCCTGGATAGCTGGGACTACAGACTACTGTTCGCAGCCAATTTTGTTAACTTCATGAACCTCTGTGTGGCATATTGGGAGCTGGGACTTAGTGTAACAGGGTATAAAATGTGTGAGAGAAAGATAGAAACTGACTTTTAAAAGCAAGGGTCAGACTTAGTTTAAGAATCATTTATTTGAATTCCTACAAATGTCAGGCTCAGTGTTACCCTCTGGGGAGAGACGTGTTAGTTACAGCTTAGCTGTAGAAGAGCTTTTTGATATTATTGTACATCCCAACTGCTGTGCATTTTGTTTTTATATTATTTTCCTTTGATTTAAGAGATTTTCTTGTAAAATTAAGGTAACAATCACAAAATAACTATATTAGAACATGGAAAAATATTTTTGATGTTGAGAAACCTAATTATAACATAATAGCTTCAATAAATAACAAGTATAGAAAAGTGTAGGAACTAACACATCAGATATCTACTTGCCTATAACCAGAATTTAGATTTGTTAACATATTAATTGCATATTTTTAAAATCTAGTCAGTGTATATCAAGTTGTCAAACCTTTTAGTTTTTTCAAATAAGCTTTTTGATAAATGGGAATCTCGCACAGATTTGAAGCCATATTTTTTTGTTGTTGTTGTTGAGATGGAGTTTCAGTCCTTGCCCCAACTGGAGTGCAATGGCATGATTTCGGCTCACTGCAACCTCCGCTTCCCAGGTTCAAGCGATTCTCTTGCCTCGGCCTCCTGAGTAGCTGGGAGTATGTGCATGTCTCACCACACAAGGCTAGTTCTGTATTTTTAGTAGAGGCAGGTTTCTCCGTGTTGGTTAGGCTGATCTCGAACTCCTGACCTCAGGCGATCCCCCTACCTCGACCTCCCGAAGTGCTGGGATTACAGGCAGGAGCCACCGCACCCGGCCTGAAGCCATCTGTTCTGTTATCCATATACTTGTCTCCCTACACTAGAGGTTTCCTCATCTCATGTGTGGTATAAATACTTCTAGACTTAAATAAAAGGCCTTTCATGCATATATAAGCATTTGTGAAAAACATTTTTCACAAACAAGGTAGTATTTTTCTGAATGACCTCTGTGATTTGTAGCATGCATATTTTGCAACATGATTTTTCACCAGTTATGCTGTTACATAAGGATTTGGTTAATTGGTACATAATGTTATGTTGATATTTATGCATATATACAAGCGTGTAGCTCTTCATAATGTATGTGATTTATTTCTTTTATTTGCCATATGGATTCACACATATGGATATACCAAGATTTTTTCATTACCATATTGAAATTTTTATCTATTTCTGTCTTTTCTTTTATAAACAATCCTAAGTATCCTTGTATTTGGATTTAGAGGTTTTGCTAGACTGTAGGGAGGTAAATACAGATTACCAAGTCATACATGGTACAAACTATTTTATTGTGTATGTTTGTTTCCACAACTGTACAATATATATTTTTCCAACAATGTATGTTTGTACCTGTTCCAGAACAATATCTGTGAAGTTTATCTCTTTAGTTTTTCACTTTTTTAAACTTATATTTGTATCATTTTAATCTTTTTATGAAATAATGAGATTGAGTATCTTTTCAGATCTTTGTTATTTGTCTTTTCTGAATTTCCTGGCTATATTATTAATTCTTGTTTGTCTTTTGTATTGGGTTGTTTGCCTTTGGTGGCTCATATTTAAGATTTTTTTTCCCCCTAATATTCTGGGAACAAATCCTGTCTTCTGCATGTTGCAGCAAGACTTGGATATTTTAACCTTGGTTTCTAAAACTCCTTTGTAGCATGGCCTTTGTGACACTCTTTTATTGTACTTAGAATTCAGTTTGTCCCAGGCGGGGCACAGTGGCTTATGCACGTCTGTAATCCCAGCACTTTGGAAGGCCAAGCCTGGTGGATCATGAGGTCAGGAGATCAAGACCATCCTGGCCATAATGAAACCCGGTCTCTACTAAAATGCAAACAATTAGCTGGGCGTGGTGGCACATGCCTGTAGTCCCAGCTACTCAGGAGGCTGAGGCAGGGGAATCTCTTGAACTCCGGCAACGAAAGTTGTAGTGAGCCGAGATTGCACCACTACACTCCAGCTTGGCAAGATAGCAAGACTCTGTCTCAAAAAAAAAAAAAATTTCAATTTGTTCCAGAGCCTGAGAAGGAGTGTTATTTGTGTTTTATTATGGTTTATTCATTTACAGTGAGGCAAACATACCTTGAAACTTTGTGAAACAAGAGTCCAACAACATTTTTAGTATCAGTACTAAGAATTAGACTTGCACAAATACGCAGTAACACCCAACTTCGGCTGCATTAGAATCACCTATGAGATTTTACTTGTACTGAGGCGTTAGTTCTTCTAAAAGTTCATAATTGATAGTGATAGACCTTCAGGTTTGAAAACTATCCTTTAAGGCATTATGATTCTTCTCTTCTCAAAGTGGTTTTCTAGACAGAGTAGTACAGTACAGCAGTATGAAGCTCTAAGAACACACAGGTCTGTCGTCTCTTATGACAAGTTTACATCCAGTGTGTAGAAGAGCCCCTGCAACCTTAATGATAAATTGAAGGAACTAATTGTTTTAGCTACTAAATTGCAATCCTTTTCTAATGCTCCCTTTCAAAGATTGTACTTAAGTAATGTTTAAATATCCCACACTCTGAAGTCACATCTTCTTTATGTGAATTTTTGCTAGTATTATCTTTCAAGTCTTCGGTGGCAGTTCATTGGGAGAGTCATGCCTTATCTATACTTGGATCTGAGAAATACAAGTGTAGATCAGTTTGATACACCAAGCTGAGAATACAGAAGTACTAAGGAAAATTGTAGGGTCACTTGACTCCTAGTAGCAGCTCAGTAAAAAATTTGCTAATTTAATCCATAAACTATAGCATAGGGACTAAATTAGAAATGAAAACCTTTTCCATGCTTTCTTGTATCTTGTTTTAAGGCCATCTCCACAAGAAGAGTTGAGATGTTTTATTAAAAATTGGATTTGAAGAGATTTTTTTTATCAGAATGTCGTATATATAGTTGATTTCTTTTCTGAAACAAAGTTTGCATTTGTTGCCCAGGCTGGAGTGCAATTGAGCGATCTGGGCTCACCACAATCTCCGCCTCCCGGGTTCAAGCAATTGATTCTCCTGTCTCAGCCTTCAAGTAGCTGGGATTACAGGCACCACTGGTGCCCAGCTAATTTTGTATTTTTAGTAGAGATGGCGTTTCTCCATGTTGGTCAGGCTGGTTTGGAGCTCCCGATCTCAGGTGATCTGCGCACCTCGGCCTCCCAAAGTGCTGGGATTACCGGTGTGAGCCACTGCACCTGGCCTAGTTGATAATTTTTAATAAAATTCTATGACAAAGCATTAAAGACACTTGAAAATTGCAATTTCATAACTTTGGCTGATACTTTAAAAAATTTTTGTTTCTGTTTTAAGTTCCTGGGTACTTGTCCAGGTTTGTTACACAGGTGAACGTGTGCTTTGTCTGATACTTTAAAAGTCAAAGTATAAAGTTGATTTTAAAATGTTTAAAGTAGAAGAGTTTCCAAAGTTTTCTGATTTGCTTTGGCTGATACTTTAAAAGTCATAGCAATCACATCACTTTAGAAACTCTTCTACTTTAATAGACATTTTAAAAATCAACTTTACCTACTGTTTTAGCTTCCCTTTAAGAGTATCACTTATCAGCCTGGGCAACATGGCAAAACACCATCTACAAAAGAATACACATGCACACACCCCAGCTATTCCGGAGGCTGAGGTGGGAGGATCACTTGAGCCCAAGAGATTGAGGATGCAGTAAACCATGATCACACCACTGCACTGCAGTCCAACCTGGGTGAGACAGTGAGACCTTGTCTCAAAAAAAAAAAAAAAAATGAGTCATTTATTTTTTCCATACAGACCTCACCATTAAGTTAGAATAAGTATATGAAAGCATTTCACTTCAGAACCATACTATATTTTGATCTTAGTGACTATGTCAGTTTGTTAGCATTTTATTACTTATGTTTGCTGTTTGTTTGTTTGAGACAGAGTCTCGTTCTGTCATCCAGGCTAGAGTGCGGTGGCATGATCTCAGGTCGCTGCAACCTCTGCCTCCCAGGTTCCAGAGATTCTTCTTCCTCAGCCTCCTGAGTAGCTGGGACTACAGGTGCACGCCAACATGGCTGGCTAAGTTTTGTATTTTTAGTAGAGATAGGTTTTCACCATTTGGCCAGGCCGGTCTTGAACTCCTGACCTCATGATCTGGATTTGTTTGTTTGAGCCTCAGCCTCCCAAAGTGCTGGGATTACAGGCATGAGCCACCGTGCCCGAACATGTTTTCTTGTTTTTATGTCATTTTCATTTTCTCAATACTTAGACACATAATATTTAACATTAAATAGTTTTTATTATTCATATCTTTGTATTCTATTTAAATTTTCTTTTAGCATAATAAATGCAACAATATGACCACATCTGGAATCTGTTTTACTTTGATAATTAAGATATAACAAATTATTAGAGATACTTTTATGAAAAAGGAATAATTTTGCCTTGTTACGACATTTCTGTCTTTAGAAATAATATGGAATTACGTTGTTTTTTGTTATTATTATTCTTTGAGTCAAAGGCTTGCTCTGATGCCCAGGTTAGAGTGCAGTGGCGCGATCTCGGCTCACTGCAACCTCTGCCTACCAGGTTCAAGAGATTCTCCTGCCTCAGCCTCCCAAGTAGCTGGGATTACAGGCATGTGCCACCACACCTAGCAAATTTTTGTATTTTTAGTAGAGACAGGGTTTCACCATGTTGGCCAGGCTGGTCTTGAACTTCTGACCTCAGGTGATCCACCCGCCTTAGCCTCCCAAAGTGCTAGGGTTACTGACATGAGCAGCTGTGCCCTACGTCACTGTTAAGGCTAACTTATTCTGGAGTTTAATTACTAGCAAAGAAATCTGACCGTGTTTCCCTCCTTCATGTGGCTTCCCTGTCCCTTGGCTTCTCCTCTTGCCTGATTATGTAACGCTATCTCTCTCTTCCTCCCCACTTCCCCAGTCATTCCCACCACAAGATATTATAACAGAATGGCCTTAGTCACACTTTAAAAATGGGCTTTCAGTACAAATTCAGAATTCAGTTGTCTTTCAAGATCAGTCTTCTTTACCCATGATATCTTGTCTCATTTACCTTTGCCAAATGGTGTTTCTTACTTGTATAATCTAAGAGTACTCAGTTATATGACTGATGAATCAAGTTATTACAAGTTCTTAAGCATGGTTTTATGGGTTTCTTTTTCTAAAATCAAGAAATTTTAGAATTATTGCTGGGTAGAATTTCAGAGGAACAATGGAATGGTTTGCAAAAATTATTCTTACATGTTAATGAGGCTTTGAAATATTTCATTTTTCCAATTAAAAGTTAGATTGTTGAGGCAGAATGTTATATTATTCCCTCTACTATTAAAAATTCCATACAGCATTATGTGAATTAGTCTTAAGCCAACGTCTGGCAAGGATGTTTTTGAAACAATGAAGTTAATGCTGTGAATTTGGCATTACTATATCGATAGTAATGAATAATTCCACTTCTTAAAATTGTTTAATTTCCATCTGGTTGCTGTTTCTCATTTTCTTTAAGTTTTTAATTTCTAACCACCTATCCTTTTTTTCTCTTCTTTTATACACACAATTACCCACTTTTAGATTAAAAAAAAAACTTTAATACTTTTGAAATGTAAAAATGGACATATCACCAAAAAGTGGAAAGGGAAACCTAAATGAATTCCAAACTTTTTGTTTTATTAGAGATATAAAAACTTCTAAGATCTTAAAAGTAAGATCTCACTAATGAGTTTAAAATTAGGGAATAAAATAATTTGTGTTAAAAAGGACAGGGTCAGCAGTTAGGAGGAGATTATTATAGGCATCCCAGTGCTGGCACTTGGGACTAATGATGACAGAAGAGATTGGGAGAAAAAGACAGATTCAGGATATATTTGGATGTGAAAGTTGTGAAGACTTGGTAATGAGTGGAATGTGGAAGGAAGGAAAGTGGCAGTGAAGAAGAAACTGGTTATGTAGTATTACTGTTGCTGATGGTGATGATGATTGGAAGAGGAACTGTTTAACTTCTTTTGGGGAAGTATGAAGTCAGCAGTTCTATTTTGGGCATTTTGAGTTTGAGATACCTAAGTGAATTTGAGCAATTGAATAATTGGCTATGGAGGTGAGGGAGGATGAAGGTACAGTCATTAGCATACATTAACTACATTTAAATTCATGAACTGGCCTGTCATGGTGGCTCACGCCTGTAATCCCAGCACTTTGGGAGGCAGAGGCAGATGGATCATGAGGTCAAGAGATGGAGACCATCCTGGCCAACATGGTGAAACCCCATCTCTACTAAAAATACAAAAACTTAGCCGGGCTTGGTGGTGCGTGCCTGTAGTCCCAGCTACTCGGGAGGCTGAGGCAGGAGAACTGCTTGAAACCGGAAAACGGAAGTTGCGGTGAGCCGGGGTCGCCCACTGCACTCCAGCCCGGCGATAGAGTGAGACTGTCTCAAAAAAGAAAAAAAAATCATCAACCTTGTTGAGGATCATTAGGTTGAAGGTAGAGTGGGAAAGAGCATCCCTGAGTAGTGCTGTGGCTTCCAGCAATCAGAGTTGGGGTGGAGGAGGAATCTGAGGAGCAGAGTCCAGCATGGCAGTTGTATACAATACATAGACACTGTTTTACAAGCAGTTGCTTATACTTAAGATATATTGCTCTTTGTGGGTTGTTTTTTAAACTAAATATTTGGTGTATGCTTGGTAAGATTCTAAACCCCCTTCTAAATGTCATTAAGACAATTATATACAACGCTGGTGTGTCTGCTATAAAGAATGGCCTTACCATTGAACCATTAGTGGGATATGGTGCCCATTTTAACCCTCCCCGCTGCGCCTCTGTAAGACTTAGATTGTTAGATGTCAACTAAGTTATTGCTGGGGTTGAAGGACTTTGCCAGAAAATTAGCATTCACATGGATGCCCTTTGGTCCTCCTCTCACAATTTTTTGTCATTCTCTTGAAATAAGTTAGTTCATTATTAAAGAAGACATTTTATTTTATTATTTTATTTTTCATTTGAGACAGTCTTGCTTTGTTTTCCAGGCTGGAGTACAGTGGTGCAATCTTGGCTCACTGCAACCTGGGTTAAAGCTATTCTCCTGCCTCAACCTCCTGATTAGCTGAGATTACAGGTGCACCCCACCATGCCCAACAATGTGTGGTTTTGGTTTTTTTTTGTATTTTTAGTAGAAATGGGGTTTTGAACTCCTGGCTTCAAGTGGTCCGCCTGCCTCGGCCTCCTAAAGTGCTGGGATTACAGGAGTGATCCACTGTGCCCGGCCTAAAGTAATTTTATTTTTAAAAGCTGTCATCAACATGAAAAATTTGGGATTCATGAGGAGTATTTTTGAATGTCGGATGTCACTGTTGTCAGTGACAATATGGGGCAGCAGATAAAAGCCTTGTTTATAAATTCTGCAAGGACAGAATAAGACAATGACATGGGGGACTAGCTTAGACTTAGCTGCATGCTTTTACTCCCTTAGAGACGAGCACAGAGTCCTGCCATACCAAATATTTTTTGACATGACTGCTTTTTGTTTTTCTTCAAAATCTAAACTACGGTAAAATGAAAGACAATAGTTATTAGGTGCCTTCTATATCTCATGCAGAGTGCTAAGTACTTTACATTGTGGTCCCATTGTGACTTGACACGAATTCTGGGAGGGAAATAAATATATTGAACCCACTTTGTAGAAGTTATGAAATTGAAGCTTTGATTATTGGTATTTTAGAAAGGAAAAATAAGAAAAGATAATCAAAAAATATACGCAAACTACAATTCCACATTCAGGTTTTTTAGGAGATTAAATTTTTTCTAGGCACGTTTGAAAGGTGATAGAAGCTGGGCATGGTGGCTCACACTTGTAATCTCAGCACTTTGGGAAGCCAAGGCAGGTGGATCACGAGGACAGGAGTTCAAGACCAGCCTAGCCAAGATGGTGGAACCCCGTCTCTATTAAAAATACAAAAATTAGTGGGCAGTGGTGGCAGGCACCTGTAATCTCAGATACTGGGGAGACTGAGGCAGAGAACTGCTTGAACACCGCAGGCGGAGGTTGCAGTGAGCCAAAATTGCACCACTGTACTCCAACCTGGGCGACAGAGCTAGATTGTATCAAAAAAAAAAAAGGTGATAGAAATAATTAAGTCATTCTTTTTGGAGACATAATGCTGTGTTTTTAACTATCCAGTTAAAAAATGTATTTTATCTGTAAATAGTAAATGTTCCCATGCTGTATTGACAATGATCTTAATTTTTCCCTTCTTTTTTTTGATTTCAGAGGAAGAACTTATCTCTTTTCCTCAGCATTAGTTTGTTAACTTTCTGGGGCTCCTCGCTTTTGGGTGCCCGGTTATACTGGATGGGAAACAAACCACCAAGCTTTTCCAACTCGGACAACCCCGCTGCTGATTCGGACAGCCTCCTCACCCGCACGCTCACCTTCTTCTACTTGCCAACCAAGAACCTCTGGCTGTTGCTATGCCCAGATACCCTCAGTTTTGATTGGTCAATGGACGCTGTGCCTCTGCTTAAAACAGTTTGTGACTGGAGAAACCTACACACTGTGGCCTTCTATACTGGACTCCTCCTCCTTGCCTGCTATGGTTTGAAGAGCCCGAACGCAGACCGAGAATGCAATGGGAAAACTGTAACAAATGGCAAGCAGAATGCAAATGGACATAGCTGCCTTTCAGATGTGGAGTACCAGAACTCAGAGACTAAGCCCAGCTTTGCATCCAAAGTAGAAAATGGCATTAAAAATGATGTATCACAGAGAACCCAACTTCCTTCTACGGAGAACATTGTTGTTCTGTCTTTATCTTTGTTAATCATACCCTTTGTTCCTGCCACGAACCTGTTTTTCTATGTCGGCTTTGTAATTGCAGAGCGAGTATTATATATTCCTAGTATGGGCTTCTGCCTACTGATTACAGTGGGGGCCAGAGCCCTTTATGTCAAAGTCCAAAAGCGATTCCTCAAGAGCTTGATTTTTTATGCTACAGCTACACTAATTGTTTTTTATGGACTCAAGACCGCGATCAGGAATGGAGACTGGCAGAATGAAGAAATGCTGTATAGGTCAGGGATAAAAGTAAACCCAGCTAAAGGTAATCTTTTATTTTATGCTTTTGCTTGGATAGTTTATGCTTTCACCCTCTTTACGTCTTTGCTTCTTGTCTCAGTATTAAGGAGGAAGAGGTCCTTTTATGCAGTATTTGTATCTTTCATGCTTTTTATTTTTTTTTTAAAGAGATACCACATATAACCAATTTAGAGACGTGCCTAATATTTCTTACTTGGAATAAGAAAATATTTTCCTGTGTTTCTATGTTTGTCTGGAAGAATTAGAGCTCCTGTTGTGTAACAATATTGACTGTTGCAAGAATTTAGAAAAGGGCTTGGTTTTCAAATTTAAAATACTGATAGGAACAGCTCTTGTATCATATGATAAAAGTCAGTATCCCACATAAGTATACATTAACTCTTCTGTTTTCCAAGAATTGCCTGAGGAAATACAAGACTTTCATTGAAACCTTTAAAAGATTTGGAGATGTGACTCCCTCTGAATCCTGAAATTATGTCTCTAGATGTCAGTGTGTGCACATTCAGGTATGAGTCACCTTCGGCTATGCAGAGGCTAAATTATCTGAATGTTGCTAAGCAGTTAGCAAGTTTTTACTTGAATTTTTAAGTCACTTAGAGAAATAAACTTTTCACTGAATAATGAGAGCTTTGATTATACCATTCATGATTGCTTTTGATTTAGAAAATTATCTGAGCAAATCTCAGAATTGATAGCTAGTGTAGAAAGTAGTTTCCTTTAAAATAAAAGAGAAAAGTCAAAAGCTATGACAATGGGTTACTCTAATTTAGGCAATTAAATGTATTGGAAGCTAGAAGACAATTAAATAAAAATAGATGTAAATTTTTAGTGCAGAAATACATCACAGTAAATAGTGCTAAAGAGTTTTTTATTCTCTCTTTTTTTTTTTTTGAGAGTGGAGTCTTGTTGCAATGGCATGTTCTTGACTCACTGCAACCTCCGCCTCCTGGGTTCAAGCGATTTTCCTGCCTCCCGAGTAGCTAAGATTACAGGTACCCACCACCACACCAGGCTAATTTTTGTATTTTTATTAGAGACGGTGTTTCACCACGTTAGCCAGGCTGGTCTCAAACTCCTAACCTTAGGTGATCTGCCCACCTCATGCTCATCAAGTGCTGAGATTACAGGAGTGAGCCACCGCATCTGGCCTATTTTTACTCTTTAAATTATGTTTGCTTATATAGCATTTGAACGATATCTTTCTACTCTTTCCAATACAATTCTATATCAGGATTAAAAGAAGGTGTAAAACTGTTCCAGAATATAAAAATGGCCTGCTAATAGGTATTAGGATATATGTCTAAAGATCTAGATACACCAAAAGCTACTTTGTCATGCTTGTCTGATGAGCACAAATTAAATCAGGAGATTTAGTGAACAACTACACATTTCTTTAAGCTAAGGAACTAATTGCTGGCACTTACACTGCTTAATAAATTGCAGAGACTTTAATAGGAAGTTGGAAGCTTAAAGTTGAGCTACTGTATAGCATGTAATTTCTCAATTCTTTGTGAAAAATCATTACCATGTGGCTTTTGCTAGGTAGTAAGTACTGCACAGTTTATTGAATGCCTGGACCCAAATCTTGTTGTAAAAATTGTTACAATTAGTTTTTGGAGAATACTTACCAGCCAGTTTTTCTGCACTAGTAGATGTAAGGATATAGAACAAGGCTATGTTGCCAATGTATTTTCCTGCTGTTTAAAACAGATATATAGTTAAGAATTAAAAACAAAAATTCTTGGCGTATTTTAAGTTTTAGGCTAAATTACTCTTAGAAAAAGCCAAGACAACAGTGGTTTAAGTAAGATAGAAGCTTTATTCTTTCTTTTAATCTAAGTATGTACAAACACAGAGCTGATAAGCTGGCGCCATGGGTTTTCAGGATCCAAGCTCTTTCTCTTTTATTCCCTTGCCATCTCAGTGGTGTCACCCTGTCCTTATGGTCCAAGATGGCTCATTATCACATCAGCACTTCAGCTGACAAGAAGAGAGGGAGAAAGGGCAAATGGTGGGTATACTCAGTCTTAGAGCATATTGCAGAAATTGCACACACCATGCTTGCTCTCAGACCATTGGGCACACCTACCTACAAGGAAGGCTGGGAAATGTTATCTTTATTCTGAGAAGCCACGTATCAAGCCAAATTTTATTACAATGCAAAAAGGAGAGGGCAGATACTCAGATACTAGGGTGTAAGTAGCAGTCAGAATACCTGAAAACATTTTGTAAACCCTTAGGTATTTTCCAGCATTTGCTGCTATTTTTGCTGACAGTTAATGATTCTAAATAAGATATTTTGGTACATAGTTAGAATGTTTGATCATTTTTTTTTTATTTTTCCATTCACTAAGTAAAACAATTATTCAACATTTCCTGGGTTTCCAACATTTTCAGGTGTTCGTTCTAATACTTGAGAAGTGCTGCACAATTTCAGCACCCCAAAATATTATTAGCTAAATAAATGTACAACTGGCCACTGCCACGATAAGTTCTTTCAGACATCAAACACTGAATTCCCAAAACCCATCACCCACCCATGGCCCAGTCAACTGCTTTACTTGTGGGCTTTACCATCTCAGTCCATCTCAGTTGATGGAACCTCCATTTTCCTAGCAGCTCTGGCCAAGAATTCTGAAGTCATCCCTGCCTCCTCTTTTCCCTTCACAGCAGCTCACATCCATTCCATCAGGAGATCCTCTATGTCCTTTTTGTAAAAATACATCCAGAGCTTGACCACCTTTTACACCATCACTGTTGGCATCATGGCCCAGGCCACCACCATCTTTTATCTGGAATATTAGTAAAAAGACTCTTGTCTCACCTCCCAGCTTGTGTTTCTTGCCTTTTAGCATATCTTGTACTTTTTTTGCTTCAACTCAGACTTGATGTATTGGGTAATAAGAAATGAGGTGAATCGGTTTTATTGTGAGATTTTATGTAAATCTGGTTAGGAGTTGGACTGTATTTTGCCATAGCTGTGGATGCCAGAGATCTCACATTCCTCTGATGGCCTTGGTTTTGGTCTTCCCAGTGTTTGTTGGGCTTTCCCAAGGACTCTGTTTTGCATCTATTTCAGCTGTAATCAACTATTACTATACTGCAGCTCTGTTGGTGTGGGGAAGGAAAAATACTCTATTATTTTATGACGAAATCTTCACAAGTGTTTCTTTTCTATTTTTTGAGATGGAGTTTCGCTTCTGTTGCCCAGGCTGGAGTGCAATGGCATGATCTTGGCTAACTGCAACCTCCGCCTCCCAGGTTCAAGCGATTTTCCTGCCTCAACTTCCCAATTAGCTGGAATTACAGGCATGTGCCACCATGCCCAGCTAAATTTTTTTTTTGTATTTTTAGTAGAGACAGTGTTTCTCCATGTTGGTCAGGCTGGTCTACAACTTCTGACCTTAGGTGATCTGCCCTCCTCAGCCTCCCAAAGTGCTGGGATTACAGGCATAAGCCACCGTGCCTGGCCACAAGTGTTTCTTATCTTTCCTTGTGTCCCACTCCAGTTGAGACAGGAAGGCTAGCAGAGGCTGAGTTGAAAGGAATAGCTTTCCCCCACAGCTCTGGGACAAGGCTAAGATCTTTCCTCTATGGAGCAAGTGACATTTGTCATGACAAATGCTCTGGGTAGTATATTTCATAAGGTTTATTCTTCTACTGCCAGAGTCAGGAGAACATCTTTCTTGGCTCTTCCCAGTGAGTCTCTGTTGGGGTCACAGGAGGCAACCTCCAAAAGTGTGCGAGTCTCTTAAGACTGCCACCCTCAGGAGTTTCTGATTCAAAAGCTAGTTCGTGCTTAGCCTCCAGCAACTTGTCAAAATGACTAGTCAGTTGTTTCTGACGGTTTCTGTCTCCAGCAGCTTCTGCTCCAGGTAAGCTCTCCTCTGCTGTGTCTTTGGATTTGTCTTTCTCTAGATTTCACAGTGGTGGTTGGCTCTGCGACCCCAGTTCACTGATGATTCCAAGACAAGTTATTGATTTTCAGTCTGTTTAGCTTTTTCTGTTTGTAATGATGTGAGTGACAGCTTCACATTCTTTAATGTCTGAGCTGAACCCCTGCTTCTTTTCACCTTCAAAGTCTGTGCTTAACCAGCAGCCCTGGTGACCTTTTGGAAACACAAGTCAGGGCATGGCGTTCCACTCTCCCCAGTTATTCTCTGGCTCCCTGTTTCTCTCTAATTGAAAGCATATTAGAGGGAGAGGGAGGAGGGGGAGCCAAGAGTTCAAAAACTATTTATTGAGTACTATGCTCACTTCCAGGGTGATGGGTTCAGTTGTGCTCCAGGCCTCAGCATCATGTAATATGCCTTTGTAATAAACCTGCCCATATAGCATTAGAATCTAAAATAAAAGTTGAAAACATAAAAATAAATAAAATTAGAACAGTTCTGTGCTTACACAACTCTAGATAGATAGATAGATTATAGATATGATAGATATGGATATACACAGCCTCAGACAGGACCCCGTATATATTCACCACCCTTTCCTTCCCTTACTCCACTCCAGCTCTGCTGGCCCCTTTGATGTACCTTTTATATGCCAGGGAAGCTCCTGACGCAAAGTCCCCCCTCCCCCCCTTTTTTTATTTTGAGACAGTTTCGCTCTTGTTGCCCAGGCTGGAGTGCAATGGTACGATCTCAGCTCACTGCCACCTCTGCCTCTCTGGTTCAAGGGATTCTCTAGCCTCAGCCTCCTGAGTAGCTGGGATTACAGGCATGTGCCACCACATCTGGCTAATTTTTGTATTTTTAGTGGAGATAGAGTTGCTCCATGTTGGTCAGGTGTGTCTCTAACTCCCAACCTCAGGTGATTTGCCTGCCTCAGCCTCCCAAAGTGCTGGGATTACAGACGTAAGCCACTGCACCCAGCCGCCGCAGAGCTTTTATCCTTGTCATTGTTTCTTCCTGGAATGTGTTTTCCTGGTTATTCTCACTGTGATCTTCCTCACTTCCTTTAAGTCTCTGATCAGCTGTTACATTATAAGCAAGGTGCTTTGTGTAAAATTGACTGCCCTGCTATAAATTATATCCACCCCTCCACCTCTGTGTTATTGAGCATTCCCTATCCTCTTTCCATGCTTCATTTTTCTCTTAGTAATTATCACTATTTGACATACTATATTTTCTATAATTACATGTTCATTGTGTCAATGTGTTATCAGCATACACTAGAATGTATAATACAAGAAGGTAGAGATTTTTACATTTTAAAAGGTGCTACATATACTACAATGAGGACTGTGTCTGGTAGAGCAAAGGCATTCAGTAATGAATATGTTTCAGTATTGTTACAGTCAGGGTCCTTCTCTTTAAGGGGTTCATGATCTGTTTACAGATAGAATGTACATGCATGAAATAAGGCAAGAGTGTGAAATATTATGCCTTTGATATGCCAGGTAGTGTGAGGGATGCTTTATAATGACAGGTAGAATTGGGAGTAGAGTTAGTTTTAGATTGTGTGACTGCATCTGTGTGTGACATATGCTTCCATTTTGATAGAAGGCAAAACTCTTGCAATCCAGGTTTCTTATTTTTTTTTCTGTTTATAAGATGTTAATAATAATTCTGACTACGGTTACTTTCTTAGCAATTATGAACCTGGCAATAAACTTCCTTAAGGCAGATTTTCTTAGTCTGTTACATTATTTGAACCTAAGTGAAAGGTTAGAAACCCAGTCTTCTATATGATTTTCTGAGATTACAGATGGAGTTAGGATTTTTTTTCTTCCTTTGAAAGCATTTGCAAATTCTGGAATACTTCAGTCGAGCATGTGCTTTAACGGGATATGATTTTCAGCCTCATGAAGCAGTATGCATTAAAACTGCTGCCTTCAGTAATGGGTCCTGTAGACAGCTGCCAGTCATTAACTGATTGGATGCAAATGATGATGAGTAAACCCTGTCATAGTGACTGTGCTGCTAATTTATGGTTTAAATCTGGATAGTGGAGAAATGATAGCTGATTTGGACTATGTAAACCACAAGTCCTGTCTCATTATGTGGTTGATAATGTCAGGGAAATACTAGACATAGTTGATTACTGTAGTTTGTTGATTTCACAATGACTCTTTGCATTTTTGTGCTTAGGAAAAAAAAAAAATTTTCTCTGATGACTGCCTTAATGAGCAAGCCACATTATATTTGAAAGAGTCTCCCCCAATACCCCCCCTTTTTTTTTTTGAGACAGAGTTATGCTCTTGTTGCCCAGGCTGGAGTACAATAGTGCGATATCGACTCACCGCAACCTCCACCTCCTGGGTTCAAGCAATTCTCCTGCCTTACCCTCTCGAGTAGCTGGGATTACAGGAATGCACCACTATGCCTGGCTAATTTGGTATTTTTTAGTAGAGGTAGGGTTTCTCCATGTTGTTCAGGCTGGTCTCAAACTCCCAGCCTGAGGTGATCTGCCTGCCTCAACCTCCAAAAGTGCTGGGATTACAGGTGTGAGCCACTGCATCCACACCCACCCACCCCTGTCCCTCTTTAAAGCAACTCATTTTTTAAGCCATATTTATTAGTATTTGCTTAAAGAAAGCATTCCTTGATTCATTACAAAGCAGTTAAATGTGTGATCACCCTTTTTGCTCTGGCCTTTTCTAAATCCCCATGTGGCTCTAGTTTCTGTAGAATTTGGCACCATTGATCTCTGTTACCACGGCTTTTAAGGCTCTGCATGATTTTGACTATCTTTCTCTCATTTCCCACAGCTTTCTCTCTTCTACGATTTTGCCTTCTCCCTAAACTAATGAATTCTTGAAGTTTTATTTTCCCTTCTCTATAGTATCTAGGACATTGCTTGGTATATAGTAGGAGGTCAATAAATACACAATTGAATTTCTAAGTTATATTCTCTGTGACCCCCTTCCTACAAGGAACTTTTCCACCTGGGTGATATGCCAGCATCTCAAACTGGTCACCTCTCTTCCCTAAAATCAACTTCTTGCAAAGTTCCTTATTAATTAACGTCACAATCCCAGGCTGACAGAGTCATAGATAAGCAGATCAGTGAGCACATAAACATAAAAGAATTGTAGTATATATGGCAGCACATCTGGTTTGCTAAAAGGCATTTTAAAATTAAGTTATAGATTTGAAATCAAATAGATTCTGAGAATGGTTTATTAACTGTATGTCCATTTGATTTAAAAAAACATGACTGTGGTAGTTAATTGTTGGAAAGCAATTTCTTAAACAGTTAAGAACAATTTCTTTTTTTTTTTTTTTTTTTTTTGAGACAGAGTTTCACTCTTGTTACCCAGGCTGGAGTGCAATGGCGCGATCTCGGCTCACCTCAACCTCCGCCTCCTGGGTTCAGGCAATTCTCCTGCCCCAGCCTCCTGAGTAGCTGGGATTACAGGCACGCGCCACCATGCCCAGCTAATTTTTTGTATTTTTAGTATAGACGGGGTTTCACCATGTTGACCAGGATGAAGTACAATTTCTTAAATAGTTAAGAACAATTGGGCCAGGCGCGGAGGGTCGCGCCTGTAATCCCAGCACTTTGGGAGGCCGAGGCTGGCAGATCACGAGGTTGAGAGATCAAGACCATCCTGGCCAATGTGGTGAAACCCCATCTCTACTAAAATGCAAAAAATTAGCTGGGCATGGTGGTGCTAGCCTGTAATCCCAGCTACTTGAGAAGCTGAGGCAAGGGAATTCCTTGAACCCAGGAGGTGGAAGTTGCAGTGAGCTGACATTGTGCCACTGCACTCCAGCCTGGCAACAGAGCGAGAGTCTGTCTCAAAACGAAACAACAAAAAAACAACCAATTAAGAGTGAATTTGGGAAAACTTAAGAGCTAACGGTTGTTTTTAATGCCCATTTTTAATGTAAATATGTGAACTGATAAATATAAAAAAAGTATGTGAAATGATATACATATTTGAAACTTTCAAGGTGATTATCCAAGCAGTTTGCATTTACTCCCCCAATGCAAATGACAACATGTTTTAGATGTAGAAAAACAGTCAAAATTGTTTCAGTTCTGTAGTATTTGACAGTTTTTTTTTCCTTTGTAGATTGCTGCAAAATTGGTGGTTCTATTTCAATTTATCATGGCATCAAATTTTAAGAAACAAGTATGTTGTAGGAATATCATTTAGGAAATAACTCACAATTTAAGTGAATCCTAAGTCTCTAAGCCATGTAAAAATTGACGATTTCATTGCAGATTTTATAGTGTAAGGTTTTTTTTTTAAACCTCTAATTGAGTGTCTTTAATGAATTTTAGTTAACTCTGATGAATTTTAGTTAACCAGCTACGGTGTAATAAATTCTATTATTATATTTCTCCAACAATTTGTCATGATATGTCCAAGGGAAGATACAAATTTTTCAACAGAGGTTCAGATTTTCATAAAACATCAAATTTGCCAGTTAAATCAAGAAGGCCACTATAATATTTTCTTAAAACTGACTGGCCTGAGTTGTGCTGTAAAACACAGATTTTCATTTTTACCAGCAAGCCCTGGTAGGAGAACCTGATAAAAGCATCTCACCAATAAAGGCTGATTGGGAGATAAATAGCAGGAAGTTAAATCTAGTTTTCATAAAGAAATTCTGTGTTTTGTCTTTTCAGTCCATCTCTTCTCTATTGAGTAGAAAAAAATAGATAAACAATGGGGCTGGCAAGAATAAAATGAAGACATATCATGGGCTGAACTAGACTGAAATATTTTTTAAAAGCAGATTTACATTTATTCAGTTGTTAAATTAAGGCCCATTTTAAATATTTCAATCTTGAAGAATTCAAGTATGGTTGTTTCCATTTGGGATGGAGAGTCACAGGAATTCAGATGCCTTTAAGAGTGAATTGGGGCTGGGCACCATGGCTATGCCTGTAATTCCAGCACTTTTGGAGGCCTAGGCAGGTGGATCATGAGGTCAGGAGTTTGAGACCAGCCTGGCCAGCATGGTGAAACTCCATCTCTACTAAAAATACAAAAAATTAGCCGAGAATGGTGGTTCATGCCTGTAGTCACAGCTGCTTAGGAGGCTGAGGCAGGAGAATTGCTTGAACCTGGCAGGCAGAGGTTGCAGTGAGCTGAGATTGTGCCACTGCACTCCAGCCTGGGATACAGGAGATTCTGTCAAAAAAAAAAAAAAAAAAAAAAAAAGAATGAATTGACACATAAATTTTTTTCCTGTTGTCCAGCTCTAATGATTGCAAGTACAGTTTTTGTGGGTGTAAAAAAAAAAAAATCCAGAGCACAGTATACTCAATGCAAATGGTTCTATGATATAGATGAAGTGGGTGCTGAAGATGTTGCTGACTCTAAGATTTTGAAATTACCGACAACAAGACTTTTAGAATATTTATGGGCTTTTGAAAACCTTCAAACCTTAAAATTAGAGTTGCCTTAGATTATATTTATCAGGCTTTATATGCTAAAAAATTTGAGACTAGCATAGGATTAAGCATGAAGTTAATTTTTTTCTGATTTCCATAGTATTGTGTTTCTTAAAAATGCCCTAACATGTCTTTGCTTTTATTAAATATATATGAAATATACCATTCATATATAAGTATGCCTTTACATCATATTTGTATAGTTTAAGAAATACTACTAATATATGTATTTTGTCGCTTATTAAAGGAATATTTCCAGTGTCTTTGAGGACTTTTCTCTATACTTCTCCTTTTTCACAGTTTCGTTTCTCTCTTTTATTTCTTTTCTTGTCTTATTATGTACTGGATTCCCCATTGCAATGTTGAACAAATTTTTTTTTTATTTCTTGTTTAAAAAAAGTTTTCGATTTTTTTTCACATTAGGTGTATTTATAGATTTTTCTGTAGATAACTTTTATCAGTAGAGTTTTCCTCATTTCTAGTTTAAGAACTTTTTTATGACTTAATACTGATGATGATAGGTTTTCCTCACTTAGTCTCTTAGTTTTATGAATTATATTAGTAGATTTTCTTTATTTTTATTTTATTGTATTTTAGGTTCCGGGGTACATGTGCAGATCATGCAGAATTGTTACATAGGTACCTGCATGGCAGGGTGGTTTCCTGCCTTCATTCCCCCATCACCTATATCTGGTATTTCTCCCCTTGTTATCCCTCCCCACCCTCCCCAACCCCACTATCCCTCCCCTAACCACCCCTACTGACCACAGTGTGTGATGCTCCCCTCCCTGTGTCCGTGCGTTCTAATTGTTCAACACCTGCCTATGAGTGAGAACATGTGGTGTTTGGTTTTCTGTTCTTGTGTCGGTTTGCTGAGAATGATGGTTTCCAGATTCATCCATGTCCCTATGAAGGACACAAACTCATCATTTTTTATGGATGTATAGTATTCCATGGTGTTTATGTGCCACATTTTCTTTATCCAGTCTATCATTGATGGACATTTGTGTTGGTTCCAGGTCTTTGCTATTGTAAACAGTGCCACAACGAACATACGTGTGCATGTGTCTTTATAATAGAACAATTTATAATTCTTTGGGTATATACTCAGTAATGGGATTGCTGGGTCAAACAGTATTTCTATTTCTAGGCCTTTGAGGGATTGCCACACTGTCTTCCACAATGGTTGCACTAATTTGCACTCCCACCAACAGTGTAAAAGTGTTCCTGTTTCTCCACATCCTCTCCAGCATCTGCTGTCTCCAGATTTTTTAATGATTGCCATTCTAACTGGTATGAGATGGTATCTCAATGTGGTTTTGATTTGCATTTCTCTAATGACTAGTGATGATAAGCATTTTTTCACGTTTGTTGGCCTCATATATGTCTTCTTTTGTAAAGTGTTTTTTCATGTCCTTCACACACTTTTGCATTAATAGATTTTCTAATGTTGAACCTATTTTGCATTCCTAGATTAAGCCCAGGAATTGCTTATAATGTATTATCATTTCCATTTTCTTTTAAATTTGTTTTTCATCTGTATTTCTGAGTGACTGTTAGTTTCTCTCATGTGTCATATTCTGGTTTTAAAACCAATTGATCTTTATAGAATCAAGTTAGGAGCATTACTTCTTTTTTGTTCCCTCAAAGATTTTATGTAAAATTAGAATTTTTTTTCTTCTATATTAGGTAGAGCTTACCTGCAAAACTAGGTAAGCATAATATTTGGTTATAAATGGCTTATTTTTTCTATTGATTTAATTTCTTTCCTAGTTTTGGAAAGAACCAAATTTGCTTTTAGGTCAGTTTTAGTAACGGGTTTTCTCTGGTTTGGTTCAATTTAACTAGGGCTTTATATTTATTATAGAGACAATATTCCACATAATATTCTTGTGATATCCCTTTTAAAATCTCTGCTACAGTTGTAGTTTAAAAATCATTTTTGCTTGGATACTCTTTAGGCAACAGATGTAGTATTGCCCTAAACTTTGTGAAGGTAGACCAATGCCTAAGAATGCCCAAGGAATATTTTTTCCTATTTCCTGTTAGTCCAAATATGCCAGACAGACAGTTCACCCATCTTTTCATTCCCTAAGGTTTGTTTGTTTGTTTTTGACGGAATCTCACTCTGTTACTCTGTCACCCAGGCTTTAGTACAGTGGCATAATTTGCTCACTGCAACCTCCGCCTCCTGGGTTTAAGGAATTGTCCTGCCTTAGCCTGCCTAGTAGCTGGGACTACACGCATGTGCCACCACACCTGACTAATTTTTTTATTTTTTATAAAAGATGGGTTTCACTGTGTTGGCCTGGCTGGTTCTAAACCCCTGACCTCAGGTGATCCACCCACCTCGGCCTCCCACAGTGCTGGGATTACAGGCGTGAGCCATTGCACCTGACCCATTCTCTTAAGTTTTAAAAATTTGTTTGTTGCTAGTTAAGCTACGAGGGCTGTCTTCTTTCAGGCAGGTCACAGTTTATGTGGCTTCTGCAGTCTGGCCTCCTGCTTGAAGTTCAGTAAAGCCCAAACCCAGGTTTATCAGTTTGACCATTATAATGTATGCAATGTGAATACCATCTTCACAGCTAGTTTACCTTTCTGGAGTCCTGCAATTCATAAAGTTTTTAGACTTCAGGATTGCCCTTACTTTCCAAGCAATAAATACATTCACTTATAAATATTTTTATTTTTAATGTGGCATTTTTATTGGTTCTGTACAAGTTGTGATTCTCTGAGCATAGAGTGTCACTATACTGTCAGAAACAGAGACCTAAGAAATATCTTCAAATCTGACACCCACTAAGGAATGAGATTAGCTACATTAGAAGTTCTATTTGAGTATAGAGTTAAGATCAGAGCCACTATTTTTGAAATGTTTGTTTTTCAGCAAAAGAAAAGTTAAAGAAAGCTAAAAATATGTATAAAAGCACTATCATGTGCAGAATCAGATTACAGGTATTTGAACCCTCTAAAGCAGGGTGAAATATGTTCCTTTCTTTCTGTAATATAAATACAATCATTGATAGCGTTAAAGAGCAGATTTTCAGGAGGACAAATGCAGTATGTCTTGGTTTTAGCCTTATCACGCACTGGTGCCTATTTCTGGTGATCATAGATTTTAAAGAAAATTCCAGATAAGTCTCAAGGAATTATGGAAAAATTTGAGATGTTTAGGTCATATAATTATTGTAAAAGGGTTTGATGTAGAGGAAGTACGAGCTTTATTTTGATTTTTACGCACCTGGGCATTAAAGTAGAAATCTTATTGAAATGGTTAAAGTTCCCCTGTCCTCTCGCAAGGCATGTGATGGGGTGTGGCTCATGTCTTCAGTGTCCAGCTGCTCAAACCTCTAGGGGAGCATATAGACGGGCAGGCTGTGGGGCTCCAACCCCAAGGCAGTGTCTAGGGGTGAATGTTTACAGCTCCTGAACCCCCCGTGGGCAGGTGTTACAGCGTGCTCTTTTAGTTTAGCCGTATGTAGGCGGCTTGTGTTAGCTCAGTTAGACCCCCTTCCTTATCACAAAGACAGGGATTTCTATCTCCCAGGGTTTCTTAACTTGGTATATCAGAAGCATTGGATTGCATGCTGGCTTCGAGAATGAGTGCAAAGTTTGTGGGGTTTTTGTTTTGTTTCGTTTGTGTGGTTTTGAGATGGAGTCTCACTCTGTTGCCCAGGCTGGAGTGCAGTCACGGTGATCTCGGCTCACTACAACCTCCGCCTCCTGCGTTCAAGAGATTCATTCTCCTGCCTCAGCCTCCCGAGTAGCTGTGACTACAGGCATGCACTATCACACCCATCTAATTTTTGTATTTTTAGTAGAGACGACGTTTCACCATGTCAGCCAGGATGGTCTCGATCTCTTGACCTTGTGATCTGCCCACCTCGGCCTTTCAAAGTGGTGGGATTACAGGCGTGAGCCACTGTACCAGGCAACAAGGTTTGAGAAGTAGCTTTTGGTAGATTGGGGGTACCAAAAGGGAGATGGTTTTCCCCTGGAGCCAGGCTGCCAGGAGGCCTGGGCTCTCCTGATCTCGGGCCAAACCCCACCTTGTTTGGCTGGCAGATGGCCTGCCAGTGTGCCACTGCCTGTCAATGTGCTCTTCCACATTGTGTCCCCTCGATGTCTTCTGGATTTCCAGCCGCTTGTCATCTTCTGCAGATGTGTTCCTCTCGCCATCCAGCAGCTTCTGTGTGTCTGCCTGCTAGGGTCTGGGGTTTTTATAGGCCCATGGTCTGGACATAGGGGGCCAGGGTAGTCTTGGAAAATGCAGCATTTGGGCACAAAAGCATGAGTGCCTGTCCTCATCTAGGTCTGTGGGGTGGAGCCCTAGCCAGGAACCAAGCCGTCTTCTACCCAGCAATCCTCCCACTCCTGCCCCCCGCCCCATAACATTTAAAGGGACCACTCTTCCCTTCCCAGCACTCTGGTGTCATCATCATTTGACCTTTGCTTTTCAGTGTAAATTTCCTTGCGATTTTAACATTGTCATCCAAGGGGACCTAGAAGGGACATAAATATCATGTGCTTGCTAAAAATGAAATAATGATCAAACATATTAGACGTTCTTTTTTAAAAGTGATAATATTGTTTTCTAAGTATAAGACATTCTCAGGTTTATTTTTTTCTTTTTATTATTTTTTTCTTTTTTTGAGACAGCATTTTACTCTGTTGCCCAGGCTGGATGGAGTACAGTGGCACGATCTCAGCTCACTACAACCTCCATCTGCCGGTGCCAGTGATTCTCCTACCTCACCTTTCCCAGTAGCTGGAGTTACAGGTGTGCACCTGTAATTAACCATGCCTGGCTAATTTTTGTATTTTTAGTAGAGACGGGGTTTTGCCATGTTGGCTAGGCTGGTCCCAAACTCCTGTTCTCAAGTGATCTGCTCACCTAGGCCTCCCAAAGTGCCAATAGGTGTGAGCCACCTCACCCAGCCCTTACTCACATTTGGCTACATACTACAGAGAAACAAATTTAAAACAACAACAACAGAAACATCTTTTTGAAAGCAGAACTATATTGGAGGTTTATTGGGTCTTGTGTTTAAGGATTCTAATTCCCAATAATACCAGCTGCCTCTCAACCCATTCTTTCAGCGATCTTAAACGGCATGATTCAGTTCCTTTGTGCAAAACATCATAAGATATTAAAATATCAGCATTATTATCTTTTTTGGAAGCACTTTAAGCATATGTGTTAATTATGAAAAATTTCTCTGTAGACAGTTTAAGTGTAGAAAGAAGGAACTGGATTAGAAGTGTAATGTATTAGCTCAGAGTCAAGTTTTGACAAGAACAGATTACCCAGATGTCAAAGCACGGCGTTTTCTTCTTAAGATGCCTGGAATAGCAGAGGAAACTTATAGTTGTGTAATGTTTGGGGCTCTGTGTGGGAACTTTATATCATAAAGAAATATAATGTTTTTTTCTGCTCTTCTTACCTCTCCTTGTTTAGGATAAGAGAGTAAATATCTCAGCTTGTATTTCATGAGAATACCAGCAAAGATCACAAAGTCTAAAATATTTTGAGATGTTTTCCTTTTTCACTAAATCCGTTGACTTAAGCTCTTTGAGATTTACAAACAAGTTTTGATGGCTTGCAGTACTGGTGTTGAATGATCTGAATATTTTTCATGGATAATGATATCATGTTACTTTTGCAATTGTGATTAAGAATGAATGGTGGTTGGGTGCCTTGGCTTACGCCTATAATTCTAGCACTTTAAGGGGCAGAGATGGGTGGATCACTTGAGCCCAGGAATTTGAGAGTAGGCTGGTTAGCATGGTGAAATCCTGTTTCTACAAAAAATTCAAAAATTAACTGAGTGTGGTGGTTGCATACTTGTGGTTGCAGCTACTTGGGAGGCTGAGGTGGAAGGTTCACCTGAGCCTGGAGAAGTTGAAGCTGTAGTGAGCTGTTATCACACCATTGCACTCCAGCCTGGGTGACAGAGTGGAGACCCTGTCTCAAAAAAAAAAAAAAAAAAAAAAGAAGAAGAAGAAGAAGAATGAATGGTAATATCCATATTCATGTAAATATTAAAAATAATTTTCAGGTAAAAATGAGCTTCTGTGCTTGTATAAGAAAGCATTAGCATATTACTATGACTATACAAACCCATGTATTCTGCATTTTTCTTATCTCTAATCACAGTGATAAATTTAAAATTTGTTTTGTTCTTGAAATACTATTATTTGGAAGCAACAGCACAGCATTTTAAAATCTGTTTTACTGTTACAGTTTAGCACAGAGACTTTGAAATACCTTTTGAGGACAGTTGATGAAGTCACTGAAGTCCTTCTAATGCCATGCTTCTGTTCTCTGTGGTACAATTCCAGAAGCGAGAGGCTGTGCGCTGCTTTGGTCAGAGGATCATCATACTTTGGTTTTGGCTGTTGCTGGTTCTCAGCTCATTCTCACACTGAGCCTGGAGCAGATATTTACTTTTGAGGTTTTAAGTTAAAAATTAGGGTTCAAAGAAGCATATCCTAAGGCCCAGTTCTGATTATTTGATAGGAAAATGTGGCTTCTCTATGAGTTTTAACCATCCTGACATGTAAATACTCTGACAACATTATTTAAAACTCATGAATAGAATATATGGATTTATATCTAAGACCACACATCTAGGCATATTTTTTAATACAGAAGAAATGCTTTAAAATGATAGTTGCCCAAGATTTTTGCATATAGCAAAGATAATTGACATTTCATTTTAGAACTCTCATAGTTATTTACAAATAATTGTCCTCATTAGCACATATAAATATTTTTCTACTCACATTTTATTCGCATTTTTACTCATCACTTCTTTTTTTAAAAAAAATCTCCTTTTCTTTAGTATTTATTTTTGCCCTGTTCAACACTAGCTATTGCATTGATCACAGTGACTGCCCAAAATTAACATATAAAAGTTAACACATGGAATATTGTCCCTGATGTACTATATTTGAGATGTACTATATTTATAATTTAGAAGCAGATTTTTAAAATAAAATGCAATCTTAAGGATTTATATTATTTTTTAAATCTTAAAGTTGGCCTCTAGAGTATTTAGTACTGCTTTTACTTGCGTTTTTGTTGTCCTGGATTTGGTTGGCAATGTAGTTCTCAATAGCATGATCATAGATAATGAATAGGGCAGATGTGCTGTAAAAGTGTATATTGAATTGGTTATGCTTTTAGTATATAATCTATTATCAAAATATACTTTTTTCATAATAGGAGTTACATATCTATGTTAATTTTGTCTTCAGTGACCTGGGATTTGTTACAACTTTTTTTTTTGACGAAATTTTGTTCTTCTTGCCCAGGCTAGAGTGCAATGGTGCAATCTCGGCTTACTGCAGCCTCTGCCACCCGGGTTCAAACAATTCTCCTGCCTCAGCCTCCTGAGTAGCTGGGATTACAGGCATGTGCCACTACACCTGGCTAATTTTGTATTTTTAGTAGAGACAGGCCTTCTTCATGTTTGTCAGAATGGTCTCGAACTCCCAACCTCAGGTGATCTGCCCACCTTGGCCTCCCAAAGTGCTGGGATTACAGGTATGAGCCACTGTGCCTGGCCTTACAATTCTTTTACACATGAGAAACTAAGAGAGGCAGGATGCTTAAGGAGAAACAGCATGGTTAAAGATTCCAGACTTTGCAATAAGGTAGTTGTGGATACTGATTATAACTGAAGCCATTTATAGCTGTTATCGTTTTCCTTAATAGTGTTATTATCTATAGAGTGAGTGTTAGAGCTATACCACCTTGTGGTATAGCATACCAAGCCCAGGGTTTGTCCCACATTACATATTTACTAAATTATTGCTTTTACTATGAAATAGGAAGTAGAAGAGTTAAGTAATTTACTTGGATGTACCCAAATCTAATTGGTAACAGGGCTAAGGTTTCGGACATTTCATTTAATGTTTCTATACCAAAGTTCCTTTAGTGACTTATAGTAGGAAACTCACCTGGGGCCATTACGTGGCAGGGATATACCTAACTGATGATTGGATCCACTGTGAGATAAAACACGTGTAGTCTGGATGATAAAAGAAGAAAGGGAATTTAAGGAAGAAAATGAATTCTTTTTGTTTTCCCTGAGGTTGTTTAGAAATCATAATACTGTACAAGTTGTCTAAGAATTCTTGGCCTTTCCAAGGATTCTTCATCTTTGATACCTGAGCCAAACTCAAATGATCCTGATTGTGTGAGAAGCAAGCGGTGGAGACAATTCTATTCCTCATACGAACTCAGGGGCAACTCATACTCTTTAGGATTTACCATAAATCAGAAGGTACTGGCGTTTTGATGGAAGACAAAATCTGTTATTATTAATAAGCAAGTGTGGGCACAGCAGCTCAACGTCTGTAATCCCAGCAATTTGGGAGGCCAAGGCAGGAGGATTGCTTGAGGCCACAAGTTCCAGACCTGATATTTATGGAGAAAAAATTTAAAACAAGAAAATTAATAATTAAAAAGGGTACTGGTTGGATGACTACATGGCTGTGCGAGCAGCCATATGTGAAGAATTTCTAAAAAGCCTTTACTGGATTGGTATAGTTGTTACATAAATAGGACCAGTATTTATGACATTCTAGTGTATTTATTCCCCAAGTGTTCCATTAACTACTTTTGACAGTGTAATAGGCAAAATGGGTTTGTTGTGATTTGAGGCTCTCCTCAAGGCTTGGTGCTCCCAAATTCTCCCCACTTTGGCAAGTCATGATATTTGAAAATGCAGTAATATTAACTGTCTTTATATATAATACCGTGCACTAGTTTATCAGAAACTTTGTATTCAGCACATTGTTATTAGGGTCATAGGGAAGGTAAGTTTTGATTGAGAAGCCATGGGAATAATTTTGCATAGATAAGAAATGGAGTGAAGACAAGTCCAAGAAAACCCCAAAGTCAAGTACCATGAGTGGTACTGGCAGCAGACCTGAGCCATGGGTGTGGGGAGGCTCATAGTCAAAGTCAGGAATGTGGTAGAGATTGCAGATGGTAAAATGCCAAGGAACAACCCTAGATATACTAAGACAAAACAAACACAGGTGCTGGATTTACCTGTGGATATTACAGTATGCTCATAGATGTTACAGTGACAGACACTGCCATCAAGGCTAACAGTGTGCATATATATTGAAGTACTAAATTTTTATCTGTACATTAATTTTTTTTTTCTTATTGGGAATACATTTAGTTTCAGGTCTATCTGAAGTAACTACAGATAGGGAAATGAGAAAAAATTGCATCTTATAAAATTCCTGTAATTAGAATTTCATATAAGTATACAGAATATATGTTGTGATAACATATGAATCATGATCTTTAAATCATAGCCACTTCTTCTACTTAATATTTTAACTATATCTGTTGTATTTACCTACTTACCATTATGTTCTTTTCTGAAATAACCCAAGGTATAATTACTTCAGGAAAAATAAATTCCTGTAGGATTATAAGGGCTCTTATTTCCCTGGAGTCATATGAAGTGATTATCATATAATTAGTAAAAAGCTCAGTCTACAAATGTTGACCACCCTTATCATCTTTGCTAATAAATGGAGTGGGAAGACAGTCTATCTTAAAAAACAGCAACAACACGTTTATGCTCATTTTCAGTTCTTTGTAGTTCAGTGGCTCTTCACCCCCCCACCCTTTGTTTTCTTTTGTTCTTTTTTTCTCTCTCCATTGACATTAGAAAGTTTAGCATAATTAATATCTATATTTTAAAATAATATTTATTTAAACTGTAGCTAGTATGACCAATCATGGGGCACAGCTGAAGTCCAAGAGTTCCATTATGGTTAAAAGCAAGGACTTTGGAACCAGACAGAGACTTCTTTTTGTTCTTTTATCTTTTTGAGTGTCATTTCTGTGAGGCACAGTTTCTTCATCTATTAATAGTACAAACTGGATGATAATATAAGCCACTTGTTATGACGATTAGGAGAGATCACATATACATACACAAATTTAGCTTAAAATTGGTTTTTTTTTTTTTTGAAGATATGGTCTCACTCTGTCACCCAGGCTGAAGTGTGGTGGTGCAATCCAGCCTTAACCTCCCAGGCTGAAGGCTTTCTCCCACCTCAGCCTTGACCTCCTAGGCTCTAGCAATTCTCTCACCCCAGCCCACAGCATGCATCACCATGCCCGGCTAACTTTTGTATTTTCTTGAGTTTCACCCTGTTGCCCAAGCTGGTCCTGAACTCTCGGGCTCCAGCAATCTACCCAGCTTGGCCTCCCAAAGTGCTAGATTATAGGCATGAGCCACTGGGCCTGGGCAAAATTGGCTTTTAATCTGAATAAAAACAATTCTTAGTTGATGCATTAAGCACTACTATATTAAGTGCAAATAAGTTAATTTTCTTTTGCAGCTGGTTTGTGATAGAAACTGGCAAGACTGCCACTTTTACCTCCTTATGTAAGTAACATTCTGATTTCAAGCAAGTAACACAACATTGGTGGAAGCAAAATTTAGGATTTCTCCCCTTATTTAATGCAGCTAAATACTGCAAATTTGGCAGATCTTTACATAGATCTCAAGACTTTGATATAGTCTGAAGACATATATTAAAGTTATAAGGTTCAAAATGAATTATAGGTGAAGCAAGAAACAAGAATGAGAGTCCTTAACACATTTGGTGACTGTTTAGTATGTTAGTAACATGAAAATGTTGAGATGATAACCCAAAGAGACATGATTACTTATATAGACCTGAATGTTAAGTAGGTGAAAATTAAATACTAAGAAATTCATGGTCCGGTGTGGTGCCTCACGCTTGTAATGCCAGCACTTTGGGAGGCCGAGGCGGGCGAATAACGAGGTCAAGAGATTGGGACCACCGAAACTCTGTCTCTACTAAAAATACAAAAATTAGGCTGGGCATGGTGGTTCATGCCTGTAATCCCAGCACTTTGGGAGGCTGAGGCGGGTGGATCACAAGGTCAAGAGATCCAGACCACCCTGGCCAACATGGTGAAACCCTGTCTACTAAAAATACAAAACTTAATTGGGCGTGGTGGCATGCACCTGTAGTCTCAGCTACTCAGCAGGCTGAGGCAGAAGAATCACTTGAACCCAGGTGGCAGAGGTTGCAGTGAGCCAGGATCACGCCACTGCACTCCAGCCTGGTGACAGAGGAAGACTGCATCTCTCACACACAAAAAAAAAAAAAAAGAAAAAGAAAAAGAAAAAAAAATACAAAAATTAGCTGGGCATGGTCGTATGTGCCTGTAGTCCCAGCTACTAGGGAGGCTGAGTGAGAAGAATCACTTGAACCCAGGGGACCAAGGTTGCAGTGAAATGAGATTGCACCACAGCACTCCAGGCTGGCCACAGAGTGAGACCCCCCTCTCAAAAAAATAAATAACTAAATAAATAAAAGGATTTCTCTTTTTTTTTTTTAATTTTCTTTTTTTTCGGCTCTTTTTCTTTTTTTTTTTTTTTTTTTTTGGCTTGTTTTTATTCACACTAGTGAAAAGTGACCACTCATGTATTAACATTAATCCATCCATGAGGGCTTCACCCTCATGACCCAGTCACTTCCTATTAGGACCTACCTCCCAATGCAGTACATTGGGGATTAAGTTTACAGCATGTCCAGTGTATCATCGATGGGCATTTGGTTTGGTTCCAGGTCTTTGCTATTGTAAACAGTGCTGCAGTGAACATTCTTGTGCACGTGTCCTTATAGTAGAATGATTTATAATCCTTTGGGTATATACTCAGTAATGGGATTGCTGGGTCAAATGGAATTTCTATTTCTAGGTCCTTGAGGAATCGCCACACTGTCTTCCACAATGGTTGAACTAATTTACACTCCCACCAACAGTGTAACAGTGTTCCTATTTCTCCACATCCTCTCCAGCATCTGTTGTCTCCAGATTTTTTAATGATTGCCATTCTAACTGGAGTGAGATGGTATCTCAATGTTGTTTTGATTTGCATTTCTCTGATGACCAGTGATGATGATAATTTTTTCATATGTTTGTTGGCCTCATGTATGTCTTCTTTTGTAAAGTGTCTGTTCATATCCTTCGCCCACATTTGAATGGGCTTGTTTGTTTTTTTCTTGTAAATCTGTTTTAGTTCTTTGTAAATTCTGGATATCAGCCCTTTGTCAGATGGGTAAACTGCAAAATTTTTTCCCATTCTGTTGGTTGCCAATTCACTCTAATGACTGTTTCTTTTTCTGTGTAGAAGCTGTGGAGTTTGATTAGGTCCCATTTGTCTATTTTGGCTTTTGTTGCCAATGCTTTTGGTGTTTTGGTTATGAAGTCCTTGCCTACACCTATGTCCTGAATGGTTTTGCCTAGATTTTCTTCTAGAGTTTTTATGGTGTTAGGTCTTATGGTTAGGTCTTTAATCCATCTGTAGTTAATTTTAGTGTAAGGTGTCAGGAAGGGGTCCAGTTTCTGCTTTCTGCACATGGCTAGCCAATTTTCCCAACACCATTTATTAAACAGGGAATCCTTTCCCCATTGCTTGTTTCTGTCAGGTTTGTCAAAGATCAGATGGCTGTAGATATGTTGTGTTGCCTCTGAGACCTCTGTTCTGTTCCGTTGGTCTATATCTCTGTTTTGGTACCAGTACCATGCTGTTTTGATTACTGTAGCCTTGTAGTATAGTGAAGTCCAGTAGTGTGATGCCTCCCGC
Source organism: Sapajus apella (assembly GCF_009761245.1). Taxonomy (NCBI): domain Eukaryota; kingdom Metazoa; phylum Chordata; class Mammalia; order Primates; family Cebidae; genus Sapajus; species Sapajus apella. Next base: position 41,794,328 of record NW_022436942.1, read on the forward strand.
TTTGTTCTTTTTGCTTAGAATTGACTTGGCTATGTGGGCTCTCTTTTGGTTCCATATGAAGTTTAAGGTGTTTTTTCCAGTTCTGTGAAGAAGGGCATTGGTAGCTTGATGGGGATAGCATCGAATCTGTAAATTACTTTGGGCAGTATGGCCATTTTCACGATATTGATTCTTCCTAACCGTGAACATGGAATGTTTCTCCATCTGTTTGTGTCCTCTCTTATTTCGTTGAGCAGTGGCTTATAGTTCTCCTTGAAGAGGTCCTTTACGTTCCTTGTTAATTGTATTCCTAGGTATTTTATTCTCTTTGTGGCAATCGTGAATGGAAGTTCATTCTTGATTTGGCTCTCTTTAAGTTTGTTATTGGTGTATAGGAATGCTTGTGATTTTTGCACATTGATTTTGTATCCTTAGACTTTGCTGAAGTTGCTTATCAGTTTCAGCAGATTTTGGGCTGAGACGATGGGGTCATTTAGATATACAATCATGTCGTCTGCAAATAGAGACAATTTGACTTCCTCCTTTCCTATTTGAATACCCTTTATTTCTTTTTCTTGCCTGATTGCTCTGGCTAGAAGTTCCAGTACTATATTGAATAGGAGTGGTGAGAGAGGGCATCCTTGTCTAGTGCCAGATTTCAAAGGGAATGCTTCCAGTTTTTGCCCATTCAGTAAGATATTGGCTGTTGGTTTGTCGTAAATAGCTTTTATTATTTTGAGATGTGGTCCATTAATACCTAGCTTATTGAGTGTTTTTAGCATAAAGGGCTGTTGAATTTTGTCAAAGGCCTTCTCTGCATCAATTGAGATAATCATGTGGTTTTTGTCTTTGGTTCTGTTTATGTGGTGAATTATGTTTATAGACTTGCGTATGTTGAACCAGCCTTGCACCCCTGGGATGAAGCCTACTTAATCATGGTGGATAAGCTTTTTGATGTGCTGTTGCAATCGGAAAATATGGCAGATATACATCAGGCAATATTATGCAGCCATAAAAAAACGATGAGTTTGTGCCCTTTGTAGGGACATGGATGAATCTGGAAACCATCATTCTCAGCAAACTGACACAAGAGCAGAAAATTAAACACCACATGTTCTCACTCATAGACGGATGTTGAACAATGAGAACACATGGACACAGGGAGGGGAGCACTACACACTGGGGTCTGTTGGGGGGAAATAGGGGAGGGACAGCGGGGGGTGTGGAGTTGGGGAGAGATAGCATGGGGAGAAATGCCAGATGTAGGTGATGGGGAGGAAGGCAGCAAATCACACTGCCACGTGTGTACCTATGCAACAATCTTGCATGTTCTTCACATGTACCCCAAAACCTAAAATGCAATAAAATAAAATAAAAATAAAAATAAAAAAAGGTTTACAGCATGTTGAGTTTTGAGGGCACATGTAAACCATAGCATTTTGCACCAGTCACCCAAAATTTATGTTCTTCTCATGATGCAAAAATACATTTGTTTCATCCCTAAAGTCCCAAAAGCCTTAACTTGTTTCCATCAACTCAAAAATTCAAAATCCAAAGTCTCATCTAAATAAGATATATATGAGCCTCAAGGCATGATCCATATAGAGTCAAATTCCTTCCAGCTATGAGCCTGTAACATCAAGGCAAGTAATCTACTTCCAAAATACAACAGTGAAACGGGCATAGGGTGGGCATTCTCATTCTAAAAGGGAGAAAGAGGAAAGAAGAAAGGGGTAACTGGCCCCTAGTAAATCCAAAACCCACTAGAGAAAACAATATGAAGTCTTAAAACTGGAGAATAATCTCCTTTGATTTCCTGTCCCACATCCTGGGCTCACTGATACAGGGATTAGATTATCAAGGCATTGAGACGGCTTTGCTAGGCTCAGCTCACGTTTCATCTCTCTCAGATTGGCATTGTACACTGGTAGCTCTGCAGTTCTGAGGTCTTCTGAGCCCTCATGGCAGCAGAGGCTTTTTCTAGCCTGCTTCTCCAAATTTCCAACCTCCATCCATTATCCATTTCCAAAGCTGCTTCCATATTTTCAGGTGTTATTATAGCAACAGCCGTACTCTAAGTATCAATTTTCTATCTTAGTCTGTTTTCTACTCTTTAAGTGATTTTTTCAAAGAGCAGTGTATGCCAAATTATGAAAAACATAACTTCTTTTATAATTAATGAATATATATATTTAATTTATTCAAATTACTAACATAAATTTTAAAAATCTTGAAAAAATTGCTCAAATGTCCCTGTATTGATTTTGTGCAGTATAGCAGATATATAAAAGTGTAATAGTTACTGTGGAGTAAGTTTGAATTTACTCTGTAGACTTGAAAGTACCGTGTATTTGAAATTACAACTTTGAAAAACTATTTAGAGGTATTTATTGCAGCAGGTCACAGCATTTCCAGAGGGACCTCACATTTGATTTTTTCTTTAGAACAACTTCAGCAAGATGGGAATATTTAATTGTTCTTCTGCCTTTCAAAGAACATAAAATAAACCATGGCAGACTGTGGACTAAGTACAAGAGAAGCTTTCATTGTGAATTAAGATCAAATTTCTTAGTAAATGGATGCCTTTTAGAGGGAGTTGAATATCAATGTGAAGGGCCCTTGAGGTATAAGAGTCATTCCTACTTCTTCAGTTCTTGATTTTTTTAACAGAAGAATTTCTTTTTCTTTTTGAATATAAAATAACTCTACAGATCATATTTTATAGAGCTTATCCAGTCATTTCTAGAAGTGTCGGTTAATATAGTCATCATATCTGCTTAGTCTTAGAATTGAAGTCCTGTACTTATTCAACAATGCTTGTTAAATCTTTGTCATATGTAAAGTATCTTCAGGGCACTAAGAGGAATTGATAAATATACCAAAGTTCCAAACATCTTTGAGCAGCAACCATTTGCTTACACAGGCAGGATATTTCAGTTCCAATATTTTAACAGGCAAATATGACATATAAAATTATATTCCCAAAGAAATGTAAAACACTTGATATATTGCTTAGCATTAACTTTTCTCTGGTCTGAAAAAAATATTATGAAATATGGGTACCAGATAGTTTTGTTACTACTGAGGTTTCTATTTTTTTTTTCCCCCAGCAGTTCTGAGAGGATAACTCCTTTGGATAATTTTGCTTTCATATTTATGCTATAGTTCCTAAATTAAAATATATAAAACATATTAAGTACTATGTTATGATATTCTCTACCTTGCATTCAAACTCAATATTGAGAGAGCTCTCTCAATATTGAGAGAGCAAGATATCCTTACCTCTCACTATGTTTGGATGCCTGGAAAGATATTTGAATATCCCTTGTCATTAACTCTGCTACTTAGGAAGCTGAACCTCAGTTTTCTCATCTATGCAATGTAGATAGTAATACTATAGACCCCAAATGTTTTTATTAGGTCAAATGAATTCAGGAGACTACCAAAGATATAGTAATCTTTAAGTTAATTAAACGCTATTATTATGGTTATTTTTATTAGAATTTTTAAAATTTCTTCTCCATCTCCTCTTCTCCCCTTCCCACTTCTTTTGCTCCCTTTACAGTGTCACAGTGCTGCAAAGCAGGTCCATGACATGGGGCAGTAGTCCCTCCAAGCTAGAGCAATTTCGCATGAAGTTTATTTTGTTTAAAACAGGAATGAAATGAATACTCTGAATATTTGGAACCTTTATTGGGAAAAACTTTTCAAAATTAGATTGAGATTTTGGAACAACAACTATATTTTTTTGAGCTTCAGATAAATGTTTTATTATATTATATCCAGAGTTTAAAAAGTGTGATTTGCATTCATCTGTGCACATCCTCTATTAAAAATGTGGACTTTTAGGCTGGATGCAGTGGCTTACGCCTATAATCCCAGCAACGCCAGGGTGGGAGGAATGCTTGAGTCCAGGAGTTTTTGACCAGCCTGGGCAACATAGTGAGACTCACCTCTACAAAAATTAAAATTAAAAAAAACATCCTAGCATGGTGGTACACATTTGTAGTTTCAGCCACTTGGGAGGCTGAGGTGGGAGGATTGCTCAAGCCCAAGAGGTTGAGGTTGCAGTGAGCCAGGATCACGCCGCTGCACTCCATCCAGCCTGGGCAACAGAAAAAAAAAATGTGGACTTCTAAAACATTTGTAACTGTTATTTACACTTCATTGAAAGAATTTTGGAATTTTATTTCAATACAATTGTACTTTTAAAAGATTATATGAAATGAATACACCAATAAAATGTACAGGCTTAAAATTGTAAAAAATATGCATTATATTTAATATTAATGAAAATACAATGTTTTTGAGTGGTCCAAAGAATAAATAGCAAAGTGAAAATTTGAAGATGATCCCAAACATCTGTTTTAAATTATTTTTCTAAAAAAAAAAGTTTAAATGAATGTTATAACCTTTTATTCCCTAAGTAGTATATAGCATAACACCGTCTCTATTTTAAAAGATCATCTGTGACCTTAATTTTATTTTGTTTCCTTTCCTTTCCTCCCTTCCCTTTCCTTCTCCTCCTCTCTTTTCCCCTTCACTGCAGTTTTCAGATTAATCCCTGCACATTTCCTCTATTTTCTTCATGTATTAATCCCCTTTTATCTGTATTCTTTACTTAATTTTCTCTTTGAAGCATGGACAACTGATCTAACATAGTTGATTTGTATGTAATGTACTTGATTTATAATATAGCTTTCATTTAATTATGTCCACTTTGTTAAATACATAGTGATATTTTGGGCATGAATCAATTTTTAATATTTATCATTGTTATGACAATGCATTCCTTTTATCAGTTCTTTGTAGGCTATTATGGTCCATTCATGAAACAGTATTTACATGGTATTAATTGGTCCTAATGCCATATAGGAGTCTGTAAAGTGAATGTCCCACATTGTACTCCCGTGGTGGACATATTGTTACTACCCACTATCAGCCAACACTAAGACACTTGAATTAAACAGTCTCTTTCTTGCTTTCTTAGGTGAGAATTTATCTGGGAGAGGGATTGCTGGATAGAGGTTCTTTTTGACTTAGTCACTTGCATTTGTTGATTTGACTGAGTCCTGTCAGATGGCAAAACAGAACTTCTGCCCCAGGCCACACTGCCACTAGCTGTGCACAGGATTCTTCCCCAACATCACTACCAGTAGTTGGCCTTATCTGTTTTTCTTTCTTTCTTTTTCTTTTTTTTTTTTTTTTGTTTTTTTGACAGTTTAGGTATAAAAGATATCTCGTTGTTATACTTTGCATTTCAGGGGGGTTACTAAAAAATTTGAGTATTAGTTTAAATGCTTGGTATTTGTTTTTTTTGTGGAATCCTATTCATGCCCTTTCCTTTTTTTTCCTTTTTGTTTTTTTTTTTTTTTTTTTTTTTTTTTTTTTTCTTGTTGCTTTGCAGGAATTCCTTCTAGTTTCCAAGCACAGACAGTTCTTTGTTTAGATGTTTGAAATATCTTCTCCTAGTATATTATGCATTTTTAACTTGTCCATAATGTTCTTTATTAAATAGAAGTCCTTTTTGAGGTATTGAAATCCATTAATTGTTTCTTTTTTACATTTCAAATGATATTTGGGATTCTTTTGAAGAAGTGCTTTTCCATTCCACAAAGATATTCTTCTACATATTCTTCTGTTAGCTTTACTTTTTCACATGTAACTTTTTAAACTATCTGGAGTTTATCCTTGTGTCTTATGAATATGGTATAACAATCAGTTTTTATGTTCTCTTTTATATTTTGGCTGAAATATAGTTTTTGAGTTCCTTAATAAATGATGCTAAAATATTGAATGGATTTACATGGAATTCATAGATTAATTTGTGGAGAACTGACATTTTGTAATGATAAATTACCCCATCCATGAGCCTTGGAATATTCTTCCATGTCTTTTAGAAATTGGTATGCATACTTTCAAGTAGTCAGAATAGTGAGATTTAAAAATTGATATGAAAAAGTTGAATGGGTTAATATGATCAAATCTTAAGTAATAGAAAAAAGGATTAACTCATATAATCAACTATGAAGATTTATGGCAGCTTTTTAAAAACGTAAAATCTATTTTGATAAACACAGCATTGTGGAACAGTAATTTTAAGGAGGATAGGATTTGACAAGGCATCGTTTTTATATTTGAGTATGATTAAATCCTCTGTCAATGCCCTTCAGCCAAAGACCACCAGAGCTACACCTGAAATAAAAGTTGGCTTAACTACTTCTCACACTAAGAGAGAACAGCGAAACCATGGAGAATTCTGGGGCATCTCATTATATGTCCAATTATAGAATTTTGACTTTGGTTGGGTGATTTGGAAGAGAGTCTAAGGAAGTGTGGGTTTTATTTTGATTGAATACCAGGACAATTCTATGCCTGGATAAATCATTCATGTAGCAGGAGAGGAGGATGTTAGGTATTTTGTGGGTTTTACAGTGACCTTTTCCTTTTTCTGTGTTTATACAAAATTATGAGGTGGTTTTTATTTGTTTTACTTGATCATGGTCTCAGAGTAACTTTGTCTGAAGCTGATACTGTGTATGATTGTGTGTGTACAACAGGAAAACAAGATTTTTGCAGGTATCTAGAGCAATTAATCATAAGAAATGAAAGATTTTCATTTCAATAAAAAGCATGAAACTGAGTATCAGATTGTGACTTTGCCTCAGTTAACTTTGTTGATGATTTTTAATTTCTAAGTTGTTCTCTCACTTTGAAATAGCCATCTCTGCTGCTCATCCATTCTGTTGGAAACCATAATTTTGCCCCCTAGATTACTCCAGTTGCCTTCTAACCGGTCTCCCTGTTGTTCCTTTAGTTCTCTTGCAGTGAGTACCTTCTCCACAGAGAAGTAATCATTTTGACTTTTCAAAAACGAAAGTCAAATCACAAAAATCCCTCGCTGAAAATTTATCCCCAAACATTGCAAATAAAATAACCCCCAGACTGCTTATCTTGGCATGTCAGACCCTATCTGGTTGGACCCTTGCCTATCTCTGTGACTTCATCTTGACTTTTCCTCTCATTTCGCAGCCACACACCTGACTGGTATTGTTCCTGGGAAACATCAAGTTCATTCTTGTCTTAGATTATTTGCTGTACTTTCCTTATCTGGCATCAGCAGTCCTTGCTAGGCTTGCTCCTTATCCTTTAGTTCTTAGAGATTGTACCTATTTTCCTAAATCTGTGATATCCTTGCCTAAAATTAGCCTGACCCATACCATCTTTATTTTGTATTATTTATAACACATCACTATCTGAAGTTAATTCATTTATTTTATTGTATGGATCCCACCCTCCCTCCACTATCTCTATCTCCCACTTCCAGCATAAGCTCACATGGGTGAGAATTGACTATTTTGAACAGTACTGAGTGTCCAGCCCCTCACGAGGCTCCTGGCACCAAATAGGTGTCCAACAAATATCTATTTAATGAATGAATAAATATGGAATACGTTAATGAATGGATAAATGAACAGTCAACCAAATGAGTGAACATGTACTCTAGATATGACGACAGGCATACCTCATTTTCTTGCATATCACTTTCTCGTGCTTCTCAGACATTGTATTTTTTTAAAAACAAATTAAATGTGGCACTGCTGCATAAACCAAGTCTGTCAGTGCCATTTTTCCAACAGCATGTGCCGACTTCATGTCTCTGTCATATTTTGGCAATTCTCACAATATTTTAATGTTTTAATTATTGTATCTGTTGTGGTGATCTATGATGGAAAACTTTTGGAAAGGATTTGCTGTTCTAGATATTTGTGATTCATGGAATGAGGTCAAAATATCAACATTAACAGGAATTTAGAAGAGGTTGATTTCAATAATTATGTATCCATAGGGATACTGGGGGCTCAAGACTGCAGTGGAGGAAGGAACTGTAGAAGTGATGGAGAGAGCAAGAGAACTAGAATTGGAAGTGGGCATAAGGATGTGACTGAATTGCTGTAATCCTGTGATACTATGTTTACAGATGAGGAGTTGCTTCTTTTGGATGAGCAAAGAAAGTGGTTTCTTGAGGTGGAATCTACTCCTGGTGACCATGCTGTTAACATTGCCAAAATGACAACAGAGCACTAAAAGATTAGAATATTACATAATCTTAAGAAATTGTCACAGCCAGTCCAACCTTCAGCAACTATCAGTCACCCTCATCAGTCAGCAGCCATCGGTGTTGAGGCAAGGCCTACCATGAGCACAAAGATTAAGACTCACCAAGACCTCAGATGATTGGCTAGGCATGGTGGCTGATGCCTGTAATCCTAGCACTTTCAGAGGCTGAGCTGGGTGGATCATGAGGTCAAGAGATCGAGACCATCCTGGCCAACATGGTGAAACTCTGTCTGTACTAAAAATACAAAAATTAGCTGGGCGTGGTGGTGCGCGCCTGTAGACCCAGCTACTTGGGAGGCTGGGTCAGGAGAATTGCCTGAACCTGGGAGGTGGAGCTTGCAGCGAGCCAAGATCGCACCACTGTACTCCAACCTGGCGCCTGGCAAAGGAGCAACACCCTGTCTCAAAAAAAAAAAAAAAAAAAAAAAAAGAGCTCAGATGATTGTTAGCATTTTTTAGCAATAAAGTATTTTTTGATTAAGATGTCTAAAAAACAATGACATCATGCTGTTGCACACTTATTAGACAATATTGTGTAAATATAACTTTTGTATGCACTAGAAAACCAAAAAGTATTAAGTGACTCATACTTAGGTCCAGACCACCATAATAAAGTGTGATATTTGCTTTATTATGGTGGTCTGGACCTAAACCCCCAACATCTCCAAGGTATTCATTCCGGTATATGTCTGTTGCCAACAAGAGAAGCATTTACTAGTTTGTTATTTATTTGAGATATAAGTATCTAAAGAAATCAACCTCTTTCTCTGGAAATATGCCTTAAAATATTCAAACTTATGTCCTTGCTGTTACTTTTTTTTAATCATCTCTGTTCTAGGACTACTATCAAAATGGGATAGCATTATAATGAGGATTTCCTGGTGCTTAAATTAATATTCGAATGCATTTCTCAGAGAGATTTCAATGTAAATATATTCTTATTTACTACTCCCACAATCAGAGTAGAACTTTGGGAGTAATGGGGATTTAAAAATTGCCTAATCCTTAGAAATTTCCATGAAGGCGTATCTTACTAATTTGTAGTAGATACAGAATACCTATGGTATTACACCTATTATGTTTGAAGATAATTGTAATTTATCTTACTATTTTCCTAATTTTATTTCATTTTCATTTAGTAGTTTAATTTGACAATATTTTACACTGTTTTGTCTTTTAATCTAAAGGATGCAATTTTCTATGGATTCAGTGCCAAGGCCTATGCAAATGTTGGTTTTCAGTCAAAGATGAAAAGTGATATGAAAATATTAGGTATAGGGTACAAAAAGTTTGGAAGCAGCCAGTGTCAGATTAGAGTTTTTGCTCTAACACTTCAGTATTAACTTTAAAAATTTGTTAGTGCCTCTGAGTCTGTCTCCTCATCTAGGGAATGGCCATTTATGTATGGAACTGTGTTGGGAGCTCAGTGAGATGATACATGTCAAGTGTGTGGCATGGTACATGGCACTATTAGCTGTTGCATAATTGTGAGTTCAATGTCTTTCCCCTGTTTTCCATCAGAACCAAAGAAGATATATGACTTTGCAAATATGAAGGATTAATGTTCTCTGTAGATCACATAAGGGCATAAAATACATTATATTTAATGTTATTTTTATAAGCAATGCTTAACTATTGTAAATTGTAAAGAGTATCAAGCACAATAATATTAATAACAATATTTATTGAGTGTTTACCATGTGTCAGGCACTGTCTTTGTTTTTTTATTTTTATTTTTTATGGAAGAGGGTCTCACTGTGTTGCCCAGGCTTGAGTGCAGTGGCGTAATCATGGCTAACTGAAGCCTCGATTTCCTGGGCTCAAGCGATCATTGCATCTCAGTAGTAGCTGGGACTGCAGGCACGTGCTAACACGCCCAGCTAATTTTTGTGTTTTTTGTTGAAATGGGGTTTCACTACGTTCCCCCACTTGTCTCAACCTCCTTCTGAGATCGAGCAATCCACCCACCTCATTGGCCTCCCAAAGCGCTAGTACAGGTGTAGACAGTACCCAGCCTCAGACACTGTCTTAAACAGCTTGCATGTATTAACATCTTCATCATGAAACACATGAGACACTATTGTCCCACTTTCCAGGTAAAGTAAACTGAAGCACAGGAGTATTAAATTTCTTAGAGGCACACAGGCAAATCTGAGATGGAAAGATGTTGTATTCTTTTTTGCATTAAAATTGATACTCAAAACCCCTTTCATTTTTCAGGTACAGTCAGTATTCACCCCCAAATAAATATATCTCAACTCATATGAACCTTCCTCTCATGCCCATCTTTTTCTGGGGGACTCTGCATTCAGGATGCAATACCCCATCTCCTTGTGAGAAAGAAAGTAGACAAGAGAAGCAGCCAAGTTTGAGGGTAAAGTCCATTTGAGAGCCATACTGTGTGGGCATTTATTGGTGCTATGCCTTTTGTTATTTTTAATGTTGAAAAATTACTATTATTTGGGGAGAACAAAGGGGGCACACAGAAAATATATTTAATTTTCAACATGATTAGGTGTGGAAATAGCATTTTTTCCCAGAAATGAGCTCATAAGCAGAAAGAATATAAAAGAACATTGTATCTATAATGTTTTATTGATGTATTCTGATGCCTGGTAAGCTTCTTTATAGCTTTGATCTTGTTTAGTTTTTTGCTTTTCATCTCCAGATCTTCTATGTCATTTATCAGTTTTTTCATACTTGAATGAAATATTTGTTTATTTTAAGATCTTTTCTTGCAGTTTCTGGCCCAGTAAGTATACAATAATTTCAGACCATGAAGACCCCTACTGAAATCTGGAAGAACATGAAGCCTTTGTAGGCGATCTTAAGATAACATTGTTCTTGGCCTTATGATGAACTGTATATGTATATCAGCTTTGAAACATAATAATTACTTTAATTTTTTAAGGCTTTGATTATATTTAATCTCCTGGTTTGGTAAAATAGCGTATAAAGGAAATACATTTTCCTTCTCAAAAATGTTTTATGACGGTTTTCTCTCCCTGTGGTACTTGGTGGCCTGATATTATGTCATGTATAATTGGATTGATACTCAGTCTGAAAATTTCTTTTTCTTCTTGGCAGCATGGGGTAACCTTGGAAATGTTCTGAAGAGTCAGAGCAAAATTTCTGAAGCTGAAAGCGCCTACAGAAATGCTTTGTATTACCGCAGCAACATGGCTGACATGCTTTATAATTTGTGAGTATGCCTTGCTTTCTCTGGTTTGGTTCATCTTTGAAATCTGCCCTAAGAGGGACTATTGATTTAACTGCTGGAAATGGAGATGATGATAGCTATTGTACTGAAATATTCTTTTTGTTATTCGTGCCTCTGAGACAATTAGGTGGTGGGTAGTTGTGATTTCCTTGTTTTGGGCCACATCACCCATATTCATGTGTACTTGTATATTACGGCTGAATTTTTTGGAAGTAGTATGCCATATAACGTAAACATTGGTTTAAATATCTTTTAGTTCTTAAAATGTTTATTCAATTAATACTTAGATGAGTTCATAAAATAAGCCTGTTATGTATGAGTTATGCAAATCATGTGTTGATGATGATGATGATGATGATTATTATTATTATTATTTGAGACAGTATCTCGTTCTGTGGCCCATGCTAAGAGTGCAGAGACACTATCATAGCTTGCTGCAGCCTCAAACTCATGAGCTCAGACAATCCTTCTGCCTCATCCCCCCAGTAGCTAAGACTGCAGGTGCCTATCACCATGCCTGTCTAATTTTTGAACTTTTTTGTAGCAATGAGGGCTTACTATATTGCCCAGACTGGAGCCTAACTCCTGGCCTGAAGCAGTTCTCTTGCCTCACCCTGCAAAGTGCTGGGATTATAGGTGTGAATCACTGTGCCCAGCCTTGATTGTTAAGGATAGATTTTGTCTTCAATGAAAAAAAGTGCTGTGTCAAAGTTTATGTAGAATATGTGGTATACCAGAAAAGTGAGTGAGTAAGGTCATGGTTCTTTTTTGTTTTCCTCTTCATAGGCACTGATGATTATCAGTGAGGTTGGGATAATTTAGAATATGCTTGCATGTTGGATTAGAAAAATCGCAGGGGAAAAATTGGTTTTGTTGTTTGAGTGGACAGTCCTAGCTGGTACAATGAGATGTGAGTAGAGAAATGCAAACCAAACTTAAATCTCTTCGTTGTCTCTTATATTTGTGAGAACATTTTGTTTGTAAGTGGCAGAAATCTAGTTTAAGCTTGCTTAAACACACCAGAGAATGTATAAACTCCCCTAACTGGAAATCCCTGGGTTGACTAGATTCAGACCTAGTTAGATCCAGTTCCTGATACTGTTTCAGGAATGTTGCTCCATTTTGTGGCTCCAGTTTCTTCTGGGTTTGGTCCATCTTCTGTGGTACTCTATAACAATGGGAAAGAGGACTGCTGTGCCTTTATGAATATAGCACCCTGACTCTTCTCAGTCTCAGAAGGAAAGAGAACTATTTTGTCTTGGTACCTGTATTAATCCCTGAAAAAGTTGTTGGACTGACCTTCCTGCAGTCCTGTGTCCTCTCTTGGTGAAACACTGAGCCATGAGGGAGGGGCCACGAGTTACTTCCATTGACAGCACCTCCAGAGTTGGAATACAATGGAGCCAGACCGGTTCTCTATAGGAAGGTGACTGATCCTAGGAAAAATAAGATGCTTGCTGCTTGTGTTTAATGAATGCTATGTGATATTGACAGTATCAAACTAATCTACAAGCTTTTAAAATAAGTGTGCTCTGGTTACCTGAATCTTTTGTATTGGCTAAGTCTAAAGGCACAGATAATTTTTTAAAAAAAATTAACTAAAAATAAACAGGGAAAAACCTAAATATTTAAGGGAAAGCAGACAGGATAAGTTCAGTTAATTTTATGTTCATACATTGACCTTGTCTTTAACCTCATAGGCTTTAACACTGGGACCTCAATCTAGCAGCCTGTGGTCTGAATTAGGCCAGTAGATATGTTTTGTGTCAGGTTGCACAGTGTTTAATTTTTTCTTTGTCACCTGGAATTCTTTCACATGCAGCACACCTGCTCCAGCACACTGTTCCTTCTTCCCAGTCTCTGCTGTGTCCTGTTTCACCATGTATCTTACCTAATCTTTGCTGAAGTAACTTGAATTTGTATCTTTTTCTTTTCTTGAATGAAAATACTATTTAGGTACTCCTACAAAGGCTCGAGTCCTCTTCATCTAAATATTGTTATATTACTGTATTTTATTAATATTTTTATTTTATGAAAAAGAACCTTATCAGTTTAATAAATTCACACATATATTCTTTACACTTTTTGTATCTGAAAGTGATGTCAAAGGGACCTCTTGCCTTGCAGTATGGGATATTACTTTTCTGGTTCCCATCCTTCATGTATTTCTGGTGGAAAGCTAACCTGAACAACCAACATCTCTTCACTGAAATGTTTTTCTCTGTCTTATCCATAGTCTCTGGTTAAAACATTGCCCACCTCTTTGTGATACCTGTTGGGCAAGGATTCAAAGTGTTGATCCATGCTTATTCTTTACTGAGAAGAGAAGAGTATTCAATTAGAAAATTTCACTTTACCTGTGATTTTAAAATTACATCTTAAGGCTTTGTCAGTGGATACCTATGTAAATCATGACAGCATATGAATTGACCTTCCCAAACCCTAGTGAAAAATCTTTGCTAGAAAAGTAATTATTGACAAGATCATTTTTTTCCCTAATGCCAAATATAGTTCCACAATATGTTTTACTAATATGTCAGGCCTTTAAACCACACTTATCTGTCAGCCTAAATGGAGAGGCTTAAATTCCACAAGAAATCTTGGCAATGATTTGGAAGTATTGGATTTTGTAACCAAAGTATTTGACAGAATTCAATAATTCTATTTTAAAATAGGTAAGCTTTTCAGTGATTTTTTAATCAAATATTTTAAAAATATACCAAGATAGGTTCATTATAATCTATAATATAAATATGCTTGGTATCATATTTATAAGAACAAACCTTTTTCTACCTAAGTAGAAAAAAGTTTTCTACTTAGGTAAAGAAAAGTTTTCTCATGGAAAGTTTAGACTATGAAGTAGCAAATTTTAGTGTTGAGATGTACATAATTTTCTCTGATATACAGAAGTTACTCCTTGTTCTATTTTAAGTCCTAAAAGAGAAGGAATTTGCTTTGCTCAATCTTTCTAGGACACATAACCTGATAATACTCTTTTGAGATAATAGCATACATTAATCACTTTTCCTATCATCAGTTACAGTTATGTCTCTTAAAGATGTTTTGTGACAGAGGCCTAGAACAAACCTATTTGTATTAATTGGCATGGAATACCTATATTTGTTTGTGCATTTTAGAAATTTTTGGGAATTGTAAGCTTTTGTTAGGCCCTCAATGTAACTTTTACATCTAAGTAGCACATATGAACATTGATATAGGTGCAGATAGAGGAAAAATAGGAATGATCTGGAAAAATATAAAGTAAGCAGTAGTATGAGTGATGGAGATTTCTATCTGAAATTTAGTGAACATCACCTTATGAGATTATAAAAATTTGAGGACAGCTTTTTTTCAGGCATGAAATCAAGTTGTGTCTAAGAGGTACACACAAGGAGTTGTATTCCATGTTTGTAAAATGATGGAATAATTTTATTTTTTTTCTTTAGTAGCAATAGCTTCAATCACTTGTGTGTGCTAAATGTTCCTCTTAGTTTTTTACATACGTTATCATAGTTTTTCTTCAAAGGAAGTCTATAACACAAGGAAGATGAGACTCAGAGGTAATGTATCTAAGGTCACAGAAAATAATGGAGGAGCCAATATGTATATAAACCTAAGACATTCTGACTGTCTATCTGTGCAACAGTTCTAGTTCTTTAGGCAGAAATAAACCAGATGTTTGGGGGAAAAAAAGCCTCAATATGTATGTTTCAAATTTAGAAAAAAATAACCTTTACATAGAGAAATAAAATATTTGGAATGAAATCTAATAGAGGATGTAAGTGTTTAATAATTGTTGGTGAGTTTGCTGAACTCATGGTGTAGAATTTTGGTAAAAAGATTATCACTGGGTTTGCATACCTGTGCTAAGAGCTGCCTTCAAGAAGAAAGTAATACAGAAGGCATTTTCAATTCTAAAGCTATTAATTATAATATCATTGGATATCATTTGAATCCATGCTTACAAAGAGTAGTTATGTGAAATTTAAAATAGTACTTAATTCAACTCTTAATAACAATAGATATGCATTTATTGTACAGCCTTGTATTTATCCTTTATTCATATTGTCAAATTTACTAAAATCTAATATTTCATACAAGAAATTATTAAGACCAGGTTAAACAGATTTGCATTATGATGTTGATTTGTCTTTTCATGTATAATACATTTTCAGAGACAAAGCTGATGAATCATGGCTCAATGATTTACACTGTCAAATTTTAAAAATATACAGTTCACTTTCAGCCTCTTTACTATACCACTCACTGCTATGTGAAATATAATTTATTTTTAGGCTAAGAAATAGTCAGTGTCTTTTCATTGTTGCTATGGATTCGTCTCAGTCTGTTCCAAATGATATTTAAGCGGGTAATTCAGTAAAACATTAAATATTTTATTAGGAATTAGATTTCAGAATGCAGATAAATTTAACATGTTATAGTCAATTCTTGATTATCTTACCTAATAGAAGAATTATGTCTGTTGCTGATAGAGATTTTGCTACCATAAGTTAGTTGTCATTTTGTTCTGTGTTTTAAGAATCTTAGTAAATATCCAATCCAATAAGCTAAGAAATGAGCAAGAAAATAAACTGATAATTTAAGGGAAGGTAAGAGAAAATATAAATAAATTGGAATGCAGAGAAACAATAGGAAGTAATGCATACTCTAAGATCTTGTTCTCTGGAAGATCAGCAGCTTTTGGTAAGGGTAAGTTAGGACAAAATAGAGAATCTCTAATATACAATTTTAAGAATGAGAAAAGAGTTATAACTGGATATACGCTTAAATAATAAAACACTGATAATATATATGAAAATCATACTAACATATATGCTTCTACCTGGGAAAATATCAAAAAAAAATATATAATGTGTATGTATGTGTATGTATATATATGTACACATACATATATGTATGTATGTATGTGTGTGTGTATATATATATATATATATATATATATATATATATATATAAAATGATGCCAGAAAGTCTCTCTTAGGGAAAGGAAAAGGTTGAGATAGCAATGAGAGAAAGATGTGGTGAAGAATTGACACCATAGATTCGATCCTAATAAGGGTATGAGAGATGTATTTGAACATTCAGGGCCAGGTTTTGAGATAGTTTGAGAGGTTAGAAGGATCAAAGATTGCAGAATACAATTGGTGAGATTACTTGGCATGGATTTTAAAAACAGAGCTTGGCCCATGAGAAGTGAGGACTGGTAGAAATGTAGGGAAAAATAATACCCTTAACCAAGTGCCTAGAGTTTGGCACAGGGTTTCCTTTGGGGAGTATTTGTTGGGGTTAAAGGGAGGTGTCTACGTGATGCTAGGTAAGCCACTTGGTCTCCCAAAATAGATAATTCAAGAGAGATTATCAAGCAGTAGTGTCCAAAACTGTTGGGCATGTCTGACATAGAGTGAACTGTACTGAGAGATTTTGTTATAATGTTGTTGGCTGAGGTCACCAGTGTTCTTGGTGTACAACTCAGCTGGTCCTTTACTCATTCCTGGAATGAAGTGGGGCAGCTGATATCTGTGTATTCATGTGGCAAGAGCAAGCGTAACACCTAATACATAATGTTCATTTTGTTTTAGTTGATAAATATCAATTAATACACAAATATACTCTTGTGAAATATTCAAATAATACTGAAGAATATGGAGCAAAATGTAGAAGTCCCTATTATTGCATTCCTCATATCCTTTTCCTCCTGCAGTATAGATCTTACCAGGTTTTTGGTAAGCATTTATACATGTGGTTATGTACACACTTTCAAGGTTTTTCCCCTGCATATATGAATCATTATTAATTTTTGACTTTTTTTATGTGTGTGCACGTGTCAGAATTTGTATAATCGTCCCCATTTTAAGTTGTTTATATTGGAGCTGTTAAGATCAACATTAATGAACGCTCAATGGGATGATTTCAAAACTATATTGCTTCATTTTCCATTTTCCTAATTACAAGTGGAGTTGAGTAATTTTTCTTATGCTAATTGGCTCTTTGTAATTTTCCTGGGGATTAACTGTTCATATTTCTTGCCTAATTTTCTTTAGTGTAGGTTTATGTTTTTCTTACTGATTCATAGGGTTGAAAACTTAGGTGTAAGCACACAAACCTATTTTGCATATATTTTCAACTAATTTTTAACATATCATTTTTACTTGTAACATTTATTTTATGTAACTTTAATTTCTATATAGAAAAAAATTCCAAAGTCCTTTCATTTAAACCCTCTGTATTTTCTGTCTCTCTAAAAATGACTATTTGCAGCCCATTATGCTTTTAAGCTTGTTATTTTTTGGGTAGTTTTAAAGTTGTTTTTGCTTTTTTGTTTAGGTCATTAGTCTACCCTGGATTCATTATTTTTTGTATTAAGGTATAATTTTTTCCAATGAAAACTAAATTCCCATTATAATGTATTGGATATTTACCTATCCCCTAGAATAAAATTACTTAAATTGCAAAAGTTTACCTATCCAGTTTATTTGATAGCTACCTATCACCTAGAATAAATCCCTACATAAACGTAGTTCATTTCTATGGACTCTATGCTGGTCTATTGGTAACCTCTGTCAAGAACAAGTTATTTCATATACTATAATTGCTAGGAAACATATTTTAAAAGGCAAGCCTCTCATCCTTGTTATTTGTTTCCCACACTTCTTGAATCTTCCTGTGTGTTATCTTCACTGTGAACTTGACCATAGATGACTTCTTCTTCTTCTTTTTTTTTTTTTTTTTTTTTTTTTTTTTTGGAGATGGAGTTTTGCTCTTGTTGCCTAGACTACAGTGCAATGAGGTAATCTCTGCTCACTGCAACCTCTGCCTCCTGGGTTCAAGGGATTCTCCTGCCTCAACCTTCCAAGTAGCTAGGATTACAGATAGGCATGCACCACCATGCTCAGCTAATTTTTATATTTTTTGGTAGAGACAGGGTTTCTCCATGTTGATCAAACTGGTCTGGAACTCCCGACATCAGGTGATCCACCAGCCTTGGCCTCCCAAAGTGCTGGGATTATACAGGCATGAGCCACCGCGCCCAGTCGGATTGTAGACTTCTTAAGTTAATTGGAAGCCCAGTTAGGATTTTCATTGGTTTTGCATTGACTATATATTACAGTGAGGAGAGTTGAAATTGTCATACTCTTGAATTTTCTCTTTCAGATACATGTATTTCTACCTTTCTTTCAATTTTCAAAGTTTTGTTAAAATTTTATATTTTGTTCTCAAAGGTCTCAAATATTTGAGGTTAATTTATTAGTTTTTTAGAAATTATTTTTAGTAATGTGAATTAGATCTTTTTTCTCTTTTATTTTAAGTTGGTCGTTCGTGATTGTTTAGATTTTATGTTTTTCTAGATATGCCTAATTTTATTTTTTTGCTGTTATTTCTGTATGATAAATCTTATTTTTGTTGGAAGGTTTTTTTTTTTTTTTTTTGAGTTTTCCCGTATATGTTATCTTTTTTTTCCTCTGATGGGGCCTCTGCTCATACTATTTGTGCTGCCTGCAACATTCTCCCTCTTTCCTTCCCCTTCTGACCTCTTTCCACCTTTTATGATATCTTTCTGTCCTATCCCCCACCTTTTTTGCCTAATACCTTTAAATCCTTTTTTTCTCAGCTTACGTAACACTTCCTGATGAGGTTTATGGATACCCACCTTCAGAAGTGAAAGATAGATATCCGTCCTAGGTCTCACAAAGCCACTAATCCTTGGCTCTTTTTAATGTGGATTATATTAACATTTGTGATAGCATGTTCCTCTTTATATAAAATAACATAGTATCACAAATGTTAACATGACCCAGATTATAAAGAGCCAAGTATTTGTGATACCATGTCCTATGCCATGTAAAGGAACATGGTATTGCAAATACCATAAAGGAGAATACATAAATATGATACAAAGGGAACATAATATCATATATATAAAGGGGAACATGGAATCACAGATGTTAATATCCAGATTAGAAAGTGCCAAATATTAGTTGCATTGTGATATTTAGGAGGGAGATCTACCTTTCTTATCTTTTTTTAAAAGGTGGGGTCTCAATGTATTCCCAGCCTAGATTTGAACTGCTGCGCTCAAGTGATCTTCCTGCCTCAGCATCTCAAGTAGCTGGGACTACAGGCACATGACACCACACCTGCTCAGTGCCCATGTACCAATTTTCCTCTAGTACTGAGCACAATACCAGGCACATAGGCTTCAAACTGTGTATATGTCAATAAACTAACAAAGGGATTAATAAACTAATGAGTTAAATCATGCATATATTGATTAATAACCTAATGGACTAATTAATGAGATGATTAAAACTAATGAGTAATCAAACGAATGGAAATAAATCAACAGTTCAAGTTTGCTGACCCCTTTCCTGTCCATGACACTTGTCTGATCCACATCTTTTCTAGCTTGCATTACTGGCCACATGTTCTTATCTGATTCTGCATGTTGATTGATTCCACACCTTTTTTCTGTTATATATGTCTTTGAAACAATCTCTGTCCACAAAGCATAAAAGCAGTAAAATTCCCTCCCTGAGACCATTGTTATTGTACTGATTTGGGATAATGATTTTTTGTTGTTGTTTTTGTATTGTTTTGATTTTCGAGATGGAGTCACACTCTGTCACCCAGCTGGAGTGCAGTGGCATGATCTTGGCTTACTGCAACCTCTGCCTCCCAGGTTCAAGTAATTCCCCTCCCTCAGCCTCCTGAGTATCTGGGATTACAGATGCGTGCCACCATGCCTGACTAATTTTTGTATTTTTAGTAAAAATGGGGTTTCACCATGTTGGCCAGGCTGGTCTCGAACTCCTGACTAAATGTGATCCACCTGCCTTGGTTTCCCAAAGTGCTGGCATTACAGGCATGAGCCGCTGTACCCAGCTGGGGTAATGATTTGAAATATAGTCTTGCAAACTTTACTGTAAACAATTGAATTATCTTTTCTTTCTTCCTACCAAACCCTGGAGATATTTTCTTTATTACATACACAAATATTTTAATTCAGAATTGATCAGAGAATATAATGAATATGTCACTTAAACAGATAACCAGCCAAGGGATGTTTCCACAAAATACATTTCAATAGCTCCATTTGTTAATCAGAAAAAATTGAATAGTAAATTATGAAGTATATAGTTGTATTCTGATTTATTATTAATAGGAAGATAAGCTGTTTCATGGTTCTTAAAATATCAGTCTCTCCTTTAAAGACCTACTTGAGCTTTAAGTGGCTATACAGCTGACTTTTGTTCATAGAAACACATTTTTTAAATTTGTCTTTTAGTTTTTCAGTTCTAATTTATAGAGTTACTGTAATATTTTTCTACAGGAAAAACGTAAGAATATAAGTAGCCTTTTGAAAAATATTTTGAAAGTAAAAGTCAGTGATTATTTAAAACTAGGGCAAATTGACAATATTTAATGATTTCATCAACCAGCTATATATTTGTAAATGTAAATTCTTAAATAGATTTTAACAGTAAATTATCCATTCTTGAGTTTTGGCCAAGATATACTATACTCAAGAAATTTAGCTAAGTCATTCCAGTCAAGATGCCAGACATGGATTAAGAAAATAATTACTACATGATGACCTAGACGTCTGCAGGATGGTAAAGGAGAAGTCAGAAAGGATTTTATGGAGAAGCTAGAGTTAATTTTTTATTTAAAAGACCAAACAATGAAACATTTTCTTTTTTTTTTTTTTTGGATGGAGTTTTGCTCTGTCGCCCAGGTTGGAGTACAGTGGCACAATCTCGGCTCACTGCAGCCCCTGCCTCCTGGGTTCCAGCAATTATCCTGCCTCAGGCTCCTGGGTAGCTGGGATTACAGGTACTCACCACCAGGCCTGGCTATGTATATATATTTGTATTTTTAGTAGAAATGTGGTTTCCCCATGTTGGCCAAACTGGTCTCGAACTCCTGACCTCAGGTGATCCGCCCAGCTCAGCCTTCTAAAGTGCTGGGATTACAGGCATGAGCCATCAAGCCCAGCCAAGATGAAACACTTTCTATTGCAGGTTTTATGGTGTTAAGAATTCTGTGTGATTACTAGTTAAAATTATAAATTGTATATAACATAAAAGTTTATCATGTAGCATTCAGTGGTTTTCAGTAAGTTGCTGCGAGTAGTCTTACTTAGGAAAGAAGCTGATCTGTTCAGGTGCCTGGTGCTTAGTTGCCTGGGGTGATTAGTCCTGGAGAGAGCTATTATATAAACAAAGCATGGTGATGGCTAAGAAAACCCCTGTGTGTCCGTGTTTTTAAGGGATTTTATTCATTATATTGTCATAGGTACTAGAATGACCCAAAATGTGAGCAAGTCTATATGGGAATCAAAAGTTTGCTTGACAAACTTATCTCTCAATGTTTTGAAAGCATTTAACGTATAACAGCATCATTCCAAGTAGTATTGGATGAATAAATTTATAATGGCATTAGTCTAGGACAGCCTGATGCTAGGAAACCTCTTGGATGCGGCTCCTCCTTTCCTGGAAAGTGCTGGGACAACTGCTATTGGCATTTGACTCTAAATTTACTTTTCCAGGGCTTTCAAGGTTTCATCACCTCCTGTTCCCTACACACTCTTACATTTTGTACTCAAGTTGTTGCACTAATATGGTCAGACAGCTACACTTCATACCTGCTAGTTTTGGAGGTATCTTTTTCATCTGCAGTTGACTTTGCACCCCTCTTCTCTGATTCATTGTGAGCTGATTTTCCAGTTTAGCTCTCAAGGTGAAATTTATCTTCCTGCCACTCTAAAATCAGCAATTCTTATAGCACCTATTTCAGACATCCCTAGTTTTCACATAATTCTGAGAAAGAATAAATAATTCTGAAGTTCAGTCAAGACTGATTATGTCTTTCAAGTACATTTATACATATGAATTTACATTTTGAAAATAAGGACCCAGTAATTTAGTCAACAAATGCTAAGTACCTTCAGGGTGATAGACATTGTATTAGAAGCTAGGAATAAGCTGACGAAGTGTAGTTTCTATTCTCAAGTAACTTGAAGTCTGGATTTAAAAATAGAATGTTAAGTAATAAAGTGACATCTTTTCTGAGGGACATGCTTATATTATTATGACAAAATATACGAAGAAACTTAAATCAGCCTGAAGGAAAAAGAAGTGAAAAAGAAAAGAATGAAGGAGTCAAACTGGAAAGACGGGTGAGCAAGGTGGTTTGGAGGAAGTATTGTTCAGTTTTGGCTAAGTTTGAGATGGCTATTGGACATCCACCGGGCAACTGGAATGTGTTTCCATAGTTCATGAGAGCATTTTGAGCTAACGGGTATAGATTTTGGTGTCATGATTATATAAATTGAAACTGACAATAAATAATGGATGCGTGAATAATATGTATAAGAATAAATGGAAGAACCATGGGTGGAATCCTAGGGAATACCAATATTTAAGGAGATTGACAGAAAAAGTAGAAACCTAAAGTTGGCTTAAAAAGTAGGATAAAAGACTAAGGTTTGTGATGTCATTGAAGCTGTTGGTTAGGACAGTAAGATGGGAGAAAATTATCAAAATCATGTACTGTAGAGAAGTTAAATATTTTTATGGACTTTTTTGTGACCCCATGGGAAAAAAAGATAGTGATATTAATCCTGGGTGTAGAAACTTAAAAATGTTACTCACTTCTCCTCCATATGGTATTCAGAGAACAGCATGTTGCTATCACAAAACTACAGGCCATCCCAGAGAATAATTTTATCTTAATGAAATATATGGACACAAAGACCAAAGAACTAAGATTCACACTAGGGGGTCCTTGATGGCTGGAGATGTAAATTAATATGTATTTGTTTCTATCACATAGCAAGGTCTTCAGTATTTCCTTGGTTCTTAAATGCTTTCAAATCAAATTGAATTAAATGACTGATTTCACACTCATTCCTCTTATAGCAATGGAAATTGGTGTCTAGAATTAGAACTATTAAGTCTTTCCCTCCCCACTCTATCCCAAAGCAAAATTGGGGGAAATCAGGATCCTTTTAGAAATTGGAGCCCAGCAAAAGAAAGATTGACTCATTCCCATGCTCATTTGTGTTATAGGTTTTCACTTACAAACGTAGCTGCAAAATGATAGTATGTAGAAACATTCATTCAAGAGCATAGAGTGAGTTAAACTATTTTCCACGTTGGAAAAATGGTGAGAGACATTTTTCTGCAATCTCATTGAAAGGCCTTTAATTTTATAGTCATTTTCATCTAGGACACTGTAGGTAAATTTGAGGATATATATTAGAAAACCTGTAGAAGAGGGTGATAAAGTTCATGGTTACCTCCTGTTTTAATGCCTTGTGTTTGGTTTAACTTTAAAACTGATTGAAAGTTGCTTACATGGCCAGAAGCTTTCTGTTATTCCTAAAATTATGCTCACATGGAAAGTTCAGGCTGATGTGCAGCAGAATTTCGAGTAAATTAATTTCAGTTTTCTCAGAAGGAGGTATTGCATTATGAAAAATGTTTCTTATTTCTTTGCTCCTCAAGAAAAACGAACAGATATAAATTTATTTGTGTAGTTCCAATCAGTCCTCTGCAGATTTCCAATTATTGTGAGTTAAGAATTATTTCTTAGACACACCAGGAAATATAGTAATATTGTCTTTACTTAATTTACTATCTTTCTTGTACAAAACCTGTGTTTCCCTATATGATGGAAAAGTTGTGTAAAGTATAATTGAAGTTTGAAGGCATCTGGATATTTAGATGACAATGAATTTAAAAATGAATATTGTGTCATCTGCTGCTTATTTTTTCTTTTTTCTTATATATTATTTCTACCAGTTATATTATTTCTATAGCTAAATTTTATCACTTATTTCTTTCAATTCTTTGCTTCAATGTTACTCTCTGAATAAGGCTTCCTAGCCAATTCTATTTAAGTTAGCAACCCCTCTACCACTGTCACACTTCTGTTCCTCATTACTTTATTCCTTAAAACATTGCAAGCCAGGTGTGGTGGTTCACATCTGTAATCCCAGCGTTTTGGGAGACTGAGGTGGGCAGATTGCCTGAGGTGAGGATTTCAAGGCCAGTCAGGCTAACATGTTGAAACTCTGTCTTTACTAAAAATACAAACATATTAGCCAGGCATGGTGGCATGCGCCTGTAATCCCAGCTACTCAGGAGGCTGAGGCAGGGGAATAACTTGAACTCAGGCGATGAAGGTTACAGTGAGCTGAGATTGCGCCACTGCACTCCAGCCTTGGCAACAGAGCAAGACAACCTCTCAAAAAAAAAAAAAAAAAAAAAGAAAAAAAGAAAAGAAAAGAAAAGAAAAATTGCATATATTACTTTATAGTGAACTATGTAATTTACTACCTGTAATGACAAATAATGAATGATATAAATATAAACTTAGTTTACTTTGTATATGGCTAAAATATAAGCTTCACGAAAGCATTTTTTTGTATTCTTAGTGTCTAGAATAGTGCTTAGCATCTGTGTTCAATTAATATTTGTTCCATGCACATTGATTTAGGTACATACATGTTTCTTAAATTTCTTATGTGTGAAGAGTGCACCGCAGATTACATTCGAATCTTTCCTTCCCCCTTTCTCCCTTCTTATTCTCTTCATTTACCCCTGCAGAATTAAAGACTACCTAAGGATGCCCCTTTTGCTTCACATCTCCATTACTTTTAATCATTGTGGCTCTGATTTCACTTCGCCCCTAGTGACCCTTATTGTTAGAGATGATAAGCTGAGAGTGTTTCATGGCACAGGGTTTGAGGTAAAAGTGATCCCATCTTGCTATTCTGATAATAAGGAGGACAGTGTGAGGAAATGTCCACCAGCCATCTAGCGATAGAGAGCCAGATGCAACCTTGTGATAGTAACCACATCTCATCATCAGACTCAGAGAGTAATAGGCATGCACTTTTTTAACAACAGAAATGCCTGGCTAGAAGAATAATCCAAGCTGTCTTAAGTCTGCAGGGTTTCTGGGTTTCAACTCCATTTTTATTTTAAGGATAGTCTTTAAAAAATGATACTGTGTTTGAGTGTGTCCCCTGTACATTTGACTGTTTGAAATAAAATTCTTTAGAAAAATCTCTAAATCTTCAAAGACCAGCTTTAGTGGTAGGTGCAAACCTGGGCTGCAAAGTGTGTTCTCAGTCTCTTGAAACTGGGTGTTGGAGCAAAGAGTGCAATTTTAATCAAAAGCAGCAATCGATGGCTTGGAAAATCAAGCAAGTTGGACAATTCTTATGCCCTGTTTTGTTGTTGTTGTTTTGTTTTGTTTTCTTTTAAAGAAAAGTCAAGGGAAATAAGACCAGTAGCCATATTAAACATGAGGGTGGAGTGAATAGAAAAGAGAATAAAAGCACGTGCTGCTGAGTGTATTTGCCAGTTTTCTCTTGAATTGCCACCTTGATCCCCAAACCTCCATCATTCTGTCCATATTTCTCGTCTTTTCTTCTCCATTCTTCAGCCTTATCTACCAGTTTGGCTCCTGTTACCATGACTGAAACCTCTAAATGATGCCTATGGCCATGAGTTGATCCTCATTCTCTGTGACCCCTGAGTTCAGTGAAGGGGGACATTCCTTTTCTGTACCAAAATTAAATCAACAAATGCAACTTTAGAAAGATTGTTACAGGCCATGCTCAGTGGCTCACATTTGTAATCCAGCACTTTGGGAGGCCAAAATGAGAGGGTTACTTGAGCCGAGAGTTGGTTCAAGACCAGCCTGGGAAATATAGTGAGACCTTGTTTCTATTTAAAAAACAAAAATAGCCAGGCCTGGTGGCAAATGCCTGTAGTCTCAGCTACTTGGGAGGCTGAGGTGGACAAATTGCTTAAGCCCTGGAGACTCAGGCTGCAGTGAGCCATGCTTGTACCACTGCACTGCAGTCTGGACAATAGAGTGAAACCCTATCTCAATTTAAAAAAAAAAAAGATTGTTATGAATAGTGTTTTTCTTCTAATTCTGAAGTATTCAGGATAAATCTGCAAGTGAATTGTTGCTAAGTTGAAAAAAATCTATTCCAAATGATTATATATATATATATATATATATATATATATATAGCTTCAGACTTTCATTTTTGGAACTCATCTTCCTTATTTTTAAGTTAGAAACTGCTTGTATGACCTAACACCTATTCCTGCTGGTCCATAAGATACATGATACCTTTTCCCCTTTCATAATTTATTGCTTTAACAGCAGACTTTCGTTAGTGCACTGCTGTTAAGGGACAAAGAAAACACCCACTTTGTTGAACATTTATGTTTAAAGTGAGTACATTGCACTAAATCACTGTGCGCCCATTGGGACATCTCTAACCCAAATTATAACCATATCTGTGATGGAATCTTGCCGTGAAGCTTTTTTTTTTTAGTGTAATTTTTTGAGTGTTTTCATTCCTGTAGAATTCTCGAAAGCTAATTTTGTTTATTTTTTCCTTTTTCTTCCCTCTGCCTGAACAAACTTGTTTAAGTTAGGTTCTCCTGCTGTGGGCTTCCATGATGTATTATACTATCCCAAAGCATCCTCAACTCAGCATTGGTGCTGCTTTTTATATAAATTATCTTTTTCACTCATCATTAAACCTTCATAATGGTACTTTCAAAATATATTTTGAATGAATAAACAAGTCAGTCTAATTACCTTGAGTTTTACTGAGCAAGCCAGGTTTTGGCCTATGCTTGTATTCCAGCATAGGGGTTCCTCTGCAGAGATTATACACTCTCCAACTGATAGGGGGTTTCTTCTCCAAGAAATTACACAAAGATAGACATCCATGTTGGATAGCACCTATAAATAGCAAATAATAGATAGTAAATCACTATACAGATTTAAAGTTAAATCATTTGTGGTTAGTGCCTTTAACTTGTGTTAGATGCT
This sequence comes from Sapajus apella, assembly GCF_009761245.1. Taxonomy (NCBI): domain Eukaryota; kingdom Metazoa; phylum Chordata; class Mammalia; order Primates; family Cebidae; genus Sapajus; species Sapajus apella. The sequence continues at coordinate 41,821,539 of NW_022436942.1, forward strand.
TTTCATTTCTTAATTTTGTTAGTTTTAAATCAAAAGTCTCCCTTAGGGTTAAGTAAATACTTGAAAGAGATTTGCCTGTGATTCCAGAAGATATATATGGGCTTACCAGAGTCATATTTGTTTTCACGGGAAGGGTGATGGGGAAAAGGGAAAAGTTTCCTTTTTAAAACATTAAATTATCTGGCAGCCTTGCACTTTGGAGGCAGCTTAGTGAACTACTTCAGAGCATGGGCTTTGGCTTTAAACAGACTGGGCTTCAAATCATCCATTTATTGGTCCTGTGCCTGATCTTAGGCAAATTGTTTAATCCTTATTCCTCATCTGCAACATTGGGTTGAGTTAGTGTTAATATAGAAGATTAAATAATATAATGTCTAGAAATATGATATAATTATATGATGATAAAATCTGAAGGGTTCATTAGCAGGTAATTTTATTCTATTTCTTAATGTTCCCTGGCTGTCCCATTTGGGGGCTATGTCTTAGCCCACTGGCAACCACTGCCATGAGCAGGAGTGTGTCCAAAGCACAAAAATAACTCAAGGAAACCCCTTTACTTTATGTGTATTGGTTGTGATGCATTTCTTAGTATAATAGAGGTTGACCGTCATTGGGAGGCTGCAGTTTATTTGCACATGACACAAATTCAAGATGTTTATATGTTGGGAAGTGCATTTATAAATAAGAAGATAAATTTGTTGACTCAGATAATGAAGAAACAGTGGGTCCATGAACCAGAGAGAAAGGGCAGGTGTTAATACTTAAGCCAAAAGCAGGCACCTATTCCCAGTGTTGGTGATTTGAAGCCTGATATCTCTGAATTTGAATCTCATCTTGAGTCTTGCCAGCTGTATTATCATGGACAAATTATTTAACCTCTCTCCCACCATTTTTATACCTCTAAAGTAAAAAAAAAATAATAATTTCTATTGCTAATTATAAGGATGGAAAGAAATAATGTGAAAAACTTAAACCCCCAAGTATTCATCTTTATTACTTCCTATTGAGTACTGTTTTTAAACTAGGAAAATGTATTCATGTCTATTATTTTGACATGTGGAAGAAAATAGTCTTAATTATATATTCAAAAGATAGGTACAAAGTAAATTATGCGTTTATTAATATACAATGTAGTTCTCCAAATCCTAGATCCAACAATAACAACTAACTGCATAGATATGTTGCTTAACCATTGTGATCTTTGAACTCTTCATTTTAAGATGGTTTGATACTTTATGGGTTCATTGTGGGAAATACATAATAGTTGTAAAACATCTTGTTCAACACCTGTCACAAAGTAGTAATGGACTAATTTGGAATATAAAGGCTTATTTAGATGTCATCGTCCATATTCCATCTCGGGAGAAGCACCTTTGTAATGAATACTCCATTTAATCAAGACCTCACAAATTTTTATAAAATGATACTATAGCGAGGATATGTTTCTCTTTCTTTATACCCTAAGGAAAAACCCATATAAAAATTGTTTTAAAAGCTGCGACTTGTTATTTCTCTACTAACGTTAAAGGATAAGGTTTTTGGCAAACCATCTGAAATATTTAAAAAGTCATTTATATCGAATGCCTACTGTTTCATATTTGACAGGTAAGAATTTAAAAAAAAAAAACTTCTTTATGAAAGAAGGTGGCATTATTGTGCTTTATTTAGTTGTCCAAGTCTAAACAACATTCAATTCAGAACAAATAATCAGGTCTGTGTCAAAAAAAAGATACCAGAGAGGGGGCTTAACTGTATTTTCTGAAACCTACTTGGCAGTTTTGTGACACAAGTGACATACTCTGAAATAGGTTTCAGCTTTGGGGAGCTGTGTAATAGAATTGTATGCCCTCATTTGCCTAGTTTATGTGTGACATGGTGGTGGTTTTTCTCCCCATCTCCTTTTTTTCATTGTTCTTAGTTCAATGAAAATATAGAGCAGAGAAATAACTTGCCCAACATTTTGAAGAAGGATACATCTTTTAATTTTGCTCTCAGTGTGTATGGTATGCAAAAATCACGTAGAATAACATAGCAGTATTTTAAAATATGTATTCAATTATGCCTTTTGCAGCAAGCGTGTTAAGCATTTTTCTCATAACTCGAAAATATGTCTTAAAGAAAGTCAGTCATTTACATGTGCCTCCTCTATTGCTTTTCTACCCCAGTCTTAGTTAAAATGTCTTTTTTAAGAGTATTTAAAATAGTTTAATTAAGGAAAAGAGAAAAGGAGAGAAATAGAGCATACGATTTGAGAAAAAAAAATATATGAGTAAGGAGAATTCTTTTGCTTAGTCCTCAAATACAAAGTCTGTTATCCTAGGAAAACCTAAAAGTCACAGAAGTGCTTCGTGAGACCAGAAACTATAGTTTTGTCTCTGGTATATCCTGTAGAGCTCAAATTCAATAACTTAAATCTCACTGAACTTTTTTTTCTGTGATGAAAATCCTACCTATTTCTATTCCACTTAATAAATTCTGAGTTCCCCTCTTTCTAGTATTTGGATATTAAGAGGATTGATATCCCTTAAAAATACTACTAATGTCATTATTCTTTTGGGCAAACAGTGATATCTCTGACCGCTCTGATGTCTAGGAGCTTAATTTAAGAGTTCCAATTTCATACACCTATTATGTTCTTAAATTATTTAATTTTAATTACATACTTTAATTCCAAGTTTTATTCTTGGCAGCTGCCTAATTGGTTATCACTCCAAACCAGGCAACTCAAACTTTGTATTTATTCAAATGTAATTAAATGAAGTTTTATTAAAATGTCTCTATGAGAGCTATATTTGATGTTACATATTTTATAACATTATATACATATGGGATAAGGGAGTAATATGTATGTATGTGTCTGTGTGTGTATATATATATAATATATGTATGTATATATGTATATAGTTTGTTTGTTTGAGACAGAGTCTTGCTCTGTCGCCCAGGCTGTAATGCTGTGGTGCAATCTTGGCTCACTGCAACTTCTGCTTCCTGGGTTCAAGTGATTCTGCTGCCTCAGCCTCCCTAGTAGAGATGAGGTTTCACCATGTTGGCCAGGCTGGTCTCAAACTCCTGACCAGGGGTGATCCACCCATCTCAGCCTCCCAAAGTGCTGGGATTACAGCTATGACCCACCATGCCTGGCAGCATTATACTTTTTTTTTTTTTTTTTTTTTTTTTTGAGACAGAGTATCTCTCTGTCACCCAGGCTGGAGCGCAGGGGTGTGATCTTGGCTTACTGCAACCTCTGCCTCCTCAGCTCATTCAAGCTATTCTCCTGCCTCAGCCTCTTGAGTACTGGGACAGGCACCTGACACGACACCTGGATAATTTTTGTATTTTTAGTAGAGATGAGGTTTCACTATATTGGCCAGGCTGGTCTCGAACTCCTGACCTCATGATCTGCCCACCTCAGCCTCTGAAAGTGCTGGGATTACAGGTGTGAGCCACCATGCCCGGCCAGCATTATACATTTTTAAAAACATGAATAATGCATATGCCATTTTGTCATTTGAGAGGAGGTTGGTTGGCAGATGATAAAAAAATAAATAAATAACAGTAGCTTAAACTAGTTACAGATGTTTTAATCTCTCCTACAAAAAGGAAGTCCAGAGATGTGCAGTCCCTGCTCATCGGATAGTTTTATAAAGGGCTCAGATTCCAGCGCTTGTTTTAGTTTTTGTTCGACCCCTATCTTCCTCAACACAGAACTACCTCACAGCTAGTGGGAAAGAGGAGGGGTAAGGGAGGAAATACTCTCACTCCTTAAAGGTTGTTTTCTAAAGTACTGCAGGATTTTTCTGCTGCTGGTCACATGACCAAACCTGGCTGCATGTGTGATCATGATTCTTTTGATGTTTTCAGTTCCTAACAAAGTGGCTAGTGCTTATTAGGTACTTAAATCCTAAGCTCTTGTGTCTCTCTAAACTTTAAAATTACTCTAATTAACTCAAATAGTAGCTACTTATTTTATTTACAGTGTGTGAATTTAAAAAGGATTTTGAATTTAATTCCATTTATTGCCAGTGTAGTCACTTGAGAATTTTGCCTCATATCTATTTTATCAAACAAGACTTGGGAACATTTATGCTTTATGTGTGTACCATGCTATTAAATTATCACTTCTGTTGAATGATAGAGATAAAAGATTTATTTTTCCGAGTGTCATATTATAAATATTGCCTAAAACTAAGCATAATTCTTGAAAAAAGTGAGCAAATGCATCTGTAATCACATTTAACGGCTAAATCATGTAAAATCTCATTATTAAAGCCATTAGCTAAATAAGCAAATTTGATTAGAAAATTTGGATTAATGCAATGTTCAAATATGACTGGAACCAATGTTGGTTCATTTCACTTTGCAAATTTCAAATGCATAAATAACCCTAGGAAAAATATGTGAATATCTAAAATTTATGTTTTATCTCTGAGAAAAAAAAATAGCCCTTAGTTTCAAAGTCCTTACATGTGTTAAAGGACAATCAAATGAAATAAAATTCAGAAACATCTTTTAGTTTAAAGTGAACATATTTTTTAAATAGCTGGGCAGTAGGGATTAAAACTATTTTGTGAATTATTGCCTATAAACATTGTTATTGGACTTATTTTGATTGTTGAGTATTTTTTGCCCAGGAAATAGCAAGACTATTTCTACTGAATCTCATTCTCAATAATATAATTCTAATTTTTAGTTGTCTTAGTTTTTTAGTTTTCCAAATGCTTCCTACATAGATTACCTCATTTTCTTATCATGAAGCCTGTTATTATTGCTATTGTTAGGTCAAAAATGCTATCCTCTGTAACTCTTAAGTTTTCATTCACATGGCTTGATCTGTCTGGAATGCTGTTGTCTTCATTCTTGATTTGGCTACCTCACCTGTTATCTTGGGTAGGTGTTCCCTTCATGGGTTCCCAAAACACCTTCTATTTTATCATGACCCTCTTTACACAGTACTGTGATTGTCTGTCTTCGCCGTGAGGCAATTCGCTGAAAAATTGTTTATTCATTACTCAGTAAGCTTATTGTCAATGTTTAATGTATTGTAAGAGTGCCAGACATTACACTTTAATGAAATCAAAGCAAGAAAGAAACTGTTTATCCTTCAGCATTTCCCTGGTTTTGAAAGTGTGTGACTCTTTGTTAAGTAGAATCCTGTTTCCCTTGCGTTTTGCAGGGACATCAGCTTTGTTACTGAAATATATACTCTTGAAAAGTATACTTTCATCTCCTAATGTGCTTTATTCATACCCAAACTTGAATCTTTCCGATTTCAACCACTTTTTAAGACCTTTGTTAGAACAAGAGGCAAAAGGCCACTTTACTTAAGGATTTGGATTGACAGTTCTATCTAGAGGGCAGTCTTACTACAGAGTCACTGACAATTTGGTCAGATGTGTTGTCAGAAGCAGGAAAAGATATGCTTTTCTTTTTAATTTTTAGAAAGTTTCATTTTTTGTTTACCTTTTTTTGTGAAGATAGTAGACATGGTAGGTTAGATTTTTTAAATGAAAAAAAATTAATTTTTTAATTTGCTTTCCAGTAGTCTATCTTCTTGTATAGTTCGTGTGTATGATTAGAAGTGATACAAGGTCCTTATTTTCTGAAGAAATGTATGGTAGTTAGTTGATATAAAATTCTAATCATGGTGTTTCAACTTCGGTGCTGTTGACATTTTGGGCTAGGTTATTCTTTACTGTTGATGCCTGTTCTGTGCCTTGTAAGATGTTTAAAAGCATTCCTAGACACGGCTTACTAGATACCAGTTCCATTCCCTGAGTTGTGACAAGCATAAATGTCTCCAGACATTGCTAAATATTCCCTTGGGGGGCAAAGTCACCACTGGTTGAGAATCTATACTAAATAAATGTTCGTCTTTTGTCTCTGTCAATGTTTAGGATCAGCTAGGGACCCATATGCCTATTTACATTTAATGTTTGTGTTCAACTCTGTTCAATCCACTGTTTTTGTGGGTTTGACTGTTCTTCCTTAACCAAGTGCCTGGATTATTGCGATTTCATAAAATAGTATCTTAGACAAAGACAGGGTTGTCAGGGGAGATGGGAGAAAGATGGGCAAAACGTTCCTAAGGAAAGGAAATACTACACAGGCAATATGCCTAGAACATGTGATCGTGATCAGGAAAAAAACTCTAAACAGATTTAAAAGAAAACATTTTGTTATTTCTTTTTTTTTTTTTTTTAACTAACATGATTTTCTAGAATTTAGGTCTTAGAAATAGTAGTAGTTCATATGTCTAGGCACATTTTCTTTCTTGGACAAAAACATACTCTTTCTCTTTCCCCCATTTTTTTTTTTAATCACTAGCTGCTTAATTTCATCCACTGTTGTTCTAAAAGATAAACCATTGGAGGAGAAATTTGAGAAGCAAAATTTTCTTTTAAAAATGCTGTAATATATTCATCTACACATAGATATATAAAATTGACCCTATCACTTAAAATTTAAGAGATTGGAAATTTTTTTTTCAATTTCTCCGCCAAAAGGCACTTGAAATTCACATTAATGCACAGTATGCACCAATTTGCTTAATTTTGAGGCAACTCCATATGATATGGACTTACTGGCATATTAAAATGTGTTCTTCCACTAGATTAACCTTATGTGAAATCCTTGAGTTTAAACATGGAAACAAAAGAGTGATACCTGCTACCACAAAAACACACTTAAGTATATAGCCCACAGACCCTGTAAGACAACCACACAATAGAAACTACAAAGCAATGAACCAATAAGTTCATGATAGGATCAATACCTCCCATATTAATATTAATCTTGAATGTAAATGGTCTAAATGCTCCACTTAAGAGACACAGAGTAGCAAGTGGAGTTAAAAAAAAAAAAAAAAAGAAAGAAAACAAAACATGTCTGCTGTCTTCAAGAGACACATTTCACATGTAATATGATACCCACAGGCTCATAGTAAAGTGTTGGGGAAAGATGTAGTATGCAAACAGAAAACAAAAAAGAGCAAGAGTCACTATTCTTCTATCAGATAAAACAGAATTTATTTATTTACTTGAGATGGTGTCTCTGTCACACAGGCTAGAGTGCAATGGTTTGATCTCAGCTCGCTGCAACCTCCATCTCCCAGGGTCAAGTAATTTTCCTGCCTCAGCTTCTCTCCCAAGTAGCTGGGATTACAGGCGCCTACCATCTTGCCTGGCTAATTTTTGTATTTTTAGTAGAGATGGAGTTTCACCATGATGGCCAGACAGGTGTTGAACTCCTCACCTCAGCTGATCCACTCGCCTTTGCCTAACAAAGTCCTGAGATTACAGGCATGAGCCACTACCCCTGACCAGTTAAAACAGAATTTAAATGAGTAAAAGTAAAAAAAGTACAAAGAAGGGCATTCCATAATGATAAATCAACAAGTCCATGATAAATGCAATGTGAAATATATATTTATTTAGGATAGTTAAGTCTTCAACAAGAAGTTAAGTCTTCAAAAAGAAGACTTAACTATCCTAAATATGTATGCATGCCACATCGGAACACCTACATTCATGAAACAAATACTTTTAGACCTACAAAAAGACATAGACAGGCACACAATAATAGTGGGGACTTCACCCCACTGACAAAATTAGATCATTGAGGCAGAAAGCTAATGAATTCTGGACTTAGATTCAACACTGGACCAAATGGACTGATAGATATCTATAGCAGACACTACCAATAAATCACCCAATATACATTCTTCTCATCTGTACATGGAACATTACCCAACATTGACCACATGCTTCGCCATAAACAAATCTCAATAAATTAAAAACAAAACTAAAAGCATACCAGCCACCCTCTTGGACCACGGTGGAATAAAAATAAAAATTATTACCGAGGAGATCTGTCAAAACCACAATATTACATGACTTTTGTGTAAACAATGAAATTAAAACAGAAATCAAATTTTTTTAAGTAAATGAAAACCGAGATACAGCATACCAAAGTGTCTGGCATACAGCAAAAGCAGTGTTCAGAGGAAAGTTCATAGCACTAAATGCCTATCTCAAAAGGCTAGAAAGATCTCATATTAATGACCTAACATCACACCTAGAAAACTAGAAAAACATTAGCAAGCTAACTGCAAAGGCAAAGAAAAAAGGAAATAACAAAAGTCAAAACAGAACTGAATAAATTTGAGACCCCCAAATCTATACAATGAATCAGTGAACCCAAAAGTTGATTTTTTGGAAGGATAAAGATCAATAATAGACCGCTAGTGAGATTAACAAAGAAAAAAGAGGGATAATATTAGGTTGGTGCAGAATGTAAATAAGCACAATCAGAAATGACAAAGATGACATCACAACTGATCTCAAAGAAATATAAAAGATCCTGAGAGACTATTATGAACACTTCTATGCATGCAAGCCAGAAATCCAGAGGAAATAGATAAATTCCTGAAAATACGTAGTTTCACAAAATTGAACCCAGAAGAAATAAAAACCCTGAACAAACTAATATTGACTTCAAAAATTGAATTAGTAGTTTTAAAAAAGTAAAACATACAAAATAAATACTTACCTACCAAATATTCCTAGAACAGATAAAGTCACAGCTGAATTCTATCAGATGTATAAAGAACTGGTACTAATTCTGCTAAAACTATCCAAAAAAATCAAGGAGGAGGGACTCCTCCCTGACTCATTCTATGAAGCCAGTGTCGCTCATATGCCAAAACCTGGCAAAGACACAAGGAAGGAAGAAAACCAGGCTGGGCACAACGGCTCATGCCTGTAATCCCAATACACGAACAAGCTGAAGTGAGAGAATCGCCTGCCCTCAGTAGTTCAAGACAAGCCGGAAGAACAGAGCAAGACCTCATCTCTACTAAAAATCAAAAAGTTTAGCCAGGCATGGTAGCACACACCTGTAGCACACACTCAGGTTACTGATACAGAAGGATTGCTTGAGCCTGGAAAATCAAGGCTTCTGTTAGCTATGATCACACCACTGCATTCCAGCCTAGGTGACAGAGCAAGAGTCTGTCTCAAAAGAAAACTTAAGTCAGCTATTGTCCAATATCTCTAATGAACATAAGACACAAAAGTCCTCAGTAAAATACTAGTAAAATGAATTGTGCAGCACATCAAAATGGTAACTTGCCGCAATCAAATAGGCTTTGCTCCTGGGATGCAGGGTTGTTTCAACATGTGCAAATCAAAAAATGTGATTCACTGCATAAATAAATTAAAAACAAAAATTATATGATCATCTCAATATATGCAGAAAATTTTCAATAAAATTTATTAGCCCTTTATAATAAAACCCTCAAGAAAACAGACAGAGAGAGAACAAACTGCACCATCTTAAGAGCCATCTTTGACACACCCACAGCCAACATCATACTAAATGGACAAAAACTGGAAGCATTCCCTTTGAGAATTGGCATAAGACAAGATGCTGACTCTCACCACTCCTATTCAACATAGTACTGGAACTCCTAGCCAGATCAATCAGGCAAGAGAAGGAAATAAAAGGCCTCCAATAGGAAAAGAAATCAAACAACTCTTTACTGACAATATTATTCTGTATTCAGAAAACTCTAAAGACTGCCAAAAGGCTCCTGGAACTGATAAATGACTTCAGTAACATTTCATGATACAAACACTGATGTAAAACGATCAGTAGCATTTCTGTACATGAATAATATTCAAGCTGAGAGCAAAATAAGGAATGCACTCCCATTTACAATAGCCATACACACACAAAAAAATACGTAGGAATATTTCTAACCAAGGAGATGAAAGATCTCTAAAAGGAAAACTATAAAACACTGCGAAAAGAAATCACAGATGACACAAACTATGGAAAAGCATTCTGTGCTCATGACTTGGAAGAATCAATATCATTAAAATGGCCATACTGCCCAAAGCAATTTACAGATTCAGTGCTATTCCTATCATACCACCAATGTCAGTTTTCACAGAATTAAAAAACATTATTCTAATATATGGAACCAAAAAAAGCGTGAATAGCCAAAGTAATTCTAAGCAAAAAGAACAAACCCAGAGACATTGCATTATTCAACCTCAAACCCTACTATAAGGCTGCCATAACCAAAACAGCATGGTACTGATACAAAAACAGACACACACAGCAGTGGAACAGAATCTAGAATCCAGAAATAAAGTCTCACACCTACAGCCATCTGACCTTTGACAAATTTGACAAAAATAGACAATGAGAAAAGGACTTACTGCTCAATAAATAGTGCTGTGATAGCTGGCTAGCCACATGCATGAAATCAGACTGGATCCCTACTCTCCACTCTATGTAAAAATTAACTCAAGATGGATTAAATATGTAAATGTAAGTCCTCAAACTATAAGAATCCTAGAAGGAAACCTAAGAGACACCATTCTGGACATAAGCCTTGGGAAAGAATTTCTGACCAAGTCCTGAGAAGACATTGCAACAAAAACAAAAATTAATAAGTAGCACATAATTGTAGTAAAGAGCTTCAGCGTAGCAAAAGAAACTATCAACAGAGTAAACAGACAGCCTACAAAATAGGAGACGTTTGCACAGTGTGCATCCAACAATGGTCTAATACCCGGAATCTATAAAGAGTATAAATAATTGAACAAGCAAAAGACAATGCCATTAAAAAAAAATAAAAACAGGAGAATGATATGAGCAGACACTTCTCAAAAGAAGACATGAAAGCTGCCAACAAACGTAAGAAAAAATGCTCAACATCACTCATCATCAGAGAAATGCAAATCAAAACCACAGTGAGATACCATCTCGCACCAGTCAGAATGGCTATTATTAAAGAGTCCAAAAAACAATAGATGCTGGTGACACAATGAAGAAAAGAAAATACTTAAACATTGTTGATGGGATATAGTTTAGCCACTGTGGAAAACAGTTTGGAGATTTCTCAAGTAACTTTAAACAAAATTATCATTTGACCCAGAAATCTTAGTATTGGCTATATACCCAAAGGAAAATAAATCATTCTATCAAAAAGACACATCCACTCACATGTTTATTGCAGCACTAGTCAAAATAACAAAGATGTGGAATCAATCTAGGTGCCTGTCAGTGATGGACTGGGTAAAGAAAAAGACGTAAATAGATACCAGGGAATACTATACAGCCATAAAAAATATATAATTATGTATTTTGCCACAACATGGATGCAGCTGGGGGCCATTATCCTAAGGAAATTAATGCAGGAACAGAAAACCAAATACTGCATGTTCTTACTTGAAAATGGCAGCTAAATATTAAATATTCATGGCCGTAAGATGGCAATGAAAGACACTGAGGATTACTAGGGTGGAGAGGGAGGGAGGGGAGCAATGGTTGAAAAAGTAACTAATGGGTACTTGGTCAGTACTTGGGTAACGGAATAGGTTGTACCCCAAACCACAGCATCATAAAATATATACATGTAACAAACCTGCACATGAACCCTTTGAATCTAAATTAAAATTTTAACAACCATATGGGAATCAGGTTTTTTTATTTAAAAAATTTTTTAATGTGTTCCTGTTTTTCATATACATAGAAACCAAAAGATTTTTACATAATCTGCATGTAAACAAACTATGTCATTTTTAAACAGTCATGAAAAGTTATAAAATCCTTTAGTATGAATGATTTATTAAATTACAGGTACTCATGTATATCCAGACTACTAGTCTTGAATTTTGGCATCTTCTTACTAGTTGTTTGGCCTTAACTTTACTTAACTTTTTCTTGCCTAAGGTTCATTGTATGTAAAATGAAGAAAGTAATAATATCCTACCTCATAAGATTATTGTTGTGTAATAAATCAATATATGTAAAATGCTCCATACATTCTAAGTGTTGAATAAGCTTCTCTGCCACTATTACTATTATTGTAACATGAAGGATTTCTGTCTGTCTATCATGTTATAGGTAAAATTTAAAAGAGTTTTATTTTGGTAAACAACATTAACAGAATCCTAGTCATAACAATACTAGTACTGGCCCAAATTTATCCAGAATTTCCAAAAAGGCACTTGACTCCTTTTTCATGTGTCAACACAATTTAATATTTGGAAAGTTTTAGAGCAAAAAGAAACATAACCGAGCACACATGCACCTGGAATTGAACTATTTCATCTCTTTTCTCTTCTTTTTCCTTCTAGAATGAGCATGGGATTTAGTATCGGAAACTGTTCTGATTCTGGCTTTGCCTCTTTTTAGCCATAAAAACTAGAGAGAGTTGGTTAATTCTCTGAGCCTCTCTTTCTCCCTTTGTAATGGAGAGCTGATAACTCTTTTTATTGTGGTGTGCTTTCAGCCTCTGCCAGTATCATCTTAACTCTAGTCCTTTCCTTGTCCATTTCTGGGCTGGGTGATATTGGTCCTCTGTCCTCTATGTTTTCATATTCATTTACCTCAGTAGATTTTGCATCCATAGGCAAGTGCATCTCTGTCTTGTTCACATTTGCAGCATCCATTCTTGGGCATAGTTAATGCTCAATTAAATCCTTAGCCCATGAGAAATCAGTCACAGTAGCCATCTATCTTAGAATCACTCCATTGCTAACTTTATTCAGAGTATGTAGAGGATGATGATATTCTAATTCAAAGAATCACAATATATATATTCCTGAAAATGACTTGCTGAATCACTCTGAGTGACGAGGATCCGCCCCCTCCCCGCAAGAATAAGGGAGGCAGAACAGGATTGTCCCAGTGTGGTTATTATAGTATTCATCATTTTCTTTCTTCTTTGTATGTTTTATGAATTGGAAAATGGACAGGAATATAGTTTATCTGCTTTGGGAATCCCATGAGGCTAAGTACATCCGTTTTCAAGGTTTATAGGCTTTAGGTACATTGTCAGAGATATGTGCTCATTCCCTTCATGGTTATTCCATCTAGCCTAACAGCATATTTGCCCTTTAGAAGTGTAATTATGTGGAGACTAATTAGTGAGCTATTGCAGTTATTCAGGTGACAGAAAAGATAAAAAGGGCTCTGACAGAGGCATAAAGATAAACCTTGAGGGGGAGAGTAAAGAGCTTTAGAAAATAATAAGGTGGGCTTAGGAGACAAAACATTGAATTGTGAAGATAAGTGAAGACCTGAGTGATAATTAAGTTTCTCATTTTAGCAAATGGAGTGAATGATTGTGTTAATTACCAAGATTTTTTCCCCTATTTTATTTATTTCATTTATTTATTTTTAAGTGGGAGATACTGATTTCAATTTTTGGGTGTATTGATTTTGAAATTTCAGTGAGCCTCTATCTTGATGTGGCTCAGTCAGCTTTTGAAAGCAGATCTGGATGTCAGGAAGGAGATAAGTTTTTCAGAATTGTGAGCAGTCAGCATATACATGAGCCACATTTATGCATGACGTCATGCAGAGACTGTATTTATCCATAGAGACTGTCAGTACAAAATCCTGTAAAACACCAACTCCTTTTAAAGGAGTTCATGAATGAAGAGACATTTTCTTTCTCATTCTGTGTAAGAAGAGACTGGTCTCCCAGGAGCTCAGAAAATACAGAATTTCCAAAAAGAAGATGAATTCAGTAGTCTGAAGTGTAATAGTTGAGTGGAGTTTCACATAAGTGCACTATTTGGGGGTTCAGTGATTAGTAGAAATTTAATAGGACATATAAGGAGAATTCTGGGAAGAGACTCTAAACAGAATTTAGAATTTAGGGGTAAATGGGATTTGGGGCATTGGACATATACACCATAGACCATTCTTAAAGAAAATCTGGCTTTGAAGAAAAAAACAATCATAAGCAGTAGTTGGAGGTGGATACAGAATGAGGAAAGATTATACAGATATTTTCTTCTCCTATGTCTAAGAGGCACATGAACATTTTTGTAGTCTTAAGAAAGGAAACTGTATGGTAAAAGCAACTGAAGATGTTGGACAAAGAGGGGTTGATTGAAGGATTCCAATTGTAAAGAAGCTAGAAAAAATAGAATTAAATATCTAAATGGTATTTCTCCCCTGGTGCCCTTAGCCTTATATCAAAGGAGATGCCCTCTTTATCTGAATTTTAAAGCAAAGCCATGAAGACATTTAAAGTTGTAGATAAGTTTCAGAAGTTAGCTAATATATATGAGCTTAATTAATGGGAAGGCATTATGTCAATAAAATTATTGTCGTAAAGAATATTCTTCCTTTTTAAAAATTTGTTCATTCTCTTTATCAATTTTACCCGTTTGAATAAAACTAACCATTTCCACAAGTACTTTACTACTACAGTAAGCTTTATTCTCTCTTATTCCCAGCAGCTGGCAAGTACACTTAACAGCGCAGCATATTAATTTCATGATCAAATTAACTATTGTTCACATTTTTAATAGAAATATATATATTTGTGAAACTGATGTTAATGTGTTTGGGAATTCTTTATTCAGATGACATTTTAGCAACTATGAAAAATTGTGAAATTGTTGATGTATGCTTTTGACACAAGTGAGCATTCTTTAATTTTAAATATTTTCTCAAGATGCTCAAGTGATGTATTTTAAAATGCTCAACAGAATGATGTTTTTATTAGTAGCCTTCTCTTTTCTCTGACCTCTGTTTTACCAGCCTTTCAAAGGCCTCAGCAGCTGCCAAGTTGAATCTGCAATTTGAGATGATAACAGCAGTATTCAGGCTCAATAGATGTGCGGAATGTCTGTTTAAGATACTTACTGGTTACAAGAGAATGGGAATAGGCCAAAAAGCCCGCTGTGAGAGCTTTTTGAACTTAGTTTAATTCTCCAATACCTTGTTTTCATAGACATGACTGTAATTGATTTCATTCGGTTATGAGGGTGAGTTCCGACATGACTGAGATAGTACATGTAGTTACTACCTTACAGCCTTCTAAGAAAGTCTATGGAATCTTCGGGTCTGCAGAGAAAGATATTTTTCAGAACAGTGAACTGAAATTTGCGCAGTGTTCTGAAATCCAGTCTTACTCAACTAAATCCAGATATCAAGAAAAGGGTGATGTGGATAACCTTCGATCTTTTTTGTTGTTCTTTTTTTAGCATCTGATTAAACTCTGACTCTTTTTGCTGTTGAGCCAGACTACCTTTTGCCTTTCAGGCAGCCAAGCACCAATATTTCTCAAGCAATACAGCTAGTGAGAGACACATCTCATGTTTCCATATATTCATATCTCACTGCCTTAGACAGGTTTCCTTTCTGAAGTGATGGGAAAATGTGCATGCCCTAAGAAGAAATCCAGGTGGTTACTAATTCTAGTGGGAGAGAAAAGACAGCTAGAAAAGGGGAAAGTTCAATGGTGGTAAAAGGCTTTTAGAAAATACCTCCTAATACATTCTAATGCAGCACAAATGCAACTGATACCTATCCAGTATTTTCCCTCCTGAGGAATGATATCCTTATATTTATAATGTATTTTTATACTACCAGGTTAGCATTTTTATTGCATTGTTAACCTTTTTTATTTTTGGAATATAAAATAAAAATTTGTGGGTTTATATATAATAATACAGTCCTTTCTCTAAATTTCTGTTTTCCTCATGCAGAGGGCTACTTCTACAGGAGAACAGCAGGTTTGCAGAAGCACTACATTATTATAAATTGGCCATTGGGAGCAGGCCTACCCTGGCTTGTAAGTAATGTTCAAGATTTTATTTCTTATACCTCTTTCCATATTTGAAAATTAACTCTGTAATTTACAGCCTCACTGAGAAAAGATTTGGTGCTCTTATTTCTGAATACTTGCTACTCAAATTATGAACCTCTAACAATTTTATCTCTTTCAGTTGCATCATACTTCTGTTCATTGATCATTTTAAAAAATTATGATAGCTATAACTTTTACTCAGCTAGATTTCAAGCTTAAAAATATTGGAGATTTCTTGCTGGCAGAGACTATTCCATATATTTTTCAGTGATGAGTGCAGTTTCCCCTACCGTTATTGATCCCATGAATATTTGTTCCATAAGTATTTTTTTCTTTTTTTTTATGAGAACTAAACCATAGAAACCAAATAGAAACAAAGATAACTTTATTTTATTTACAGTATATATCATCTTCTCACACTTTTGTTTCCACTGTTCCCCCTCAGCTGCATATTTAAATACTGGTATTATTCTGATGAACCAAGGAAGGACGGAAGAAGCCCGCCGTACATTCTTAAAGTGTTCTGAGATCCCAGACGAAAACCTAAAGGACCCTCATGCACACAAGAGCTCTGTTACCAGTTGTCTGTACAACCTGGGAAAGCTGTATCATGAGCAGGGACACTACGAGGTCTGGCCAATGCCTCTCTATTTTTTCCTTCCCTCTTCTTCTGATCTAGTCTCAGTGTTTTCTAACCTACAGCCTCCTTTCAGACCCTATGTCCTTTGAACAACTAATATATATACACATTAAACTATTGTCCTTTGAGAAACTGCTATGTGGTAACATTAGAAGGGTTTGTGATCAAATTTGTTTGGAAAAAGCTTCTGCTAAATAAAAACTTAATAGATTTCTTTCCTGTCCATTTCTTAGAGCAATTATAGTATGTCAGTATGTATTGTGACTATTCAAGAATGGGGAAATAACGTGATGTTTCTCGAGCTCCTTTGTTCCCCATTTCTTTGGTTGGATGATCCAAGACACACTTTCTAGAATTGTTACCCTAGACCCAGTGTTTGATATTTTAAAAAATTTATCTTTTTACTTTGCATATTAAGGAAATACCACGTTGCATATTAAGGAAATGCAATTAAGAGAAATGCCACCCATTTCTTTTAATTCTTTAAAAAACTATACTAAAATAAAATTTTGTTTTATTATTTTTTAACTGAGTGATGAGAAAAAGTGGTGTAACAGGATGTTGCACAGTAAGTTAGAGGGTGACCCAGACTGGTCCTCCCTTCCTCTGACAGGAAGCATGTTTGCATGAGTTCCTTATTGTCCCTCTCTCTCCTTCCAGCTGCTTTCCCCTGACCTCCCACTCACGTACTCTTACATAATGTATTAAAACTGTAACATAAGGATAAAAATACAACTTTTAAAATAATTGCATTTAGGAATTTCAGTGGGTCTCAAGAGCTGGAAGATTTGTTAGCTGACATTATATTTAGATCCTAACAGGTTTCCTGACTTAAAGTAATTATGGAATTTAGATGACTAATGGGTAACTTTCAAACTATTTTTTTTTTTAGTTTTTATAGTTGAGTAATCTGTATGAACTAGAAAATTTGTATTAAAAGAGCATTGCTAACATTCAATGCCTCGTTAAGCTATGGCATTCTTCACAGACTGGGCTGAGTATTTTCATTGGTGGAATTGAGATAGTATGTCACAAAAGGACAGCTCAATTATTTTCCTCTATGGAAACAACAGTGGATGGTTTTAACTTTGGAAGAATGTCATTATCTTATTTATAGTGAAGATCCCTGCACATTAGTGATGATTTATCTCTTTTTTTGTTTTATAAATTAGGAGGCCCTTAGTGTATACAAGGAAGCAATTCAGAAAATGCCAAGGCAGTTTGCCCCACAGAGCTTGTACAACATGATGGGTAAGTAAAACATCAGTATTTTAAATTGCTATTTCAAAGACTTGTAGTGGAATTCTAATAAATCATATTAATCCTCACAAAGAAACGTTCACAATCTGGCATCATACTCAAATTCTGACACAGCGTATTTATTCTGACATGACAAATAAATGCATTAATGCAGCAATTCCCAACACATTGGTCATATCCCAGAATTATTGCAAGGGACTCTCAAAATTATCTGGGTATTGAATATTAGCTAGACCCTAGAGATTGTAAAAATAATCTACATAAGTGTAATTTTTCAATAATTGTTAGTGATGAATCAAGTCTACATTAATTTTAGTAGGTTTATCAAATTCATAATTTCTATCATATTATTTTCTTAATCAGAAGATTCCCAAAACTAAACATGCTATGACAGAGAGATTAATGAACTTTGATGCTTGTAAAATAAGATAAATGAGCCAAATGTGTGGGCTTCATTGACGAGCACTTGGATTTCAGTAGAACTTTTCAGAGTAATATGTTAGAGTAAAAACAAGATTATATAGACTATTAATGTGCTACAACAGTTATTCTATGTTTTATGTTGAATGATTAGCTTAATTCTCATTAATCAGAAATTATATAAATCTGGGGCATGGATTTTTCTAGGTATAAGAGGTGAAGAATGAGAAATTATAATAAAATATCCTACCTATCATCTGTGATTGATCCCTGCCTGCCGTGTAGTAAATTGTTGCCACCGCTGTTTGATCATGGTTATGACTGCAAACTACATATTCAGCATACCACACTTGGAAAAAGATCCCTAAAGTAAGGTAGCCTAATGATTGATTAATATTGCTGCTTGGAGATAATAAAGAGAAGAGAAGCGTTTACTTTTGTCCTCAAATCAAATATTTCTTTTTTTCCAAGCACAAAATGCAAACTCAGATTTTCCCTTTTCATTAGACCTGCTTAAGTTGTTTAATATTTCTAGGCCTCTCTCATACATAGAAAAATAAATGAGATTAGACTAAATAATCTCCAGGATTATTGTACACTTCTACATTCTATGATTGGAGGAATTTAATAGTAGCTATGTCTTGAGCACAGAAAAAAAATCCCAAGCTCTCCCAAACTACAAAATACATACTTGGCAAGAGCACTCATGTTCTCTTTTTTCCAAAGGACGGAAAATTTAGAAATAGTTTAGAGATAGAACGGAACACTTGTACATAAACAGAAAAACAAAATTATTTGGAAGAGGTTAAAATATTTATTCCATGTCTGTGGGAATCTCACCCCCAATTTACCTGTGCAGCAGTAGAGTGATTTAATGTCATATTAAAAAGCACACTGGAGTGTTTTTTTAATTGTCATTTTTTTCCTCTTTGGTATAATTACTAAAAGGTAAAATTTAGTTTCATTAACTATATTCTTGCCATTACATTTTTATAAATTAAAACAATGCATTTCACTATCCAGCATTTCACCATCAATCTGTCTATACAAATGAAATATACATGTCCATAAAGCATGTGCTTAGGATATGTAGATTAATGAATTGAATTAACTTTTTTACTTTAATGGTAGATGTTTTTGCATTAAAATAAATACTGAAAGAATTGCTTTCTCTAGCTTTGATTTTAGCTTATTATTTTATTCTTAATTCTAGTGCTTGCAAGGCCTTATTCCTAGTTTTCCTCCGTTATCAAATAAGACATCTTTCTTTAAATTAGGATAGGCCTCTAAGATTCTTGGCAACAGCCTGTACGTAGTATATTTTTTGTTGTTGTTGTTGTTAATTGGAAGTGGTGATGTTCACCAGAGTTAGCTATTTCAAACATTCATTCAATTATTTTATGCTAATAAATTTGAAAATTCAGCCAGCGCCTTGGGATCTTGTCTCTCATATGGTTACACAGATGTTCAGCTCACGTAGGCAGCAAAAGATAAGTGTATCCCTGGGGGTTATTGCTTAATCTTTTGTCTTATTTTCCATTAGAGAAGGAGATGGTTGCTTTGTCCAGACTCTGAAAAGCACCCTCACAATTTTCAAAGGGAAGTTCTTAATATTTAACATCCCTGATTTTTTCTATGATTATGGTGCCTGCCTTCTATTTAATTTTATGTCAAGGTCTGTTAGCCGATCAGGTTTTATAGTTTCAGTTGTTCAGGAAACTATAATTTTCTCAGAGAGTGAATTCACCTCCTAATCAAAATGGGTTAAATCCCCCAAGTGTTTGCTTTGACTCCTAATACATTTTGATTAGCCTCCATTTGACGAGAAAAAAAAATGACCCAGGAGATAAGCTGCCCTATCAGTTCATCAGTTTCATTAGTCTGTCAGCATGTGCTGATTATCCTATCAAGTTTATCAACAGCCTTGAATGTGTTTTCTAATTCACACATTTACATATTATTAGTGCCCTTTAGGGATCAGTGATGGATTATAATGTCTGGCTAGATTTAGCCTGTAAGTGTTCATTTTTCTCATGTCTCATTTATTTACCCCTTCACAACCACTACCCCCAAGCACTTCTGTGTAGATATACAAGCATTATGGGGTTTCTCGTCCTATTTTTTTTTCTTTTCTTTGGAGGTTAAGAGAAATAAAGGAGTGCATGTGAAAAAATACAATAATATTTTAATGTGATTATTAGTGTAATACTAAATCCACTGCAATTGCTTTTGTTAGAAAATGCTCTAGTCCTTTGAATTTAATCTCCCCTTGAACAATTTTATGAAAAACATGTTACATACTGTATGCTACATGCCAGTTGACTTATTCTGAATGCCAAATGAATGTGTTTTTCCTATTTGTGTATTAATAGAAAATAACAAGTTTGATTAATTTCCCAACTTAAATTTTCCATATTTTAAAACTATTAATTTAATTTTATTGTGGCAGTTTGTAAGTGAATTTTTTAAAGTGTTTAAAAACCTATTTTCATTTATCCTTTTCAATTTCATAGGAACAAGTGTTTAAGTAACAATAATTGAGAAGTACCTTCCCATCCTGAATTAGGTGAATTACAAACACACATTAAAAACATAAACAGATAATAAATACTTTATATTTTATAAAGTATATTTATAAATATTTTATAAACAAAAGCTAGAAATTTACTTAGATGCTTATAATTAGGAAGATGTGAGAATACATGAAATATTAGGAGACCAAATCACAAAATGTGTGTTAAATTGCCCCTAACCAGTTGTTTGACTTAATACTGTGGACCTCATTTCCTGTTGAGAAAACAGGTTAGATTAAATTGAGATTCACTCTAAGGTAGTTGCTGAAATCAGATAGCCTGGGTTCAAATGACAACTTTGACACTTTCTCCCTGAGCATCCTTGGGCAAATTACTTAACAGAAGCCTCAGTTTTCCTTTCATACAATTATTGTAATAGTAGTATCAGTTTGAGGATTGATTAAAATGATAAATTTGAAAAGGTAAAACATATTGGTCCACTGCCTAATGTAATTAAGTGTTTTATAATAGGACACTCCATTGTAATTTTCATTTCCGTAGGCTTTTAAACTCCAAAAGTTGATTGTATTCTCTGTCACTTTTTTTTGTATTTAGCAATGTAAACATGACTACTTCATAGGTAAGATTTTTGTCATCAGTGTGCCTTGTGGTCACCACACTCCAGTAGAGATTCTGTTTAGTTCTATCCTATTTGGAATTGATATATTTTTTTCTCCAGGCTGACTTCCCTTTTTCTTTCAGTAACTACAGTCAAAATCCTTCTCTTACCATTAGCTATATTAACCAAAATTAAAACAGTATATTTCTTTATTGCCAGTTAACTTGGTTTCATTAATAGAGTGCTTCCTCCAGATTAAAATTCTCATATGTAGGCTAGAGTTTTTTTTCTTTTTCTGTCATGATGTATTTTTCATCTAGACCTAACCAAAATTATTCTTCATTCTATCGCTCAGAGGCACTTATTAGATCTCAATTTCTCTTTTCTTCTGAAGTTATAGATGTATTTAGAATCAAGAATGTTAAAGATAGAAGACTCACATCTTAAAAGCCCTGATAAAATAATCTCTTTTATTTTTTTAAGATAAAAATTAACACCTCCATCATTTTATGAAGTTCAGATTTACAATTTGTATTAGAACTAGGACTATAGTTTCTTGACATAAATTCAAATGCTTTTTCTGCTTAGTCCTTCTGTGTTACCAAAACTATTACATTTTTTTACTATGTCAAAATAGTTTTCCTTTCCACTTACAAATTAACAAAAATTAAATAAAGAATAAAACACCTGCAAAATACATTAGGCATACCGAATATTAAAAAAAAATTATTGCGGGATAATTTCTCAACACGCTCAGTTTTTCTCTTCTTTCTCTATAATTGTTTATTTCTCTTATTATCTCTACTTAAGTATTACTTTTGAATAATCCTAAGGGATTATAGGAAACTAAATTAGGCTGCAATGTCCAATTATTTTTATCTGTTTGAGCTCTTCCAATCCCAGAGGTCGTTTTAAACCTATTTACTGTTTAAAATAAAATGACTTGGCTTTCTCAATGCAAAGTAATTGTTGGTTTTAATTATACAAGCAATTTGTGTCATTTCATCTTGGTAATATATCTTGAGAACAAAAGTGCATAATGTATTATGTGGAGTGAGAGAGAACCTAGGGTAACTGTCTTGTCATTTCAGTCTATAATAACTGTTTAGAATAACCTCTGTATGCAAAAAATAAAGTTAAGTCACAAGTGCTGGGATGGCAGAGAGGGAGCAGACATATGAAATGTAAATAGTTGATATAGTTCTTGCTCTCAAAGAACTTCCTGGGAGAGTTCATGGTTGGCCCAGAGCTCTCTAGGGCCTCTCTGTAATAAGTAAATGCCTATAAACAAAATGGAATACTATTGCTCTAACCTTGAAAATATTTTGTCTGTAGACTCTACCGTGTTGACTAAAGAAAACCAACAAGAGAAACTCAAGCTTTTTAATTTCGAATGTGATGCTAGTATCACAATTCACACATATTCATAATTTCCTGTTCTCTAAAATGTGTGTTTATGATGGGCAATGTGCATTTATCTTAGGGAGAGATTCTTTTTTTCCAGGAGAAATGTGTGATAATTGCCCATTGCTTTTTATGATCTTATTTGCCTTCATTTTCATCATACTGTTCTGATTCTCTTATGTTAATCTCTTGTTTTATATATCCCTTTTAGTTTTTATTCCCAGCTCAGTATTGGGAAATATATTTTCCTCCACCAGCCTTCAGGTAATAAGGCTTTTACTTAAATAGATTAGAAATCGAAAAAATGTTTTCTCCCCGTATCTTCAATAAGAAGGAAGAACATTTTGATTTAATTTTCAGCTCTTTACAACAGCTCTTTAATTATGAGGTATTTTTTCAATTTTATTTGTCCATTCACAGGGAATGAGGAAGAAAAACAATAGGAAATAAAAAATGAATTTATTAGGGCAATTTTTAATGTAAAATCTTGCATGGATTTCAGAATTGTATTTTTGAGAAAGAAACTTGTGGTATGAACGAGTTAAGTGTCACAAATAGCAACAAGTGATCTTTAGGTTTTTAAATTGTTTTTTAGGTGAGAAGAACTGACAAATCCACCTTCTGAAAACAAAATGCAAACATTCTCGCTCTTAAATGCAAATTCTGCTTTAGGTCTGTACATTATGTGCTGAGTTCAGCCTGCAGAAGGAGTATAAAAGAAGTCTGTTTCTTTCTCAGCCTTCTGTGTGGCTTGTGCTTAACCAAATCATTTAATTTTTTTTGGATTCTTCTGTGTTTGTATGTGTGTGTGTGTTTACCTCACCTTGTTTCAGAATATATTTAAAGTGGGGATATTCAGAGTAAACTTTTGACATGATGGTTTACATGCTAAACGTTTCCTCCTGTGCTTAGTTGTTCTTAAGTGGATTGCTCAAGGCATTTAGTGTGCTGACTATGAAAGAGATGGTTTTTAACTGTGTGAGATTTGAACTTTCACATCTTTCAAGTGTGGAAGCATTAACACTCCAGTAGTGTTAAGCTTTTTATACCACCTGCTTCCCCTGTTTTGAGTTCTGTTGATTTTCCTATGATTGCTTCCATTGGCACTCTTGAAAATCAATGAGGCAATCCTACAAATATGAATATGACCATATAACTGGATTAGTCATTAACCTATGAAATCCAAAAAGAACATGAACTTCTAAATTTTTAAGATAACTCTCTTTATTTCATTTCGTTTTTCCATTTTCAGAAAGTATACAACCAGGAGACCAATGCCGGTTTTTCAGAGTTTGACAGTCTGGAAAGGCAAAATATAGATTTGAGAGATTTTAGAAGTATACTTTGAAGATTATATGTCAACAAGATAAGAAAATCATCAATGTTTGGCTGTGTATCAAAAATAATGATATATAAAATTTATGAGCAGAAAAATAAAATTTTTTCTCCTAAAAGTTTATTTCTCATTTAAAAAATAGCAGTTTTTTTAAAAAATTTATTTTTCTGCCTTTTACACTTGATATAAACTCTACATTATGTACTACCATTACAGATGTTAATTTGCTAGACATTAGTCTGTACACTACAAAGGCCAGCATCCAGTTCAGCTGCATTACGTAGGTAATATATTTTGTTTAAAGTTTCAATTAAACCTAGGGCCAGAAGATATATAGCCCCTATGGGGAGTTTGAACACTTTAATGCCAATAGTAGGATTGCCTAAGGATCATGTGTAGGTCTAAATGTCGCTTGCTTTCCTGGAAATATGATATGAGACAGTTGATTATATTTCATTGCTGTTAAAACCGCAAGAGCCCACCTGTTACATTAATCCATCCTCCTGCCAGTTTTGTGGTGAAGAAAAAGATCGAAGCTTAAAACCTTTGTATTTAAATTGAATTATAAGGGAATGAATATACTCAAATTAATACCTAATTATATCCTTCTTATTCTCTGATTCTCAAATAGTTTTAGTATGTTCTGCTCAAAAAAATTTGTTTTCAGCCTGTGCATGGTGGCTCATGCCTGTAATCCCAGCACCTTGGGAGCCCAAGGTGAGAGGATTTCTTGAGCCCAGGAGTTCGAGACTAGCCTGGCCAACATGGTGAGAATCCATCTCTACACAACCACACCCAAGATATACACACCTGTTTTCTGAGACTTTAATAGAAATAAATGAAAAAAGTATGTATTGTAATCTTTAATTGGGGCAATACATGTGGAGTAAAGCTTTCACTCAGTAGTAAATACAGGTTGGATTTTAATTTAGAAAATTGAGGTAATTTTATGTTACACCTGAGAAAGTCATTAACTGGATTTCAAAATCTAACATTCTAAAAGATGCTGACAGTGACGTCAGTAAGATGAAATAGACATAGTCATGTGGAAGAAGATAATTTTGTGTGAAGGATACAATCTTGAAAATCAATGTCAAGGACATGAGAAGTTATTCTTGTACATCTTTAGAATAGGCAACTGTAGGAGTAGAAAGGTGTGATAACTTTCCTCAGTCATCATAAAGGTCATGGCCAAGACTCCTATAACAAGACAGGTTAACTTGACAAAAGCATAACAAATTTATTTAATCAGAGTTTTACATGACAGAGGAGCCTTCAGAAATGAAGATCAAAGACCTAGAGTAAACCATCTATTTCATGCATAGGTTTGACGAAGCATGGACAGCCTTATAGAAATGTGATTGGACAAAAGGGTGTGATCTAGTGGTAATAGACTGAGTGGGGAACCCCAGCAAGACCTGTCTGTTCAGATTTTTCTTGGCCTTTCTGTGTAGCATTCTTTCCCTCAAGGTATGGGGCAGCACCCCTTTGGAATGAGGGTCTTCATTCCAAAGGGAGAGGGGAGAGGGAAGAAGTGATCTTTCTACGTTTTATGCCCTGCTGTGGGGGAGAAGAGTTCTAATTTTTGTGATTCACTTTGGGGAAGAGTATCTATGACTGGTATCCATGACTTGTTTCAATGGAGACAGAGAACTGGGAGACAGGAGGACAGGAGAAGTTCAGAAGACTTTGTTTCCTTGATAGATATTAGAAGGCTTTGTCTACCTAGTGTCTTTTAGTTCAAAGCATTTCGCATGCAAAGGTGCCGTACTTTGGGGTATTGTGTTCAGAACCTTAACATGTGAAATGTAAATTAAGTTTAAAATTAAATACATTACTAATTGTATGTATTTTGCTGTGTAGTCAAGTCTGATTTTCCTAAAAGTAAGGGAAAGTTGTTTTCTATATAAAAACCTCATTTAACTCTTCCACTGAGCTGTCATTTAGTTTTAATTTTATCTACGCTGATAGAACCCATCACCATATTCACTTGATCTTAGCCAAAAGGCTGAGAAGCAATAACTGCTGCCATATTCAAATTAAATAAAGAATGAAAATAGAACATGCAGAGTTTTATTCCAGAATGCATCATTTTTGCCAACATGTTAATTATGGGAATGGGATTTTTGTGGAATATTATAGAATCTTATCCTCAAGTATTCATTAAAAGTTGGATGAATTTTTCAATATGTGGTATGCCTTAGTAATTAACATTAATATGACAATTTATAATATAAATTATTTATTGTCTATTATGGGGATATATTGCTTGACTCAGGAATACACATGAAATATATTCCTAAAAAGATCTGTGTTGAGTTGAAAAGCCTTGCATTATACTCTTTTTGACTCAGGACAGTGCTTTTTCATTTATTGTTTTCCTGTAATTATTCAACTCCTGTTTCTCTGAACACTATTTGCATTAATTCTTTCCAGTCTAGTATAGTATTAACTCATTTTTTCCACTTTCTCTGGTATAAAACTTTCTTTGTTAAAAAATAATGATGCAATTTAGCACTTCTTTGCATGTTTCTAGTTTTCACTAATTATCTCAGTTTTATTTAGCTGTTTTATTTACTCCATTTTAATTCTCCTGAAGTCAGTATTATATTTTTGGGGAAAAGATCCTCACCTCTCCCAGCATACCAATGAAGATGCGCACACACACAATCTCACGCTGTACTATTTGAAAATTCTGAGCACTTAATAGAATTGGCTTTGACATTTGTGGATTGATTATTCTAGTGATTTTATCTCTTTGAAAATATAAAGGAGATTGATTAGCTGAGAGAACTTCAGGATCCGTAGTTGCAAAGAGAGAAATATTTATACAGGCTTCTGGCTTTTATTCAAGTTAAAGTTTGATGGAACATCAGATGTTTCCTGTATATGACCTTATAATAGAAATTAGGAACTTTTTAAACTTTCACTGAAGTTTAACCTACTTCTTAACAATCAGTGTTATTCCTTAATGAAACACATATTTTTTTTCCCTGTATTTCCTGTGTTTGCTTTAAAACTACACTTTCAGACTTCAGGAGTTTCCCCTTAAGTTTAATGTTATAGGACTTGAAGAGTTGTATATTGAACCTTTTTATAACATTTCTCAAATTAAGACTTGGATAATATTACATTTTACTTTCAATACTATCATAAATTAAAGGATTTCCAATCAGAAGCAATTTATCTGGGGCAACTTGTGTTATTTTTATAAGAATAAGATGACAATATTAGGATGGAGATATAAAAGTCACAAAATTTGACTTCTAAAAGTTTTAGCAAGTTTGTGGCATAAATACACTTTTAAAAGGCAGATTGTAATGTTTCTTGTGTTTCTAATGCTTCTAAACACTGTGAAGTAAAAATGATCATTCAGATTACAACAAGTTAACTCTTAATATAATCACCCTTATGTCATATGACTCCATCAGACTGCAGGTTCTGGAAAAAGGAATTATTTGGAAATTTCTCTTTAAGGACATACTTAGTAAAAATGTAACATCTAAATTAAAGTAGATACATAATATGATCAATTATCTGTCAGTTATTATCGAGGACTCTCTGGAGCCAATGCTTTCTAGACTTAGGTTGGAAGACAGAAAAACATGTAAAAGATTCTGTGTCCGGTTCCATGCATCTCATAGTCTAGTTTTGTAGCAGAAGGATTATAATTGCTTATGTAGGTTTCATAAGTACATACAAAGTGGGAGAGGGAGTTTGAATAAATCAAGAACTGAATACTATTCTTGAATGGGGAAACTCAATTTTGTAAAAATCCTCTTTTTCTGAAATTTACAGATTTTAATTTAATAACAATAAACATTCTAAAAAGAATTTTATCAAAAACTTGACAAAATGATTATAAAACAGTAAAATATAGCCAAGATGCTCTAAAGAAGAATAAAGGGCAAGACTTATTCTGCTAGATACCCAAATAGTAGATGACATGATTAGAGCAATATTGTACCCATATAAGAAAAGAAAACCAGAACAATAGGACAAAGTGGAGACCCTAGAAATAATAATAAACTATTTAAGGTTGTAGTAGATAATGAACGTAGAACTAAATATTGTCAGGGAAGGAGGAAATTTTTATAATGGTTGATCTAGACAACTGAGTAAATGTTTGGAAAAGAATAAAATCAGATACTTGTCTCATGCCACATAGCAAAGTATATTACAAATGGAATGCTCAGTTAATTTTAATAATGAAACTATATAATTAGAAAAGGATACATATCTTCATGATATAGAGAATAATGTTTTGTGTATAAAAGATCATTTAATAATATTTTATATAAAAGATAGCTCCGAGAATGCTCCTGCTATACATTTATACTGAAGTTGTAATAAGAGATGTGCTTTTAAAAGATAATTAAAAAACACTATGATAATTGTGGAAGTGCAGTGCTTACATAAAATGTTGGGAGGGGAATTTGAGTAAACAACAAACTGAATACTGATTTTGAATGAGAAAACTGAATTTTGGGAAAATTGGCATAGTTTTATTTAAAGTAACAAAATACTGGAAGGAACCTAGATGCTTAACACTAGAAAAAATATTTTGTTCTATAATTGATTTTTCAATATGTAAGTCAAATTCTTGGAAAACACATCAAAATTTGCCAGTGGCTATCTATGGGTGCTAGAATTCTCTCAATCTTATAAAATTATGATCTTTTAGACATTCTTCAGTGAACAGGTATAATGTTTATGATTAGAAAACAGATTTATAACTATTAAAATGAAGAACCAAGACTTGATCTAGCTGCAGTCAATCTTGAATAGATCAACTAGAAATTATGAATGAGACAGAATATTTTAAACCAACTAGGATATTTCTACCTCTTTAGAAAATGAATAAATATAAATATCTGAGCACTGGTGAACCTAAAAATAATTATCCACTTTGGGAATTATGGAGTTATTTATTCTTAGCCTTATATGTTGTAAATGATAAAACTAAGGACCTGTGAAATCACTCATTTTTCTAAAACATACAGCTATTAGTGGCAAAATGAGAATTCGAAACCAAACCAAGCCATCTAAAATACTATTTTGGTATGTATGTTTAATTTCCATGTGTTTGTGTAGTTTTAAAAATTCCTCTTGTTATTATTTCTAGTTTTATTCCATTGTGATCAGAGAATATACTTGATATAATTTCAGGATTTTTTAGTTTATTAAGATGGCTTTGTGGCATAATATATGGTCTGTTCTTGAAAATGGTCCATGTGCTGAGGTGAAAAATGTGTTTTCTGCAGCCATTGCAAGAAATGTTCTGTAAATATCTATTAGATCCATTTGCTCTATAGTGCAAATTAATCCCAGTGTTTCTTTGTTGACTTTCTTTCTGGGTGATATGTCCAGTGCAGAAAAGTAGGTTTGAAGCTTCCAGCTATTACTGTATTGGGGTCTCTCTAGCTCTAATAATACTTGGTTTATATCTCTGGATTCTCCAGTGTTGGGTGCATATATATTTACAATTGTTATGTCCTCTCCCTGAATTGACACCTGTATCATTATATAATGACCCTCCTTGTCTCTTTTTATAGTTTTTGTCTTGATATCTACTTTGTCTGATGTAAGTATAGCTACCTCTGCTCTTTTTTGCTTTCAATTTGCATGGGATATCTTTTTCCATACTTTCATTTTCAGTCTATGTGTGTATTTATAGGTGAAGTGTGTTTCTTATACGCAAGAGATTGTTGTTGTTGTTGTTGTTGTTTTAATTCAGCCACTCTGTTTTTTTTGGACAATTTAGTCCATTTACATTCAATATTATTATTTATCAGTAAGGACTTACTCTTGCCATTTTGTTGGTTTCTGATTATTTTGTGGTCTTCTTTGTTTCCTTCCTTTTTTGTCTTCCTTTTAGTAAGGGTGATTTTCTCTGGTTGTATGTTTTAATTTCTTGCTTTTTATTTTTTGTGTATCTTTTGTATGATTTTAGTTTGAGGTTACAATGAAGCTTGCACATAATATTTTATAACCTATTATTTTAAACTGACAAAAGTTTAAAATAATAAGTTATAAATGAGAGCAAATATTTAACTGAGAGCAAAAAATTAACGAACAAGAAAACAGAAAACAAATAATAACTCTACACTTTAAATTTCATCCTGCTGGCTGGGCGTGGTGCCTCACACCTGTAATATCAGCACTTTGGGAGGCCGAGGCAGGCAGATCACCTAGGTTGGGAGTTCGAGACCAGCCTGACCAACATGGAGAAACGCTGACACAAAATTAGCGGGGCGTGGTGGTGCATGCCTGTAATCCCAGCTACTCAGGAGACTGAGGCAGGAAAATTGCTTGAATCCAGGAAATGGAGGTTGCGGTGAGCCGAGATTGCGCCATTGCACTCCAGCCTGGGCAATCAGAGCGAAACTCCATCTCAAAAAAAAGAAAAAAAAATATTCCTCCTGCTTTTTAACTTTTAATTCTTTCCGTTTATGTCTTATTATACTGTGTATGTCTTGAATAGTTGTTGTAGCTATTTGTTTTGATTGGTTCATCTTTCAGTCTTTCTACTCAAGACATGAGTAACTATGTACTACAATTGCAATTTTATAATATTCTGTGTTTTTCTGTATACTTACCACTACCAGTGAGTTTTGCACTTTCAAATGATTTCTTACAGCTTATAAGGATCCTTCTCTTTCAGATTGAAGGACTCCCTTTAGCATCTCTTATAGGACAAGTCTGTTATTGATTAAATCCTTCAGCTTTTGTTTGTCTGTGAAGGTCTATTTCTTCTTCATGTTTGAAGGGTATTTTCACTGGATTATACTATTCTAGGATATAAGGCTTTTTGTTTGTTTGTTTTTCCTTTAGCACTTTAAATATGTCATATCACTCCTGGCCTGTAAGTTTTCCACTGAAAAGTCTGCTGCCTCACATAGTAGAGCTCCATTGTACAGGTATTGATCGACTTACGACCTATACAACTTACGACCATTCGACTTTATGACCACAATCGCTAGCCACGACTGCTCTGCATCTGGCAGCGCAAACGTTGCCCAGCTGGGCATACGACAGTGCAGACCAGCTTCCAGCAGCACTATCATCTCCGCGTGCATATAGCCTACTCAACGTACGACCAAATCGTGTTACAACCAGTCTGTCGGCACCAATCGTGGTCGTAAGTCGAGGACTAGCTGTATGTTGTTTCTTTTCTCTTGCTACTTTTAGGTTCCTTTATTTATCCTTGACCTTTGGGAATTTGATTATGACATGCCTTAAAGTAGTCTTATTTGAGTTAAATTTGCTTGATGTTCTATAACCATCTCATTATTTTGGTATGTAATTTATAACTCGGTGCTGGATCATAGTTACAAATAATTTCAATAAGTAGATAAACCAAGTTTATCAATTAATTAATTAAAATGTACTTATTTCATTTAAAATTATGTTTCAAAATTAGTTCCTAAGGAACAAATTAAAAGTCACCTGTAAAAGGGAACTAATCATAGCAAACCGGAAAATTGCTAAAAAGTGCTCATTAAAAGAAAAATGACCAGCACATAAAAAATCATTATAAAAACCATCAAAGTAAATCTAATATATTAGAAGGAAAATAAGCATTACTTTAAAGTAGAACGAATACCTTAGCAACCAGCTAAGATCTCAGACTCCTTGGAGAGCCTAGAAATTTGGTAGATTAAGATAGAATGCCTGCTTTTCCAGCAGAGCATTCTAAAATTAGCCATACTGGCAATGAGATGCTTTCACTGTATTAGGGGCTAGAAGCCTGCTAGAAATCAGCTGGGACCATTTTATAAGTGTCCCTGTTCTGTAGAGACTAGGGAAAAATATAATTTGTGTGAGTCCTTTAGAAAAATAGGCTTTTTCCCCCATGAGCTTGCCTGGCAGCTTTTTAATAAAGGAAGTTCTAAAATTTGTGTAATTTTAAAAATTATAGTTGGTGTGTGCAATTTGTTGTTGTCTCCGTGTCAGTCACATATGCGTCACTCTATCAGTGTCATAATTTTGCTCACAGCGACTTACTGTTGAGGTATCATTCACTTAATAGTTTTCTTCATCCAGAAGCACAATGTCTATGTTATCACAGATCAAATCAAATTCATACATACCACATTTTTCAAAAGGTTTTTGTATCGTTTGTACCTACAAGCAAACTTAGGGAAACACCAGTAAATTTATTTCTTTGTCACTAGATTGTAAGTAGGAACAGATGATATCTACTTAACCTTTATGTTTGTCATCATATGCTTTGTTCATATTGGTTAACCAGCATTGATGTGCAAGATATGTGATCAAGTGTTTTTTAAAAAGGCATTTGACAATTACAATTGGGGTTGAGGAAGGGATAATTACTTTTCATATGAGTGGTCAAATAAGTTTCTTTAAAAATTAGGAAATCTATACTGAGACTTAATAATCATTCCTACTACATGCTTTATTTTTATCTGCAAGAAGGAGCTGTCCAGTAATTTGAAACATAAGAATCAGTGAGATCTGGCTATTACATCATCAACAACCCAACATTCTTTCATTGAGTTAGCCTTTGCCTGGGTTATTTAGACCTGGGGCTTTTTAGGGAGAGAGTGACATTATTTTTTCTACATCTGAAACTGGTTTATGTCTGCCTGAAGCCAGCCTGGAGACATCCAAATTCCTTTTGTCTGTGAGTGAATTGGAAATAAATCTGGGTGATGAACCTGATCACTCTATCATCCCACAGCAAATCTTCTCATTCTTATCAAAGTACCTTTATTATGTCATTTCTTACAGAATGAGAAGGGAAAATAGTCATTATTACTTCTTTCCTCCTGGGCACCATAAACATTTTTTTCTATTATTGTAAGTTAAGAAAAATTACAGTACCAGAGAACATGACTTAACCTTTATCCCCTGCCCTATTCCTGACCAAGTGTCTTAGTTTCCTTCCTTATTGAATTTATTGAACTTTCTTTTCCTGTGGCCATTTCCTTTATGGAATTGTTATTATTTTAGCACTTTAACCAAGCTTGTAGGATTACATATATACCACTCTGTCCTAATCTAAATGTACTGATGGTACTTTTTGCAATTATCTTATTCCCTCTCTGAATACTTTTGATAGTATTTGTATAGAATGTATATTATAAAGAGCCAGAGAAAACTGTAATCAGAATCCTGATTTTGACATTTGCTTTTTTTTTTTTAATCTTGAGCGAGTTTGTTAAGTTCTCTGAAGCATAATTCATTTGCAAAATGAGACTGATAATAATTAAAGTGTAGGGATAATGTAAAGGTAAAAAATAATATATTTAAGATGTTAGTAGGTACTCAGCAAATAATAAATTTCATATGGTGGGTAGCTGATGCAATGGGAAAAAAATTATGGTTTTGAAGCCATTTAATCATTTTAGGATAGGATTATTAACTGTCCTTGTGCAAGCCACTGATCATTCCTGAGCCTTTGATCTTCATTCATAAAATGGGTATTCTAACCTCTATTGAGGATTAGAAATGAGAAATGTAAAGGTCTTTCCTTGCCAGTGCCAGGGATACAGCAAGGATTTGTTCTTATAGTGTTTGTTGCTTAAATCTTTATTGAATTACCTTTTTAGTGTATTTAAGTTATCCACTATCTTTTTTTTTTTTTTTTTTTAACATTTTAGGTTTTGCATCTTGATTTTATTACCACTTTTATAGACCTTTTTTTAAGGTCTTTTTTTAAGGTTAGCCTTAGAACTAAAGTACGTCTTCTAGACTTAGAACTAACGTGTCACATATTTGCCTCTTACAAATTGAATTACATATGTGTAGAAAGCATTTTTAAAGGTCACTCATAGATTACCATTGCTCTTCCTTATTCTGTTAATTCAGTAGATAAGCCCAAGGCAAAGTGAAATAAATCTGCTGGCTGATGTATCACAAGCTAGAAAATAATTCTCTGGGAGTGAGAGACAGAGAGTATAATTCTCACCTGAGCTGGGGATTTGGAAAATTTATGATTATTCTCTTCTAGCTGGTAAAGGCAGTGTGTTAAGGTCAGCTAGTCCTGGGTTTAAATTGCGGTTTTACCGTGTTATATATTCATGATTTTGAGTGTATAATTTAGTCACACTTCTCAATTTTTTCCATCTGTAAAATCCTAATAGTGACATTCCTTGGTAGTCAATGAGATACGTTTACAAAGAAACTAATATAGAAATTGAAAAACTGTTTCAACTTGCTGACCTACTTTGACCAATTGGTAGTGGTTGAGTGGGGCAATGTGTTAAGGCCACTTAAGAGGCTAAGTGAGAAAAAAATTCTGCATGTCCAAATGTATGAAGTAGGAGGCGTAAGTGAACATGAGTCAGACATTTGTCACCTATAACTTGCCACTGTAATCCATGGTAAACACTCAATTATTATTGCCATAGTCATCATTGCTATTATTAAGACACAATGAATGGTTACATGAAGTTCTTCAAATTTGTAATAAGTGGTACCTGAGTAGGCTAGTTATTTATCAGTTTTCATATACTTGCCAAGATGTATGATATATTACATTACTTATTTGTAGCCCTTTACTATTTTCTATCTTGCAAGCTTTACAAATTAATAAGTTGCTTAGGAGTTCTTAAGAAAATGGACCAGTCATTAATTATTGAGCGAATTAATAATTTTTTTTTTTTTGAGATGGGGTTTCACTCTGTTGCCCAGGCTGGAGTGCAGTGGCACGATCTTAGCTCATTGCAAACTCTGCCTCCCGGGTTGAAGTAATTCCCAGCCTCAGCCTCCAGAGTAGCTGAGATTACAGGCGTGAGCCATGGTACCCTGCTAATTTTTGTATTTTTAGTAGAGACAGGGTTTTCATCATGTTGGCCAAGCTGCTCTTGAACTCCTCACCTCGTGATCGACCCACTTCAGCCTCCCAAAGTGCTGGGATTACAGGTGTGAGCCACCATACCCAGCTAATATTTTATTTTAAAATAGATTTTAATAGTGATAGATTCCTGACTTGGGAAAAAGCAAGTATACTTCCTGAAATAATTTCTAGATATTAGCAAAATAATAAAGATTTCTATTTCAAAAGTGCTCTGGAAATGGGGTTATCTCACACTCTTTTTCTGTACAGAAGACCTACTGTTATTATCCTAAGAATCAGTTAACTTTTTATGTGAAAAGTAGAAGCTATATTAAATACAATGGTTGTACAACTTTTTAAAACTGACTTATAAGCACTTGAAGAACCAAAGAGAATTTCAGGTTGATTCCATATGGAACCTGTAATTTAGGCCCATATTCCATCTGGCTTTATAATCCATTTAAGATATAAATATATGGATATGTTTTATCATACTTGCTTTACATTTTTCAATACTTCAGGGTTTGTTTATCTTTTCTGTTATATAAATCATATGGTATTGTTTCAGTATGAAGCGATTCACTTTTCCTAAGAAGTTATGATTTACTTTCTTTGGAAACCCTTGTTAGTTTAATATGGCAAGAAAAAGTGTGTCAGTGCTTATAGAGATATGAAAATAAAAACAAAATTATTACAGAAATGTAAGGAAATTTAAAAGAAATTCATTTCTAATCTGTCATTTTAACAATTGTAAGCATTTTTGTGTATTTTATTCCAATCTTCGATCTTTGCTTAGTATTTCTTTTGTCTTACCTTAGACATGTAATTTAACTTCACCAACTTCTTAAGTGCAGATATGTTTTAAACTTTGAGAGGAAAAAATCAAATATTTTCAACTATCATTTTTATGATAATGTAGTTTAAGTTCATTGAGCTAGAAACACAGATCTTTGTGAGTGGGTAAAAATGTATATTTTTGTGTATAGTATGTATTATTTGTCACCAATATTTTTTTACTATTCAGCAAAGCAAAGGACATTCAAAAGATCAAGGGACTCAAACGAATTCATTCATTTAGTCAAACATATTCCTATTTATAATACCATGGCAATATAAGGTGAATATAATTAAAACAAAGGGAGTGAGTTCTTCCTTTCAAGCAATAGAGGTACATCCAATGTGGGTAATTCATTTACAAAAAGCCTTTGATTACGCCTCTTTAAAAAAAAGCTTTCATGATTATGATTTCTTATTCTATAAAGTTCTGATGGGAAAATAACACAGGTTACCAGTATGCTGCTTGGTCTCAGAAACTGAGTAGTGTCTCTACATTTGCAGTGCTTAGTAAAACTACAATATTTAACTTAAATATATAAATTATCTTAAAATACAATTTTTGCATCACTTGGCTATTTTGTTCACCATATAAACATATAAGGGGAAGGGAAATGAAAATTCATAGGCAGCTGGTATACTTTTGACTTTATTTCCAGCTTTTTTCTCCTGCTTGGCTCTTAGGGCAATGCTGTTTGGTAGCTGAAACATACATTATTAGAGAGTAATGACTCTTGGTGAAAATACCTCAGGCTCATGTTGTATGTAGTGCTGGGCATGCTTGATAATTGTCATCTGTTTATTGAGTATTCCAAATGAAACTGGTAAATTTTGTTTACTTAATTATATTATTGATAATTAATAATTTTAACTATTTATTGAATTAACAAAAATAATTTCATCATTTTTTTAGACAGGGTCTCACTCTCTTCCCAGGTTGGAGTGCAGTAATGCAATTGGGGCTCGCCTTGATCTCTTCAGGCTCAGGTGATCCTCCCACCTCAGCCCCCCCAGTAACTGAGACTACAGGTGTACAACATCACACCTAGCTAATTTCTTGTGTTTTTTGTAGAGATGGGTTTCACCATGTTGCCCAGGCTGGCGTCTAACTCATAGACTCAAGCTATCCACCTGCCTTGGCCTCCCAAAGTGCTGGGATTACAGACATGAGCCATCTTGCCCTGCCTTTATTTACTTATCAACAATATAAAATTCAAATAGTTTCTAAAAAAAATTAGCAGCAGTGTTTAATCTACATATACTTTAACTCTTTCAATTATTCTTTCTCAAAAAGGTAAGTCCTTTGTGGACAGGATCTCACACTTTTTTCATATAGTTCCTTTATAAGGCTCTCCACTTAGTTATTCTCTAAATACTTGAATTTCTAAAGGAATAAGTGAATGTGAATAAGAAAGAACAAAAGAATAAACAACAAACATAGCTTTCAGAAAGAAAAAGAAATGATAACAAGGGACATATGTCTGGGAATCAGATGTTCTATGTTAAAAAATCAAAGCTTTACTACCTATTAAATTTTTGACTTGAGCCATTGTATTTCATTTTCCAAACACACGATTTTTCTTCTGTCAAATGGAAATCAGGATGACTTCTTCGGGAATCAGTTAAGAACATGAATGAAAGTATTTCCCGCAGCATTTGAAATTCTGTGCGCTATGATGATGACAATGCTGTTGCAAATATTGTGGGAAAACTGTATCCTCCCTTTGATCTTCATGATTAATTCTCTTTCCAGGTGAAGCATACATGCGTTTAAGCAAGCTCCCTGAAGCAGAACATTGGTACATGGAGTCACTGAGATCCAAGACTGACCACATCCCTGCTCATCTCACCTATGGGAAGCTGCTAGCTCTAACAGTGAGTAACTGCCTTCCTTGGTCTTTAAAACTTGGTTTTCTTGGCCAGGCGCGGTGGCTCTCACCTGTAATCTCAGCACTTTGGGAGGCCCAGGCGAGCGGATCACAAAGTCAGGAGTTCAAGACCAGCCTGGCCAACATGGTGAAACCCTGTCTCTACTAAAAATACAAAAAATACAAAAATTAGCCAGGCGTGGTGGCAGGTGCCTGTAGTCCCAACTACTGGGGAGGCTGAGGCAGGAGAATTGCTTGAGCCAGGGAGGTGGAGGTTGCAGTGAGCCAAGATTGTGACACCGCACTCCAGCCTGGGCAACAAAGTGAGACTCCATCTCAAAAATGATAATAATAATAATAAAGTAATTATAAAACTTGGTGTTCTCCATGCAGACTTGGATAGATGGGGTTCGAAGTACCATTTCACGGCCAGTTAACTCAGCTGGTAGGGATATAATTGTGATGATACTATGTAGAACCTGTACAGAAAATATAGAAAAATGTGTTACTTTCTCTATGACGTGTAGTCTAGACAAGTTGTGAGATGTCCGTATCTCACATCTTGGTCTAAAGAAGATGTGAGATGTCTGTATCATGCCTGTATCAAAACAGCTTCTGTATCTCATAAATATATACGTCTACTATGCGCCTATAAAAAATGTTTAAAAGAATTAAAAACATAAAACAAACAAACAAAAAAGATGTGAGATGCCATGATCCTCGAAGTTACTTAATGGAAAAATATAAATGGAGAATCTCAAATATGGAGTTACATAATGAATTTTTGTTCTAATAATGACATTTTCATAAATATTATGTTCTGCAAACCAGTGTTAGCCCCAAATTGGCTATAATTAGAACTAAATCTGATTCTTGTACATAGCCAACATTGTATAAAACTATATGTGCTGAAATTCCTTCCAATTGAAATCATTCTGTAAGAGAAGTAGAGCTATCCTATGGCCTCTCACTGTGTGACAGGCACCCTTGGAGGCCACCATTCCATGAAAGTGACATGAGTATGGAGCATTGGAAATTACTAGTATTACACCACTATGACCTATAAAAATGGTAATTTCATATATTTCAAAGTAATACTTATGTCTTTATTTTACACAATAGGGAATAGTTTAAAATTTTAAGTAACTTTTCTGAGCTCACATAGCCAGTAAGTGATAGAACTAGGCTTCAATCCTAGTCTGAATCAAATATCTGTTATTTTAGTTATAGTACCTAATCTCTCTCCAATATTAATAAAAATAAATGAATATTAGAAAAACATACAGCAAATGATGACGAAGGTGATTCCTAAGTGAATTCATAGAAAAGTATTTTTGTATTACTTCAAAAAATAATAACATTTTACTTTCCACAGAAGATGGTAGATAACACTTAAAATTGTCATGTATCCATTCTAAGATACCATGAAAATGGTCTTAAAGAAATCATATAACACTTTAGGAGGCTGAGGCAGACAGATCACCTGAGGTCAGGAGTTCGAGACCAGCCTGGCCAACATGGCGAAACTCTGTCTCTACAAAAGATACAAAAATTAGCCTGGTGTGGTAATGCATGCCTGTTACCCAGCTACTCAGGAGGCTGAGGCAGGAAAACCGCTTGAACCCGGGAGGCCAGTGTTGCAGTGAGCTGAGATCATGCCACTACACTCCAGCCTGGGCAACAGCGTAAGATTCCATCGCAAAAAAAAAAAAAAAAGGAAAGAAATCATATAGGTAGACTAAGTAACCAGAAAACTTCCCACTAAAAATACTTAGTTATACTTAGTAAAATATAACAGATATGTTTTAACACTAAACTGAGCTTGAATAGTAAGAGAAGTTCCTAGGAGCTAGAAATAAAGTGATAACTGAATACCAGAGAAGTGGACAGCAGGCTGGACCTGAAGCTCATTTGGGATTATTTACTGATCATGGAAACCAGTGAGAAGGTGGTTTTCGTTTGTTTGTTTTCATTATTTCTAGAATAGGAAACAACGTTTTGGGCCAATGGAAGGCCAGGAATTAATTGCCTAAATAAAGCAGGGAAATTCGTACCTGCAGTTGAAGGGACAACATAAGTTTGTCCACAGGTATAAGAAGGCAGCATGAATGTTTGCCTATCTCAGAATGGGATCTGGATGGAGAGTGAATAAAGTATCTGCTGGAAATTTGTTGCTACTGTGCTTCCTTTACCATGCTTTGGGTTTTGAATTTACCTACATGTCCCTGGAATTCCCAAGCCAGTAGATTAAATAAAATTTAGTCTACTAAAAACTTTTGCTGAAGAAGTTACTGGAGATGTTCTTCAAAAGAACATAAATCTAGAAGGAATGATAGAATGAGGTGAATAAAAAAATGTTGGGCAAAGAAATTGGAGATCATGTGGGGAAATCAGACAAAGTTTTTAATGAATAACATATTGAGGTAATAACTATACAGGAATAGTCAGAATAGGAAGAGAGATTTCAATGGATAAGAGATTACAGCTAATTTTTGAACTTAGAAAGCAGTTGCAAGCATTACAACTGACTTGTCTGAGAGAAGGAAATGAAAACCTAAATAAACTTTGGATAACAATGAAAAGAAATCTTATTTACACCAAAGAAACCTTGAGAAGCTTGAGACATGGAGGCAGCTGACACAGGAAAGGGTGAGTTAAGGGACATAAAACGGGGTAGCAAATTGCAGCCAATGAATGGAGTAGTCAGGTCTTTCCCCTTTGTCCACAAATGCCAGCAACTAGGCACCTGCCTTCAAGGTAAAGGAAAGGTGCCCTAAGAGGTAGAACAAGTAAATAAAGAGAAGTTCAGGATTCAGGAACAGTTTGCACAGTTGAAGGCAGAATGAGAAGAGGAGTGAAAAGAGGATTGATTGAGGGTCCTCCCATGGAGTATTCAGATCTTTAATGCCCCTCCCCTACCCTATGCGAAATACCAGCAACACAGGGTTTACTCTCTTTC
This sequence comes from Sapajus apella, assembly GCF_009761245.1. Lineage (NCBI taxonomy): Eukaryota > Metazoa > Chordata > Mammalia > Primates > Cebidae > Sapajus > Sapajus apella. The sequence goes on from NW_022436942.1 coordinate 41,861,818, forward strand.
CTCCAGCCCACCCTTTTTGCTTAGACCTTGCCTCTCAAGAAGTTGTTGAATTTTGATCTAGAGAAACTAACTCATAGCAAGGAATAGGTTTTCAAATACCTACATTTAGAGGTCCCCTGTAAATGACTGGCTCCCAAACCAGACGCAAGAGTGAATCTATTCCATCTAGAATGCCTATCTATGCCTTAGGAACTTGATTCAGCTTTTATTGATTAACTCATTCTTAAACATCAGTGGGTAACTAGGGTTTGTCACTCATATCAGGAAAGATACAAATGAAAAAGATTGGAACTAAAACAAGTTATTAGGAGAAGGAAGCCTAAGGAAGCAAAAGAAATATTTAAAGGAATAATAATCCTTAGAAAGAGATAGAAACATATAGCATTTTTTGAAGCAGGATGCCATGAAAAAAAGAAACCAAAAAAAAAAAAAAAAAAAAAAAAAACCATGGACGAGCTTTTAGAAAAATATGATATGAAAATGTTTATATCATCATTAAAAATATGGTAGCAACATGATTTTCATTTGGAGGAAAGAAGAATGAAGGTAATGAAAGCTTCTTATATGCGAACAAAAAGATGAGGATGCAAAAGAGGGAATTATGAAATAAATCAATATGGGGTCCAAATGGCAGAGAAAGTACAGAGGAAGGGAAAGAACCATAACTAAGAATTTAAGAGTACAGTTGCTATTTCTGCTATTTACAGATACTTCTAGTTTAATCACCTAGGAAAAGTTGTTTTACTCTATGAAAACCTTTTCCCATTTCTGTACTGATGATTCTGTGTGATGTATGATGATTCACACAACTCCATGTAAGCATTAAATTAATGTAGCTAAATTAGATTGATAAATGACCACCTTCAAAAAAAATCTCTAAAAGTTTCAGATGCCTGATTCACTGCCCCCCACCCAAAAAAAAAGTTAGAAGAGAAAAAAAAAAGTAAGCTTAAATTTCCATGAATCTATATATGCTTAGACCATAACACTGGATATAGAAACCATGTGACCTTTCTAAATAAAAAGTTTCAAGCCTGAATACTTAGGTTTCCTGTACCAAAAATATGATTTTAAAGGTTGTTTTATTCTTTTCAGATTTTTTTTTTTTTTTTTTTTTTGAGATTTAGAGGTTTTAATTTACCAAACCATATGGAAGGGAAGGAAAGACTCCTATACTACAATCCAAATTTTTAATCTCCCCCACCAAGACTTTTATAGTTTCCGACTTGCTGATTAGATGAAATATAAACCCCATTATGGAATGGCTTAAACTCACAGTGCCAAAACCCCACACCATCTTTAACAGTTTCTTTCTAAATTATGGCATTTGGCAAATTTCTGATCCCTATGGATAGCTTTTGTCTAATTTGGGGTTTCTTGGCCTGGTACAGCCCACTGGCTCAACACAGAATTTGCAAAGGTAGAAAATACCACACATTTTGACTTCTGAATGCTTTAGATGTATTATAAAATGGAATTGGCTGCTAGTCTCAAGAGAAGAGGAATAGAAATTAAGTGGTATTTTCACTCTTTCATCAAAACTGACCGAAGGCAAAATATGTAAAAATAAAATGCAACTATGTTAGACTTAGACTGTAGAGTAGAATTTTATATAAGAATTATATGTTTATAAGATACATTAGAACAAAATGTTGATTATTAGTACTTTTATTATAGTCAGAGGAATGATTCACTCGGTACATTTTTTTAAGTTTTTATTTAAGAACGTGTGTAATATTTACAGAATTTAGTAAAGTTCACAGGGATTTAAGGTTTCCCAAAATGCTTTGGAACATTCTATAGATCAAATCCTCTTTTATTTCTCTGCCAAAAATGTCCTTTCCTCTCTTTACCTGTTCAAATTTGATTTCCTCTCTGAAGTCTTGCCTGACTTTCTTAAGCAGTTTTTTATTGTTGTTGTTCTTTCTCTATACTTTGTTAGTACTGGATTCAGTATCTTCATCATAGGGCACTTCCAAATAGAATGACACATATGTATATGTTCTTTTGATACTAGAAAGGGGCAGAGAGTGAGTCTTTATTTCTTCAGTACCTGGCATTTCAATGTATTAGTTACTATCCCTGTACCCTTGTGCCTTTTCCTTTATAAATTATTTAAGAGCCGGGTACATGGCTTTTAAATACTTTTGTTTCCCCACCCTGGTACTCATTCCCTCATTAATCCCTTCAGTTGGTCAACACATATATTGAGATTTATTCCTTCAAGCTGGGCATTGCTTTAATCCTCAATGATCTGTGCTGAAAAAAAAATGAATGAGGGTGTCATGATTTTAGAGTAGACACAGAGTAATCTTTCAAAATCCTAGATGGGTAGGTGGACACAAGACTGATGTGCATCTCTTCAGTGCTTGTGCTTGACATGTGTTATTTAATAAAAGCTTGAAAGCAGCCCTTAGGGAGTATTATCCCCTCTTTCTAAATGAAGAATCTGAGCTGCAAAGGTTTGAGGAGCATCCTCATAAGTCATTTCGCTACTAAATAATAGAATTGAATATCACTTCAAGGTTTTCTGAATCACGTGTCATTAATTTTCTCTCCACTCATTAAATAATTTTAAGAATGGAGTTTTTCCCACTTCGTATATGTGATTAAACTGATTGGAGATCAGAAAAGTAACTCAACTACTTAGTTACTTAGTAAGTTACAACTTACATAGTTACTCAGTAACTACTTATCCCTTCATCCTCTTTTTCTAACTTATTTTTAGAAACGAACTTTGGATACTGGTTTAATTTGAGTGGTTAAACAGAATTTTATTATTAGGCATGATAGGTCATGAACATAAGACTTCAGTTTTAAGCTACTGACACTTTTAGATCCTACATTATACTTCTAATACAAAACTTTCAGGGTACCCTGAGGAATAGTTTTATGTTAGAGTCATTGTAGCCTCCATGTTTAAATATAGTTGGGCCCAAGTGACATCTTTTTTAAATACAGGGAAATTTCATACCAATGTCATGTCCAATTAAAATACTAAACACGGGATGAGTTTGAATTGCTCTGCTTAAAATTGTGATTTATTTCTTGTTTGAACTTTGTTACCTAGGGCAAATGCCATGAATTTAAAATTGGGCATGCATTAAGAGAGAAAGGAAGGAATAACATTTCCATCAATACAGTATTTCAGATGATTTTATAGTTGTTTCTAAAGTTGTGTGGGTTCTATAGCGGTGTGCACATGCTTACTTTGATTTTTTGTCTTCCTTTCTTTTTGTCCTTTTTACTTAAGCCAAATATTTTTCAGTTTTGTGAGCCAATAATATTAATATTTACTTAAATTGTGGTAAAAGTTACTTGGCTGTTAGCTTATTTTCCAGATTTAGGTTAGAAGGAGAGTAGGAAGTATATTGGAGACTCTGACAGTAATTCTTGATACAGAAAACCTTTTTTTTTGGCTACAGCATGAGAGCACTGAGCCAGACTTCTGTGACTAGCCAAAGTTAATTAGCCTGCATAAAACTCCAGTTGTGGAAGTACCAGAGGTTCCACAGAAAAGCCCCATACCCTAGGCTAAAATGGTGTCAGTGTAGTTTATCTCGAAATGCAATGCAGTGTGTTTCCATGGCTCTTTTGCTGTTATTATTTAGAGCTAAGACTTCTTGTTCATTCATTTGACCCTCTCCAGAGAAGAGCTACTTCCAGATTGGAAGCTGACCAACATTTGGGTTTTTGTTTGTTTGTTTATTATAATTACTGCACAGCCATGTTTAGATTGGAGCTAGATACGAACAAATGGTATTTTTTTCCTGTTAATCTGATTGAATAATTATTATAGATATATATAATTCAAGTTGCTAAATTTGTTCTATGAAAAAGGGAAGGTATAATATCACATATATCATGCTACTGAAATATTGGATGAAAATATAGAAGGAAGTTTAATCACTGCAATATTCAGCTAAGCCTTTATATGAAGTTGCTGTACCTAAACTTTATGACTTACTAGTCTGGACCTATAGAGTTATTGTATTATTTTTACTCTGAGGCGTAATGAATCTGATAGTTCCTTTTTTTAGTGTCTCCCTTCCACTCCAAATACGCGTTTGTTACCTAGTATCAGTCTTATTGTTATTATACTTGCTGTCACTGACACAGGAGTCTCCAAAATCTCTCAGGCTTCTATTCTACTTTTGTATGTCACTTAGTAGAAATCGTCATTAGAGCTATTTCTTTTGCCTGATATTCTCAGGAGTAATACAAATTAAAACACTCAAATTCTTTGGAATTAAAGGCTAGATGGGATCGTTTCAGCCATATCTACATATATGTGCTGCTTTGCTTGAAAAGTTCACTTTTTATTTATTTATTTAGAAATAAGATTAGTTGACCCTTGAATAATGCAAGTTTGAACTGTGCAGGTCCACTTATACACAGTTAGTTTTTCAATAAATACATTGGAAATTTTTTTTTTTGGAGATTTGCAACAATTTGAAAAACGTGCAGACAAACCTCATAGCCTAGATTTATTGAATATTTTTTAAAGTTAGATATGTCATAAATACATAAAATATGTGTTGATATTAGTCTATCATTTACTGCCATAAGATATATACAAGTATATTATAAAAAGTTAAAAATTATCAAAACTTATGCACACAAACACAGGCTATTAGTAGTTAAGTTTTGGGGGGAGTCAAAAGTTATATGTATATTTTCATCTGCATGAGGGTTGGCCCCTCTGACCACTACATTGTTCAAGGATAAATTGTATATTGCTTTTAAGGTACAGTGACTCTCTGAGGCTGGCATGCAGGTGGTAAAGGAATTTACCAAGACATTAATGAATTTAGAAAGTCAGATTTATTTAGAGAAATGGGAGATACCTTTCAGGAGAGCAAGAGCAAGACAATGGAAGGAAGGCTGTCTGCTGCCTGCAAAGAGGCAGGGGCTAGAGGGGAGTTTTACAAGGGTAAAACTTGATAGGATGCTTAGGTCCAGGAGGGCTGTGAGCAGGGTGCTTGTAATAGGATGCTTGGGTGCTAGTGAGCCTTTTGGAGTTGACCCCATTTCTCATATCATATGCTGCCCTTTCTACCCCTGCTTCTATTCCTGCTAGTTACGCCCATTTTTAATTTTTTATTAACTCCCCAGAGGTCCACACATTTATTTTATTTTATTTTATTTATTTATTTTGGAGACAAGGTCTAGCTCTGTCGCCCCAGGCTGGAGTGCAGTCTCACGATCTTGGTTCACTGCAACCTCCACCTGTCGAGTTCGAGCAATTCTTGTGCCTCAGCCTTCAGAGTAGCTGGGACTACAGGCGTCCACTATGACGCCCAGCTAATTTTAGTAGAGCCATGGTTCTGCCATGTTGGCCAGACTCGTCTCAAGTCATCTGCCCACCTTGGCCTCCCAAAGTGCTAGGATTACAACAGGCGTGAGCCACCATGCCCATCTCACACGTTTCATTATTGTTATTGTTATTTAAGAAAACCAAACTTGTCTGTTTGGTTTCTGTATTTGTCTATTGTCATCATTTAATGCAATTTGAATAGCCAGCTGGCTCAAGCCCTCATAATCCCTAGTACTCTGATATCCCATGTTAATGGAAGCATATAGATGGAAAAGTGGTATGCTTCTTAAATATAGCTTAGCTTTCTTAGATAACTCAAAAAAAAAAAAAAAAACAGTCTTTTGTAAAAACTTGCATTGGATACACATTTTGTTGAGCCTGAAGTGTGTCTCTTGCTAAGAAGCAGTGGAGACACAAAGACTTACAGCATTCCCTTGGTCTCCACGTATTTTATTTTAGTGAAATTCATAATAAAAGCTAGTCTACCATACTTATGACTGGTGGAAATCACTTTTGCTTCAGAAAAGACAATTATGTAGGTACATTCATTGTGTTTCCTTACCCTTTAATTTTTATCATAGGCACACAGGATCCCCATACCATTTGGAAAATTCCAACCCCTCCCCCAATTTCATAGCTTTAATTTGTTAAATAAGCCCTATTGATGGCTTTCAGCTTGTTATTCTTTCTGCCCTGTCATATTGGCTCTCCCATCATACAATAAAGCATAAAAACATTTTAACATGAGTTAAACTGTTTTTAATTCGTGCTTTATGTTTTCTTGGCTTGGTAATGTTTTTCTAATAATATATCAAGTAGAATATTTGCATATCACTCCTTATTAAAATAGCATCTGGTCTAAGCCTATGTTTACTCTTAGAAGTGATGATATAGACAATATACATTTTTAGAAACAAACATATTTCTTCTCAAGTGGTTGAACCAATGCTTTTACAAAAGGAAATTGTATTTTTTCCTTATGGCATTTGGATATGGAGATATATATACACACACATGCACACATACACGCATATACACACACGCACATAAATGATGCCATGTCTGTTCCAAGACGTGAAAGTCTTCATTTTTGCAGACTCATAAATAGGTTCAAAACCGACCTGGCCATGAACATGTTCACAAGTCCATAAAGTTTTTGTGATTGTCCCTTATGTTTACCTATATTACATTTGAGGCCCATGAAGCTCAGCATCCTGATGGATGAAGCCTGCAGAGCTTTAGATTGTGTCCTTAGTTTTTAAGTAAAATTATACTCACTTCAAACATAATTAATTCTACGTTCAGATTCACATTTTTCCCCAAGTCCTGAGTGTCTCATTCATTTCACGTATCACTTGATATATTAAATAAATCATCATCTGTTGTTTTTCTACCTTATGAAGAATTAAATATTACATATAAAGTGGCTTCTTTTCTGAGGTGGCTCCCTCCTGTTTTCTCAAAGCAGTACTATTTAAATTGCCCTGTTTGTTTCTGAGACAGGGTCTTGCTCTGTCACTCAAGCTGGAGTGTGGTGATGCACACCTCCTGGGCTCAAGCCATCCTCCTTCCTTGGATCCCCCAAGGAACTGCTATTACAGTTGTGAGCCACCACACCTGCCCTTTAAAATTGCTTGTTAGCTTTTTGGCTATTACACTAAAATATACATATGATGGTATTTCATGTATGTAAATGCCTGACTTCAAAATTTATAAAAACATTTTAGAAAGAAATCGTCATTCAGCTTTTAAATTTTTCTTCTAAGAAAGTTCTGAAAGGAAAATGTATTTTCTGTGTATATTTTTAAATGAAAATAATTTTAACATATCAACTGGTGAAAAGGATTTATGTATTTGTATATGTGATAGAAAATAGTGATAGTGGAGTTTAAAGCTGAATTTTTAATTTAAATATGATAGATATAGTTTTCCTCAAATGTGACGTTTTGAAGGAACCATTATGATACTCCACATTGAAAGGGGTGAGGGTGAAGGACATGGGAGACCTGAGTGAAGTGGCTTGACCTTTATCTGGTAAACATTTAAGTGGTAGAATGTTGGGTTGGAGCCAGAGCACCTGAGCACTTACCTGCCTAGTAATTGATTTCTTCTCATAATGGAAGGCTTAATTCTTTCAAAAGGCTTAAAATTGCAGGCTCTCATTTCTATGACATAATTGAGGCTCTTTGTCAAAAGGGACAGGATGAGGTACATTCTTGAGCATATACTGTAATTCAGTCTGTGTGGTAATAACAATACTTTAGGTGGAGAACCTCAATATGCAGAATGACTCATGTATAAGTAGGACTGTCTGGTCAGTTTGACATTAGCTGTATGGCGTAGAGTTTACAGTGGGCACTGACTATTGTATAAAGCCATATATAATGATGTCATATAGTGGAGAAATACGTAGTCTGGTTTTTAGATGTAACATCACCAAGAAATTTTTTGCCTCTGAAAAACGAACCCTGAAGATACATCATCTGTTTTTATATTTCTCATCTTTTGAGATGAAATAGCAATAGCTAGCAGAGGAATAGACTTTCTGTCTGCTTGAATCAGAAATATACTCACTTAAAGCAGAAAATTACGTGATCAGAAGCCTATGGCCTTATGGCCTTATGTTGTAAGATTTCCTCGTATACCTCAAAGAGGTTACATCAGCAGAAGTAAAGGATTAAGTTGAAATCTATTGCTTTGGCTCAAGATGATTTCCTGAGGGTGTCTGTCTTCCCCTTTTCTACCTAGGGTACACATTTGCCAGAGGTGGTAATCATCTCCTCCACTCTATCTCTGCTGATATGGAAGAGGACTCTTCCATCTTGACTCCTGCACCATCTTAACACTCCTCTCTCTCTCTCTCTCTCTCCCTGTATATGTGTGTATATATATACATATATATATATATATATATATATATATATATATATATGTATATATACACACACATATATATACACACATATATATAGTTATGAGTATGTATGTATGGGTATGTAGTTTAGGCATATATAACTGTATTTATGCCTTTATACATTTGCCTTGACTGTGTGTGTGTGTGTGTGTGTGTGTGTGTGTGTGTGTGTGTATGTAGAGAGAGAAGTATATCTATTTATATATAGTTGTATATGCCTATATTTTATATATGCCTATATAGTTATATGTAGATACATAGCCTATTTATATAGGAATATATAGCTGTATTTATGCCTTTATACATTTACCTTGACTGTGTGTGTGCGTGTGTATACATATAGAGAGAAGTATAACATATATTTTTATATATAGTTATATATGCCTGTAACTTATGCCTTTAAACATTTGCTTTGACTGTAAACATTAGCAAAGCTGACTCAACAAGTAATGCTACACAGCAAGGACTGGTTTTATATAAGAATAAAATGAAGAATTTCAAATATGCTGAAATTTAAGAATGCCAAGAAGATTTTACTACTGCCATTATTTTACTATTGCCATCATTGCTTTGATATGAATTATCAAAGCAATATTCCTAAAATGTACAAAATACATTTCCAAATGTATTCCACATAAGTATAATACTTCTAGATGTCCTTTGGGAAAAAATCCAGTTGTCAAATTAGTGTGAGAAAAGATATAGACTATATTTCATTCTTAAAATATGTATACATAGTATTTGTTAAAGACTCTGAAAGTCTTCTTTGTATTTAAAGCCCTATTTAGCTTATTCATCATATGGAACAGTTTTTTTTCAAGTTGAAACCATTTATCCCAAGAAAGCAGTGTTCTGCCAAATGTACTTTGGAGAATTTTATAAGATACCAAACTGAAAGGGAGCAGACATGCAGAATACAAAAGTTTAAGAAATAAATATAGGTGAAAGAAACCAGTATTTACCTGGTAAACCGGTAGACCTTGAGTTGTAGACAGAACACCAACACCAAATTGCTTACTCAGTAATTTGTTTCTGTCAAGTGTGTAGTTGGTATTTAGCATTGAAAAATTTACTAAAAATGAGTGCAATTCATTGCCTTCTCTGTGATTGGTATGATGGGCGGACAGAGATAATAGAACAGTTCCAGGAAATCAGTATGGAGATGCCAACAAGGTCAACATTTTGAAAGAGAAGGATTTATTATTAACATCGGGGCTGTAGCTATGCTGAAAATAGCCATTTGTCTAGATGAATCCAAAAGAAAAGAGTTGAACTACCAGTTGACAATGTTATAATGCATTTAAAAGAATGTATATGAAATATTCAGAATCCTAGTTAAAAAAAAAAAAAGCTTTGTTTTCATGCTCACAAAACTTCAGCCATAAGTTTGAAAGAGGAAATTGACTTTATTAATTTGTGAACAGCATTTGGTGATTGTAATATTTAAAACCTTTTCCTCACATATCTCTGGCAAATGTTGTTACTTATAACATTTATAAATATCCTATACAGAATAATAGATCAGAGGAAGCAGTTATGATTTTGAGATTTTTCCTTTAATTGGAATGATCTCACCCTCCACATTTAGCAGTTTGAGTCATAATCTTTTTTTAAGTTTTATCTTATGAATTTATTTGTGTTGCAAACTATTCCAACATGAAAAAAAAATTTATGAGGCACCTATGTATTTTTAGATAAAATAAAGGCTATAATTTTGTGGCATTTCTGTTAGATTTTTAATGCAATTAATTTTTAATAACATCATTATTTTAGAATAGCTTGATCACAAAATTGAAGTTAGTATAGAGTTCTCATATGCCCACACTCAGTTAGTATGATACAGTTGTCACAATTAATGAGCCAATATAGATACATTGTTATTAACTAAAGTCCATATTTTATCCAGATTTCTTCAGTTTTTCTTTACTGTCCTTTTGCTGTTCCAGGATCCCATTTAGGAAACCACGTTCCATTTAGTTGTCATGTCTCCTTAGGCTCCTCTTGCTGTGACATTTTCTCAGTCTTCCTTGTATTTTGATGACCTTAACAATTTTAAGTAGTAAAGGTCATATATTTTGTAGTATGTTCCTCAATTGGTATTTGGCTGATGTTTCATTGTGATTAGACTTGGATTATGGGGTTTGGGAGGAAGACCATCAAAGGTGAATTGTCATCCTCATCCTATCAAGGGTATCTATTAGCAGTGTGACTTATTGCTGTTTATCTAACCTTGATCACCTGGCTTGAAGTAGTTTTTGTCAGATTTCCCTATTGTAAAGACACTCTGTATTAGTTCGCTTTCATGCTGCTGATGAAGGCGTTCCTGAGACTGGGCAACTTAACAGAAGAAAGAGATTGAGCCATAAATTATTTGCCAAGGCTGATATCAAGAAAAGTATTCTTTAGATTTTCTTCTAGGATTTTTATCATTTGAGATCTTACATTTGAGTCTTTACCTTGAGTTAATTTTTATATGGGAGAAATGACATCGGTAGTTTGATAGGCATAGCATTGAATCTGTAAAATGCTTTGGACAGCGTGACTATTTTAATGATGTTGATCTTCCAATACATGAGCATGGGATGTTTTTCCATTTCTTTTTGTAGTCTCCGAGTTCTTTCAGGGGTATTTTTTAATTCTCCTTGTAAAGATGGTCATCCTTCTTATTTAGCTGTATTCCTAGTGTGTGTGCATGTGTGTGTGTGTGTGTGTGTGTGTGTGTGTGTGTGTGTTGTAAATGAGATGGCATTCTTCATTTGGATCTCAGCTTGAATGTGATTGGTGTATAGAAGTGCTACTGATTTTCATATCATGAAACATTACTTAGGTTGTTCGTCAGCTCTAGGAGCCCTACAGTGGAGTCCGTGACCTTTTCTAGGTAAAGAATCATATCCTCAGTGAAGAGAGGTAGCTTGAGCTATTTTCCTTTTGAGTGCCTTTTGTTTTTTTCTCTTACCTAATGACTCTGGCTAGGACTTACTCTACTATGTTGAATAGTCGTGCTGACTGTGGGTATCCCTGTTTTGTTCTGGTTCTCAAGGGGAATGCTTCCAGCTTTTGCCCATTCAGTATGATCTTGGCTATGGGTTTGTCATAGATGACTGTCACTGATATTTTCAGGTATGTTCTTTCAATGCCATATTTAGTCAGCGTTTTTATCATAAAGGGTTGTTGGAGTTTATTGAAGATTTTTTATATGCATTAAGATGATTATATGGTTTTTGTTTTTAATTCTGATTATGTGTGAACTGCATTTATTGACTTGCATATGTTGCGTCAACCTTGCAACCCAGGAATGAAATATATACTTTATCGTTGTGAATTAACTTTGAGATGTGCTACTGCATTTGGTTGGCTAGTATCCTGTCGAGCATTATTGGCCTGAAGTTTTATTTTTTGTTGCGTTTCTGCCGGCTTTTGACATCAGAATGATGCAAGCTTCGTAGAATGAGTTAGGGAGGAGTTTGTTCTCCTCAATTTTGGGGGGATATATTCAGTAGAATTGGTTCCAGTTCTTCTTTTTATATCCGGTAGAGTTTTCTGTGAATCCATCCAGTGGAAAGATTTTTTTGGTGGGTAGGTATTTTATTACTGATACAATTTCAGAATTCATTATTGGTCTGTTCAGGTTTTCAAATTCTTCATGATTTAATCTTAAAAAGTTGTCTATTTCCAGGAATTTATCCATTTCCTCAAGATTTCGTAATAATTTTGAAGGATCTTTCCTATTTCTGTGGGATCGGTTGTAATGTCGTCTTTGTCACGTCTGATTATGCTTATTTGGATCTTTTCTTTTTTTCTTTGTTAATCTAGCTACAATCTATCAACTTTGTTTTTTCTTTCAAAAAACTAACTGTTGGTTTCACTGATAATTTGTATGGATGTTTATGATTCAGTTTTATTCAGTTCTGCTCTGATTCTAGTTATTTCTTATCTCCTGCTAGCTTTGGGGTTGGTTTCTTCCTTCTTTTCTAGTTCCTCTTGGTGCGATGTTAGATTTTGAATTTGGTATCTTTCTAACTTCTCAATGTAGGCATTTAGCATTGTAAACTTTCCTCTTAACATTGTTTTAGCATCCCAACAATTTTGGTATGCTGCATCTGTTGCCATTTATTTCAAATAATTTTTTTTTTGTTTCTGTCTTAATTTTGTTGTTTACCCATAAGTCATTTAGAAACAAGCTGTTTACTTTCCATGTAATTGGTTTTGAGTAATCTTCTTGGTATTGATTTCTATTTTTATTGCACTGTTGTCTGAGAGTGTGCTTGGTATAATTTTTTTTAAATTTATTGAGACTTGCTTATGGCTGTGCATCTGGTCACTCTTAGAGTGTGTTCTGTATACAGTTGAGAAGAATATATATTCTGTGGTTGTTGGGTGGAATATTCTCTAGATGCCTATTTAGTCCAGTTATTATAATAAGGGTTGAGTTTAGGTCCAGGTTTTTTTTGTTGTTGTTGTTGTTTCAGTTTTAGTTTTTCTGCCTTAATGATCTGTCTAATGCTGTCAGTGGGGAGTTGACGCCTCCCACTGTCATTATATGGCTGCCTTAAGTCTTTTCATCACTGCAGAAGAACTTGCTTTATAAATTTTGGTGCTCTAATATTTGCTGTGTATATATTTAGGATAGTTAAGTCTTTTTGTTGAATTCAAACTTTTATCATCATATAATACCTTCTTTGTCATTTTTGGCTGTTGTTGGTTTAATATCTATTTTATCTGATATGATAATAATGACCCCGTCTTTTTCTTTCCTTTCCCTTTTTCTATCAGATCTTTCTTGATCCCTTTACTTTGAGCCTGCGAGTATTGACACTTGTGAAACAGATCTTTTGAAAACAGCAGTTGGGTTTTGATTTTTTAATCTGACTTGCCATTCAGTGCCTCTTACGTGGGGTGTTTAGATCATTTACATTCAGGGTTAATATTCATATGTGAGATTTTAATTCTGTCACTGTGTTATTAGCTGTTTTTATGTAGACTTGATTGTGTAGATGTTATATCATGTCTGTGGGCTATGTGCTTAAGAGACTTTTTATGGTGACAGGTATTGTTCTTTCATCTCCATGTTTAGTATTCCCTTAAAGACCTCACTGCTAGTGGTAATGAATTCCCTTAGCATTTGAATGCCTGAGAAGGATTTTATTTCTCCTTCATTTATGAAGATTAGTTTGGTGGGATATGAAATTCCTGGTTGGAATTTCGTTTCTTTAAGGATGCTGAAAATAGGTCCCCAGACTCCTCTGGCTTGTAATGTTACTTCTGCGAAGTCCAGTGCTCACCTGATAGAGTTTCCTTTGTAAGTGACCTGGCTCTTCTCTCCAGTTACTTTTTAAGATTTTTTTCTTTCTCATTGACCTTGTACAACCTAATGACTATATGTCTAGGGGGTGGTTCTTTTTTATATGATCTTTCAGGAATTCCCTGATTTTCTTGAATTTGCATGTTGGCCTCTCTAGTAAGATTGGGAAAATATTTGTGAACTATTATATATCCTCAAATATGCTTTTCAAGTTGCCTACCCACTCTCTTCTCTCAGGAATGCCAGTGAAATGTAGGTTTGATCTCTTTACGAAATCCCATATTTCATGGAGATTTAGTCATTTTTCTTATTCTTTATTGTCTTTTTTGTCTCACTGCATTGATTCAAATGATTAGTCTTTGAGCTCTGAGATTCTTTGCCCAGCTTGCTCTGTTGTGTTGTTAATGCTTCCAACAATATTATGAAGTTCCTAGTGAATTTTTCACTTCCAGAACTTTCCCAGTTTTTTTTGGTTTGTTTCTTTATTAAAATGGCTGTTGCCTCTTTCAGTCCTTGGATCATTTTACTGGATTCCCTGGATTCTTTGGATTGTGTTGTGACCTTCTTCTAGATCTCATTAAGCTTCCTTGACATCCAAATTTTTGAACTGTATGTCTGTCATGTCAGCCATGTCAACCTGGTTAAGAGGCATGTCTGGGAAGCTAGTGAGATCATTTGGAGGTAAGGAGACACTTAGACTGTTCGAGTTGCCAGAGTTCTTGTGCTGATTCTTTCTCATCTGAGAGGGCTGATATTCCTTTATCTGTTTTAGAATTTGCTGTCATTTTGGTGGGACTTTTTATATTCTTTATTTTCTTTAAGGGTTTGACTGTGTGTGTGTGTGTGTGTGTGTGTGTGTATGTATACATATAATCTGAATGTGATATATATATCATTGTGATATATATAATTAACATATATAAATGAATATATATATTCATTTGGCTTCAATTCTAGGTCCTGACAGAAGGCCATGGCTCTGCATAGGATCATCTTCCTTTGTGGAAAGATTCCTGCATTTTGTTTCACAGGCAGTATATACTGGCCGAATTTGGGGGGTTGAGGGTGTAATTCAAGTTCCAATCCAGTAGATGGCGTTTAACAGTAATGGCTGGCTTGCGGGGAGCGGTGGCTCCTGCTTGTAATTCCAGCACTTTGGGAGGCCAAGGAGGCTGGATCACTTGAGGTCCGGAGTTTGTCACCAGCCTGGCCAACATGGTGAAACCCTGTATCTAGTAAAAATACAGAAATTAGCCGGGCTTGGTGGCGCGTGCCTGTGATCCCAGCTACTCGGAAGGCTGAGGCAGAGAATCACTTGCACTTGGGAGGCAGAAGTTGCAGTGAGCCGAGATCACACCACTGCACTCCAGCCAGGGCAACGGAGCGAGACTCTGTCTTTAGAAAAAGAGCCTGGGAGGTGGAGGATGCAGTGAGCCAAAGTCGCGCCACCGCCCTCCAGCCCGGGAAACAGCGAGACTCCGTCTCAAAAAAAAAAAAGAGTAATGGCTGGCAGATTGGCTCTTAGCATAGCACCTCTATTGTAATTCAGCACCTTTACAGCAGTGCTCTGTGATGGGGCAGTTGGGAGAGAAGAGATGATCCCCTTATCATATACGTTCTTGGACCCTAGGGAAACCTCGTCCAGTCACTGGTGCCGCGCCCATGAACCCCACCCTCACTCTTCCCAATGCTCTGAGAGTGAGGGCTCTTCCCCAGTTCTAACTACATATCTCCACTCTGCATTCTGGAGCTGCGTGCTCTGACCCTGAAAACTTGGGACCCACTGGGCCAGCGGACCCTTTGAGATCCAGCACCAGCTGTGCTTGGCAGGGGAAGGGGATTTTGGCAGGGGATTGCCCCAGCATGGGGTTGCTCCAAGGCCACCAGCAAAGCACCCAAAGAGGTATGTCTGCTCCTGTGCAAGCAGCCAGGCAGGGGACCCAAGAAGGGCCAGTGCACAGAGGGATGTACAGATCTGACGCATCTTGATATCTCAGGAAAGACAGCCCTGTTCTCTCCCGGTTCAGTCAGCAAAGTCCAGAGACACTCAGACGAATAAGGAGAACTCTTGCATATGGATGCTTATTGCCATATTTTGTTGCAGCTGTCCCCACGCAAAACCCCCTGGGCTTTACACATGCTCAAGCTCTGTCTCTGTCTACTCTCTGGGCAGTACCCTCTACCAGCTCAACTGTCTATAAGGGTGGTGGCATCTCTTGCAGCCAGGATCCCAGAAGTCCATGGTAAGAGTGAGTTCCTCCACAGGTTCTTCACTTACCACTTTTGCAGGAGCCATTCAAGGCCAAGAAGTCCTTTCTTGCGCCGGCCATTCCATGCAGCTTCTAGTTGCCTCCGTCTTTAGCCTTGGTGCCTGCATTGCCTCTGTCAACTCTCCGTGTTTTCTCCCGAAAGATGTGTTTTGAAGTATGTTGGTTTACTTGATATTTTGATCTCATTCGGTGGGAGAGGCTCTTCCTGGGTGTTTCTAGTTGGTCCTCTTTTCCCGCCTCTTCATAGGATACTTTTTATTTCTGTGCTATCAGTTGTGAAGTTTCCTCTTTCATTTCTGATTTTTGTTATTCGAGTCTTCTTTTTGCATAGTCTGGGTAAGAATTTGCTGACTTTACCTTTAAAAAATGGAACTCAGTGCTGTTGCTACTTTTCTATTGTTTTTCTGTTCTCTATTTCATTTATTTGTGTCCTAATCTTTATGATTTTCTTCCTTCTGCTGACTTTGGACTTAGTTTTTTCTTCTTTTTCTAGTTCGTTTGGGTATAAAGGTAGGTTGTTGATATGAGCTCTTTCTTCTTTCGTAATGTATACATTTACCACTATCAACTTCGGTCCTAGAACTGCTTTTGCTGCACTGTCTTTCTTTCTTCTTACATTTTAATTGAGCATTTAATATGATTTCATTTTATTTCCTCTCCTAGTGTAGTAATTATATTTCTTTTAAAAATTTCATGGTGGTTACCCTGGAATTTGTGATGTACATTGTATTTTATTTTATTTTTCCCCATTTATTTATTTTATTGCATTTTAGGTTTGGGGGTACATGTGAAGAACATGCAAAATTGTTGCATAGGTACACACGTGGCAGTGTGATTTGCTGCCTTCCTCCCCGTCACCTACATCTGGCATTTCTCCCCTTGCTTTCTCTCCCCAGCTCCCCACCCCCCACCGTCCCTCCCCTGTTTCCCCCCAACTGACCCCAGTGTGTAGTGCTCCCCTCCCTGTGTCCATGTGTTCTCAATGTTCAACAGCTGCTTATGAGTGAGAACATGTGGTGTTTGATCTTCTGCTCTTGTGTCAGTTTGCTGAGAATGATGGTTTCCAGGTTCATCCATGTCCCTACAAAGGACCCAAACTCATCGTTTTTGATGGCTGCATAATATTCCATAGTGTATATGTGCCACATTTCCCTATCCAGTCTATCGTCAATGGGCATTTGGGTTGGTTCCAGGTCTTTGCTATTGTAAACAGTGCTGCAATGAACATTCTTGTGCACGTGTCCTTATAGTAGAACGATTTGTAATCCTTTGGATATATACCCAGTAATGGGATTGCTGGGTCAAATGGAATTCCAATTTCTAGGTCCTTGAGGAGTTGCCACAATGTCTTCCACAATGGTTGAACTAATTTACACTCCCACCAACAGTGCAAAAGTGTTCCTATTTCTCCACATCCTCTCCAGCATCTGTTGTCTCCAGATTTTTTAATGATCGCCATTCTAACTGGCGTGAGATGGTATCTCAATGTGGTTTTGATTTGCATTTCTCTGATGACCAGTGATGATGAGCATTTTTTCATATGTTTGTTGTCCTCGTGTATGTCTTCTTTTGTAAAGTGTCTGTTCATATCCTTTGCCCATTTTTGAATGGGCTTGTTAGTTTTTTTCTTGCAAATCTGTTTTAGTTCTTTGTAAATTCTGAATATCAGCCCTTTGTCAGATGGGTAAACTGCAAAAATTTTTTCCCATTCTGTTGGTTGCTGATTCACTCTAATGACTGTTTCTTTTGCTGTGCCAAAGCTGTGGAGTTTGATTAGGTCCCATTTGTCTATTTTGGCTTTTGTTGTCAATGCTTTTGGTGTTTTGGTCATGAAGTCCTTGCCTACACCTATGTCCTGAATGGTTTTGCCTAGATTTTCTTCTAGGGTTTTTATGGTGTTAGGTCTTATGTTTAAGTCTTTAATCCATCTGGAGTTAATTTTAGTGTAAGGTGTCAGGAAGGGGTCCAGTTTCTGCTTTCTGCACATGGCTAGCCGATTTTCCCAACACCATTTATTAAACAGGGAATCCTTTCCCCATTGCTTGTTTCTGTCGGGTTTGTCAAAGATCAGATGGTTGTAGATATGTTGTGTTGCCTCCGAGACCTCTGTTCTGTTCTGTTGGTCTATATCTCTGTTTTGGTACCAGTACCATGCTGTTTTGATTACTGTAGCCTTGTAGTATAGTTTGAAGTCCTGTAGTGTGATGCCTCCCGCTTTGTTCTTTTTGCTTAGAATTGAGTTGGCTATGCGGGCTCTCTTTTGGTTCCATATGAAGTTTAAGCTGATGTACATTTAAAATCAAGTGACATTAAACTGCTTTATGTGCATACAGTTACCTTATAATGGAGTCTTCACAATTCCTCCCACCTGTCCCTAATGATATCGCTGTCACTCATTCTACTTACCTGTATGCTGTAATCATGTAATAAATTACAACGAGTACTACTTTAAACAGTTCTTTAGATAAGCTAAGAAAAAGACAAATATTTTAGTTTACCTTTATTTATTCTTTCTATAACTGTCTTCATTTATTAATATAGATGCAAGTCTCTTATATCATTTTCCTTCTGCCTGAAGAAAATCTTTTAAGATTTCTTATGGGAAAGGCTGCTTATAATAAATTCCCTCAGGTTTTTTCTCTAGAAAATCTATAATTCTGCTTCATTTTTAAAGGATAGAAAATTCACTAGATAGAAAATTCTAGATTTGTGGGGTTGTTCTTCAATATTTTGAAATATTTGAATATTTTACTGTCTTCTTGCTTGATGGTGTCTGATCAGAAGTCCACTGTGGGAGGGATAATTTGGAGATGAGACTCCTCCCCCTCAGATCAACAGGCATTAGATTTTCATAAGGAGTGCACAACCTAGATTCCTCACACGTGCAGTTCACAGCAGGGTTTTGTGCTCCTGTGAGAATCTAATGCCACCAATGATCTGACAGGAGACAGAGCTCATGTGGTAGTGTGAACAATGGAGAGCAGCATAAATACAGATGAAGTTAAGCTCAGTCACCCACCACTCACCTCCTGCTGTGCGGCCTGATTCCAAACAGACCATGAACTGGTACTGGTCCATGGCCTGGGGGTTGGGGTCCCCTGTGTTACAACATTGGAACTGCTAATATTGTTGTTCAACCATACTCTCTCTATTTCTGTTTTTTTATCTCAATTTGAAACCAGCTCAATTGTCCCATACATCTGATGTTTATGATTTTGTTTGAATAAACATAGAAATTGACCTTCCCATTCTTAAAACTTGTTTGTTTTATCTAAGTTCCTTTCTCAAGAAACCAACCATCAGCCCTCCCAGATAGTATCAAGGAACTGAAATTCACCATACCTTCTCATCTAGCCGGTGAGACACCAGACCACTCACCCATCACGATTGCCTGATCAACAACCTGCTTCCTGTTGAGCTCCTCTTTCTTACTACTCCCAAATTTCTGTTTTCCTATATGTAGTTACATTTCTTCCCTGCTATGTAAAAACCTAATTTTAGTTGGTCAGGGAGATGAATTTGAGACTGATCTCCTGTCTCCTCAGCTGTAGCACCCAAATAAAACTTCTTTCCTGGTGATAGTGATTGTCTCAGTTACTGGCTTGCTGTGCAGCAAGCAACAGGATCGAGACCAAACCCCTGTCATTTCAGTAACAAATCTATGTGTGTATCTAAAGCTGTATCTTAATTTATCAGGAATCACAGATATTCATAAGCTATGCCATATATTTTTACTTTTCCATGGCAAAAACCATAATGTGTGTTGTATGTAGTAAATGCTCAGTCGATGTTGTCTTTTTTTTTCCCCCGAGATGGAATTTCGCTCTTGTTACCCAGGCTGGACTGGAGAGCAATGGTGTGATCTCGGCTCACTACAACCTCCTCCTCCCAGATTCAAGCAATTCTCCTGCCTTAGCCTCCTGAGTAGCTGGGATTACAGGCACCTGCCACCATGCCCAACTAATTTTTATATTTTTATAAAAATTAAAATTTTATAGAGATGGGGTTTTACCATGTTGGCCAGGCTGGTCTCAAACTTCTGACCTCGTGTGATCCACCCACCTCGGCCTCCCAAAGTGCTGGAATTACAGGCGTGAGCCACGATGCCCGGCCTGATGTTGTTTTAATATTTCAAAAGTATAGAATTAGATGTTTATAAAAATGTATTTGGTCATGAAACCTGACTTCCTTTTTCTTTAGCTCTCCATAATTTTAGGGTGGCTGTACTTATATGAACACTGGTTCTAGACTGCCTGAATTGTTCAACTACCTATTAGCTCTGTGAATTGGGGCAAGTTATTTAACTTCTCTTTATCCCATCCTTTTTGTCTGTAAAATGAGAGAAAAAGCATTTTCTTGTTGTGCAGATAAATGAGTCCATACATGCATGTAAGACATTTAGAACAGTGTCTGGTCATCATATTGTAAGGACTCAATAGTTGTTAACCATTAGCAGTAAGAACAATGTTATTGTTATCTTTGTTATTTATATCTTTGCATGACATGGAACATTGTTAATTATTTAACCATAACTTTATTTGTGCAGCCTCATCAACCATCATCTTCCACAGTATTAAATTTCTGGTAACTCCCTAAGTATGTTTCATTCACTCATTCTTTGTCTTTTCCAAAGTTGGTGCTGCCTTTGTCTACAATATCTTCTTCATGCCTCCCCACTTAGCAAAGTCCTACTCATCCATACAGCTTCATCTAAAACACTTCCTCATTCATAAAATAGCTCCTGATTCTTCCAGTTAGCCTTCAAATTCTTCCACTTCTTATTGCATATGAATACATGATACTGAATCCTAAGAGATTAATAAATATTGCCTCTTTTTTTAGATAATGAGAATAGATACTGTGTTCATCACTGTTACTAGCTTGGTTTTTAGTGCATAGTTGTTCAATAAATATTTGTTGAATGAATGCAGGTGAAATGACTGAAAAGCAGGGATTGGCCCAATTCACATGGATGCTTTCAGGCAGGCCATAACACTCACTGACACACAACTGTCCTTCGCTAAGTTAATTGTTCTGTTATCTGTGCTCCCATGAGAGTAAGTAGGTCACTTACTCTCTCTTATTATTAACTATTATCATGTCTATCTTACCTAGTGGACTGAGAGCTAGTCTAGTGTATCAGCTTGGTCTTATTTTTATATGCTGAGAGGGGGCCTTGAATAGCAATAAGTATTTGTTGAGCAAAATAAATTATTTTAGTGTTACATGGTGGTAGCGTTACAAGTTTTATGCAACTAATTAGATGAAAAGAAAAAAAGAAAAGATGCTTTAAGGGGGTTAAAGGAAATAGAGCCTGAGAATATATCTTTTTATTTCATTCTGTTGGTTAAATTCTGTTGGCAGAAATCTGCAGCATAAGAAGAGACTGAAAACTGAATTTAAAGGGTCAAATAGTTGGATAACAACATGTTTGCATGTAAAATCATTTATTTCTTATCTTTGTCTCAGTATAAATAATATGGTAGTTCCATGAATATAGAAGCAATTATTTTTGAATGTAGGCATGAAAAAACACAAAATTTATTTTATTCATTTTTTTATTCACTTGATGACATAGAAGAGCATGATCTTCTGGCCATCTGTTTTGCTCTGATAGGCTTGGAATGGGAATCTCAGCAAAGTGTGTAATATAAGCCATTCACTTCAGAGGGAATTTGTAGAATTTCATGAACAGTGGTAGTGATGATAATGAATATGTACAGTATTCTTCTGACAGGTATAACAGAATACAGATAATCCTCTGTTCTTTTATTAGGTATGAAGCATGGCAGCTAGGAATAATGTGATCATTTATAGGAATTGTAATATTTATGTATTTCAGCTGACAAATCGGCTTGACATATAAATGTGATGGGATGGAGAGCAATGTGAAATATTTTCCACAGGAAGCGATTAGGTTGAATTTACACTGATAAAGATTATAGAAGAAGCAGCAACCTTTTCTTTTTAGGGTTTTGCTTTAGTTTTGCTGAAGTTCATTCTGATCTTAGAAATTATTAACTTTTGCTTAACATAATATTACTTAATTTGTAACACTAATTATTACAAATATTTAAATACTGTAGTAAAAGACATTTGAGAAATCGTTATTTGGAAATTTGAGAAATATTTTTTTCCTAATGATATTACAGATATCCAAATATTTGTGAAATAAATAGGTTATTATTTTAAGACATCCAAATCTGAAATGACATTTCGTAAAAGAATGAATATCTAAATAAACCACTTTAAATAAACCACATCATCTCTAAAAAGATTTATATAAAATAGATTTATATAAGATATTGTATATAAATTTTTTTTAGAGATGATATGGTTTATTTAAAGTGGCCCTTCTTTAGGCACATAGCTTATTCTACTCATATTTTTCTAACTTCATTTTACCATAAATCCACCTAGTCTAGCAATTCTTAAAACTATTTTTTCTACTCTTTCTTGCTTATCCTTCGATATAGATGCTATCTGCTGGATATAATGCCTGCTTTGCATGTTTTATGGACTTTCTTTGTTCCCTCCATTGCCTATCCAATACTTGTGATCGTATTGTTACATTTCTAAAAACAAAATAATGTTAACATGCTTATCTGTAGCCATTTAATTTGAAGAAAGATATGTGAAATATGACTGATTTGAATAAAATAGTATTTTGATTAACACAATTTTGCTTCTGTGAAATAGCAGGCATTAATTTACTGTAATATTCAAAGTCAACTAAAATTCTCCAACTCTCTTATAATTCTGAGATTCATAGCAGCTTGAACCCTGCTGACTATTTCAACCCGAGTTTGCCAAATCATATCAGTATTTCATAGAGACAATGGACCTTTTAGAAAATACATATTTCCAGGGAGAGGCAGATGATGTATTCTTAAACTGTCTCTGGTATTTATATAAGTTTTTCAGTTTGATCAAAAAGCCCTACATTCTTCTAATTTTAAATTCAGTGTTTAGCATTGGTCCCTGTTTTGTCTTTTTTTCAAATTCACCGAACCCTAAGGCAAATTTTGCCTACATTTTTCTAAGACATTCCAGAACAAGTGACAATTTGGTTGATAACGAAGTTATTTTAGATTACAAAATTATCTGTGTAGATACATTATAAGAATACCATTTTATTATTGTTGTTATTATTATTTAGACAGGGTTTGGCTCTGTCGCCGAGGCTGGAGGACAGAGGCTTCATCTCCTCTCATGGTAACCTCCACCTTCTAGGTGGAAGCGATTCTTCCATTTTAGCCTCCTGAATAGCTGGGACAACAGGCATGTGCCACCATGCCAAACTAAGTTTTCTTTTCTTTTTTTTTTTTTTCTTTTGAGAGGAGTTTTTCTCTTTTTGCCCAAGCTGGAGTGCAGTGATGTGATCTCAGCTCACTGCAACCTCCACCTCCCTGGTTCAAGTGATTTTCCTGCCTTAGCCTCCAAGTAGCTAGGACCATAGGTGCCTGCCACCACACCCGGCTAATTTTTTGTATTTTTAGTAGAGACAGGTTTCACCATGTTGCCCAGGCTGATCTCAAACTCCTGGGTTCGAGTGATCCACCCCCATCAGCCTCCCAAAGTACTGGGATTACAGGTGTGAGCCACCCCCTGGCCAAGAGTGCTATTTTAAATACATCTAAAATCATCATATATATCTATGATTTGCCTCTGGGTAAATAGATTTAGGTATAAAAGGTCTAGTTGAGAAAAGAACTTCTTTCTTTTTGAGTGCTCACAAAATATTACTGTACTATACTTCTTAAATATATGTTACCTTATTTAATCCTCTTAAGATGTGGTTCTTTAGCTACTGCTATCGCTATTACACAAAAATCATAAAGCTAGCATTTATTGAGCTCTTACTGTGTACCATGCACTGTTGTGAGAGCTTTACGTGTACTATCTTTGTTATCTCATTGAGAGATATATTATCCCTATAAAGAATTGAATTTCTGGAGATTTTAAGTAACTTGCCCAAGAAGTCCTGCTCTTCTGGGGATCAACCTTGAAGAGCTCATCCAGCCCATGTCCAATTCCGAAGCCCATATTCTTTCCTCTAGGTGAATGCTTCTCTTTTTATAACATATCAATGCTTGTTTTAAAAGAGGAATTACTTTAGATAATTTGATAATCTAATACCATAGATATTCCCTCAAATCTTCAAAGCTCTATGTTTGGGTTTTCCGTGGCATGACACCACATATCCCAGTGTGTCCATGTATTCCATTTTGAGAAGCTGAGCAGGTCAACATATTTCTTCCAAAGCTTGCATTGTATTTACAGCATTTGCGCAAGGAATGATATCAGATTGACTAAACTGCCATCCTATATACCTTGAATTGCTTTGGTAAAAATGCTATAATGATTGGGAGTATCTGTTCAGTCCCTCTTGTATCTCGAAAATAAACCTGCCAACTCAGGTGACAATTAATCTGCACGATGTGATGAAGAGAATTCAGGAGGATGATGTTTAGTGAGTCCTGTGCAGCTTACATCACACATTTTTTCCTTCTAAGGTCAAAAGCATCTTTGATGTTGACAGTGGTAATTTAGAGCTGAGCTGAACCACTATTAAATTGTCTATATAGAGGCAAAGAAGTTCAGACTTTCTGTTCTGCATCATCGTGTCACCTCTATACTCCATGTTTTCCTGAGTGGCCCACATTTTCTTGTGAAATTACACATTTTCTCTCACTGTCAGAAAGAGAGAAAGAGAATTTCATTTTGTAATAATGCCAAAACATGTGTGTGCTTCAGCTAGCACACTGTAATGCTGGGAGTTGGGAATGGTCCAGTCCGGCGATATGCTTGTCACTTATATTTATACATACAGACTTGTTCTGCTGGTCATGTGCCAGGCTCTGTCCATTTGTGCATGTTTTCCCCTTTCCACTTAGTTTAAAGGTTTCTATAATCTTGTATGCACTACTTCTTTTCACTTCACACTCTAGAAGTGAAAGTGAATGAGTATTGCTTACTAAACATTGCTGTTTTCAATATCTTTATTTGTAAGTCACAGAAAATTATTGTTCACAGAAGATGACTCTAGAATCTTTAGCCTGGCAGGAAGGAGAAATCTGATAAAGTTTACTTGTTACATAACACTGTTTTGTCAAATAAATGTGTTTTGAGTTGATCGGTATCAAATTAACATTTGTAAGCTGCTGGTCCTTTTAAATAGTGTTAAATTAAGAACAATTTTCCCTTAAGCAGAATTTCTAAATAATTTTCTTAATTTGGATCTTGTAAAGAGAAATTTTAAGCCACCAGCACTTGCACTGACTAGATAGCCCATTGCTTTGATACCTGGCCAATTTTTCCTCCATCTGTGAGTCAGCTTAAGTAGGCCTCCTCTTTTTTCAAACCTCCCCTGACTCACTCATGCAGAATAGATGTCCTGCTCTCTGTTTTCTCCTTATGTACTTACTGTGCACATGTCTAACAATAGCCCTTTTAAGTATAATCTTCAGTTTGATAAGGGCCTACCTCTGGAGTTGGCATATTACACCATGTATAAGAGTATTGCCTCAGTTTATCTTTACCTATCCTGTACTGCACAAAATGCTAGGCATATAGTAAGTACTGTCTATATACATGATAAGGATGGGTGGATGCATGAGTTTGTCTTTAAACTATAAAGTTAGTTTTTAAATGATGTAATGATTACTGGTCGTGAACTTCGGGAACATGTCTATAATGTAGTAACATGAACTGTGAAGCCATATTGTTTCTGTGTGAATGAATCCCGGCTCTGTCAAATCGAGCTTCTCTACCTTGGCAAGGTACTGAACCTCTCTGTGCCTCGGTTTCTTCTTTTGTAAAACCAGGATTATAATAGCATTTTAGGGGTGTTTATGAGGATGTAATGTGACCATACATCGAAAGTACTTAGAATAGAGCCTGATGCATAGTAAGCTGCTCAATAATGTTTCTGTTTTTACTACATAACCTACAAGGAAAAAGTAGAATTGCAATGTGCTGTGACAACAGGTCACTGGAAAAATGTGTTTTGGTAAGCAGAGAAGATGAATGGAAACTTAATTATGCCTAGCAAATTCCCATGATCTTCTGCTCTGAAAGGATGTCTTTGTTAATGCTCTCTTTGTTAGGAGCGTCTTAGGGAATAGAAAGCTGAGGTCACAGTGAGACCTCACTGATGCTGCTGATGGAGCCTAGTGGCTTCATCTGGTGAGACACGGCAGTGTCATGGAGCCATCATTTGACTTATCTGTGAGATAAGTGAATTATTGTGAGAGAGAAACAGGAATTATGGTAACTATTATTGTCCAAACCAGGAAGGGAGTGCTGTTATAAATACATTGAAACAGTGGGTGTAGAAAGAGCAGTTTCAGGCAAACCAGAATGATTTAGAAGAACCATTTAGACTTTCAATACATTCGTGGCCTACTTCACTCAAGAACCTTTCTGAGATGCTCTTCCTTTTATGAGCACCATTACCTTGAAATTGCTTTCAGAAGATAAGCGAGTCATTTACCCCTCCTCTGTTCAGTTTCATTCATTAGTACAGAATGTGAACTACAGAGTTGATTTTAGGTCTCACTACTTTCTCCAGTTTCAGTGTCCGCTGCGTGGGCCTGGCAAGAAGAGCTGATTCCTTTCCCCCATGGTGGACTGGAACTCAGTGGAAGCAAAAGAGGATGACATGAATTAAGAATTAAGAAGTTACTTTTTCTTTAATCTAAATTTTTAACCACTTCCCCTGAATTGAATTCCATCTTTCTAACAGAGAATTGCAACCAGTCATGTTCAGTTAACCCAGGTCCTTTAATTTACAGCTGAAGAAAAATGAAACTTATTCAGATCAGTGGCTTTTCATGGCTTTTTACCTTTATGTTGTCAGAACCAGACTAGAACTTAGGTTTTTGTTATTAAATCCAATGCTGCTTTCATTACACTTGTAAATCATCAGAGAATTTAGTATCTAAATAAATTAAACCTCTATGTCCTTTATAGTTGAAACTTTCTACTATCTATATATATCTATATCTATATAGTGTGTATTGTGTGTGTACATATATATAATATATAAAATGAGAGAATTATTTACATCTGGTTTCATCCTCTTACAAGAGCATTTGGATTTGAGCGCAACAAGTGGCACCCTGCCAGTGACAAATGGAAGCACTGCGATTGCCTTCCCATCATTCGCTACCTTTTATGGTATCAAGGGATTTCTTGCTCTCCTTTGTGACCCAGCTGCAGAGCAGCTGTTGTTTAGGCTCCTGCCTTTCCACTCTCACAAGACAGCTTTCCTTACCATCCCCACATGGTTTAGACTTCTGCAGTACAAGTGTCAACTCCGTTCTGTGAGTTCAGGCCTGCCCTTTGAGAGCCAAACAGCGTAGCACTTCTCATGGAAGGAATGATCCAGCGAATGCTTATAGTACTGGTGATAACAAATGGGAAACACCCATTGTACTTACAGCCACGAGGAATCGTCGGAGTCATGGCTAATAGCTAATATTTCAGGGTTTTCTAATTGCACTAATTCCCTAAATGGAAATCACCTTGACCACTTTATCCAGCTAAAGTAAAGCTGCCTATTGGAAACCAGTTTTTCATGAACTTTTGGTGCCATCTTATGGATCACAGAATGATAATAAAATATGTGGGTTTTTGTTTTCTTTGTGGGGAGGAGGTGTCACCAATGATGGCAGTGGCATGAAGCTCTGTATATCACTCAGGTCTCAAGATTTAGTCAGATTTACCACTGGAAACTGTGCCATCCATCATTTAGGCAACACTTCACAAGGAGAGTATGCATTTAAGAAGTGTTTTGAGTGTCTGCTTTAGCAAGATGTTTAGCATTCTTCATACATCTTTGACCACCTACTACGCATCTGGCCCTTGGCAAAGTGTTGATTAAACAATTATCCTAAATTGGTTTACAATGAGAAAAAGAGATTACGAATGGTAATTACCGTACATATGGTAAGTGTCACAACAAAGTAGGAATCAAGTGTTGTCAGAGCAGCCAGGAGGAAAAAGACTCAGCTTAAAGAATTCTGGGCAGGCCTTAATTTGGTCATGGCCATAATTGGCAAGTTACCTAAGACTTCTGCAAACAGATTTTTGAGTTATTTTTCTTCTAATTTTAAATTAAACTAAAAAAAAAAAAAAGATGTTAATTTTTATGAACCCTTGTCATTTAAGTTTTACGTTCTTTTTAGAAAACCCTCATTGTGTCTCCTCTCCTTCCACTGACACTGTTACTTCCTTCACAGCCAGGTATGTTGGGAGTTGTCTGTAATTATTCTATCCATTTTCTTTTCTTTTCTTTCTTTCTTTTTTGAGATGGAGTTTCACTCTTGTTGCCCAGGCTGGAGTGCAATGGTGCAATATTGCCTCACCGCAACCTCTGCCTCCCAGGTTCAAGCAATTCTCCTGCCTCAGCCTCCTGAGCAGCCGGAATGACAGGCATGCACCACCATGCCAGGCTGATTTTGTATTTTTAGTAGAGATAGGGTTTCTCCATGTTGGTTAGGTGTTTCTCCATGTTGGTCAGGCCAGTCTCGAACTTCCGACCTCAGGTGATCTGTCTGCCTCAATGTCCTAAAGTGCTGGGATTATAGGTGTGAGCCACCACACATGGTCTTTCTATCCATTTTCTTACCCACTGCTCCCCAACTAGCACCCACTTCTTCTGGCTTCCATTCCTATTAAACATACCTTCCTGAGGTTACCAGTGATCATGTCATGAAATCTAGTGGATGTTTTTCAGTATTAGACACAATCAACTGTTACTGTTTTCTTGACACCCTGTTTCACTTTATCTTCAACCTCTTGATTCATCTTAGTAAATCACACCCTTGACATCTCAGGTACCTCAAAAGTAGGCCAACCTCTACAATTTTCAAAACTAAATTTATAACCCTACTTGTTGAACTTGATTCTCTTTCATTATTTACTATCTTCCCTTTGGTTTTGTCCAAAACTTAGGGTCACCCTTGTTACTCCATGCCCCTCATTGCATTTTCTCTGTTCTATCCATGTTATTCTGTCTGTTTTATAGAAATTTCTCTCATGTCAGTCCACCAATCTTCCTTTCATTGTCACCTGCCTACTTGCCTTCTGCTCCCATTCCACTCTCTTATCCTCAGTACCCTCAGAGTGGTATTCACAAAACAGCAACTAACATCTTAATATGGCCAGTATAAGACAGGTGTGCCCTGCTCTTCCCTGCATTTTCACTTTTCATGTGGTTCACCCTCATTCCTCTCTGCTTCACTCACCCTGGGCTTCACGCAGTGTTTCTGTTTTTCTGCCACAGATATTTTACCTACATAGAGGCACTACTTTTGTTTCTGCTTCAGTTTGTTAATCATGCAAATCTTTTAATTTTTAGATCAAGCATCAATTCTTTTGGAAACCTTCCCTGAGTACTTCCACTAAATCAGACCAACTGCTATAAGTCAAATGGCCATTGATTGTGTTTGTCATACTCTTAGCACCTGAAGTTTCTCGTGCTTCATCAGGGCAGGAGTTGTGTCTGCTCTTTTTATTTCTTTCACTCTTCTTGCCCAGGCTGAGAGTGCAGTGGCATGATTTTGGCTCACCGCAACCTCCACCTCCCAGATTCAAGTGATTCTCCTGCCCCAGCCTCCTAAGTAGCTGGGATTACAGGCATGAGCCACCACACCTGGCTAATTTTGTATTTTTAGTAGAGATGGTGTTTCTTCATGTTGGTCAGGGTGGTCTCTAACTCCTGACCTCAGGTAATCTGCCCATCTCGGCCTCCCAAAGTGATGGGATTATAGGCGTGAGCCACCATGCCCGGCCCTGTGTCTACACTTTAATCACCATTTTCATCCTAGGGCCCAACACTGCACTGGGCACATGGTAGGTGCCCAATAAATATTCATCGGAATAAAAGGAATCAATGAACACATTTAATGTATTGTGAAAATTTCACTGTTTTACTTAAAAGCAGACACTTTGGTTTGTAATTCAGGTATGAATTATATGCATAATTCTGAAGTCTAAAAAACAGCCTATTTTAATATCTAAAATGATTTGCGTAATTTAAAAATAAAATTTTAGGATATACTTGTGCTGTAACTTAATTATAAATTTCATTCAAACGTAATTTCTACTTACTTTACCTTAGATTCCTCAGATGTTTTAATGAAATGTCTGAATACTCTTCTCATCAACTGAGATTATGGCTGGTTAAGCCTTATGGAAAGATGTTGGTTTTAACTCTACTTTGAGCTTAGTGTCATGTCATGATATAGCAACTTAAGTAATTTTCCCAGATAGAGCTTAAGATGTGGTTGTAGCCTATCAAATTATCTCCACTGAAATGTTACTACAGTGTATGTGGGTGACCCTTTTAAGTTTGAAGGGAAAATATACAAGTGAACAGATAATAGAAAGGAAATTAAAATGGTAACATTACAGGAAATCTGAGTAAGCTAAATACCTTCATTTATGTAGTATTTTTAGAAGTGAACTATGTTGTGTTTATACATTAAAATCTAACTTTTTTTGTTCATAATATCAAAGCTGTGTAGAAAGCAATGGTTCAGTTCGAATTCTAAGAATATCAGATATTTAATATGTATTTATGAAAGGTGAGTTATATATAATTTGAAATGGTTATTTAAAATGAGTTCTCTATGTATGTTTACCTTTTATAATGCTTTTAATTATATTTTTAATTGAAAACATGATTAGAATGTAAGTAGGTGAGTTTTTTGCTGCTGTTTTTCCCATTTTCCCCCCTTCTTGGCATTCTTGCAAGTCTTCTCCTTTTACTTTCTTCTCATTGAAAGGTGTCAGA
Source organism: Sapajus apella (assembly GCF_009761245.1). Classification (NCBI taxonomy): domain Eukaryota; kingdom Metazoa; phylum Chordata; class Mammalia; order Primates; family Cebidae; genus Sapajus; species Sapajus apella. The sequence goes on from NW_022436942.1 coordinate 41,892,424, forward strand.
TTTCCAATATTCTTATGTCTTGTCAACTCTCGGTCTGTGGCACCCTATGTAGTTGGTGTTTCTGAATTTCTTCCATACTCTTTTGTGCTAGCATCTCAATCAAACAAAACTCTATCACTCCACTACATATGCACCTTCCTACCAACACTTGCCTTCATACAGTCTTTCCCATGTGAATAAATGATACCTGCCTTCGCCCACGTATAGCAAGTGAAAATTTGTGAAGTCAAATTAGATGGGCATAGTGGTGTGCACCTATAGTCCCAGCTACTTGGGAAGTTGAGTCAGGATGGTCAGTTGAAACCTGGAGTTCAGACTGCAGTGAGCTATGATTGTGCCACTATACTTCAGCCTAGGCAGCAGAGTGAGACCCCATCTGTAAAAATTTCTTTTTTTTTAATGTGGAGTCATCTTTGACTCTTCTTTTTCTGTTATATCCACACCTGTTCCACTGGCCACTTGTCTTCAGAAGAAGTCCTGAATCATTTCTCAGTGCATCCACTGCTGTCACTTTTGTTTAAGCTGTGGAGTATTAACCTTTTAAGAGGTCTTCCTGTTTATTGTACCCCCTACAGACAGTTTTCTACCCTAAATCTAAAGTGTTTTCTAAAATTTCTAAGTGAGATCATATTGTGGCTCTATTTCAAATCCTCCGTGATGTTCCTTCCTTATCAAAAGATATTCCAGGGCTCAATTCAGCAGCATGCACACTAAAAGGGAAAGGACACAGAGAAGATTTCATGGCTCCTGTATAAGGAGGCCACATCAACTCATAAAGCATTCCATATTTGCATAGTTCCCAGATGCTGTTCTACCCTTTCTTGGTTAACACCTAAGCAAATAATATGAGGAAAAGCAAAACATGTGACATTCAGATTGAAACAAATTTTCACTACCAAAAAGAAAAAAACAGGAAAAAGAAATTTCAAGCTCCTTGCAGAGCCTACTAGGCCCTGCACAACCTGGTCCTTCCTGTCATAGTCCTGACTCACAATTTTTTATGGGATTTGCTCAAATGCTGCATGATGTTTTCCTCTATAGGCCCCAAAACTCCAAATGTGCCAGATGTTTCCATGCCCTGCTTACTCCCTTATGTCACTCCTCAAATGTCAGTAAAGGCCTTCCTTTGTCACTTTATCACCTCCCCCCACCCCACCAAGTTGTGCATTGCTCTCTTCTGCAATATTTTTCACAAAAGCTCTTAAGATTGACTGTGTTACCTATTTATGTGTAAACTAAGGATTCCACCACTAAAACTGTGAGCTGCACCAGGAAGAGAGCTTTGTCTCGATTACCAAGGCCTGGAACCCAGCCTATCACATAGCAGGAACTTAATCTGTTGTTATAGAGTCAAACACCACATCTCTGAAGCCTTCTCTTTCATTTATCAGTTGTTAGATATACTGTGGACCTGAGGCACTTATTTTGATGACTAGCATAGTACATTTTTTTAACAGTCTACACTATGTGTGTTCTTCTCTGCTCATAAGCCTGAAAGATCCAGTGACTAATCTTTTTATTCACCTTTGAAATCGCTATAGTAAAATGGTCTAATTATACAGATGGTGCTATTAAGAAAATGTTATTGGGTTATAAACTATAATTTACAGCCTGCTTATTTCATTTAGCACTGGATCATGTAGAACTTTTGGGGTTTACATAATTTTCTACAAAATCATTTTAGTAGATACATTGTATTTCACTGAAATGATTTTTGGTTAATCAAGTTCGTGTTGGTGGACATTGAGTTTGTATGAACAATACTATAATAAAAATGAATAGCGACTTATTTGTATTTACAGGTATTTTCTTAGGACAAATACATAGAAATAGAATTAGTTGGCCTAGTGTGTCTGTGATTTAATGCTTTTCATATGTGTCAAATTTCCCCCAGGATGTTTTTGTTACATATTACTGTATTTCAACAATGTGTTGTTTGAACACCTGTTTTTATGAACCCTCAGGAATATTGAATTCTCTCATTATTTGGGAAATTTTTTGATAGATGAATAACATCTCTTTATATCAGTTTGCAGTTTAGGTAGATCAAATACATATTTCTTTAGAAATTCTGGCCATTATTTTTTGATATTTGAAAACTGTTCATTTGTGCCCTTTGCTTATGTCATGTGTCTGGCTCCCAGGCCAGAAAGACAGCTGAGTATGAGATCCACTTCTGTATCTTGGAGGGAAACTCATTCTGTTGCAGCCTTTTATTCCCACTTTTTCAGTCATTTAATTTCAGCCAGTTTTGTGACCTCCTCCTTTCCCATTATGCCTCTGGGAGGCTGGGAAGGAGGTGTCCTGGCCATCTGATCTAAGCTGACACCACCTTAAAGGCTGATATCTCTTCAGTGGGACTGGGAATGGGCTTCAGGGAATCTTTGCTTAGGGTGAGAGTTCTGGCTGTGGAGTCAGCCTTGTCCTGGGCATGCCACAGAACCACTCCTCCCTCGTGAGGGCTCTTCGCCTACTCTGGATATTGTCCTTGAACAGAGTGAAACACTCCCTTTGTCCTCTAGCTGCCCGTGGTGTCATTTGATGTAATTTTTCAATGTGTTTAGGTCCTATGACACTATAGGTGCCTTTCAGCCAGCCTCTGCTTTAGGATGTTTAGGAAAAGAGGGCACAGAAGACCTGACGTTTATGGAAAGCAGGACTTGAATGACAATCCCAGGAGGACAAACACTAATATCAGTTAAACTCTTCAGCCAGATCATTTCTGTATCAGGTAGCTTTATTCTATAATTTTTATTCTGATGTTTATATAGTATTTTATTATATTTTAAAAGCTTTCTAGAAGATGTACTATTCTAGCCCTAAAAAAAAAAAAAATTAAAGTCATGGTCACAATTTGGGTATCTGACAATTTGATGGGGAAATATTCTATAATATGCAGATGAACTGTTTCCTCATGAAAGTTTCCACTGCCCCTGCCCCTTTACTTTGCCTCTAATTAAAGTTAGCTCCAGCTCATAGTATATCACATTGGGGAGAGGCTATTATAGTTAAATGGTTTTGTATGAATCATCTTGGTTTGTAAGAATAAGTTGTACTTTTAGCGTTTTTTTTTTTTAGTGATTTTTTTTTTTCTTTAGAGGAAGATATTTTTTTATCCTGAAAGCATATTATATAAAAATACTGTGATGCTTAAAAAGACTCAGATACCAGAATTTGGGAAGGGTGCATGTGTGGTAGCGAGAGGGGGAGATGAAGAAGGGGATGTTGATGGGAACAAACATACAGTTAGATAGAAGGAAAAAGTTGTAATGTTCAATAGCAGAATATGGTGACTGTAGTTAACACCAACATATTGTATATTTCAGAATAGCTAGAAAAGAGGATTGGAAATGTTTTCAGCACATAGAAATGATAAATATTAATACTCAAGGTGATGGACACCCCACCACAACATACTCTGACTTAATAATTACACAGAATATCACATGTAACACATAAATGTGTACAAATAGTTGTATCAATAAAAATGTTTTTTTAACTTTTTTTTTTGACTGTAGTAATCAGTTTATTACACAGATTAATCATTCTTGAACGTACAAGCTCCAGAGGAGCAACTGGGTCTTTAAATAAACACAAATATTTCCATCAAATGAATTTTCACCCTTACATCCAAATAGACCTAAGCAGTTAAAAACATAATTGTCAAGTAATGTTCCTTTTATTTGTAGATGATGGTCATCACAAATTAATTTTTACACCCATTTAACTATAATGCATGGTTAAACAACATGTTTTTCAAACTACACATAAGCTTTTGGACCTGTTTTATCAGCTGCTTCCTTTTCATATTTGTTGTTAGTATAGAGATACATTTGAATGTGAAATGAAAATGTGATTTGCATTGGTTGTGAAAAATAACAGACACTCATAATTGTCAGAAATTCCCAAAGAGTAAACACCAGACATATGGAAGTGGCTGCTAGAACATACTACAGTAAGAGACTGTTCCTTCCCCAAACTTGAAGCAGCCTCTAAATAAAGAGTAGGGCCACTGAAATGAAATTCTCTGGTTTGTTCTTCATTTTATTCTAGTTGGTATTCCTACTGATGCTGAAGGTATAGGTAGTCCCCAGTTAAGGTATAAATACTTGTTTGAGAATGTGAGCTAGTTTGGAAAGAACTCTTTTTATCATTTTAGAAACCTTAGTTGGTATAACAGTTTTCAGATATGAAATGGAGGAGTTACTACTTTGTTCACAGCTCTATAATTTACTAATAACATGTAAACATAAATAAGTGAGTAGCTGCTATAAGCTACTAAGTTATATAAAGAAAATAGGGCTATGCATGGTGGCTCACACCTATAATCCCGCCCCTTTGGGAGGCCAAGGCAGCCAGATTACTTGAGGCTAAGAGTTCGAGACTAGCCTGGCCAACATGTTGAAACCCCATCTGTACTAAAAAATACAAAACTTAGCTGGGTGCATGCTGTAGTCCCAGCTTCTCGGGAGGCTGAGGCATGAGAATTGCTTGAACCCACCAGGCAGAGGTTGCAGTGAGCTGAGATCGCACTACTGCACTCCAGCCTGGGTGACAGAATGAGTCTTTTGAGACTCTATCTCAAAAAAAAAAGAAAAAAAAGGAAAGAAATCATAGTACCCTATTTTTATGTGTTGACTGGTTATTTATAGAATACTTAGATGGCTATAGAAGAAAAGGTAAAGATTGATGTTAATTTATAGAATAAGATTAATGCACTATTTGCATTCGGGGAACAAAGTATATATACATATATTTATATATAAATGTATTATATATATTTACATATAAATGTATTATATATTTATGTATAGTAGAAAAAAACTATTTTCTCCTATTATACTCTCAACCTAGAACATTTATAACATGAGTGTCAGTGGGGTAATTCCCCACAAACCAAGCCATTGTCCAGCAGACACCAACAGGATGCCCTCATATTAAATTCTGACACTAACCAGAGTTAGTGCAGACCTCGCAAGTTAAGGACTCAGTCTCACAAGACTGCTGCCCCGCTTTAGGTGCCAATCCAAGTTGTAGGTTTCCAGGTTACCCACAACTTCCATACAACATGACTACAAATTGGAGGTTCCCAGGACCCTCTTCCTGAGTTCAGTTTGCTACTGTGGCTCACAGAACCCAGGAAAACAGATTACTTACTATTACCAAATTACTACAAAGGCTATTTTAAAGGGCACAATTGAACAGCCAGATAAAGAGATACACAGGGGGAGGTTTGGAAACGTCCTCAGCATAGAGACTTCTGTCTTGGTGGAATTGAGGTGTGCCATCCTCCTGCAGTGTAGACATGTTCTTGTTCACCAGTGCAGAAGCTTTCCAAATCCTGTAAGTCGGGGATATTTATGGAGGCTTCATCATGTAGGCATAATCAATTATTAACTAAATCTCCATCCCTGCTCCTCTTCCCAGAGAATAATGGGAAGGGCTGGAGCTGAAAATTCCAAGTTTCTGATCATGGCTTGATCTTCCTGGTGACCAGCCCGCATCCAGGAGCCTATCAAGATTTGCCTCATGGAACCCCACCATTACTAGTAAGTGAGATTCTCAAAGTGGGGAAATGAGGAAAGAAACCCCTCTTTCCTGTCTCTTGTCTCAAAGAAGGAGGAATAAAAGTTGAGACATAGCTTGTATGAGCTCAGTGGACTGAAAGTTAAACCACCCCCCTCCCCTTAAGATCTAAGATGATTAAATTGTTCCCTCTATTGTTCCCATTCAGTCTTACTCAAACCCCGATGCTTACTTCATCGATCAGGACCCCCCTCACATGTACTTTCTAAACTGTAAACCCAAGACCCTTTCACATGGAATATCTAGAGTCGTAAGCCTATATAAAGGCAGAGGTTTCCTTTGTGAGACAAGCTTGGCTGTTATAAGGCAATTATGCTATCTTGCTCCAGGCTGAATAAATCACCCCTTCCCCCCAAAAAAAAAAAATTGCCTCATGAAAACAAAAGACACTCTTATCCCCTAGGAAATTTCAAAGGATTAGAAGCTATGTGTCAGGAAACTGGAGTAAAAGACCAAATATTAGAGCAAAAGATTCTCCTAGCATCCCTATAGCTCAAGAAATTACAAGGATTTTAGAAGTTCTGTACCAGGAACTGGGAATGAAGACCAAAATACACATATTTCTTATAAATTGAAATATTAAAATTTTTATATTTAAAGATATATAAATATATATGCATATTTACATAAACACCCAAAGTCATAATGCAATGCAACAATGTAAGGGCTTGGTGTCTTCAGGTGTCATTTAGTAAAGTATTTCTGAGTTGTGGTTCTCAAGACATGCTACAGAGGTGGGTAGTTGATGTAATACATAATTTCAGTAAAGATAAGGGACAAAAGTGTGAGTATAGTTTACTTTTTAAAAATAAAACAATTTAAGCTGAAGCCATAATAGTCTAATTCTTATATTTAATATTCCTGCTTGCTTTAAGGAAAGTTCTAGAAATGATTGAAGAGGGGCATGTGTGTGTGTGTGTGTGCGCGTGCGTGCATGTGTGTGTGTGAAAATATGTATTTTTAAGTTTATGTGTTTTGTGGTTAGATAAACCATTGATCTGTCAGTCAGTCATTGAGAGAGATGCTGTTTGCTTTACACACCCACTCAGCTGGGCACCTGAGCTGAACAGTGGTAGTGGCATCCAGTTTAACAAAGAAAACAAAATGAATTAGCTTAATACTGATCCCATGATATAGATTAAGGCTAAACAAACTTTACTGAATATTTCTCTTACATTTATGTTTTATTGATGCCAATCAGAGTGGACATGACCAGGCAGTCTTCTAATTGGGATGGTGTTTTTTTTTTCAAGAGTTTAATAAATATTATTTGTTTATAATACTCAATACTCTCTCTTTTTCTTGATTTCTGAACCAGTTCATGTGTCCAAACATGTCAACCAGTAAACAGCAAGAGTAATAACGCTTGTTTGTGCAGAATGCTGACGTAATCTAAAAGATACCAGGAAAAATCTGCTGAGAAATGACTTTTTCTTCACTTCAACCACCAACCCTCTAGAACAATAACAGTTAAAATAGTAAATGTGATTAAGTATAATATTACCTCTTCTTCATGCTTTCCTCCTATAAACCAACAACCTTTATCCCTGGTTGGCTTATGAATTTGGTTGACTTTTAATTTTATATACAGTAAGTACTCACTTAACATAGTGGAAACTTTAATAAAGCAAAAGAATGTACAGCAGTCCTTGAAATAACATTGTTTTGTTTAATGATGTTTTGTTATAATGCTGATAAAGGGGGAAAATGGTTTAATTATACATCATTTCACTTGAAGTTGCTGTTTCTGAGAACCTATTGACCACATTAAGTGAGGGTTTACTGTACTCTCCTAAGAATTTTCATTTTTATCATTTGGCACTTGGCTAAATAAATAGTGGTCAAAGCAGAAAGGTGGATTTTTGTGTGATGGTACAATATCTCCCCTGGAAAGAATGTTCTGGCCTTCAGCGTGTCTATTTTGCGTCTAGGAAAGCATGAGACTCATTGCATTTAAAAACTTGGTCCACTGAGCAGCCAGAGACTACTGTCCATTGAGTTTTGCTGCATGTTTTTGAAATTTCATAATATTGTTTTGCCAGTGGACTATACAGAGAGATTTTACTACCCTGTTTATTGTGACATTGACAAAAGAGCCAGTTTCTCCTTTTTTGTTCTTGAAAACTTAAGTGAAAGTTTCCTGTTTTAATCTTTGTGTATGACATTTGTATAGACACTGCTTCACTGATGATAGCTTTCATTTTATATCTTTTTCCTAAAGTATCATTTTTTGCAAATTCTTTGTATAGTGCTTTCCAGTGATGATCTTGCCAGATCACCCTGTGTTTGGGGGCTGTATATAAAATAAAATACATTATTTGCCATTTATAACTCTTCATTTTTTGCATACTATTAAATATATATATGTGTATGTATACATATAAAATAACAGTTAACATTTATTACAAACATATACGTAGGTAATATGAAAGTTAATTTATATGTATCATATCAGATAATTCAGTAATCCTAGGAGATGCGTTTTATTGTTAAACTTTTAAAAAATTAAGACTATTTTAGAGTAGTTTTAGGTTTATTAAAAATTAAGCAGAAAGTACAGAGTGTTCCCATAAACCTCCTCACCTTCCTACAACCCCAGATATACAGTTTCCCCTATTAAGATCAACTTACTTTGGTGTTGAAGATTTGTTACATTTGATGAGTGAATTAAAGTCTATAGTTTATATTGCAGTTCGCTCTTTGTGTTGTGCATTTTATGAATTTGAACAAGTGCTTAATGCCATGTATCCACCATTATAGCATCAGATGGAATAGTTGCATTGCCCTAAAAATCTCGTGCCCTGCCAGTCCTCTTTTTTTTTATATATCAAAGAAATTATAGCTATGAGATGAAGTAATTTTCCAAGGGTCACATAGCTAAACAAGTATGGGAGCTGTTCTGCTTCCCTAGAATCTGTGCTTCTAATTCATACATTAGGCTGCCTGATTTGTTACAGTTATTAAATCATTTAGGGAATCCCAATTGGTTCCCTACTTTTTGTTTTTAACTTTATGAAAGTGTATGCATAGGAAACATTCCGTCTGTACTTTCCTTTGAAGTTAAAATGTTATGGGAAACATTGCAGAGAATTTAAAAATTTTAATTATTGGTATTTGACAAGACTTATGATTTAAAAAGGAGTTACTGAATAGAGTAGCATTACTAAAATGATAGAAGAAATGAGGAAGCCAGTTGTCTGATCATTTGGTTATCACTAGCTGTAGGTGGTAGAGATGGCAGGCTATGTCCTAACTACTAGAATAATGAGTTAATGAAGGAGGTAGTAACTGTGAGTTTTTTAAATGAAGGAATGAACAAAAAGAGAGGGAGTATGTAGAAAAGAGTCAAAGCTGCATAGCATGTAATACAACTTGTCCAACCCTCAGCCTGCAGGCAGCATGTGGCCCAGGATGGCTTTGAATGCAGCCCAACACAAATTCATAAAATTTCTTAAAACATTCTGAGATTTATGCATGAACCTTTAAAAAAAAAAAAACTGATCAGTTATCATTAGTGTTAGTCTATTTTATGTGTGGCCCAATTCAATTCTTCTTCTTCCATTGTGGCCCAGGGAAGCCAAAAAATTGGATACCCCTAATGTAGCATATTAGGTTAATTATATACCTTTAACTTTAGAAAATTGATCTTCATAACAATAGTTTTAAAAGTATATGCAAAGTGGGCTGGGCGTGGTGGCTTACACCTGTAATCCCAGCACTTTGGGAGGCTGAGGAGGGCGGATTACCAGAGGTCAGGAGTTGGAGACCAGCCTGACCAACATGGAGAAACCCCATCTCTACTAAAAATACAAGAAATTAGCTGGGTGTGGTGGCACATGCCTGTCATCCCAGCTACTCAGGAGGCTAAGGCAGGAGAATTGCTTGGACCCAGTAGGTGGAGGTTGCGGTGAGCTGAGATTGTGCCATCGCATTCCAGCCTAGGTAACAAGAGTGAAAGCCCATCTCAAAAAAAAAAAAAAAAAGTAAGAAAAAAACATTGCTTGAAGTTTATGTAGGTAAAGAGTATATAAATTATTTGTCTTTACCATAGTCTGTGGCTTTGGGCACCACCCAGTGCCTTGGTATCCTTCACAGTCACTGTACATCTTCAACCCAACCATGCCAGACAAGATAGAACTGCTCCAGGAAAGTGCTTCTTAGGGGTCTTCTCCTATCTTGTGCCACCCCTCTGTGTTACAGTGGAAGTAACTGTGGTTCAGAGGCCACAACTAGGTGAAGAATGTATACTTTTAGAATCTGTTTAGACTATGGTGTTCTTTCATGAAAAATCAATTTATTGTATGTAAATGTTCTCCCCTATTTTTTGCTTATTTTCTTTGTGCATATGATGGTAATATTTACTTAAAATTACAACAAAGAAGGTGACCTAATTTTACATTATTAAACCCTGGATTACCAGAATTTTAGTCCTGAATAATAGCAGTAAGGATAAATAGTAGCTGTTTGAGAGTCATCAAATTGTGACTCTTGTCTGCATAAAGTGAGTAAGGCCATTTAAAATGGCCACAGTTCTTTACAAGGAAGAAGAAGGAATAAAGAGGAAACAAATCAAAGGGAGAAAATAAAATGGAAAATGACAATAATATTTCTTCAAAGCTGTCTTGTCTTTCTGGTTTCTCTGAAACCTTTTTTTTTTTTTTTTTTTTTTTTTCTCTCACTTTGTCTCTTGCTTTCCTGGCCTGATCTTTTTAGTGGGCCCTTCTCATCTTCTGTTATATATTCCTCATGCCTTCCAGGGTTCGGACCTCAGTGTTGTCTCTCAACACTTTTTCCTTGATCATCCTCATTTAGATAAGAACAAAATGTTTTTGTTTTTGTTTTCCTTTCCTATCATGATTACCAAGTAGACATTTGGCTACTTCAGTTAGGCCTGGGCAGTGAAGAATCCCTCATGACCTGTTACTGAATCATCCACTTTCTCTGTTTTTCAAGGGTCGTAAGAGTGAGGCTGAAAAGCTCTTCTTGAAGGCTATTGAGCTGGATCCCACCAAAGGAAACTGTTACATGCATTATGGTGAGTGGTTGATAGTTTTTTCCATGTCCTCCACATTTACAATATTAATGTTGATACAAGATCTAGGTTTTGCTGATAACATTTTAAGAGGAGATGGACTTTGTTATTGCAGATTTCGCCTCTTGTTATATTCCTACCTTCTCATTCAAAACAGTCCTGTTATAAGGGCTGCGTGTTATACTTTAGTAATTTTATTAGGACTTTAACAGGGATGACATTGGACAGTTGTTTTTTTCAAGTTCAGTGTGGAGTTTAAATGAGATCTCATCAGGAAAGCATCTATCTCCTTGCCTTATTCATAGCTTATAATAAAACATTTGCTTCTTTTTCATTCTAAATGATAATGTATTGCCCTTTGAGCATGTCATTTTGAAATTTTAGAAGTTTTCATTTTGGCTTAAAAAATCTTGCTTTCTGGAAGATATGGATGTACACCAGCCTGTAAATGCCAAATATCGAGGCCAAGGATAAGCTGTAAAGGGTACAAAAAATGGCTGTCTCATTTTGTTTAGCCTTGGCCTTAATCAGTCTAGAATGAGGTTACATAACAACTCTGTCACACTCTGCTCTGTCATTAGTAGTGAGTGATGTGTTTAGTGAGGCGAAGTATATAGCCGGTTTGGTATTGTATAAGATGTGCTTATTTCTACCAGATTTGCAGTTGGAATTTCTTTTATGGAGCCAAAAAGCATTTACTTTTGCTGATCCCTTGTGGGGGAAAAGTGGCTTTTTGATCACTGTTGGCTTTGATGCATTAGTGATGATCAAGTAATAAACTTAAAAGTGGACGGAAATTAAATATAAGGAGCGAAAGCTAATGTATTAGTAGAATATTTAATTCCTTTTCCCAGTTTCCAGCTGTAAAAATGAATCGGTGACAGACTGCAAGTGTAGAAGAATAGAAAAAATGTTGGAGATACTCAAACAACCACAAATCCATGTTTTAATTTATGTTATTGTGTGTCTATGTTTACAAACCTAGGATTGCAGCAGATATCTTCCCAGCATTAATGCAGGATGGTACAACTCCTGATTTTGTCTCACAATGCCATTGTAATGGCATGTTAAAATAGTAGTCAACTAATTTAAGTTAGTGACAGATTTTATTTTTATTTTTATAGGTTTTCCTACTGAAGTACTTCAGGATTTTCTCATGCCTAGTATTTTTGGGTACCTCAGCTGTCCATGAAAGTAATTTCATGGTGATTTTCCCTGAGTACTAAAGGGCTGCCTGTCATTGCGTGTTATAAAATAGGAGATTTTTTCCCCTATTTGCTGCCTGCATTTCATTTGCCTCATACTAATTCTACTTACTGCATCTTCTAAGCTTAAGTATAATGTTATGGAAAATATTATATATAGGTTTTTCACAATCAATTTCATTAAACATCATTGCTCCATTTGAATTGCAATTTCATTATTTTATTAATTTTAAAAGTTGGCTCCTTTGTTAATCTGGTTATGTCCATCTTCTATCTTATAAAAAAAGTTATTATGATTCTTACATTACATTATGCTCCTAAAATATTATTTTCCAGTGGTAATACTAGTAGGTGTTTCTCCCTTAAGAAATTTTTGGATTTAGTTGAACAGAAAGTTCTACAAACTTTTTTGTTTTTTTTGAGATGTAGTTTTACTCTTGTTGCCCAGGCCGGAGTGCAATGGCGAGATCTCGGCTCACTGCAACCTCAACCTCCCAGATTCAAACAATTCTGCCTCAGCCTCCCGAGTAGCTGAGATTACAGGTGCCCGCCACCGTGCCCAGCTAATTTGTATTTTTATTTTTTGTATTATTATTAGTAGAGACAGGGTTTCACCATGTTGCCCATGCTGGTCTCAAACTCCTGACTTGATGTGATCCACCTGTGCCTCAGCCTCCCAAAATGCTGGGATTACAGGCATGAGCCACTGCGCCTGGCCAGCAAACTTTTTATTTTACATAGTATTTGAAAAGCAATGATAACAAATGTCTTTAAATGTATCTATAAAAACTTATTCTTCTTAGTACTTTTAAGTTTTTTTGACATACATACATTATGGGAGGTATTTTATTTTCTAAAGGAGGAATGATTATATAATTCAATATAATTTTATGAAATACAATGTTAGGTATTTTATGAAATTTTATAAGCTTCCATATTTTTTTCCTACTTTGGAGTTGGTTACAGAACTCAAAATGAGGTAGTAGGACAAAAAGGAATAGAACTTAGGGCAAATTAGTCTGCAAAAAGAGGGGAAGCCCATAATTGAGTGCATGATATTCTTTGCTCACTGTGCTCAGATTATAAGCCATGCAAATTTTTATTTAGAAGGATCTGTTTCAAAGGATTGAATTTTAGAACTGGAACTGTAAAGTTCTTTTAGAATTATGTCATATAACCTGTCTGTTGAACAAATAAGTAGATTGAAGCCTAGAGAAATGAAATTGACTTGCTCAAGTTAATTACAGGTAAGTTTTGGATTCCTTGATTACTGTCATGCTTTTTCTTCCATAAAATATATTATTCCATAAAATATATTTTATTTGGGTTTTTTGTGGTTTTATTTTTGGGTTTTTGTTTTTTTGTTCAAAATACTGGCAGAGTAGATATTTTTGATCAGTAGGTCCTGCTCTACAGTTTTAGAACTCAAATTCATATGCCATGACTTAGCTTAAAGTTAATAGAGAATGTTTTTTAGTAATTTTAATATTTATGCAGTGTGTCTACTAGGCCCAGCCGTACTGTTTTGTCTTCAGAAAGTTAAGTCATGCTCTGTAGGAAATAAACAGGATGATATCATCTGTAGAAGATGATGCTTTAGGAAGTTGGATACTCCTTGAGACAAGGTAGTCAGATAAAGCATCTTTGAGAATATGATATTTGAAATCTCTATGTTAATCCAACTGTTAAAGAGCCAAGTTCATATAGAAGAAATAAAAAGTACAAAAGACCAAGACAATATCAAGCTTGTGTTTATAGCAGAGAAAAAAAAAAGCTAATGTGACTGGAACACATTGAACCAGGTGGGAAAACGGGAGGAAAGGAGACCACAGAGGAATCAGAGGTAGAGCCCATAGGATCTTGGAGACTGAGCTAAGGAGTTTTGCATTTTATTCTAAGTGTAATGGAAGGGACGATGTGGAGAAGACAGGACTAGAGAAAGGTCAGAATAGAATGAGGGAAACTGTAGATAGTTGTTGTGATATTTTCATCAAGAGATGATGGTGTCTTGGACTTGGAAGTAGCTGTGGGAATGTAAATATTTATACTGAAATTATATGTTTACTTCCTTTAGAAGATTCTAACATAATTAAGAGTAGGGATGGCATGTTTTCCATTTTTGTATCATCAGTATATCTACTATATTGCTGTTTACACAGTAATGCACAATGTTTATTGAGCTCAGTTAGGAAAATCCTCCATTCTAGAATCAGATCTGGATTACAAAATTACCCGAAAGGATGGTCTATTTGAATTTTTATTTCTTGTTTAAGAAAATACGTACTATGATTCTCGTATCAGTTCCTTGCCAACTTGCTGGTTATATATATTCTTAGATTGTTATGCCAGCAGATTGAATGAATAATAACATTTCCTTGGCTTAAAAATAAATGTTTAAATGAAATATATGTGTTTTGAGTCTTTTTAAAATGCTTTTGCAAATGCCAATGAAAATGCCAGAAAGAGTGAGTTTTGTTGTATGGGAAATCCACTCTCTTGTGTGATTTTGTGCTTCTGATTTGCTTGTTAATGATACAAGTATGTGGAAGATACCATCCAGTTGGGATTAGACAGAAGGAATTTTAGGAATTTGTGTTTGCTACAATGGTGATTAGAAGACAATATTTTTAAATACTATCAGTTACTTGTATTTTTGTATCCACTAGCGTTGTTTAGGGGAAGGGATTGCATTGCAGATTGCCTTTTTTTTTTTTTTTTTTTCAGATTGGCTTACAAGAAAGAAAGTTAGGCAGGTTTATACAGTTGGTTCAATCAGTTGGTTAAATGTTGTGCTGTGTGGTACCTATAGTCTCTGGGATTCAGATTCATCATCTGTAAAATGAAAGATTGACATGGACTCCAAAATGTTTTCCAGTACTGCGATTTCTTGTTTTCTGTAACATATACTCAATTTCTCACAGCTCTTCTATCAAAATTGTAAGGAATGCAATTGGTTTCAAACTATGGCATTAGTAATAATACAATATTGTGTATTCGTATGTTGTCAAGTACCATGTTCATATGAAGCAAATAATGTAAAGTCTTTATTGAATTCAGTTTATAAATCTCAAAGGTGAGGGTTTGGTACCTTGGTGTCTCATGTGGGCTTATAATTCAATGAATTCTCTGTAGATTCCCCTGTGCCCTCCTAAAGAATGAAGGGGAAGACAAGAAGTCTCTCTTTCAAAATTACTAGAAAAAACTTTTTCAGATAGAATGCATTATAAATGTTTTCTGTAGGTGCACAGTTGTAAATTTGGTCTCCATTGAAACACTTTAAAATGAATATTTGTTATAAGGTACCTATTGTATATAAATTCTGGGAGATGGGGAATTGATGAAATATTATGGACTGATGTGTGAAAAGTTGAAAGGGAGCAGATTATAGTGCTACTGAAAAAATGTACTCTTTTATGTACGCCTTGGACAGTTTCTTCCTTTCCTGTTTTCCTCTTAACAGTGAGTTTCTAAAAACCTATGGCCCTGTTATATTTGTTATTGATACAGTGACATAGATCATTTCCAAGGGATCAGCTGTGTCGTGATGAGTCTTGAACCTCTTACGTTTAGCCTCCAGCTCAGTATGTATTCAGCATTATACTAGATATAGGGACACAGTAGAGAATAAGACAGGCTGTAGTGGATCTTACAAACTGGGAAGGAGGCACAAACTGTAAAAATAATAGTTTCATTAGTTTTAAAAAGAGTCAGTTATTCTATCATTTTTACTTGTGAGCTCATAGAAAATTATAGATTTTTAAAAATTATAATTATCTGGATTATTATTATTTGGCTCTATTGTCACTTTTAGAATGCTACCATTATACGTTTATTAAACACTTTGCCATCTATCTGACGTTTTCTTGTCCCTGAATCTTTTTTGCTCCATCATCCAACCCCTATGAGATAGGAATGGATCCTAATTAAATTTGGCTGAATTTGATATCAGAATTTTTAAGTGACTTTCTATTTCAGAAATTTTTAATGTGTTTAGTGGAGGAATAACTTTAAAAGCCCAGCTCTTTCAACTTTTAAATCCAGAACTTTCTACTATTATCATTATACTCTGTTTTTCTCTAGGATGGTGTCCTAGTCCATTTTGTGTTACTATAAAAGAATACCTGAGACTGGGTAATTTATAAAGAAAAAAGGTTTATTTATGTCTGCAGGCTGGAAAATTCAAGGGCATTGCCCTTGCTTCTGGTGAGGGCTTTTGTGCTACCTCATAACTTGGTGGAAGAAGGTCAAAGGGGAAGAAGAAAGATGAAAAGAGAGAAAACCGGAGGAGCATCCTGGCTTTGTAAGAATTTACTCTCATGGAAACTAATCCATAGTCATGAGAACTAATCCAGTCTCACCAGAGAACTCACTACCGCTGTAAGGGCACCAAACCATTCGTGAGGGATCCACCCTCAAGACCTAGACACCTTCCTGTAGGCCCCACTTACCACTGTCACCATACTGAGGATCAAACTTCAACATGAGCTTTGGTAGCAACAGGCACACCATATCCAAACCATAGCAGATAGTTCATGTACTATTTGTTTCACTCTTAAAAGCAGGCTATGGAGGACAGTGTTAAAATAATAGGTGTGGTCTTTCATCAATGAGCACTGAAAGTAGAGGCTTGAAATATGTAATGAATTGAATTGGTGAATGGCCTGTATTATTTTTTATTATTCATAACTAAAGGTACTTAGAAGATGGTTATGGATTGAGGCTATGTTTTATGCTTCATTTTTAGTCACTTCAAAAACAGCAAGAGCACTTTTTTAATTAATGAACCAAATAACAATATTGCCTTAATTAAAAATGAAAATACACTTTAAGTCTTTGCAAAATTACATTGAGATTACAGATATGTTTAATACTTAAGACCAAACCATCTTTTTAAAAAAATCAGTTTAGTGTCCCTTTAATGCTCCAATAAGAGCATCAGCAGTTCACAGATATATAATTAGATTAAGGTTTTTCTAAAGATTGTTGCAAACTATTACATTCCTCATCTGTGATTTTTTATTTCTAAATCCCCTATTATTAAAATGTGTCTATTAAATTAATACAATTTAATCTTCATACCTTTGCGTATTTTACATAAGATATTTTCCAAAGCCTTTTATAATTAAAACTTCCCCATAACTAAACTGGGAAGAAATAGGAAATGGTTTTTGCTTAAAAGCAAAGAATTAAGGAAAAACACTAATTTCTTTCTGAAAAGTCATATGATTAAGAACCAATAAACTCTTAAAGAATAATTCCTGTAAAGGCAAAAACTAAAAGATCAATCTACTTAAGACATTAGAAACGATACAACTACAAGGAAAATAGAGTATAAAGACCAAGCGACATGAACAAATGACACCTTAAAGAGGAGCTACAACTGGTTTATTTATTTATTTTTTTGAGACGGAGTATTGCGCTGTCGCCCAGGCTGGAGTGCAGTGGCATGATCTTGGCCCACTGGAACCTCTGCCTCCTGACAACTGGTTTGAAAAGTTAGGTAAACATTCAATTTCATTGGAAATCAAAGGAATTCAAATTTAAATAATAATGAATTCCCGCAAGCTGCCCTAACACTTATTCTCAATAATTCTCTCCTGAGAATATATTTTAAGGAAATACAGGTATTTTTAATGTTTAAGATTATGTGCAAAGATAGTAATTGAGCTTTGACTTTGCCACTTGTTAGAGGTAAAAATGGGAAAGCATATATCTGAAATATCTGATCTAAGTATCTAAAAAAGGGAGATTATTACATGAAGTGGGATTATTTCCATTTGATGAAATCTTTTAAATCCTAAATTAAGGTTATGAAGGATACCTAATAATGACACAACTGCCTATGTTATTATGTTAGATGAAAAAAGAATAAAAATTGTACATGGAGTATGATTAAATTCTGCAAAATAACTAAGTCATTAGAAAGTGAAAGAAACTTTTTAAAACATCAGAATGTTTAGAATGGATGTATTAGCTTTTTAGATGTGAAACCTTTTGTTTTCCTTTGTTTGGAAGGCCTAATCTTTCCTATTTTAAATTTTCTATAACGAGCATGTTACTTTTATGAAGGATGTATACTTCAATAAAATATGAAAGCACAAGCATCTTTTTTTGTTGTTTTTTTGAGATGGAGTTTCACTCTTGTCGCCCAGGCTGGAGTACAGTAGTGCAATCTCTGCACCCTGGGTTCAAGCGATTCTCCAGCCTCAGTCTCACTAGTAGCTGGTGTTATAGGGGCTCGCTGCCATGCCCAGCTAATTTTTGTATTTTTAGTAGAGACAGGGTTTTACCATGTTGGTTAGGATAGAACTCCTAACATCAGGTGATCCACCTGCCTTGGCCTCCCATAGTGCTAGGATTACAGGCATAAGCCACCACACGTGGCCAAGAACAAGCATTTTAGTCTAATGTTCAAGTAGATAGCAGGAGAATTATTACAGTAACCAACCAATTATCCAAAATTATTTAATAGAACTCAACATGTAAACTTTAAGACATAAAAATTAAGCAAGAAGGGAATAAAAAGTAGAGAAAGACCACTTGCATGGAGTCTCTATTAAATATAATATTCTCATTATGAATTCTTCAAATATTACAATATATTTGATGAATATATTATATATATTTGATGAATTCATAATATACTCTAATAGTACATTTATTGAATACTTTTGTGTCCTGAGAAATTCACATATAGCATCTCATTAAATTCCCACAAAAACCAGATGGGGAGAGTATGTGACTATGTTCATTTTATCGATGAGGAAAGTGATCTCATCCAGCAGTAACTTTGGGGTATATTACCCAAGGCATCAGTGCCAGTTAATAGTAGTTAAATTCTTTACAGGGCCATTTGTGCTATACTGCAGTGTTATCATCTCTTATGTCAACATATAGAATGTTAAGACCATGCTAAGATGTGGTATGATGACATTCTATGGTGATATCCTTTCTGACCCACAAAGTTTTATTATAGCTCTTCCAAAAAACAAGAAAGAAATAAAACTGTGTTGTTGAATAGGGTTGTAAAATGCTTCACAATATTAGGATGAGTAAATGAATTCAAATAATACGGTGTGTCCTTACTCCAGAGTTAATGAAAATTTACAGAAAAGAAAGAGCTTGGCATCATGCTGGGCACATATGTGCTCATTAATGCTAGTGCTGTTATTACTGAAGCTGAGTGTTTAACAATTACGTTCCTGACCAATCATTGGGTGCTTTTATGCATATTTTTTGTCAGTTCCTGAGTCCTGTGCAGAAATAACATTACCCATATTTTACAGATACAACATTTAAGGTTCCACGAGTTTAAGTGGCACATTGAAGGCCCTATGACTAGTAAGTTGGCAGAGCAAGAATCTAAGCCTCTTCTGACACTCCAGCTCACAATATATTTATGGTTTTCCTTGTTCTGTCAAATATGTGCTCTTACTAAATGTGAGCCTTGTGGGTCCCCAATGGTGACACAGACCCAGAGCCAGATTGCTCTTAGGGAGGACTGCTGGTGAAGAAACCCAGGGAGCTCTGATCATTGTGTTCTTGAAGGCCCCAGGGAGGAAGGGCAGCTTGAGAACCTGAAAGACGCAAAAGGAAAGGAGTTCATGGAGAAGTTAGTAAAAAGAAGAGGAGGCAAGGCACCAGACCTCACCCTCCATGATTTTCTTTACACTGTCTCACTTGTTCCTTCTAATAACCACGTATGATTACACCTATGTAAAAAGTGAAGAAACTGTAACTCAAAACACAACCCAATAACCAAAGTGGCCTTGCCCTGATCACAGTGCTTCGCCTAGGAAGGTTGGTCAATCAACTTTTTTTCAATACAAGAATGAGTAAAGAAGGGTAGACTGCCCTTTGGTTAGTTTTCAATTTCCCTTTTCTCATCTGTGCCCCCTTTTTTGTGTATGGGAATAGAATCCACTTTTTAAAAAAAATTGTTTATAACTAGGTCATGCTTTGCTAAGGAGACATCTCGTACAGTTATATAAAATTAGCATACATTCTTTTGAATCTGTCTTTGTATAGGACTCTAGAAGCCACAAAGGCAAGATGATAAGAACTAAATTAAGATGTGGATATAGGGAGTAAACAGTGCAGAAGATTTTTAATAGTGACGTGGATTTGGAACGAGGCACACCTAGCCCTACTGCAGATTACCTCCCTAAGTATGATGTAGCTTCTGCACTCTCTGCTCCTCAGTGTCATAATCTGGAGATTACTATGGCCTAAAGTTGTAAGTATTTATTTACAGCTTTATAAAGTAGCACATGATAAATGCTCAGTTAATTGTGACAATGGGCATTTATTACTTTTAAATTATAATAAAAACCATAATAATCTCCTGGAGAATGATTCAAAATATGAAAAAAAATTGAATAAAGTGTATAAATAAAGGGACAAATTAAGGGAAGAAGAGACACTTACTTGTAAACAAAAAGACCAGAGAAAGGGAATAATTGCTTGCAGGAAGACTGAATATTGTAAGTAACCTTACAAATAAGAGAGTAGACATTGTGCTCAACAGTCCAAACAGTTCTTTAAGGGAAAAATAATGGATTGTTCCGATTATTTTATTATTTCCGTAACTGTGTTCAGTTAACTGGGTAAATCACAGAGGCTTTTCTCTGTAGCTGCAAATCTCAACATGGCTCATCTTGGAGAACTCTGTAGTGTCTGTGAAGTTTGTGTTTTGTGAAGATTTACACACACACACACACACACACACACACACACAGACAGACATGTTGGTGGAGCAGGGAGAGAAACACTGTTTTCCCAGTCTTACCTGTTTTGACTCAGCAAGTGAATGCACTTTGAAATTCTTGTTTGCAGTTTCTTATTCTGCCTTAATTAAAACAATTGCTCTCAAAGTTTGCGTGCCCTGCTATTAAATATTCTGTCCTTTGCTTGACACATTTTGAAATGAGTATCTCAGAAAAGCCTACTGAGATGGTATGCGAGCACAGTAAGAAGACCTGGAGCTCTCCTGGGAAGAGGATGTAAGCACTGGCTCTTTGAGCTGCCCCTCTCCATTCTCATTACTGCTCTATCTGAGATACGAGTTCCTTTCTTTAGTAACTCAGAAAATGTGTTCGAGTCCTTTTGTCTACCTCATCTCTTTCCTTACAACTCCCTAGTGTAAGAATACACCCCATCCTATAACTAAATGGGGCTGCTCACCTCTGGGTCTTTGATGAGGCTGTATTCCTCATCTTGTTGCATCCTCCTCTTCCTCTTTAGGTGACAAAACACTGCAGATAGTTGGAAGCCCAGCATGAACTTATTTTCTCTTTTGAAGCATACTTGATCCCTGTTGAATCTGTATATTACTTAAACCTATGATGAGATCGTGTTACCTTCTATGCCTTGTCCCTCCCCGCTATTCCTTCTCTCTTCTTTGTATCTTCTCACCTCCTCCCCAGTCTCCCCTCTTGTTCTTAGCCTGCAGAAATTCCCACACCCCATCAGACAGTCATCATAACTCCCTCAATGGTTTTCTGGCATTTCATAACCCTTTTGGAAAGAGTCAGGGGAGAAATAAATTCAGTAAGTACTTCTAACCTTTCTGACCTCCTTTCCAGTTGAGCGCAGGGCCCTGGCCTTCTGTTTCTCTAATCTTCACACTAGACACCTTCCTTGCCACCTGTCCAAATCAGGACAAATTCTTGGTCTCATGTTCACTTAGGAACAAATCCAGGGCCTCCCAGTCTCACAGTAAGCTGTCCAGATTGATCCCTTGGTATATTTTCCTTGTTCACCAGGCCACCTGTTTTCTTGGCCAGTAACTGTGGCACATTTATCACATTAGGCTTGTCTCATGAAAAACAGCATTTACTAACTCAGGCTGCCAAGAGCATAAAAACACAGAGAAGCAAAATGAATAAAGGAGAGGCTAGAGAGGTTAGCCTTAAAGAGTGGAAGCATATTTGAAATGCCATGGTGACTCAGAAAAAGACACTCGGTAAGGCTCCTTTCAGAGAGGCAAAAAGAGAAGAGCCCCCTCCATATTTTTAATGATCTCAGACATAATTAGCATTAACAAGCTACCTCTCTTTAGTAGCATCCCTTACCTACAGCTAGTCTAAAACCTGACTGCTGCGTTATCATCAACCCGCTCTTACCAGGCGTGTATTACTACCCTCCTATAGTAGACACACCCCATAAATAACTTGCCTCAGTTACCTTTTATGTACTCATCTTGTTACCACTAGATGTGACTAAAACCAGTTAGCCCAATTACTTCCACCTTGGCTTTTCCCCATTTCTAATCATCAGAATATTTGAAAAAGTCCCCAGGTACAGATAATTGCTTCTGGGATGCTGGCAATGTTCTGTTTCAGGATCTGGCCGCTGGTTGAACACAAGCAAACAAAAATTACCTCCATTCAGAAATAAAAATGATGCATTCGGTCTGTGATACCTCACACCTCCATTTCAAATTTATATGAGTTTTGGGGTTAAAGTATGTCTATAATCTACTCCCTTCTCTAATAAAATGAAACTGCTTCAAAGATAAATATTGTATTTATCTTTGTATCCCCACTGCAAGTACTACCATATTTTGTGTGTAGTAGCACAATATTAATTTGGGGGGTATATTAACCTAAGGAAGAAACTATCTCTTGTTTTCGGATAATTCCTTCTTCCATTCCCAGTCTGTTGAATGTATCTCACAATACAATACATATAATAGATGTTAGGTAAATTGCATAGTTTGAATTGCTCTGATATTAAAATATCTTTGAAGGTGTGATTGATATGTGGATTTATTTTGTTGTGTTCCAAGGGAAATTCGGAGTCCTAATACCAGAGCCACCATGTTGCTCAAGTCCAGGAACCACTATTCATGGAAACTGCACTGTGAATGGCATGCTTGGGAAGCATGTGTGGCCATGTACTGCAGCTCTGCCTAAAATCACTGCAAGATGTGGAAATGTGAATAGGAAAACTTCTGGTGACAAATGCTGGATAGGTTCTAGCTTGCTCTTGAAGATGAGAGCCACATAGTAATATTAGTTGGTTTAGTCCTTTCATTGCACACACATTTATTAAATCCCCGAAATGTGCCAATAAGTAAGAGAGCAAACCACTGGGATATCTGGGGGAAGAACATTGTAGGTGGAAGGAATAGTGAGTAAAAAGACTGTGAACCAGGAGTCATTGTTCCTCTGATGGCATTATAGGAACAGTAAGAGAGGGTGGGGAAGAACCCATGCTGATCATAGCTAGCTGTGTAGGCCAGTGTAAGGGTTCTCGAATCAGCTGTAGAATAACAATCCGATTTCCATTTTAACTAGATCACTCAGACTGCTGCTTTGAGAATACCCTCTAGGTAGAAGTGTGGGGACTATTTAGGAGGTTATTGCTGTCATCCAGGGCGATGTGGTGGCTTAAGACGGAATGATATCAGTAGAATTCAGATGATTCTAGACATGTTTCTATGATCAAACGTCTTCTTCCAAAAAGAACTGATTTAATGCAAATGCTGTTTCCTGGTTGTCTTATAAAAAATATTTTTGACATTGAACATTTTTAAAGCTACATTTGAATAGTTTCTTTTCTAAAGAGAACTGTATCATAACACCTATTACAGATTGTTTTAGCTCTTTAGTTGCAGTGATCATGAGTGAGTTTTTATAATATTTTAGTAAAAAATGCCAGTCAAAATTAATCTAGGGAATTTATAAGTGGAATTTTTACAAAGCAGGATTTGAGCCTGTGGCTTAAGGTCAGCATGCATTTTTATGGATTTCTACATTGCAGATAGCTTTTTAAATCCAGGAATTAATGAAAGATTGGTCTTCACAAGCTTGTCATATTGAAATGTTGGTAAAAACTACTAAGTACTTTAAATGGTTCGGTAAGAGAATTGTACACAGAAGAAATGGTATTATTCTGATGCTGAACAGTTCAATACAAAACAATCACTGTTTCCGTCTTCCCTCGTTAGCCCATGAGGAGACTTTTACACTCTGTGCCTCTGGGTCTCTAGAGGATTCTTCCTTGTTTTATATCATCTGTTTTTCCCTACTCAAATTACTTCAAAAAAAATTTCATCTCGTTTTTTCTTTTCCTTTTTTTCTCCCTGTAATTTGTGATAATTAAGATAATTAGCTTGGGTAAGGCAAATTACAACCAAAGAAATAAAGTGTGGTAGCAACAGTACACACATGAAAACAAAATATATTTTACTTACGCTGTTTGTGCTTTCTTTATTTGCAATTCAACTCAGTTATCAAATACGTAGAATGTGTTTGCTGTATATGAAAAAGAAGTTTTTTCTCACATACCTGTTGTATCATGTGAAGGATAAAACGTTTACCTTTCCTTATTTTAATGACTTTTAGAGAGCAAGCTGATATTCAGTGAATATGTCTTATTTATATACATATATCTATCTATACACATATGTGTAAACTAGTCATTATGCCCCGTAATTAGGGAAGACAGTGCTGTTACAGATAGCTAGTCGGGTATGAATAGGGCAGGAGAGGGATTTTTCCCACACACACAACAGGAGTGTCTGGTGACCATCAGGTGATGGTCAGGCAGGGTTTTTTTTTGTTTTTGTTTTGTTTTGTTTTGTTTTTGAGATGGAATTTCACTCTTGTGGCCCAGGCTGGAGTGCAATAGTTCGATCTCGGCTCACCGCAACCTTCACCTCCTGGGTTCAAGCTATTCTCCTGCCACAGCCTCCCGAGTAGCTGGGATTACAGGCATGAGCCACCAAGCCCAGCTAATTTTAGTAGAGACGGGGTTTCTCCATGTTGGTCAGGCTGGTCTTGAACTCCCGACCTCAGGTGATCTGCGCGCCTTGGCCTCCCAAAGTGCTGGGAATATAGGAGTGAGCTACCGCACCCGGTCAGTCAGTTTTTAACTGTTTCTCTGAAGTAATAAATATTCACAGCCAGCACGAGGGAAAAGCTGGCTCCTAACAGAAAACACCTAAAACTGATGATGAGCACCTTCCTGATAAGATCTCAGGAGCTGCCCGAGTAGGGAGAAGTAACACATGACCCCAGAAATATGCCAACCTATAAAACCCCAAGTCAAAAGGTCAAACCACGCACTTGCCTTTCAAGTCACCCATTTAGCTCTCTCCCATGTGTACTTTTCTTCTTTTTATTACTGTCCTAAAGCTTTTTAATAAAGTATCACTTCTGCTCTAAAACATGCCTTGGTATCTCCTTCTGCCTTATCCCCCTCTGTGGAATTCTTTCTTCTCAAGAGGCAAGAACAGAGGTTGCTGTAGACTCATACGGATTCCCACAATGCCAGGTGCAATTGATTACCAGAAGAGCTCAGCCTGATAGCTAATCCCAGATGTCACCAGAGTCCAGAGTACGGTGAAAAACATTTGTTTTTCCCAGAAGACACTGATTCTCAAAGTGTGGACACTTAACTGGCAGCATCAGCATCACCTGGGAACTTGTTAAAAATGCAAATCTCAGGTGCTATCCCAACCCCACTGAATCTGAAACTCTGAGGAGGGTGCCTTACTCTGTTTCAGTTCAAGTACTCCAGGTGATTCTGATGTGCACTAAAGCTAGAGACAAATGAAAAAGGTAACCTTGCAGGTCCTGTAGAATCCATCAGTGTAGATGGACTCCCAGAAGTAAGTGCGTTCCTCGAGTTTCTCTTCCCTTTAGTCCTGGCTCTACCTTGTAGTATATGTGCACTACCTGAGCCTCATTAGCTGTTTCTACTCACTAAAACTTAGGGCCTGTCTCAGTCTTGATGGGCTTAACAGTAATTCGTCAGGGAAAAGCAACTGGCTTTCTTAGTATATTTGTTACTTCTGCTAGCAGCGTTTCAATGCCTTGTTGTACAAACAGTTCAGTTCCCAGTGGTGATGAAGATGAGAGGACTGAGACACACATTCTGTCACATGTGCTACAAGTGGGGTGGCCATATTAGGACAATTCTGGTTTCCACCCATTCAGCATAATTAATATTTCCTTTCACTCTTCTGGGTGCTCTAGTTTCATTAGTAAATTATATTTCAGTGAACCTAAGTCATAGGCAATCCTAACGCTGTTGGAAACGGTTCTAAGAAGGCTTCACTAAGAAGGGAATATTTAAGGGGTTAAACATGAAAGCTGTCATTTTACAATAGGTAGGCAAGACAGAACTGGAGATTGGGATGGGACAAACTTAGAGGCTGAGAGATCTTGGTGGCTACAGGTTCCAGACAAAGATGGGAAGCAGTAGATTCCTCTATGGGAAGCCTAATTCCTAGCCGGAAGGGGCTGGAGTCTGGGGAAACTGCTAATAGATAAAGCTGATGGGAAGGGGGCGATTTGAAATAAAGTCTTCCAGAAGGGGGAAGGAAAAAGTTTGTTTCTTATTGTCGCCTCAGTAACATGTCACTTTAGGAAAATACCCACTACTCTTTGTTTCCCTGTACAAACGGTTCCCTGTACAAACACAAGTTCTGTGTATTCAAAATGTTTATTGCTTTATTTTCTATCAATTCTCGGCTATATTTCAAACAAGCAGTCATTGTGTAACGTAGCAGAATAATAATTTACTTTCACCTTGGTTGAAATATTCAAATTCAGTTTAAAAAATACCAGCCAAATGATTCACATTCCATAATATTCTGTGCCTTTATCATAGCAGAACACTAATGTAGGACTGTTGAGATTTGTGGCCTGTCGAGAACAGAATAGAGGAAAGCATGCAAATACCTAAGTAATGTGTTGTGATATTGTTTTTCTGAATATTAATATGGTGAACGAATTTTGCAGTTAAAAAATGATCATATGGGAATTTTTTTCTGTCACCATGTACCCTACTAAAAATTATGTGTTCTACATAGTTTTTGGAAATTGTTTACAAAGCACATGTTGCATGGCAAAGCTAATTTAAAGCATGAATAAATCTTATTAAATTATGATAAAAATTGTTAATTTAATCTTACAAAATTAAGGATATTTCCTTTTTTGTTGTTGAACATTATAAAAACATTTGGCATTGCTAAAGCTTCAACGACTTTGGCTGGACACTGATTATAAAGGGACCCCTTGTAATGGGTATCATTACCTTCACCTTATAGATGACTCCTCAATGTCCTTCACTGTTTCCATATGTACAAAGTAGATACCATGTTCTTTTTCTTTTTAACTGGAGCTAATTTTCTTTTCTCTGTACAGTCTAATGAATTTCAAGAAAAAAACCTTCATTATTCAATTAATTGTTACATTTTTCTAACTATTAATATAGATTACATTTCAGTGTTAATAGCTGCCTGTGAAGGAAAAGAGCCATTAATAATTTCCTATATTATCCTTTGTTTCAATACCACATAAATAATATATTTCTTAATGCCTTTGCTTAGTTAAATATTATGTTTTGAATACAGGTAGTAATTAATATTGTATTTTAATTTAAAAAGCAGTCTCTAATAACTATAACTAACTGGATGGGGTTAGCCTGGAAACCTTTATGAAGCTATATATGAGGAGATAATATTTCAGTATGCCACGGATTATCTGATTTTATTTTACTGTTATGTAAAAAAGCACTATTACTTAAATTTTATTTCATATCTGTATCTGTAGAGTTAGCTTATACAGGAATGTATAATTCCATTTCCTTAATTTTCTAACCCAAGAATTAATGTTTCTTTGTTCTGGGAGATAAAGGCACAGAATGTTAGGTGAGAAACTAATGAAGTGATGTGAAACTTTTGGTAGAAATAGCTAAGTGATCTCCAAGTCCTAATCTTAAAATTTTGTCACTTGCTTTTGAAAAAAACAAAAAGGCTTTATAATCTTAGGCTTATCTTTACTCATCATTCTGTACTAATTGATGTTAGAAATACTTAAATGCAAGCAGTGGCTATGGTTGGTTGGTTGGTTTGTTTGTGACAGGGTCTCACACTGTCACCCAGGCTGGAGTACAGAGGTGTAATCTCGGCTCACCGCAACCACCGCCTCCCGGGTTCAAGCAATTGTCCTGCCTCAGCCTCCCTAGTACCTGGGAATACAGGCGCCTACCACTGCACCCAGCTAATTTTAGTATTTTTAATAGAAACTGGGTTTCACCATGTTGGCCAGGCTAGTCTCGAACTCCAGACCTCAGGTGATCCACCCACCTCAGCCTCCCAAAGTGCTGGGATTACAGGCGTGAGTCACCATCCCCGGCCGGCTATGGTTTATGATAAATCCTTTGAATAGAGGTTTTTTCTCTTTTATTTAAGAACTCGTCTTTTGAATTAGAAGACAATTTGTAATATTCATTAAATAAACAGTAAATAATGGACTCTTTAGCCTCTAGAGAGCATTTAGCATTTTTATTTTTATTTTTTTTTTATTTTTCCCTTTTATTGTAGGTTTGTGTACAGGTTACACATGCATGGTATACGTGTCAGGTACATGTGCAGGTTTGCTATGTAGGTAAATTGTGTGTCACAAGGGCTTGGTAGACAGATTATTTTATCACTCTAGTGTTAAGTAATAGTACCCAAGAGGCAGTGTTTTTTCCTTCCCGCTCCCACCCTCCACTCTCAAGTAGCTCCTTGTGTCCATTGTTCCCTTCTTTGTGTCCAGGTGTACTCACTGTTTAGCTTCCACATAGAAGTGAGAACAGGTGGGGCACGGTGGCTCACGCCTGTAATCCCAGCACTTTGGGAGGCCGAGGCAGGTGGATCACGAGGTCAAGAGATCGAGACCATCCTGGTCAACATGGTGAAACCCCTTCTCTACTAAAAATACAAAAAATTAGCTGGGCATGGTGGTGCGTGCCTGTAATCCCAGCTACTCAGGAGGCTGAGGCAGGACAATTGCCTGAACCCAGGAGGCGGAGGTTGTGGTGAGCCGAGATCGCGCCATTGCACTCCAACCTGGGTAACAAGAGCGAAACTCTGTCTCAAAAAAAATAAAGAAGTGAGAACATGGTGGTATTTATTTTCTGTTCCTTTGTTAGTTTGTTTTGGATTATGGCCTCCAGCTCCACTCAGCTTACTGGAAAAGACATGATCTCATTCTTTTTTACGACTGCATAGTATTCCATTGTGTATGTGTACCACATTTTCTTTATCCAGACTACCGTTGATGAGCATTCAGGTTGATTCCATGTCTTTGCTATTGTGAATACTGTTACAATGAACATATGCATGCATGTGTCTATGGTAGAATGATTTCTGTTCCTTGGGTGTATACACAATAATGGAATTGCTGGGTAAAATGGTAATTCTGTTTTAAGTTCTTTGAGAAATCAGCACACTGCTTTCCACAGAGGCTAAACTAATTTACATTCCCACCAGTAGTGTATAAGCCTTCTCTTTTCTCTGCAACCTTGCCAGTGTCTGTTGTATTTTGACTTTTTAATCATAGCCATTCTGACTGGTGTGAAATGGTATCTCATTGTGGTTTTGATTTGCATTTCTCTAATGATTAGGGATATTGACCATTTTTTCACATGCTTGTTGGTTGTGTGTATTTCTTCTTGACATTTTTAAAGTTTTATGTTTCCGTGTGGAGCTCAGAACTTACTAATCATTTTTATAACTATTTTTAGTACTTTTAAATTATTGAACTTCAAACAAACATGAAACCTCAAACAGGAAGAGGTGATAATTAGCCTGCAACTTGATAAGCCTGGCAGTTACATGGATGGCTTCACCTTATGTTTTCATCCTTAAAATTGGTTTTTATTTGAATATTCATATCAGATAAGGCTTAATATTACTACTCTTACTGTTAATAAATATTTATTTAAAAAGTGGCCTGTTATCTCTGTTTGTATATTTATGGCGTTAAATTGGGCCTAACTTTTGTTTTCTTTACCTTTACAATATGTTTCTGGGATGACATTATATAATAATTCTTGAGGTGCAGTTGAAAAAGTTCTCTGACTCTGTCTTCAGTAATTCTAACCTTGCAAAACTGATTTTAAAGTAATTTCACAAATATGAACTTGTTAATATTTATTCCAGAAGTATTATTAAATCTGAGTAAATTAATGCTTAACCTACCTTCCTATGTTTATCAGTAATTTAATATTACTTATATGTAAGAAATGAGTATTTGTCAACATGAATATACCTGTTTGTACATATGCATCAGAGATAGGAGCTGTTTTAAAGTACCGGCCAGGCACAGTGGCTCATGCCTGTATCCCAGCACTTTGGAAGGTGGAGGCGGGAAGATCACCTGAGGTCGAGAGTTCAGTACCAGCCTGACCAACATGGAGAAACCTTGTCTCTACTAAAAATACAAAAATTAGTCAGGTGTGGTGGCACATGCCTGTTATCCCAGCCACTTGGGAGACTGAGGCTTGAGAATTGCTTGAACCCCGGAGGCAGAGGTTGCAGTGAGCTGAGATCCCACCGTTGCACTCTAGCCTGGGCAACAAGAGCGAAACTCCATCTCAAAAAATAAATAAAAAATAAATACATACATACATACATAAAGTACTAACAGTTGAAATCAACTTAACTCATATTTATAATATAGCTTTAAATTTATTCATCTTATATCTTGCTGTATATAGATTTCTTTTTAAGAAAAAATGTTTAAGTTAGCAAATAGAAACCTTGAAATGTCCCACAATTAAGTGAAAGGCAGATAAATAATATTTAAATAATAGGTATTATCCTAGCTTCAAATCAACTTTATCACTGTACTTATTTTTCTTTAATAACAATGTTATTGTTTCATGGGATTTTCTGAGTTGAAGCTCACTGGTTTTTATATCTTGCAGGTCAGTTTCTTCTGGAAGAAGCTCGTCTCATAGAAGCAGCTGAGATGGCAAAAAAAGCAGCTGAACTAGACAGCACGGAGTTTGATGTTGTCTTCAACGCTGCCCACATGCTAAGGTTAGTTTTTGCTACTGTGCCTCAAAGCCTTGGCTTTGAGAAGGTAAGTCATTATACGAATTTCCCTGTCATACCACCTTGTTCTACATTCTGAATGTGAATCATGTTGCTTAACTATGTAAAATATTAGAAGTATTGTATTCATTATAGGCCATTCAAGCTTATCCAGCCCATGGCCCATGGACCACCTGTGACCCAGGATGGCTTTGAATGCATTCCAATGCAAATTCATAAACTTTCTTAAAACGTTATTATGAGGTTTTTTTTTTTTTTTTTTGCTTTTTCTTTCTATTTTTTTAAGCTCATCAACTATCATTAGTGTTAGTGTATTTTATGTGTGGCCCCAAGACAATTCTTCTTCCAGTGTGACCCAGGGAAGCCAAAAGATTGGACTCCTCTAGCCTATGTGCACCATGTGTAGGGCATATGAGCTTTTAGGACTTTCTGAAAATTACTGTCATCTCCTTTCACTTCCCTCCAAAAATTCCTAGTCATGCAATACAAAAAGAAAACTGCAAAATTGAATATACTACATGTCTAATTAAATGCCTCCAAAGCAAAACATATGTCAGTCAACTACATCTCAGTATTTGTGTTTTTATGTTAATTATATTGAATGTGGCATGTGGATCCATTTTAATGTTTGATAGTGGAGAGGAGTCTCAAATACAAGTATACTTAAAGCCTATGAACTTCTCAAAATACCCCTGTAATCAGCAATATTGCTTTGTCGAGACATAATACATGTTTTTGACTTTTAGTGCTTCTGTTTTCAGAAGACTATTGCAAAGGCAAATTATAATGGGAGCAAAAAAAACTGAAATAAAAGGCCAGATTATCAGGGTTTTTTCATGAATGTAGAGAAAATCAATTCATCCATAAATAGTTCTTTAGGTTAAAGGAGGATGTTTTTAAGAAACTTTTTAATCAAATGATTCGTATGGTTTTTTAAAAAGCATTATTTGTCATGGTAGTTATATGTATAGGTACATATAACCTCTCCAGGATTCTTACTTGAGTATCATCTCATTAAATCCCCATCTAAATGCTTCACTAAATGACATCTACACTGTGATCTCTGTGCTTGGCTTCCATGGATAGATTTGTAATTATGTAGATTACTCTTACAAGGAAAGAATAATAACAGAGAAGTTGGTTCGCATTTGGATGTTTTTAAAATGAGGACTTTTGAAAAAAGTAGGACTATTTTTTTTAACTTTTAGGATGATTATAGGTTCACCTGTAGTTGTAAGAAATAATACAGAGAGATTTTAGTTGAATGCCCTCATTCAACATTCATGTTACCATCTCTAAAGTATTTGTTTTGTGATGAGCCCAAGAAAACCTACAAAGAGAAATCAGGATTCAATTGACTGTTGGTATATTTATAAAATAAAGTGTAAGCAATCTGCAAGAACCTTCAATGCAAAGACAATTTTTAAAAGACACCTCAGTTTGTGTGACAAGGTGAGGTACTGTGACAGAGATAAAAACTTTTTGTTTGTCATGAATAAAACACTATGCTTTCAGTCACAATAAGCAATTTGCAAGAATGGGAAATTCACACAGAATGGGAATACACACAGGCAAATTCATCTTGATAATAACAGATACTTTTACCAACAAGGCATTTTGCTATAGATTAAATCCGTATCTGAAATTCAAGGCCTACCAATAGAAACCCATTATAAGTATATTATCAAAAAAAGGCCTTGTTAAAGACATCACTTATGATTCCTTTTCTCTTAGTTGCCTTAGTGCTAGAAACCAGTGGAAACCATTTTGTTATATGTTTGCAATGAGAAAAGGTCTAGGATTTATTTTCAGAGCCCCCTCTCCAGCTTTGTCCAGTCTGTATACCTCATTAAGTTGCAGTCAGTCGGTGCCTTCCTGTATTGACTGCAAGAATGACCACAGCAGCCTGACTTTCTCTAGCTCAACCGGATGGCAGTCTTCATGAATATTTTTACTTAGCTTTTCCGTTTTTCAGCTCTGTCAAATTCAAGTATTTCTGGAGTGCTTGCTGTCAAGCTGAACACCAGTCTCTTTCCGTATTAGTTGAGAACATTCAGGGCTCTGTTTGCCTAAGGAGTAAGAAAGGTTATTGGTTTACCCTTGAATATATTTTTGTCAAAATGATTAATCATCAAAATGTTGCTTATTTAATGTTACATGTAACTTTTCCTCTGGGAATGCCACATAGTTCTAAAATAAGTTTGATATTAATTTTTTTCTCAAGAACTCTATTCTTTTCCAAGGTATTTAAGAGACAAAATCAACAGGGTTTGGTGACGATTTGGGTGTGAGAGGAAGAGTGGATGTCTCCTGGTTGTGCCTCACTTGGTTAGCTGGATAAGTGGTTTACCTACTATCCAAAATCAGCAGTTTAGGAAAGTTCAACATAAAGTTTGAATATACAGATTTAACTTCCCTTTTCTTTGCAAATTCCCAGTTTAATGACCAAAAAAATCTGTAAAAGGTATGGGGGTTGGGGGGTTTGGGGGAAGCTGCTCATTACAAATGTAGCAAAAAGAAAAGTCATTCCACCTGAATGAGATTATATTGGAAGAACTGAAGTCCTGAGGCCAGCCATCAAGGGGCAAGTCTTTATCTTATTGGGACCTTCAAGAGGCTTGAAATTTCAGAAATTTTCAAAAAGCCTATTCCAGCTACCAGAAGTGGACAAAGATCTTTCTCTATAGAATAAGTTAATACAATGTTTTGAAATATGTTCTTCAATTTGGCAGTTCAGATAAGAATGACAAGTCAGAGATATCAAAATAAAGGGTCTCAGTGAAAGCAGGTTTACATTAAAAACATAAGAGCCTCTTAGAGGTCTCTAAATTCCTGTTATCAAAATGCTTCACACGAACACTCTGTGGTAGAAATAGTATTACTGTCATTCATCAAGTTTGCTTGGCCCTTTGTTTTAGAGAAACACAGTAGGATTGCACTTCTCTGCCTTCCTTGAAATCTTGCTTGCCTCTTATTTATCACTGGATGTGTGTGAATGTGGTGTATGCCACTTTTGAGCCAAAGCTCTAAGACTGAGTGCTTTTCCCTTTCTCTGACTAGATATTACAGAAACGTAGATCCTGAAGTGACCAAAGAGAGACAAACATCCCTTCTCACGTGCATTGGATAGGTTGAATGAGTGAGAAGTAAACTTCGTTGTCTTCATTCAGTGACATGTAGATGATGTTTATTACGAAAGTGTAACCTAACTTAGCTGATACAGAATATATCTGTGCAAAGAAATAGGTAAATAGAAAGAGGAATATTATAATGTCAGGAAAATATTACTAAGAAATTAATAGGTCCTCTGAATGTATAACAGCAATAGAGGTAGTTTACAATTAATAAACTAATAATTTAGATAGAAGCTATAAATATTTTCCCAGAAATTAATGGAAAATCCTAAAAACTTGAAAATGGTGACTGAATAAAAGATTGGAGGATAGACTGATAACTCACATGCATAATTATAAGTAATTACACTTGCAATATATATATATATGTTTGTATAGTTCCACATACTATATATACTCATAATCATATATTTAAATATAATTTTATGTTGTTTATATGGAAAGCATATATATCATGATAGTTTTATTTTTGTATGTATAAATATGCATATGTAATTATGTACTATATATTTGTGCATGTAGTTTTATATAGCATATATGCTGTATACAATTTTACTTGTGTATATGTAAATGTTAATAAGAACAGAAATTTCTGAAAAAGAGCATAAAGCAGATAAAGAATTATCAAGTGATAGAGAAAATTTCTAAAATGGGATAAAGATCTTCATTCATCATAATAAAGGCAAAATCAATGAAAATAGGTTCGTTTCTAACTGTTTTCATGTAGGGATTACCTTTTGGTGTATACTAAAGAATCACTCTTGCTAGTCTGTGCAGCAACAAGATATTTTAAAGAGTGTTCTGTAACCTATAGACTCTTACCAGTGGGGTTGGGAGCTCTCCTCTACACAACTAGGAATAACTCCCAACCATCCAGAATTCCCTTGGGCTCAGGAGCTGTGCCACCATCACCCACAAGGAGCTCAGCAGAGTGTGCATGACATTTGTTAGAAGATGATGCTCCTGGGCCTAGATGATTCCTATTATGCTTACCTCTGAATTCCATTCTCTTGAGATTGCATCTGATGGGTAGAACCTGAGTCTTCTGCTAAGCAAAAGTTGGAAAATGAGTGAATTTCTAGCTTCTGCCTTTCTTGGGAAGGTGGGATCCTTGTTCTGGCTAATTACCAAGTGTATTCACAGGGAAAGTGATCACACGTGTTGAGTGCCCTCAAATGATGAATATTGATAATACATGATGATATTTTTAGTACTTCAAACAAAATGAAAAAATACTAGATGCTTCCAGATGACAGCTTAAAAAAGCAGATTGGCTATCATCAAAGAAATATCAAAGGAATTTAAAATGCCAGAATACAGTAGAGTTATGTCTATAGCATTATGAGAAGAAACTATTGAATTACTTATTCTATTAGAAACATTTCCTATGAATGGATTTATTCAGCTTTTCTGAAGAACTGGGAGCTGCAGAGAACATGAAGATACTTGATATTTGAGAGGAAATATAGAGGCACTAAAAACAAACGTTATATGGTTTACAGCATTCATAGGCTCTGTTGGAAGGGGTGTGTGTGTGTGTGTGTGTGTGTGTGTGTGTGTGTGTGTGTGTAGTGGTGTGGTGTGGTGTGGTGTGTGATGTGGTGTGTTTAATCTGCTTACAGTGTGAGGGATAAACATAGCCTCTATTCAAACATCTCTGTCTGCCTGGCACTATACTTTGTATTTTGTGTCTGTCATTCTCTTACTTCTAAGTGTACATCTGTGAAGTAAACATTAGTAAATCTTCCCATCTTAAAGATGAGCATACTGAAACTCAAAATCAATACTTTTCTCTGTACTTACAGTTGGTATAGCAGGGGTTAGGCTTAATGTAGTATGATACTGTTTCACTATGACACATGGGCTCCCTCATATTTTACACCTGACTGACTGCTTAGACACTATGATTCTTGACTTTATTGATAGAGAAAAGAATTTACAGAGTAACAGTTTGTTAAATGTGTAAATAAATGCTCAGTAGTTAGATCTTTCCAATATTGTTAAATTATACTTTTATAGCAAATTTTATGAAGTAGACAGGGTCATTGGAGAGAGAACTCCAACTTTGTATTCTCAAAGGGATATTACATTTTTAGAAATATCATCATGATATAGTCTCTGATGTGGGTCACACATGCAGCTGAGATGTGTGCACTTTCCTTTTTTCTAGGCCTAAGGGTAGAAATTATCACTGTTCCCCAAAGGTAGTAAAAATAGCAGAACTCCACCATACCAACTGGTTCTAATTTCTTGCCTAATTTCTAGAGAGCAGAGTGAATATATGAGAAAGAATCATTATCTTTTAATTATTATATTCAAATCACACAATATGTAATTCAATTTATTGAAAACATAAAATTTAGAAATGCTAACTTGTTTATACATTTTCCTGGAAGTCACATAAAATTAAATTCTTAAATGGGAAAAAAACAAAATCAGATTATTTCCACAAATCAGATTGTGTATGTGTACATGTGTGTGTATCTTGGGGATGTACATGTATTTCCAAGGTCCTCTGGGCCATGTATGTTCTTCCTTAACACTTCCAAATTTACCAAAACCACTCAAAAGTCACTGAATTTTCCAATTATAAGTTGCATTTTACTACCAATTTACAAGCACAAGGCTCTTATTTCAACCATGTTGTAGGGTCTTCAGAGCAAAGTGGGGTGGCAGATGAGGTTGAAGGTGGGTGTCTTTCAACCCTGTGCCTTTTCAGTACTAATATACAAGATGAACACTTGGGGATGTTGTTAAAATGCATGCTGTGATTTAGTAGGTTGGGGTGGTACTTGTGGTTTTACACTATTAACAAATCCCAGGAGAAGCGTAGAATGTGGATTCTTGGACCCCATATTACAAGCGAGTTCTGTCCTGCTGCTGCTTTTTCACCCGTCTTAATTCCTTCTC
Source organism: Sapajus apella (assembly GCF_009761245.1). Lineage (NCBI taxonomy): Eukaryota > Metazoa > Chordata > Mammalia > Primates > Cebidae > Sapajus > Sapajus apella. The sequence continues at coordinate 41,929,132 of NW_022436942.1, forward strand.
CTCATCCAAACATTATACCTTGAACATAAGTGGTAATTTACTACATGTGAATATAACAGTTGACATTGCCAATACACGCGTCGTGTCTTTTAATTTTTTCCGCTACATATCATTATGCAATCTTTCTAGATAAGGGTTTAACTCTGCCCTTAGCAGTCCCTGAACAGTTTGAGACCATGAAAGAGTAGTCTTAAACTCTCATGGGGCATCAAGGAATTTCTGACTCAGAGGGACCTTTTTAAAAATTATGTTGTCAGCATAATGTTTTTCCTCTTGTCGCTAAAGGAAAGTGTTTTCCTCTAGAATTCAGGTGGAGATACATACAGGTCATGAAGCCATTTTTGGTGCCTTGACAGAAAGTTTTCTTCTAATAAGGCTTATTGGTTATAAACAATTTATTGAAGAAGTTTCATTGCAAGGATCTTTTCTACTCCATTGTTTTCATATATGTATGACTCTGGTTTTGCTTTTTTAAGATCTTCTATACATTTTTATGTCCTAGATTATTTCAGTTCTACTTCAATTCCTACTGTATAACATATCAATTAGAATTAAAATTTAGTGCTGCTTTGAGTAACTTAAAACTAAGCATCAGAGCCTAGCAAGATTCCAGGAAAACCCAGCTACCATTTTCCTCTACTTTTATGTTACATGAACAACAGTTTCTCTCTAGGAAAAAAAAAGCTCATAAGCTAGTCTTGAAAATAATTGCCAAGACTTTACTGAAATATTATCTTTTGTATGTATCAGTGGTTTTTATATTAATTTTTAATTTAAATTGACCATTCACAACTATTAATAATTGTAGTTAAAGAGAGTTTTACTTCTTTTTTTTTTTTTTTTTTTTTTTTTTGAGACAGAGTTTCGTTCTTGTTTCCCAGGCTGGAGTGTAATGGCGTGATCTAGGCTCACTGCAACCTCCGTCTCCTGGGTTCAAGCAATTATCCTGCCTCAGCCTACCGAGTAGCTGGGACTACAGGCATGCACCACCATGCCCAGCTAATTTTTATATTTTTAATAGAGACGGGGTGTTGACCAGGATGGTCTCGATCTCTTGACCTCGTGATCCACCCATCTCAGCCTCCCAAAGTGCTGGGATTATAGGTGTGAGCCACTGCGCCCAGCCTAAATAGAGTTTTACTTCTAAGTGCCACTAGAGTTTTTACTTTTTATATTTCTAAAGAAGAAATTTTAAATTTAACAATTTTATAATTCTCATAGAATACATAAAAATGTTAGTAATTGTAAGTGGTTCTTTTAATCAGATTTGCTTCAGACATTTTATAAGGTATATTAAGTTGTTATTCCATTACATTATTGATTCCCAAATTTCCCTTACACATCTTTCTTTATAAGACTATTGGGCCATAAGCATGTGTTCCAAAATACACTTTTCTAAAATAATACCAGGGAGCGGAATAAGATATAAGAAATATATATTTTTAACAGATGCAAGTTTTATAGTGTCATGTACAAAAAATAGAATTCCGCAGTACACAAATGTTGAAATTTGTTTGTGAGTTTTGTTATTGTCTGTTTGCTTTTGATTTGAGACTATATTTTCACTGATGGCAAAAAAGCAAAGCCGACCAACAAACAAAAACCTTGAATCTAAAGACTTAAAATATAATCAGCTCACTCCAGCGATTTCCTGACAATTCAGGGTTTACTTCCTAGACCAGTTCACAAATACTATCTGGACTTTTTTCTTCTTCCTTACGCTTCCTGGCCCTGAGAGACTGGAGGTAATGTGAAGAGTGGAGGGCCCAACAGCTATGATGGGTAGGAGTTGGTAATGAGAAAGCCACTTCCATCTGAGTCTCCAGTTGATGTCTATTGCTGGCATGGTGATTAAATATTTAATGCTCTAGATATGTGACATAACAATGTTGACTCCTAGGGTGGCATGTTAAATGGGGCAAGTTGCCCCTTTGGATCCATTGTAGGTTCCTCGTATGAATGATTTTTCTTTCTCAGCACCTCATTCCTGGCTTTGTAAAGTGTGTTTCCGCTAGAACGCAAAGCTGTTTACATCTGGCCTGCATATTTCTTGCAGAGCCTCTGCTTTCTTCTTCACCTACCTTCAAAGTCTTCTATTAATAGTTGAACCCTTGGGAAATGTTTCCACTATATCTAATTGTGATCTTTTTAAAAATGAGAGCTTTCAGGAAGTAAGAAAGTGAGTGGCACTGTTTTTGCATTATCCTCATCTTTAAAATCTGGTTAATAATAATTATTGCTTTGTGGTGGTATTATAACTGGTAAATGAAACAATTCCTAGATAGAGGATTTAGAAATTTTCTGTCCCAGAAAAGAAATAGGGAAGGAAGAAGGGATACGAGTATGCAGGAAGTGTTATTTTATCATCTGCTTGAATAGTCTTGAGAACCTGAGTCCTGCGATCAGTCCCTAACAATCTTATAATTGAAGTTCTTGACAATATTTAGTAGAATCCCTAAGCAACTGGCAGAATACTGCTGAATTCTTTACTTTGCAAATGTTGATTAATGATTCAATCATCTATACAATTAAGATTTATTAAGTACTCCCGAGATGCTGTATGCAGAGGCATGTGTGAAATACAGCAAACAGTGTAAAATGGACATTGGACAGTTCCTCATGAGTTATTCTCTTTTGTCTAGAGAATAAAATGAGGATATAAATGAGCATTCTGTGGGTGTAACTGACATATTCTTTTCCCTACAGTTTTCCATGTGCTACCATAAATGCATGCTGATTAGTAGTTTATAAAAACTATTTAGTATCAGAAGAAAAGGGTCTTACAGTGAAAATTAATTTGCATAGTTATATGACATAGACAATAAATCCTAGTGGGTTTTTTTTTTACCACTTCATTAGAATTTCATCAATTCTACTTCTAGCTTAAGAAATTAGATCTTCTAACTTAGATATTTCCTTTGGGAATTAAAGCACTGAATAATATGAAGACTTTAAAAACTAATAAACATTTTAGGGGGCAGTAAAACCTTTTAAAAGTTGAGTTTATTGTTATTTTCAAGGCATTTTATCTGATGAATTCCCCAGTTTCTGTTTTGATCTTTATCTACCTCATGAATTAAATGTCCATAAAGAGGAATATTAATGGTAGCTATACTTTCCATATTAGACATCTATCGGTTGATCTCGCTTCCAAGTAACTGACTTCTTTGTAGTATTAAGTTACTCCGATTTCCTACCTCCATGCCTTTTCTTTTCCTCTGGAGAGAACTTTTCCAGGGCATGACCTAATGAATTCTGGTTCACATTTCCAAATGAATCTGCACTAAATTGATTCTATAATTTGGTGGGGGGGGGGGCCTTCATTAAATACCCTAGTAAGGGAATTTTTACTGTTTCATACCAGACTAAAGTACTTCTCTTGACATAGCGAAATTGAGCTTTAACATTTATGAGAATATAAATTGCAACAGCACATTGTAACATGTCATGGGTCCAGTAGAGCCTTAGGTCAAGGGTTTTTACTTTCTTTATAACCCCTATTAAAAATAGCAGTGTTTTAATTATTTTTCCTTTAAAAATTAGAAAAATATGTCCTGCTCCCCAGAGAGATGTTATCTTCAGTTATTTCTATAATTTATATGGTTGCATGGGGTATGTCTTTATAGTTTGTATTTGGCTTGACCAAAGTACAAATTCACTTTTATTGGTATGGCTAGTTAACCTTCTCTTTTAAAACTTGAATATGTTTTTCTAATTGAGAAAGTTAATTTTTGTGTTCTCTTCATCCTTGACCTGTTCTTGTCTCAAAAGCTTCATAACATCACGGCTTCAAGAGACTATTCCACCGTTTTAACTGCAGGACCCCCAGTCATTTACTACTGTTGTCACATCATAGATATACCATATATGTCATCCAAAATTGAATTTGGCATTTTCCTATAGCACTTTTTCTCTGCCACTCAAATACTGTCACCAGATTCCAGCTCAACCTCCATGAGCTTCTTAGATCTTATTACCTGCCATCTTAGAAGGTCTTCTGAAGCAGAATGGTATGATAAAAATATATATTGTTTGTTAAAGAATGACTAGCTGGACTTCCTTAGAACCCTGCTTCTGGTCATGAGCTGGCTGAACCTAGGTCTTTGCTGTGAGTTACAGGAATAGGCAGTGAACAAATCTATCTGTAAATTTCGGTGCACATCTTATTTGTACAAGTCAGTTGTACTACTCACAGTATTTGGTGGCTGTGAGCAAGTGAAATGAACTGTAGCTATTTGAAGGGTATGAGAGCTATAGAATTCACTGTAGACTGGAAGGCTTAAATCAACAGGAAACAAGGTAGCCTCAGTGGCCCAGCAGTGAGATATACAAAGGCAGTTCTTTATAAGGAGGAGTCTGGCTAGTAAGTAGTCCCATTGCTTCTACCATTGTGAGTAAATTCTGGCCATCCTTTTATCTTTTTGTGACTTAGGAATGAAAGTCCTAAGTAACAAGAACATCCATTTAGCTGAGGTTAAGTCATGTGCTAATCCTGGTGGCCAGAGTCCAAGGGGAGACGTAATCTGGCCTTTTTATTTTTTCTGTTGACTACACACCATGGAAAGTTCCCTCCATGCTGGAAGAAAAGAAGTGTTTCTAGACAGATGTGGAATTTTGAAAATCCTGCAGATGTTTACTGTTTTCATTAAACAAAGCAACTAATTACTAATTTTGACAATTTATTTTTAGAATTGAGATTCTTCTAGGTTATGATGTCGATGCTGGAAAACCCCAATACTATAATGTATTACCTAGTTTTCCATGGAAAAGGAGAATAACTTTTCTAATTCCTAATATGTAAATGTAAAATAAGAACACCCACTGAATAGGATTATGTTAAGATACTATTTATAATGCCCTAAATACAATAACAAGTGCAAAGCAAACACTCAAATTTTAAGTCTTTTTCTGCTTGGACAACGTATTGTTTGGTGTGATCAGAATTTTTTTAAATTAACGTTATTTTGCTGCACAATGATCCTATTTGTTATTCTAAAATAAATGCTATAGTTGTATTTTATTTTTTCTTTTACAGACAGGCTAGCCTCAATGAAGCAGCCGAGAAGTATTACGATCTGGCAGCCAGGCTGAGGCCTAATGTAAGTACTTTCCTAGTGAGAAACATTTTCAGAGGGATAGACTCCAAGCATATAGTAGATTTAAGACAAAGAAGCGTCGTGATACTGGTTTTTTGTTTTTTTTTGTTGTTGTTTTTTCTTTCTCTCTCTGATCTCTTGTTTTGAATACCTGCTAAACAGCTGATTCAACAATAAAATCTTCCAGTCTCAAGCTTCTTTTTCTAGAGGTAGATTTGCTGCTTTCTAGCCTGTGTAAAGCTCCATAAGATTTTTATCACTTGAACACAGGCATTAGCATTACTAAATACTTCGTATTTGGATGACTTTTAAAATTAATTCCTTGGAGGTTTTTTTGTCTGTGGCATTAAATACCTATTATTTTTTGATTCTCATGTATCATCAGACCTCAAGCTGTATGCCCCTTTTCTATTCCACAGTCCTCATTTCTAATAGTTGTGCTTTTCAACTTTATCAAGAATATTTTCATTACAGTTTTTCTTGGGGTAATCACACTTCCATAAAGTAAGATGGGTATAAATTAGATCTCTCCTATTGAAATAGAGTAACCATTTATGAGAAAATAAGAACTGGTTTTGTCTCAGTCTTCTAAGCACATTTTATTTGCAACACATCTCTGAACTCCAGGGCATTCCTTTTATTTTCATACACATTCTGCATCTCTCGCCAATACTAAAATCTTCTACCCTGTTCTTCACGTCAAGACCATCTATTAGAAAGTGTAATTTTGAAACAGTAATGAAAGTGCACATGTGATGTGAGTGCAAATAATGGGATCAGTCTCATTTCTCTACAGTAACTCATCCATTGGGCAAGCATCTATAGAGTGCCTGCTTTGTGGTAGAATACAGAGATCTCATATCCTAAAGGACCACACAGTGTAGCAGGCAAGACTGCACACAACCAACTAATTGAAATACAGTGTAGTGATTCTTATACAGAGGTATGTACAGTCCTCTGAGAGCACAAAAGAGGAGGATTAATGCTCCCTGAAAGAGACCTATGTGGGAGGTAGCTATTTTTCTTTCCAGGAGATTCATCCACTTGCAACCTTAGCACTGAATCTCAACGCCTCTTGAGTTTATTTGAGGGACAAAAAAAATATCTTTTTCTTAAACATCCTAAGGCTCATCACTGAGACCACAAAAACAAAAGACAGATTAACAATAGAAAAGCATAGAAATTTATTTAATATACATTTTACCTGAAATGGGAGCCTTCAGAAATGATGACCCAGGAAAATATTTTTTGTAGACATCATGCAGAGGTATGATTAGAAGACAAAATGTTATGATCTCATGGTAATAAATTGGCAGGAACTTAGAAAGTCCTGTTTTTTCTTCTTCTCATTTTCCCTGTGTATTCAGAGATAAGGTGTTAATGAGGGTTTTATTAACTACTACACGGGAGAAGGGAGGGAGAAGGTCATAGAGTGAGCTTTCTTATTCTGCAGTTTTGTTTCCTTTAGCTTAAAATACTCAATAATACAAGGAACTATACTTTCGGGTGGCTGTTCCGAACCCTGTGACATTAATTATCAGATGTTTCAAGAATTGATAAGCAGTTTGTAACAGAAGAAAATAATTTCATAATCATATGGTGAGAGCAATGACAGCTAAAATTTATTGAGCACTTATTATTACGTGCCAAGCACTATGCTAACTACTTCATTTCTCACAACAACCGACAGATACTTTTGTGATCCCTATTCTGTGGAAGGGCTGAGAAGTAATAACTCACCCACCATCAAAACCAAATGGAATCACACCATAACTCAGGCCACTGAATGCATAAGAGAAGTCTTGATTGAAAAAACGCAGCCATATCTTAGAGAGAAAAGGCAAGCCAGAAATTTGGAAAATCTAAATAATGATAGACATTTTATTTATTTATTCAGTAATATTTACAGAGTACCAGCTATTACTCTAGGCAGTGGCTATACAGCGGTAAGCAAAATGGTTAGGAGCTCACAGTCTAGTCTGAGAAGGAGCTAGTAGTATGTTCAGACAGGGAGTGATAAGTGCTTTAGAGAAAGCTGGAGCAGCCCAAGTGGGTTAGGAGTTGCGGCAGGGAAGGGGGTGGCGTGCAACAGGCATGCCTTTGTAAATGCCCAAGGTGGGCAGCTTTGTGCAGTATTTCTAGGAAAAGAGTTGAATTTGAAGTCTTAAACTTATTGTAACTTCATTAAAGGCAGAGATCAGAGTTTTTGTTTTCTTTTTTTAATTACCTTCACATTAATAGAATGCTCTAAACACACATAATGCGTGATACTTAAGTGCAATTGTTTTTTGAGTACTAGTCACTTGAGTGTCATGTTTATTTTTTGTCAAGTGGTTGGTGAAATGATTCATCTTCAGCATATTATAATGGGTTAGTGAGAGAAGAGCTACCTGACTTACCTGACCTGAACTAAAAAATGAAAGACACTCAGGCATTACAAGATTTGAGCCTGATTTGTGAAATGGTTAATACTAAAAGACTAACCAAATCATAAAATCAATATTTAATTTCCAACTCAAAGCCATTCTTTTCTGAACCTTCGAAATGTTTCCTCATAAACCTACTGCAGACTGCCTTTGAAAATATGTTTATTCAAATGATACTTACCTTATCTGGCAACAGTACATTTAAAGTGGGTGGGATAGAATAAAATGTTCATATGTAACAGTAAATAAATGGTATTACAATTGATGGATCAACAGATATGATATTTTCCTAATCTGTTTTCAGAATTGTATTTTGACTTACAGTATGTGATCTAGGTGAGTAAAACACCACAGCACAGAGGAAAGAGTGATAAAATATAAACCATGGCTGTAATATAAATTTCCGTTCTGAAATGAAGAGACCTATTTAAACAAGAGCCCATGTAATGATTTATTAGCAATTACACCTCTGATCTGAATTAAAGCATTCATTTAATATTCTTCCTGTTTATAGCTGTTTATTACCTTTGTTCATAAAAAACATTCTTTGTTATTTTTGTGCTTTTAACTTAATAAATTTGTTGTCTGCCTATATGAGAGCATAGCTAACAGACCTCAACTCCAGTCTTCTATTTAAGAGTTCCATTGTTTTTTCTAGTTTTCTCTCCTGCAAAGTAATCTAATTTTACTCTTATTTTTTATAAAGTATTTTCTTCTATTTTTTAAGTGCCCCCGAAAGGGTAACAATCAGTAGCTTATGCGGGAGATTCTTAAAGGTCACGACTATACATAGTAAAATAGGAAACTGCAACCTTTGTATACTATCACTTATTACAGTCATATTTAAAAAACTGCCAATTGTCTGCAGGATATTCTTTTTTAATAAAATACCTATTCCATTTCTTCAGTATGTCCCCTGATGAATTTCTTTCTTTATTCTATGCTGTGAAAGCCACATTTTTTCACATAATTTACTTTGAAACTGTTAATTGAATTTTTGCATCATTTTATATATAAAGAATTCCAGTGATCAAATACTAAAATAATGAAAGATGTCTACATTAACTGGCCCAAAATAAGTTTTAGATTCTAATGTTGTCTCTTCGTCAGAGATGTTCAATACCTCGTCATTTACCAAAATACATAGTTAGTCTGTTTATTTAAAAAAGATACCATTACCATTTTAAAGTTTTATTTACTTGATTCTTGGGGCTGATTGTGCTAAAATTAAACCTTATAATAGATTAAAACATGTTACTATAGTAAGAAAACTTACCAACATTGCCTTTTTAAGTTTTTATAGTTTTAATTTTCTATTGTTTTAAATAAATTGACCTTTCTTTGGAGGTTACTTTAAATAGACAACCATGTTCTCTGTCTTCTCTCTCACTTATGCGCATCAAAAATGCTGACTCTGGAGGACTGTAGGGGACATTTAAATGAAAGTACTTTGTTCTTCCTGTGGGAATTAAGCCAAATTCTACATTAACTAATGAATTTTTAAAAAATGGTTAATGTGAAGAATGAGAAATTTGCATAGTACAAAGTCACCTGCTTTTACTTGGCTTTTAGTAAACTCTAGAGTCAACAGAGGGTACTTAGCAATGATAGGTCTGTACATCTTATATTTTGGGGGATGTAATTGTTTTTAGTATGAATTTATTCAATTTATTTTTTATCAAGTTCCGACTTTTTGTAAGACTGTGCTAAAGGCAGTAGGATTTGAAAGTTATGAAAAATTAACCTTGTCCTTGAGACATGTACAATCTAATGGGGGCGGGAGTGGAGGAAAGAGCATGGGATTGGGGTTCCTATGTTCTCTCCTCCAATCCCAATCAAACATCAGGGCCATAAATAATGCCATCTAATAAGTGCTTTGTGAGACATACGAGCTAGGTATAAGCAAAGTGCACAGGAGAGAGAAATGACTTTAAGCTGGATTGAGCTGAAGAGGCACTGAGTCACAGTTGACAAGCTAAGAGAAGCTTGAAATGATAGGATGCTTATAGGTGAGGATTTTAGCAAGAACAAGGAGAGAATTCTGGCAGATAGAACTGTATACATGAACCGGGGCAAGGGGCAGGGTACAGAGAGGAAGGGTATGGGGAAGATAGAACTGGAAACTAGCATAAAACCAGAGGAAAGGCAGTGAGTACCATACTAAAAATTTGGAGTTTGTATTTTAAAATGTTATTAAGCAAAGTGACATAATGAAAAGAGTAATTTAGGATGACCATTTATGTGGTGGAATGAAAAATGACGGTTGTGTTTGAGGAAATAGAGTTGGGAGATACAGCCTTGGGAAAACTAAATAAAAGGTCACGATAATAGTATAGGCATAAAGCAGTGAGATTAAAGTACAGAAATGGAGAGGAATGGAAAAGAACATAAAGATAAATTAAGCCATAGATTATTTCACAAGATGTGAGTAAGATAATTAGCCACTGTAAGTGTTCCAACATTTTGATTTTAGGTAACTTGGAAGAAAAGAAACGCCACAAAGATAAATATTGTAATCAAATCAGAGGGCTATATTTATTCCAAGAACAAAATGTTTAGACTGAGTAAATTCTGAGTGAGAGAATATGCTTACTCTAATTTTGTAATGGAGCATTCCTATTAAAGAAGGCAGTGAGAAGAAAGGCCATAGTTGGGGATAGAGATGTGGGAGTCATTTGCAGAAAGGAAATGGTACCAAAGTGGATAAGATCACCAAAGGAGGGAATATACAGAAGAGAGGAGAGCCTATTTCAGACATTTGGGAATTTCTACATTTGAAATTTACGATGAGGAAGGCAGCCAAGACAGTGACAGGACATGGAAAGGAAAGTTGATGAGCAGGGGACAGAAAAAGTCCATCGACTTCCAAGAGTAAGGACATTTGTGGCCTCTGGGAGTACAGTTTCACACAAGTGGTGCGAGCAGTTAAGGAAATGGAGAATTGGAAGTGAGCGGTATAAGACTTACTCTGTAATGATGTTTGAAAATAAATATTAAGTTTGAGTTTCTTACAAATTAAAGATAGATGTTGAATGTTTATGTCTGGTGTTAAATAGGATACTAAAAATGTGTGTATGCATGTAAATATGAGACTGAAAATGTGTCCAAGGTGAGGGGGACGCAAAGGAAATATCAGAGATCTTTAAGCGTTGCTTCCTCCCCAGTGACTCAAGAAGAAAAAGGCGGCTGTGAAGATATAGAGAGAAAAACAAAACTAGAAATAGAGGGGAGGTAACGTTAGGTGGTAAATTATTTTAATTATGCTCATTTGATTATCTGCTAATGCTGTGGGGAAAAAAAGGATAGAGTTTTATGTTAAAGACTTGTGAACAACTCCATGTTCTGAGGAGCACAGTAGGTAATATTTGATTCAGGTCTGTACTATCTACATGGGATAAATAAGTATCCATGAGAACACATTGTTTTTGTGATGACTGGTAGATTACTTCTAGTTTTGACTCAGCTCTCTGATATTTATGCTAAATGTTGTATTTGCACTTTGCATTTCTTATATGTAGAATATTTTACAAATATTCAATGTGTATTTAGTATATGTGAATTAAAGGGAAAATATCTTTCAAGGATTATATTATCCTATAGAAAACTTCATGTATGTATTATACCTTTCCCAGGTACCTAGAACATAAATTATATCAGAACATTATTATAAAATCAAAGCCAATATTATCCATTTGGACTCTTTAGCAATGATTATATGTCAGAAATTAAAGTTGGAAATATGGGAAGAGAAGATTCAAATAAATGAGCTTATTGACAAAGTGCAGCTGTGTTAAAGGTAGTCCGCATATTCTGTAATATATTACTTTCAATTTGGAGTATAGTTTTTATGCTGAATATGGTGGTAGAGGAATAACTATGGAGTGGAAATAACCTCTAAGACTGAGATCTGAGGGAAAAGGTTAATTACTTAATTGAGCTATTATTAATTGAAGGGATATAAAATTTCCCACATATATAGGTATGTTCTAATGGGAAAGATATTCTTCAACCCTAATTAGAACAAAAAAAACCCATAAAACCAAGTTTAATGGCACAGATTCGGATTTCACCATATAAAGGATTATTATTTTGTTGGAAAATATTGACAAGATTAATAATAATTTGCCTGGGAAGCAGTTAAACCACATTTCTGCTTGTAAATGGGGGAGGAGCCATACGCCTCTTGCAAAACTTTCCACAAGCCTCTGTGATGTGGGAATACTGCATACCATATGTCTCTTGACTTTTAGGCATTGATTTTATGTGGATCCCAGAATCACTAGATTGACTTTATGAGTAAGGTTTATTTTAATACTGCACATATATATTCCACTTTGACTAGTTTTTGTCATTTACAAATGCGTCTGCATATTTTATTTATTTTTAATTTTTTATATTTTTATTTTTCCAAAAGTTGGGGTACCAGTGGTATTTGGTTACATGAGTACTTTAGTAGTAATTTGTGAGATTTTGGTGCACCCATCACCCGAGGATTACACACTGCACTATATTTGTAGTCTTTTATCCCTCACTCCCCTCCCGTTCTTCCCCCCAAGTTTCCAAGGTTCATTGTATCATTTTTATGCCTTTGAGTCCTCATAACCTAGCTCCTACATATCATTGAGAACAAAACAATATTTAGTTTTCCATTCCTGAGTTGCATTCAGGTCACTGCAAATGCTGTTAATTCATTCATTTTATGGCAGCATAGTATTCTATCATATACATATACCACAGTGTCTTTATTTACTTGTTGATTGATGGGCATTTGGGTTGGTTCCACAATTTTGCCATTGTGAATTGTGCCACTATAAACATGTGTGTGCAAGACTCTTTTTCAGATAGTGACTACTTTTCCTCTGGGTAGATACCCAGTAGTGGGATTGCTGGATCAAATGGTAGTTCTACTTTTAGTTTTTTTGTAAGGAAGCTGCACACTGTTTTCCATAATGGCTGTACTAGTTTACACTCCCAACACCAGTGTAGAATTGTTCCCCATTTGTCACATCCGTGCCAACATCTACTGTTTTTTTTTGTTTGTTTGTTTTGTTTTGTTTTGTTTTTAATTATTATGGCCATTCTTGTAGGAATAAGGTGGTATCTCATTGTGGTTTTCATTTGCATTTCTCTGAACATTAGTGATTTTGAGCATTTTTCATATGTTTGCTGGCCATTTGTATATCTTCTTTTGAGAATTGCCTATTTATGTTTTAGCTCATTTTTCGATGGGATTGTTTGTTTTTTCCTTACTGATTTGAGTTTGTTGTAGATTCTGGATATTAGTCTTTTGTGAGATGCATAGATTGTGAAGATTTTCTCCCACTCTCTGGACTGTCTGTTTACTCTGCTGACTGTTCCTTTTGCTGGGCAAAAGCTCTTTAGTTTAATTAGGTCCCAGCTATTTATCTTTGTTTTTATTGCATTTCCTTTTGGGTTCTTTGTCCTGAAATCCTTGTCTAAGCCGATGTCTAGAGGGTTTTTCCAATGTCATCTTCTAAAATTTTTATAGTTTATGGTTTATAGTTTATAGTCAGGTCATAGGTTTATGTCCTTAATCCATCTTGAGTAGATTTTTGTATAACGTGAGAGATGAGGATCCAGTGTCACTCTCCTACATGTGGCTAGCCAGTTATCCCAGCACCATTTGTTGAACGGGTTGTCCTTTCACCACTATATCTTTTTGTTTGCTTTATCAAAGATCGGTTGGCTGTAAGTGTTTAGGTTTATTTCTGGCTTCTCTATTCTGTTACATTGGTCTGTTTTCATACTAGTACCATGCTGTTTTGGTGACTATGACTTTATAATATAGTTTGAAATCAGGTAGTGTGATGCCTCCAGATTTGTTCTTTTTGCTTAGTCTTGCTTTGGCTATGTGGGCTCTTTTTTGGTTCACTATGAATTTTATTGTTTTTCTAATTCTATGAAGAATGATGGTGGTATTTTGATGAGAACTGTGTTGAATTTATAGATTACTTTTGGCAATGTGGTCATTTTCAAAATATTGATTCTACCCCTCCGTGAGCATGGGATGTGTTTCCATTTGTTTGTATCGTCTATGATTACTTTCCGCAATGTTTTGTAATTTTCCTTGTAGATGTCCTTCAACTACTTGGTTAGGTGTATTCCTAAGTATTTTAATTTTTTTGCAGCTATTGTAAAAAGGATTGAGTTCTTGATTTTATTCTTTGTTTGGTCACTATTGTCGTATAGAAGAGTTACTAATTTGTATGCATTCATCTTGTATCTGCAAACTTTGCTGAATTCTTTTATTTATTTTATTCTAAGAGCTTTCTGGAGAAGTCCTTAAGATTTTCATGAAAAAGGATCATATCAGCAAACAGTGACAGTTTGACTTCCTCTTTACTGATTTGGATACCCTTTATTTATTTTTTCTTGTCTAATTGTTCTGGCTAGGACTTCCAGTACTATGTTGAAGAGGAGTGGTGATAGTAGGCATCCTTGTCTTGTTCCAGTTCTCAGAAGGAATGCCTTCCACTTTTCCCCAGTCAGTATTATGTTGACTGTGAGTCTGTCATAGATGGCTTTTAGTACACTAAAGCTTGTCCCTTGTATGGCAATTTTGCTGAGAGTTTTAATCATAAAGCAATGCTGGATTTTGTTGAATGCTTTTTCTGCATCTGTTGAGATGATCATGTGATTTTTGTTTTTAGTTTTGTTTATATGGTGTATCACATTTATTGACTTGTGTATATTAAACCATCCCTGCATCCTTACTATGAAACCCACTTAATCATGGTAGATTATATTTTTGATATGTTACTGAATTTGGTTAACTAGTATTTTGTTAAGGATTTTAGTATCAATGTTCATCAAGGATATTGGTCTGTAGTTTTCTTTTTTGGTTATATCCTTTCCTGGGTTTGATATCAGGGTGATACTGGCTTCATAAAATGAATTATGGAGGGTTCCTTTTTTCTCTATCTTGTGGAATAGTTTCAAAAGAATTGGTACCAGTTCTTCTTTAAATGTCTGGCAGACAATTCTGCTGTGAATCTCTCTGGTCCTGGACTTTTTTTTGTTGGTAATTTTTTAATTACTATTTCAATCTTGCTGCTCATTGGATCTTAAAGTTTATTCACACCCAAATTAACTCCTCAAATGCTTCTTCTACTTCAGTTCATAGACACTTCATCACATTGTCATTACGTATATTTTTACACACGTCAGTAGAAATCAAATACCTAATTCCAGCAAGATAAATGCTCACTTCCCTGACAACCTCAGTTATGTCAGCATCAATTTCGGTCCCATCCTGCCCATCATATCTGTCTTCAAATTCCTTTCCATTTTAGGCCTCTTTTCCAAATTACATTCATGCTGCAGTTATTTTCTTCTGACAGGTTGGAAGGCTAGTTTCTGGTGTATTCACTTCTCTCCGCTTAGATTTTAATTGCTTTGCACTGTACTTCTGTTTTGCAAATTTAGACAAACCAGAAAAAAACTGTATTTCTGAAGCGTTTACTGTTTTTCTTCTCTCTGAGTTTCCATGCTTATGGAAGGATAGCGAATACAGCCCACTTGTTTATTAGCTATTGGTGTGGGCAAGTTGCAGCCTAGGCTGAGGTCAGATTGTCATACTGACCTATACTAAATTTACAGTTTTCCCAGTCTCAGGGTATTGTTATTCATCACAATCTACATGCAATCATTTTTAAAGAATATTTTTTCAATATATACTTGTATACTCTTGTTGTATAAGTGTGTGTTTTAGATTTACAACCAGAAAGATCAGGGGAGTTGAAGCATAGCCGGAACGTAAGTAGCTCTCTGCTATAAAGAAAATCAGCTTCAGTATTGTAATTCAGGGAACATCAAAACCTTTGGGAAATTTCACTTAATTATATTCTCTGACTCCCACGTATTTATTTTTACTCACATTTCTTTGTAGGGGTATCTTTTGCATGGAGTTACAGCTATAATTGTTCAAACTGTGGGACCACACGCTAAAATTACAGTTAGTCTCTTCTCCTGCAAAGAAACCAGATAACTGATTTTTTTGAAATTCCAGCTGATGTAACCATACTGACCCACATTCCTACCTGGGAGTATCAGTTTGGGTGACTAGTGGCTGCCAACTTTGGAGGGCTATGCCCTTTCCCCAGCACCAGTCACCACATTCTTTATAATTCTCCTTGGTTGTTCCCATAGTCAGCTTCCCCCATTTCTATTATTTCACAGGTATTTATGTTTTTCTAAATATACACGAAACAGTAAACAAAAGTCACTTACATGTGTAAGTCTTTGTTCTCTCCCTCCTGCTTCTAATTCTTTCTGGAACACTCCAGCCCTCTTTTTCTACTTCTTTACCTTCCCTGTACTCCTAACTCCTTATTAACTATCTAAACCCCAATCTATATTATACCTTATCTTAAGGCAAATAAACATTAGATACATAATTAAATTTATAGGTTGATAGATTAATTTCTATTGAAAGTTCTATGTCCTTGTTAAAGAAAAATTATTCTGAGATTTTTTTAATGGAAAAGAAGATTTTATTAAAGAGTATTATGAGATGGGTCAAGACTTGTGATAGGGGAGAGAAATTAGGCTCAACTCTATAGCAAATACAGCTGGGAATTTATAGTGAAAGAGTTCAGAAAATGCTACCCCAAAATATGGCATCTTAGCATACTGACTTTTTTTCAGCTGAAGGAATTTCAGAAATGGCATGTGCAGGAAGGACCGTCTGATCTTCCACTGAGGCAGCCATAAGACACTCATGGGCATGGTGCCCATGCTGCACCTGAAGGATAGGAGCTTCATCTCCAAAGGTGAAATGAGATGGGGAGGAACCTGAACAAACAGGCCTTGCCCAGTTTTCCCCCAGTGTCTCACACTTATATCCCTCTGTCCTTTGATATTTCCCCACAGCTTTCTAATACATCAGACCTACCATAAAACACACTCGGGTTTATACAGATGTCTTCATTTTCTTATGAAGGCTGTCATATTATGTAAAACTTACATTAAATAAATTTGTGTGTCTTATGAATTTTTTTTTATTTTTTCTTCTTTTTTCTTTTATGAGCTGTGGCTTCATTGTATATGAATTATTATCTAATTTTTCTTTAACATGTTAATTTTTTTTTTTTTTTTTGAGACAGAATCTTGCTCTGTCACTAGGCTGTAGTGCAGTGGCGTGACCTTGGCTCACTGCAACCTCCACTTCCTGGATTCGAATGATTCTCCTGCCTCAGCCTCCCGAGTAGCTGGGACTACAGGCATGCGCCACCATACCCAGCTAATTTTTGTAGTTTTAGTAGAGACAGGGTTTCACCATGCTGGCCAGGATGGTCTCGATATCTTGACCTAGTGATCCGCCCACCTTGGCCTTCCAAAGTGCTGGGATTACAGGAGTGAGCCACCGCGCCTAACTGGTCTTTTTCTTAACATGGGCTTCAGCAAGTGAACCTAAGGTAGATGGAAGGAAAAGATATTTTTCCTCCCCTACAATACCTAACTAGCATAGTGAAAGATCAGTGAATGGAAAATTACTAAGGGACGACATCAAGGGTAGGAGAATTCTTGCTAAATTGACATAACAGGGTTCTCACTGAAGGTAACCAGGTGATCCGATATCAAAAGGTGGTGGATGAGAAATTTGATAAGACAAACGAAGATGATCAGATATCAAGGGTGGGGGGATTCTTGGTAAACTGACTTAGCATAATTTTCATGGCAACTGAACTAGCCAGGCTGATGACAAGACTCAAGGATGAGGCCTAGTCCTCCAAGCCTTTATCCAGACTTAGAGGAGCCTGTCTAAAGTTTGTTCTAGGACATTAATTTTCTCAGACTGTGTTGCTAAACTGTTAAAACTCCTTATCCTTGGAAAATGTAAGAATAAACAGTTGCTCTTTATCCCTTGAGAAGGATTTGGTAAAATATATTGCCATAACATTGTTTGATAAGCCCAAGAAGAGAACCGAGAAGAGTGACATCATTAAGAGGGAAAAAATATGTGCTGCAAAATTTTTCATTTTTTGTCTTAGAAACAGCTATTATTTCCTTAGATACCAAATGCCAACAAATATCTGCCGTGGTGTAATATTCACAGTTTTGTAAGTAATAGTGAACCTGCATTTTTGGTGATACCAAGAAAGTAAAACTACAGAGAAATCAGTTTCTTAACTATATGTAATTCTATGTTTTAAGTATTCTTAATTTCTATTTACATTTATGTTTGACCAGCTCTCAGGTGGTTTTTGTCTTCACTTTTTTATTCTGTCACTTGCTTTGATGATCTATACTGAAATGACTCTGAGATGCTGCTTTACAACATATTTACGTTTTCTTTTTGAAGATAAATGACAAGCTAAGGAGGGCAAATGCAGTGACATTAGAGACCTCGTGACAAGAAAGAATTATAAATGATTATTTACTTACTAAATTAGTTACTTGGAAAGTAAATTGTTCGGCTTAGGAATGCTGACTTTTAAAGAGAGAAGCAGTTTTGAAAAAAAGAAATCATTAGAATGATTTACAAAATAATATACATGTATAAGCTACTTCCAACAATTAATAACTATAAAAAATTAATTGCTTAAATCACAGTTCTCATCAAGTTCTAGAATTGATACATTTAGAACATTACTGCTACTTCTATCAGTTATTTTTTTTTTCTTATTCATCTGTCCAAGTTGCTCTATCATTATTTACTTAAGGATTTAATCACATAGGTGATAGCAGATCTTCCCCTATGGAATCTATATGCATACTACAGTTTATTCCTTGATTATATTTGTAATTTTCACTGGTTATTTATAGCATAAGGATTCTAATAAAACTCACTAAAACAAACATCTTATTTCTCCCAATATAAGAATTTGTTTTCCTGAGACAAATTATTTCTTTTCAATAGATAGTACATTTTCCACTATAATTCCAGGAACCAATGGCTCCTTTCCCTTTTTCGTAACACAGTTCAATTATCATTTCCCAAATTGTTAAACCATTTATTGTATTTTTGTAATAATAGATTTTACCTTCTACAACTGTCTCTGCTTTTACTTGTAACCACAGGTATACTATGAAACTATTAGCAAATTAGATCAGCAAAAACAAATAAATATATAATAGGCATTGCTACTTCCTCAATCCTGATGGAATACACTTTTAAGATAATACCAGAAGTTATACAAACTGTATTTGGAAAGTGTCAATATACAAAATTGAAAGACCAAAAGGTTTGTAAAATGCATTTCTGTAGGTCACTCTACTTAAACAACAAATCTAAAATACATGGACATCTATCTTAATTTATTAGTTTTCTTATGAGAAAAGAGATTATTAAGAATTTATAATTTCTTACTCATATTGAGTTACCATTCTATACATTACTGCCTCATTTTTTATATAGTTCTTTAGGCTGACATTGAGAGAAATAGATTCCTCAGGTCAGGAGGATGGAATTATATTTTGCTACCGAAGGAAGATTCTGTACTTTAATTAGTCTTGGAAAACTTTACTAGAAACACGTGTGTATGCTTAGTTTGCCTTTCATTACGTAGTACAACATTATCATTTTATTTTCCTGTATGCTGATTGACACAGTAACTCCCAACCATTTTCTATAGCTAAGGAACTTTAATGAAGAACAGATGATGGATTATACTCTCAGCACTATAGTACCAGATCATTACTTTAAACCTATTATGATTACCCTTGAATTTGTATAAACTGTATCTCCATGTTTGAAAGTTAGGAATCTTTTTTACACAGTGATATATAAGCAAATGTTCACCTAAATGGGAATCATAGTATTGAGAGGGTCAAAACTGATAATGTGTATTCAAACCAGTATTACAGGCTCACCTTTCTCTCTCTCTCTCTCTCTCTCTCTCTCTCTCTCTCCCTGTGTGTGTGTGTGTGTGTGTGTGTGTGTGTGTGTGTGTAATGAATTATTACCTAAGATTTTTTCTATCTGTAATTTGTAGAATAAACATAATATTGGGTACCATAAAATTGTCATTTAAAAAAGGAGGAAATGTCAGCCTTACAGCATCTGCACTGATTAAACATTAAAAGTCTCCCCAGTTTTTATAGATGGAGAAACAGGTAATGTAATTTGCCTGGGGTCTCACAGCTAGTGGCAGAAATGGAATACAAATCCCCACGCAGCTGGGTTTTAGAACCTGTGTCTAAACTTCCTACTTCATGTGTAAAATTACCTACCAAAAGTATAATAACCATTATAAATAAAACTCAGGGCACTGAGATAACTGGACAGTTCTTGTCTAAAATATAGTGATCCAAATTGTCCAGAGCATCTAATGACTAATAAATCATTGGAGTGGAGAAGTGCTGTTTGTCAAAATTGCCAAATAGTTGAGGTTAATTCATAGACCCTTGAATATTTGCCTATAACCCACCCAACACCACATGGTCTATGGATTCCAGTTGGAGAAACACTGGAAAAGTGAAATGACACAGACTTTAAAGCCAGACAAGCAGAGTGTGAAATATATGTCAGTTTATAAAATAGGCCCTATGGATATAAGGAGAAATAACGATGTTTTGGTCCCTATCCTCTCAGAGATGGCAAATGCACTTATATCACGATCAAAAGTCTTAGCCTTTCATTGTTCCATCATTTTTTATGAGTATTTTATCAAGATTAGAAGCCTGTAAAATTTGCATCTTCAACAGCTTAAACAGCAATGCCTAAAAATGCAAGAACTCAATCACCTTCCCCTGTTGTATCTTCAAAGACTATTTAGGAAATTCAAGAAACATAACAAACAGTAAAATAATTATTTATTATTGCATGAAACATATTGATGACTCTGCCCTGGCCTGACTCATATCATTACACTAAATATGCTTCTCACATTTTTATAAAAATAATTTATTTCCTTTAACAAGCCCTCAGAAAAGCTGAAGCAAGCTAAATGATGTAATGAAATGTTGGCTTACTATTTGGAAGGCCAGATACTTTTAATAGTAAGTTCTCCTTACCTGGCCGATTGTTTGGGAAGCCTTTTTTTACTGAATAAAAAGAGATGAGAGAATGATCTGGATGTATCATATCGGATATTCTTTCTACTATAAATGTTTATTTTGATAAATCTGGAGATATAGTTGAGAAAGTGTTTATATATTAAAGCTTTGATGATTTCAAAAATGGTAAAAAATATTTAAATGCATGAAAACCTAAAATTCCCCTACATATAGATAAAGCAACAGACATTCACCTTTGAGAAAATTCCCTGAGAAGGGAAAAAATAACCTACTTAGGAATTTATGCTAAATTGGGCTGGGTACAGTGGCCCATGCCTATAATTCTAGCACTTCGGGAGTCCAAGGCAGGAGTATCACTGGAACCAAGGTTTCAAGACCATCCTGAGCAATGTAACAAGACCCTGCTGTTACAAAAAATTTAAAAAAAAATAGCCAGGCAGGGTGACCATAGTTAAGAGGGTACAGTGAACTATGATCACACCACTGCACTCCATCCTGGGTAACAGAGACCCTATCTCTAAAAAATATTGAAATGGCTTTAGGGAAATTTTATTATTAGAGTATTATAACAAAAAGCTTTTACTGGGTATTTCAGAATTTATAACATTTACTTTTAGTCCCTAATATTAAATTTGTTCGATCATAGTACTTCTTTCATCTAGATTGAGGCTGCTCAATATGGCGAAGATGTTTATGTAGTAGGAACTAGAGCATGAAGACATCGTATGACTCAATTCTTTTTAAAACATCATTTGAATTTTCAACTCTGCTTTAATGCAAATTTATTACCTCCCCAAATGTGTGTGCTGTATCATTTAAAGCACCCCCTATCCTCTCAGAGCCTAAGCTCTGGGAAGAGCCACACTCTGCCGGATAGGTATTTGTGATGGCTTTAGACAAGTCAGGGTCCCTCGAGAAAGGACCATAGGAGTAATCCGTTCAACAAAACATCATGATACGCACTGTCCCTGAAGTTTGACGATCGAAATGCAAGTTCTTAAAGCCCATTTTGAACTAAATGTTTTGATAAAATACTCGTGCAGAGAGTTTTATATCCTTGGCAATATAGACTGCACCTTCAGATATATATCAAGTTTTTAATTAATACTGTGTTTTCAGTAATAGCCATAGGTTAGCTTGTATATGCTGTATCTCAAAAGTATAAATTTTATCATGAAATGTATTCCATGTATAGTAACAGCATCAAATTTATTAAATATTTAAGCATGTATTGTATTCTGTTCATGATATGGCAGCATATAAAAAAGCTGTTCACTCCCAGCATAACACTTCACAAAGAAACTGGGTTTTTGGGCTTTGCCTTCCTAAATTTATAGAGAAGCGTAGAGCACATAGGATTTGTCTGTTTACTAGGTGTTGCTATAAATAGCATGCCTCAGTGACGTCCCCTATTTGAAAAGCATTTTATACAGTGAACTTCCAGTGGAATTGTGTCATATTCACATGCCCTGGTAGGCAATACCACCTAGCAGTTTAGGCTCTGGAATTAAATGGGTTAAACCATAAACGAGGCTTCACCTGCTTCTGGCTCTGGAATCCTCTGTATGCTGCATAACATTCCTAGACTTCATTCATCCACTCTGTAAATGGAAGTCTGTAATATGATAATTGACTCAGAGGGCTTTTTACAGGAATCAGCAACCCATAGAAAGCATTTAGAATGCTGCCTGGCCCATAGGAAGTGAAGTGCTTAATTGTTTATATTACAGGAATTGTCTGTAAATTCTTCAAACAGAATGAATTTTAAAGAAGTCAGTTCCACCTGCCAAGCTATATAGACAATGAGCAGATTGGCATTATCTATCTCTGGTTCAAACATACTTCTTCCTTAGGACATTTATACTGTTTTTTTTTTTTTTTTTTTTTTTTTTGCAATCGCCATGCTTTTCTTCCAAGAAACAGCATAGCTTGCTGGAGCGCTGACTTAAATACTTGCTCAAATACCATCTCCTGTCAGTGAGACTTTGTATTTCCAACACACCCTCTCTTTTTCAGCTGTACTTTTTCTCTCTGGTGCTTATTACCATTGACAGTCTGTATGTTTCTTTTCATATTTGTGTTATCTGCCTTCTCTCTCTAGAACCTGAACTCTGTGATGGCAGGTACATTGCTCTTCTCACATTGCTTTCCCTAGCATGTAGACTCATGCCTGAGGGTTCTCAGTCAATATTGTGAAGGAATTTGTAGGAAGCTGTTGTCCTGTTCGTGCCAGCTTCTTGTGCTTTCGCAAGGTGGATGGACATCTTGCAGCACTGAGTGTGGTTCTAACATTTTAAACATGATTAAATTACATCCTCCACTCCCCTCAATTAAACGAGGGCTCTAAATGCAAGCCAACCACAACATGGGATGCTCAGCACAAGACAGCAGTCTTTTACAGTGTTGGAAATAAAATCAAAACACAACAAAACTGACTGCCAAGAGCACATTGAGAGGCTGTACTTCAAGGTTTATTTCAAGGGAAATTCAAGTGATTTTTAAGAGATTTTCCAAGATAATGTTGACTTTTAACTCTTGCTGAATATAGAAGCTTGAAATCTTCTCTCTTTACCCCTGACGTGTATCCTCTGGGATTCATGTTCTTTTGTTTGTCCTGGTCTCTCTATGTGAGTGTGAGGAGATGATGGTCACAGTGAACCAGGAGCTCTATTTAATTTCAAATGAATTCATACTCTCACGAAATTCAGAATCACTCATTTTGGGCTCCTGTTAAGTGTTCATAAATTTAGATTCTGAAACACAGCCCATAGTAGAAGTAATAGCACGTCTAATGGAATACATGGATATGAATCTTTGGGACAGCTATTGTAGAGTTGTATATGCTAAATAGAATGCACGTGTTATCTAGAAAAGCTGTATAACTCTTAAACTTTCCTTGGCCTAATGGCATACATATTTTTTAACTCCCCTATTACTCTTAAAAACCTAATTTACATAATAAAGATTATATTCCCTTAGTTATTAAAAACTTGCCCATCGTTTTCAATGAAAATTCCAAATGGACATCTCTCTCACTCAACAGGTGATTTGCCCCACAGAACATTTCTTAAAAAAAGAAAATAATGATAGAAAAATTTCTATGCCAAAAACAAGGGTATGTGAAAAATTTTAGGATATGAATAAGGAGCCAGAGTTTTCCTATCATTAGTCGATTTTATAAGAAGAGAAATAAAGACTAGAATTCGTAACATGTTTTCCTGTGCTATTGTCTGTGGATGACCTACTTGACATTTGGAGCCATAATAAGAGGAAAACACCAGTGAGGGAGGAATTGAAAATATTACCAGTGAGGCACCTACACTGAGTGGAACGGTATGCAAAGTACCTAGTAGGTCAAAGTATAGCTATGTAAATCAGTGATTTTGTGTCAACCATAAGACTGAGAGAAAGGCATAGTCTCTAAAAGAGAAATGCCCTGCACTTTTAGATATCTGACTGTGGTTGAGGAATAATTTTATAAGACATAATTATCAAATCGACTATGCCTGCATGCTTTCTAGGTAGAGTAGTTTTTCCAGATCTTGTGCTGTCAGTGTGACTAACTTAATCATGGATCTACTGGGTAAGTAAAGCAAGATCCAGAGTGTTGACTCTACCACAGGGGGGGTTGGTTGTGATTTTTATATTTAATGGGGTCATTGAATCAACTCTCCATCATGGGTAAAGAGCTCTCTATTTTAATCCTGTCTGTAATTTCTATTGGCTGTTTGTTCTGTGAGTCCCTTTGGTTGAAGAATTTTAAAATAAGGGGGGAAATATCAAGGAGTCTGGTTACATTTTGCTAACTATGCCTTTGAGAAATGGTGTTGATGAAATCAATGTTTGTTCTAACTTCCCTTGACAGACAAGATTTACCAAGCATTACCCTTTATCTGTATTACCCTTTTTCATAGCCTTTTTATTTGCCCCAGAGAGAAAGGGCCTACTTTTTTAATTGCAGTTGGAGACAGTTTCCATCATGTTACAAACCACTTTTCATCCAAGATTTTTCTTTCAGATTTCATTTGGTTTTGAAACCCAAGCTGTAAAATGGGCAAATAGAGGTGTATATTCACTTGTATGAGGAGTAGCATTTCTTTTGCTTTGAAAGTGTTGCCATCTGTGCAATCAAAAATAAAGTGCCATGAAAAATAACACCTACAGAAAAATATTGACGTTTGAGAATTAACCAACTGAGCTCAATTTTTTAAAGATCTTTTAAGGCCTTTCGCAACATGGTTTTCTTGAACTGTGTGTGGAAATAATAGGGTGAATTTACTATCCAATTAAGACTGATAAGAAAGTCAGATTTGACATTCATTAAATAAACTCAAGACTACATCCACTCTGGGACTCTTTAAGTTATCTATAATTTTCCTGCTTACAATCAATGCTAATAAATTTCCTACCACAGCAAAGGCAATAGTCTATTATTTACTGCTGATTTTTAAATCTACTTCCTGTCATAGACCTTGAGCACAAATGTTATTTGTTGGGAATATAAATAGTAGTCTTGCCTTTGTGTAATAAAATGGTTCTCAACCTTGGCTGTACATCAGGAATCATCTGGGGAACTTATAGCCTTTTGAGACCTAAGTCTTATCAGCAATTACGATTTTAATTGGTCACAGACAGCCCAGCATTCTCATTTTAAAGTTCTTCAGGCATTCTAATGTATAGTTAAGATTGAGGACCTCTGGTTTAAGGCACAGCATTCTGTTCTTGATGGGCTTTGGTTCTGTTACCCAGTTCCAAGTAAACTGCTATATGACCTTGGGCATCTACATAGCCTCTCTGTGTTTTAGTTTCCTCATCTGTCAAATGAGGTATTAATTAATAGCATAAAAATTCCTCAAAGATACGGCAAGATCAGTTTCAGACCACTGCAGTATAGCAAATTTCACAATAGAGAGTCACACAAATATTTTGATTTCTCAGTGCATATAAAACCTATATTTACACCATACAGTAGTCTATTAAGTGTTTAATAAACATGATGTTTAAGAAAACAGGATACATACCTTAAATAAAAAAATACTTTATCACTAAAAAATGCCAAAGGTCATCAGAGCTTTCAGATAGTCGTAATCTTTTTTTGCCAGTAGAGCATCTTTCCTCAATTTTATGGATCCTGACCCATCAGGGTGATACTTGCTGAAAGCTGGTCTGGCTCTAGCAGTTTTTTCAAATAAGACAACAATGAAGTTTGCCACATCGACTGATACTTCACAAGAGATTTCTCTGTAGCATGCAATGCTTTGTTTGATAGCATTTTACCAAAAGTAGAACTTCGTTTACTGTTTGAGTCAGTCCTCTGAAACTGTTTCACTGCTTTATCAAATAAATTTGTTATATTCAAAATCATTTGTTGTCATATCAGCAACATTCACAGCATCTTCCCCAGGAGTAGATTCCATATCAAGAAACCACTGTATTTGCTCATCCATTGGAAGCAACTCATCATTCAGGTTTCTTTCCCTGAGATTATAGTAATTCAGTCATATCGTCAGGGTCAAGGTAATTCTCTTGTTCTTTGCACCATTTCTGCAGTTCTTCCTCCACTGAAAGTTTGACCTCTCAGAGTCATCCATGAGGGTCGGAATTAACTTATTCCTAACTCTTGTTAACGTTGATCATTTCACCTCTTCCCATGAATCATGACTGTTCTGAATGGCATCTATAATGGTGAATCCTTTCCAGAAGGCTTTTAATTTACTTTGCCTAGATCCATCAGAGGAATCACTATCTATAGCAGCTATAGCCTTAAAAAATTATTTCTTAAGTAATAACATTTGAAATTTGAAACTGCTCTTTGATCAGTGGCTGCAGAATGGATGTTTTGTTAGCCTACATGTAACCAACATTCATTTCCTTGTGCACCTTCATCAGAGCTCTTGGGTGGCCAGGTGCATTGTCAGTGAGCTGTAATATTTCAAAAGGAATCTTTTGGTCTGAGTAGTAGGTCTCAACAGTGCACTTAAAGTATTCAGTAGACCATACTGTAAACAGATGTGTTGTCATCACCAGGCTTTGTTGTTCCATTTATAGAGCACAAGAAGAGTAGATTTAGTATAATTCATAAGAGCCCTAGGAGTTTTGGAATGATCAATGAGCACTGGCTCAACTTAAGGTCACCAGTTGCATTATCACCTCACAAGAGAGACAGCTATACTTGAAGCTTTGAAGCCAAGCAATGACTTCTCTCTGCCAATGAAAGTCCTACATGGAATCTCCTTCCAATAGAAAATGATTTCGTCTACACAGAAAATTTGTTGAGTGCAGCCACATCCATCAGTGGTCTTAGCTAGATCTTCAAGATAACTTTCTGCAGCTTCTGCATCAGCACTAGTTGCCTCACCTGGCACTTTTATATTATAAAGATGGACCTTTCTTTAAACCTCATGAACAAACCTCTGCTAGCTTCAAACTTTTCTTCTGTGTAGCTTTCTTATCTTTAAACCTTCATAGAATTAAAGAGAGTTAGGGGCTTGCTCTTGACTAAGCTTCGGCTTATGGGAATTCTGTGGCTGGTTTGATCTTCTGTCCGGACCCTTAAAACTTTTTTGTATCAGTAATAAGTCTGTTTCCCTTTCTTATTTGTGTGTTCACTCGAGTAGCACTTTGAATTTTTTTTATAACTTTTCCTTTGCATTTACAACTTTGCTAACTATTTGATACAAGAGATATAGCTTTCGGCCTGTTTTGCCTTTTGACATTCCTTCCTCACTAAGCCTAATTATTTCCAGCTTTTGATTTATAATGAGAGATGTGCGACTCTTCTTTTTACGTTAACACTTAGAGACCAACAGAGGATTATTAATTGGCCTAATTTCGATATTATTGTGTCTCTAGGAATGGGGAGGCTGGAGGAGAGGGAGAAAGATGGAGGAACAGCCAGTCTATTGAGCACTCAAAACACCCACAACATTTATCAAATATATTTACTGTGTTATATGGGCACCCCAAAGGAATTCCAATAATAACATCAAAGATCACCGACCACAGATCATCAGGACAGATATAAATAATAAAAACATTTGAAATGGCAAGACTTCTGTTCCAGGGTGAGCCGGTATAGACACACATATGCCCAAAAGCTAAGGGAGCTAAGAGGCTGAAGAAAGAGGCCCATGAGTCCAGTTTCTCAGAAAGAAACATTTATTAGGGACTTACAAATAAATAGAAGTGATATCTCAGGCTTCCACGAGATATGGGATGCCTGTACCTACCCTCCAGAACATACCTTTTTTGTTCTCAAGCATTTAGGGCAAAGGCTTGTGCAGCTGGTCATATCTCATGCTTTCTTGCCAAAATCATGAACACTGGGGAGACTGAATAAGCACCTTTATAAACTGTGCTCCCAGCACTGTTTAAAGACCGTGCTGCAGAACACTTTGGTCTGTAAGAGTCAAACATCAGTCATCATGGTGATTTCACTTCAAAATGGTATCACCCTTGCCGGGCAATAGGCTGCTTTTCTACAACTTCATAACTTATGCTCTTTTGGAGCATTTGTTTATTTGTACTATTTTACAAAACTCAATAAAATGTTTGCTTTTATTCTAGTTTAGCAACTTAAGTGTTATTTTACACAAATTAACTTGATTTCTTGATCGTATCCATTGCAAAGGGTTGTTATGAGAATTATTCAAGAAAACTGAATGGCACATATTAAACACTCAACAAATGTCACTAAAATTATTGCATTTATTAGCTTTATGGTACTATGGCTATTATTAGCTTTATGGTGTTTCAGTTGTTAACTAATTCACAATACAGCACACACATTTTTGTATTTTTTATGCACCTTTATACAAACTAAGTAATCACCAGGGTACCATAAGTACCCCAAAACTAAACCAAACAAATACTAAGAGCCTGCTGTTTAGCCAGCATGATTCCTAGGTAGGGAGTATAAGAACCACAACCTAAGCCATGTACTAATCTTTAGAATCTTTATAGTCTCACGGAGAGAATTTCAGCTGGAAGCATTGGACAGTGGTGAGCAGCAGGAGATTCTCAAAGCTCCAAATGTGGATATCCATTAAGCCATGCCCTTTTTGTAGGCAGTGCTGACTCAGGGTTTTCAGTCACATACATTGGCTTGATAATAGCAAAAAAAGACGTATTTTAATCTCATTTTTGTCCTTCTGCACATGCTCTCTGTACTCTTATATTTTGCAGAATTTAGTGCATATATCATAGAATTGCATTTTGTAGGAGCTCATGGGCTCCAACTGACTCGTGATAGCAGACAGAAAATGCAAGTGTCTTCTAGTTCCTACATTGAACATTTTTTTTCTATCTTTATTTTCACACCAAATTCTTAATAAGAAGATCAGAAAGGGTATACACAGTCATAATATTCCATGTGATTGTTACTATAGTTAGGGTGTTTTCAGTGTGACATTAAGGTATCTAATTTTCAGAAGCTTTAGAAAAGGAAGATTAGATGTAGATATACTTTCCTAGATTTAGTTTGTGTCTTGAAGATATTACATATATCCATGTACTGAGTGAAGGAGAAAAGAAGGAAACCAATTACAGTTAGAGAAATCAAATGAAATATAATCACTAAAGTACTCTATTTTAACATCATATCCTGGTAAGAGTGTCACATTCAGGCCCTTTAGAGAGAAAACTCATTTGCTGTAATTTAATATTGAAGGTTCTGTTCTCATTGTTATGCATTAAGAGTCATGCAGCTGACATATCACTATCACAAGTCTCTGCATAAAGTTAACCTCTTTGGCTATGATGATTTTCTATCATCAGCTCTTTCTCCTGAATTCCGAGAGTTTATGAATGGTACCATATCTGCCCAGACACTGAAGCAAGAGACTCAAGAAGCAGCCCCAATTCCTTCATTTTGCTAGGTGCTCTACCTCTCATTTCTCAAACCTGTCTTCCGCCTCCTCATCTTTGCTTCATCGCCTTTGTACTGGTCCTCCCCATGCTCCTACCATTGCACAGTTGCCTGCTTCCTTCTTAGATCCATTTCCTGGGGTGCTGCACAGTGATATTTCTAAAATGTAATTCTACCTACATCACTCTCCTGAATTAAGTTCACACTTGTCAGATTCCTTTTACACCAGCACTCCAGACATCGAACTGTTCATAAATCAACAAATATATCCAGGCCTATCAGACATAAACAAGATAGCCCGGGACCTTAACATACTGTGACTGTCAATTTCACGTTGCCTTCAATATATAAATTTCAGTAGCTGAACATTACCACTTACATAATTTTAGGGAACCCAGAAAAAATAGCTGTATGTTCTACTTAAGTGTCTGGGTGGTTTATTAATCACCACAACCAGCCTTCCTCTGTCTAAACTTGCTGTGTTCTAAAGCCCAGCACATCATACTTTGCCCTCCCTTCATCCCGTGCTTTGACCCCAAATCCCCTTTTTAACTCCCTTTGGCACAGGTGACACCAGTCTTAGGCATTGAACTAAACATTTTAAGATGCCGAATGAAGCATAACTAAAGATCATTTTAAAGAAGAAAAAAAAAACCCAAAATATTATCACCATTTTGTCAAATTTTACTCTAATACACATTTATTTTATTTCTTTTTGTTTTTTCTCCAAACTACTATTATAAACAATGTGGAAGAAAGTCTCCTTTTGCATATTTCCTTACATATTTATTTACTTCTCTGAGATAAATTTCCAAAATTATGATTGGTGAGTCAAAGATGGGCGTTTTAAATGTTTAATAGTTGCTATACTGCCAGATTGCTTTCCAAAAAGCATATTAGTTCACATTCCCACTGGCACAATTGCCGACTTTGAATAATGTCCATCTTTATGTTATTATGGATCTGAAGAATTAAAGTTGCTATCTTATTGTTTCAAGCTGCATCTTTTTGGCTACTACCATGGTAATAACACATATTTTCATTTATTTATGTATTATCATTTGGCATCTTCTGTGAGACTTGATTTTCATGTCTTTTGCACATTTTTCTAGTGAGTTTTGTTACTGTATTAAGATGTCTATCTTTTTCACTGGCATTTGAATTACCTATCTTGTTTAAGAAGGCCTCCCTCACGCTGATATTTTGTTTTTTAAGTTAGATTTTTAATTCATATAGAGTTTATTTTTTTATGGTTTCTAGATGGAGGCCATATCGAGATTATATCACAGCTATTAAGAAGCACACACTCTGCTTATAAGCTTTCATCTGGAAATAGATATGTGATTAGTGAAAATGCAAGTTGTAGATTTATCCCTGTAGTTAAACACTATTGGCATATATGCACAAAGAGGAAGGGGACGAGAGGGTAAGTACCACTGTGTACACATCGTTTTGCAGGGGAAGGAAGAAATGGAAATTATTAACATTCTTCTGAAGTATATATTTGTGTTCTTCTTCTTGCTGGGCATCTCTAAGTAGCCTCTTACTCTCTCCCTGGCCTCCGGGATGCCATTGCGTTATAGAGATAATCCTGCCTTCTCCCACAAGGTGTGCTTTAGCAGTGTTCCTCTTATACAAACGCCAGGCCCAACAGCTCCCAGCCTCAAATAGAGCTTTAAGATCTCCTCCTTCCATGCTGACATCCTGCCTCCCTTAGAGCACTGGTCTCTGCTGCATGATCACAGCTGATTGCAAGCGTGTCTCTGTCCTAGTGTGTTGGAGAACAAAAGAAAGGACGTTCAGGGTAAGAGTTTCCTTTAATGGAGGGTACACATATCCATTCAGGTCACATTTCATTGGTGAGAATATAATTATGCCCCTGAACCTAACCACAAGAGACACTAGGAAATATTCCATCTAGTTAGCATGTACCCAGAGAAAAAAGGAAACCAGATTGTATTGGGAGACCAATCAGCAGTCTCCATCATACTATTTATATTATTCTCATTATTTACTCTTACCGTTTTACATACAAGTTTCTGTGTATAATAGGTTGTTTTGAATAGTTCAATCAAATAGAAATACCATCTGTGTTCTTGCTTCCATGATTAAAGGGACTGTCTTATCATTTGTTTCTTATCAGGCACCCCTCTAGCAAATAGTGTCAAGTTAGATTTACTACAGCTGTAAAGAGACATATGCAAATTATTGGGTGTCCTTTGTCTTGAGAAATAAACCAGTGGCAAAGCTGAATAAAAGCAGGAAGGATTCTTCCCTCTATGGTTACGCAAATAGATATTTGAAAGCCGTCTTGAAATTTACTGGTGGTAATGTAGCAACATTTTTGAGACATGTGTTCAGTACTGAAATATCACTGTGTGTCAAAGTGCTCTCTCTCCAATAGTTTTTCTCTGAAAGCTCCCCACATTCTCCGTTGCAGGATATGTAAATAACTCTATGGCCGATTCAGGATGTCACTCTCTGTGTGTGCATGTGCACATGCGTTTGCATGCACACATTCACGTGTTTCCCTATCAAAGTCTCTCCTACCTTAGAAGCATGTGGACTAGTCTACAACATAATGAATAAGAAACAGTAGAAAAGAAAATTTCTTTACACATAAGATGCACAGCTAAATTTCTTGTCATCAAGTCTATAAAGTAGCATTTTAAAATTATATTTTGGCTGGGCACAGTGCCTCACACCTGTAATACCAGCACTTTTGGAGTCCGAGGTGGCTGGACTTTTTGAAACCTGAGGTCAGGAGTTCAAGACCAGCCTGGCCAACATGGTGAAACCCCCATCTCAACTAAAAATACAAAAAAATTAGCTGGGCATGGTGGTTGACACCTGTAATCCCAGCTACTTAGGGAGCCTGAGGCAGGAGAATCACTTGAACCCAGGAGGCAGAGGTTGCAGTGAGCCGAGATTGCACCATTACACTCCAGTCTGGGTGACAAGAGCAAAACTCTGTCTAAAAAAAGAAATATATATATATATATATATATATATATATATATATATATATTTACTTGTTCTGCCCTGTCTGAACTTGACCAAAAAAGAAAAAGAGCAAAAGTGAGAGAGAAAAAAGTCAAACCCTCCAAATGTTTCTAGACTTTTCTATTTCTTTTGTGCCCAAAAGCTGAAACTGCTGGTTTCAGTGATTGAAACAGCACTATGAATGAATGCCCAAATGTGTTGTACAAAACAGGCAAGCAAAGGCACTAAATCTTATTTCACACTTTTTCTGTGTGTTAAGTAAATTGTCGGCTTATTGTTGGGTTTGTCTCTGGGAGAGTCTAGAGCAATACCTGGTATGGTAATCCCCTGCTGGATCTGTGCATGGGAAGCTCTCTGATGGGCTCTTCTCTTGAACAGCACAGGAAGTAAATTATGGTCTAGGAAATTAGAGATTTAATAAGCTCTCTAAATCCAACAGTAGAGAGAAGAGAACAGAATTGTCTTATGTTTGAAAGTTGAAGATGATTTTTTTCCTCTGTTCAATCAATAAATACTCACTGGGTACCAATTATGAGCCATACATTCTTCTAGGAAATGGGACTTTAAGAGGTAAAGAAAGAAGGCCTACTTGCCTTCATGAACTTTTGAACCTAGTACAGGGAAAGAGACAATAATTAATAATCATGGAAATACGAACCATACCGAGGGCTAAAAACACGTATACATGTTGCTCTGAGAATGTGGAATGGAGGGAACTCATGTAGACTTGGCTGTTCAGTAAATGAGTGTGTCAGTGCCAGGCACCATTCAGGGAAAACAGAGTGTCCTGATAGAAGAGCGGTGGTCCCTGCCTTTGAGGAGCACACAGTTTTGTGAAAGGGAAAAACACTTCTTTACATAGAAGTAGACAGTGCAGTCTTGTAGATTCAACATCCTCATAGGCACTGAGGGCAACAAATGGGTTAGGCCAGTCAGTTGAGAAGGCTGAAAACACCAGAGAAGCTGTCCTAGGAAAGGAGAATGCCTAGGCTGAGCCTTGACAGAGGAGTAGGATTTAACCAAGCAGTACCTGCTATAGGAAGCATTTTCACTTCTGAAGGAAGATGTAGACAATACTGTGGTTTGTTCAGGAAATGACAGCCCCTCTGTGTTTTAAGATTGTAAATCTTGACATCTATAGTGATAGGCAAAGAGGCTAAACCATGAAAATCAGTGGCGAGATTATCAAATGCCCCACCTGCCACACTAAAAGGATCCTTCGATGGTTAGAAAGAAAATAATACAATTGAGAGACATTTGTTCCACTTGTGACATAGGGGATGAATTTTGTGGGCACTGGTTGGGTGAAGAAGGACCAATGCTACTGCAGTTCCAGGTGAGAAAAGACTTGAACTAGGGCAGTAGTCAGTGCAAGAGGGAGGAAAAGGTATATTTGAAAAGTATTTAGGAGGCCGGGCACGGTGACTCATGCCTGTAATCCTAGCACTTTGGGAGGCTGAGGTGGGTGGATCACGAGGTCAAGAGATCGAGACCATCCTGGCCAACATGGTGAAACCTCGTCTCTACTAGAAATACAGAAATTAGCTGGGCATGGTGGCGTGTGCCTATAGTTCCAGCTACTCAGGAGGCTGAGGCAGGAGAATTGCCTGAACCCGGGAGGCGGAGGTTGCAGTGAGCTGAGAATGCGCCCCTGCACCCCAGCCTGGCACCTGGCAACAGAGTGAGACTCTGTCTCAAAAATAATAATAATAAATTAATTACTAAAAGTAGTTAGGAGATAAAATAGATAGTTCTTGGTAATTTCTTAACAGAGACAAGAAAGTAATCAAAAGAGAGAAGTTTCTAGCTTGGGTGGCTAAGTAGGTTCTGGTACTAGTTAGTTAAATTAGGAATCTTGGAGGTCAAACATATCTTATGGGAAAGATAATGTGTTAAAGTTGAATATTGGATATTCTGGAAGTCTGTCATGCAACTGAAGATTAGAGGAGGGTTTGGGGATGGAGATACAAAGGCCTACTTTTTAAAGTCACTGTATAGAACTCAGAACACTTAAAATACGTGCTCTAAACATAAAGTTCCTGAAGAGATACCAGGAAATTCTGTGATCTACAAATATTTAAAACACTTGAACTATTAGTGCCAGTTGGGGAAACTTACAGGGGAATTATTCAAGAAGTTAGAGGATTGTGTGTGTGCACGTGTCTGTATGTGTGTCTTTAAGCTGGAGGGCCTGCAGTATTGACTGACGAAAGTTTGATGTGGGGTCTGAGAGATAGAGAAAAGCCAAAATTTCATGTTCTTTGGCCTGAGCAACTTTCAGAAGGATGGAATTGCTATATCCTGAGATGGGGAAAGACTCGAAAGGGATTTATTGAGTGAGTAAATGATTGAGTGAGTAAATGATTGAGTGAGTGAATGAATGAGTGAGTGGAAGAATGAATTAATGAACTGTAGCTTTACCAGTTTATCACAGTAAGTTACCTAATGAAAACATGTTTCTGAGCCTTACTAGATCACTGTAATAAACAAACTAATTTATATTTAGTAACTTTCATTTGCATGTAAGCCCTCTGTTATAAAGTAGTTGGCCCTGCAATTAGGTTAAATATGCCTCCAAGGCCTCCAAGAAATCCTCTTCACAATATTAATTTGCTTAACAAGATCCTTTTTCTTCAGAATTAGAAATGGAAGTTTAAGCTCAGATGAGGAAGACTGCTTCTAGAAATCAGAACTCATAGTTTATTTCTATTATAAAAATTTGACATCATAAGCATGTATGTGAATGGGAGAAACCTCTTGCAAATGTAAAAGATTTACTCTTTTGAAGCAATGCAAACATAGATTACTTGAATTCAATTCACTTTACAGGCACTTCACAGATTATTCAAATATGCCTTTTACATATTTGGCAGAGTAGATAGTTTATATTTATAGTTTTTACAGCCACAGTTTGAAATATGTTTTCTACCACATTCAATAAGTTTTCCATAATCATATACCAAAATATATGTGATATTATCAGTGTGAGAAATATGAAGCTACCAGTGAATGGCAGCACGTACGGTCTCCTTCATTCACTGGAGCCTTCACATGGCCTTCAGGCCCTGCATGATCTGATCTTGGCTGATCTTTGCCATCACATATCACATTTCTGTTTCCTTTGTTCCATGATCACTCATCAGCGTGATTCTCTGTCCATCTTGGACTTTGTATTAGTCTGTTTTCCCACTGCTGATAAAGACATACCTGAGACTGGGTAATTTATAAAGAAAAAGGTTTAAAGGGCTCAGAGTCCATTTGGCTGGGGAGGCCTCGCAATCATGTCAGAAGGCAAAAGGCATGTCTTACATGGTGGCAGACAAGAGAGAAATGAGAGATTTTGTGCACGGGAACTCCTCTTTATAAAACCATCAGATCTCATGAGATTCACTATCACAAGAACAACCAGAGAAAGATTCGCTCTCATCATTCAGTTACCTTCCACCTGGACCTTCTCACAACACAAGGGAATTATGGGAGCTACAATTGAAGATGAGATTTGAGTGGGGACACAGCCAAACCATATCAAACATGCCATACTCAGTTCCAACTCGAGATTTTGAACACTTACCTCTGCCTTCTTCACCTATTAATTTCTACTCATTCATCTGATCTCAACAATTATTTTCTTTTTTTTTTTTTTTTTTTTGGAAACGGGGTTTCGCTCTTTTTACCCAGGCTGGAGTGCAATGGCGCAATCTTGGCTCACCGCAACCTCCGCCTCCTGGGTTCAGGCAATTCTCCTGCCTCAGCCTCCTGAGTAGCTGGGATTACAGGCACGCGCCACCATGCCCAGCTAATTTTTTTGTAGTTTTAGTAGAGACAGGGTTTCACCATGTTGACCAGGATGGTCTCAATCTCTTGACCTTGTGATCCACCCGCCTCGGCGTCCCAAAGTGCTGGGATTACAGGCGTGAGCCACCGCGCCCGGCCTCAACAATTATTTTCTAGGGAAGCCTCCCTGAACTCTAGTTGCACCCTACCTGAACTCTAGTTGTACCCTACACTTTGCCTTACATTCATAGTTCTTACCATCATTAATCTTTATGTATTTGTATGATTATTGATTATTTATTACCCTCACAAGTGCTTCTTGAAGGTAGAGTCCATGTTTATCTGTTTCAGCATTACATTCTTGACATGTGGCACAGTGTCTGTTCATGGTAAGTGCAGAATAAATACTTGTTGAGTGAATATGTGAAGCTAGATGATCTGCCTGTAGTCACACACCTATCAAGTGGCAGAACTAGGGTCTCAACTCAGGCTATTGGTC
Organism: Sapajus apella; assembly: GCF_009761245.1. Lineage (NCBI taxonomy): Eukaryota > Metazoa > Chordata > Mammalia > Primates > Cebidae > Sapajus > Sapajus apella. The sequence goes on from NW_022436942.1 coordinate 41,965,777, forward strand.
ATATAAAGGGAGATAAAGGAGAGATGGGATTTAGTTTGCATCTGTGTCCTGAAAAGGATATAATGAAGTTATTTGCAAGTAATCATTAAGGGAAAATTGTTCTTCTCAAACATATGCACACACAGAAAAGCTCATACTCACCCATGCAAACACAAATGAGAGCTGAACCTAAAAGCCATAAATCAGGCCGGGCGCGGTGGCTCACGCCTGTAATCCCAGCACTTTGGGAGGCCGAGGCGGGTGGATCACGAGGTCAAGAGATCGAGACCATCCTGGTCAACATGGTGAAATCCCGTCTCTACTAAAAATACAAAACATTAGCTGGGCATGGTGGCACGTGCCTGTAGTCCCAGCTGCTCGGGAGGCTGAGGCAGGAGAATTGCCTGAACCCAGGAGGCGGAGGTTGCGGTGAGCCGAGATCACGCCTTTGCACTCCAGCCTGGGTGACAAGAGCGAAACTCCGTCTCAAAAAAAAAAAAAAAAAGCCATAAATCAGTCATAGTTCAACTGTACCTAATTTCTGTAACTCTTTTCTCCAGGCTTTCTTTTTCCCTTAGGCTCAAAACTCCTTCCTAGCTATTTGCACATAGTTGTACCATGGGCCACTTCAAACACAGCATGTTTTCTTTCATTTAACAAATGTTTATTGAATACCTATTCACTGTCAAGACTACCCTAGGTGTTAGGAATGAGCAGTAAAAAAGTAAGTAAAGTCCCTTCTATTTAGTAAAAAGGATTTTCATTCTCAGAGAGATAAAAAATATATAATCAAATGATGCATGCTATATTTATAAGACATAAGAAAATAAACATAAAGAGGGAGGCATACTTTACAATGTATAATCACTCTTTCACTCCTCTAAAAGACGAAATTTAACCTGAGACAGAAATAAAAAGATTCAGCCATGCAAATATATGCTCACGCCCAGGAAGAACAGCCTGTATAAAGGCCCAAAGGCAAGATGGAAAGAAGCTTGGAGCATACAGAAAGCCAGAGTTGGAAGTAACATATGAGAGAGAGAAGGAGGCGCAGGAGCTGAGGCTGGAGAGATTGGCAGTGGAAGATGGCATTCACTTTGGATTTTATTTTAAGTGCAGACGGAAGCCTCTTTGATGATATGAGCATGAGAGTAAAATACTTTTATTTACATTTTACAAAGATGTTGAGGGCTATTCTATGGAAAATGGATTTGAGGGACAAACTGGAAGCAGAGAAACAGTTAATGGGCTGTTGCAGTAGTTCATACTGTAGAGTTTAGTCCTATATACAGATGGGAAGAAATGACACATTCAAAATAACTGACTGCAGCCTATCAGCCCAGCACACCTCTTTCTTGTAAGTTCTTCATATTACTTATTACATTGACTTTCCCCTCCAGCAGCTTTGCCAGTAATCTGTTACCTTCAACTTTTTTTCTCTTCCCTTACCCTTAATCAGCAGTTCATTAAATTCTATCAGATAAACAAAATAAAGCAAAATGGCTTGTAACAATGTTTCTTCTTCATCTCTCCTTCCACCGCCTTAGCTTAAGAGTTCCATAAATCCTTGAGTGAAATGTTATAAGAGATCGCTAACTGTTCTCTCTGTCTCAAGTCTTCAGTCCTTCAAATCTATTCTTCAGTCCTGTTACAAAAGCTGTATCTTCCTAAAACACATCTTCTGTCACATTTCTCTTAAAAATACCCTTTGACGTCGCATTGCTGACAATTCTTTTCACATTTTTTTGTGTGTCAGAAACAAGGCCATGTTTTTAACACATGTTTTATCAGAAACCAAATATGTAGATAAGCTCTTAGTAAGCTCGAGCTAGGGGACCCGACCCCCACCTTCATGCTCATGCACTGCAACTCTCATTACATCCTGACCTCCCAGCATCTCTCACCATCCATGCTGAGTGCAACATGCTCTGATTTCATGCATATTACCCTTCTATTCCTTTGAAATTCTCCTTCTGCCCATATGTTCTGCTGCTCTCCCTGGCCCCATGAATCCGTCTTTGAAAATCTGTATCAAATACCATCTCTGTGTACTTCTGTTATTCCTCATGGCAAAAAAGATAGAAACAACTTAATATCCACTGAGAAGACTTGTTAGGATAAATGTGGGTATGTCATAGCCTTTCAATGAACTACTAGGCCACGTGAGAGAAAGAGATATCCATTTCTATTGCTGAAAAATAATGCTTTTTCTTCATAATCATCAGATGTTCTGAATGCCAATATTCAATAAAGATTCAAAATTTTACAGAATTTTCTGCTTTTCAAATTAATGAAATATAAAGTAATCGCCTTTTTCAGCTATTTCCCAGGGAGCTCCTAACTTCTTGATTAAAAGCCTAATTTCCTTCTTACACAGTAGGTGTTACTCTTTGGCATTTAGGGTAAAGATTTATAACAGTAATGAAAATTTCCAAACTTAATAGAAACAACCCATAGGCAAACAAATGAGTAACATTTAATTTTTTCTGTAATAAAATTCTTACTGTGCACATCTTCTCTGTATCCTCACTTTGCATTTTTAATGTACACTTGTGATTTACAGCCAAAGTTTAAGCATATGCTGTTTTGAATCTTCTCGTGCTGTTATTAATATATTTTACTTTTTCCAAGAGTCTAAATTTGTCCAGCATTAGGAAACAAATTTTAGTGTATAAACCAGATTTTCAGTTTTGTGCTTAAATATATTTATATATGTGTTACATGCAAGGATGCTATGTCTCCTGAGATGCCTCCTGAGAAGCCAAATTAAGAGATTCTCCAAGGCCTATTCTTGTTCTTCATCAACTGAAAAAAAAAAATCACAAAACAGAACTTACATTTTACACTTTTTTGTAATGTTGCTTTTCTTCCAATTTTGGGTAACCTTACCCTTATAAATAATGTATTCTCACTCTTGATCTTGTTTTATTCTGGTAAAGAAGTACCATCTGGAAGTTTTCACATTACTACTGAATTATTATAGCTTTTATTTTGAGAATATGATGTAAAATAATACTTATATCTCTGTAAAGTTAATGTACATGTACACATATATGTATATGTACATGTACACATATATATGTACATGTACACATATATGTATATGTACATGTACATATATATATATATATATATATATATATATATACTTTTTTTTTTTTTGAGACAGAGTCTTGCTCTGTTGCCCAGGCTGGAATGCAATGGCGATCTCAGCTCACTGCAACCTCCACCTCCCAGGTTCAAGGGATTCTCCTGCATCAGCCTCCCGAGTAGCTGGGATTACAGGCACCGGCCACCATGCCCAGCTAAATTTTGTATTTTTAATTGAGATGGGATTTCACCATGTTGGTCAGGCTGGTCTCGAACTCCTGACCTCAGCTGATATGCTCACCTCAGCCTCCCAAAGTGCTAGGATTACAGGCATGAGCCACCACACCCAGCCTTCTCGGAGTTTTTGACCTGTGAGTGTGTTGCTGAGTCACCTTCAAGATTTACAATTTTTTTAAACTTTTTCTGTACTTCCTCTAATACTTATTCCTCATAACACCTATTAAGAGAGGCTGGACCACTATTTTCACAGTTTTTTTGTTTCTGTTTTTATTTAGAAAACTGACTTGGTAATGTTAGGTAATTTTTTCATAGTCACAGAGGTAGAAAATGGTAGAGTGAGTATTAAAATTCAGATCTTCTCATCCTAATCCAGAATTATTCCCACTTGCCATTTTGGACATACATATATGGCTTTGAAATAAGTCTTTGAAACCATTTCTCCTCATTTGATAAGTTTATCAATATCCTTATAATCTGAGACTTTTTTCCAGCAGAATGATCTGTCTGAGCAATGTAAAATTAGGTAGATAAAACAGCTTGGGAGAATGTATGCGGGACTATTCTCTGTTTTACTTATCTGAGATACTATTTTTTTTTTTGTCATTAACAAATACTAACAAAACTGAGCTGCAATTAAGATAATCTTTCCACTTATGAGACCCAGTAAACACTGGAATAGTTTATCGCCTCTGGAACCTTCTCTCAGAAAGTAAGCATGGCACTAACAACATATTCTAAATGCTTCTAATTAGCACATTTATTTATGATTGGGTTGTGTTAGCAGCATTCCAGTTCATGTTTTATGGTCTTAGTTTTCCTCATATTTCATCAGCTAGCTATAAACAATATTGATCACATTTTAAATGTCTTCACTCAATAGAACTTGACAAATGGGAAATACATTTATAAGTCACGTAAATTACAGCATGATTGCTTGTGACATTATTTTACATTTAAGGACAAAATTTCAATTGAGCATTTGATGGGATTAAATAATCTTGGACCACTAGTGTTTTGTTTTTCAGTATCTAAGCATTACAATATTAACCCTACTGTTTGTAAGCAGTAGGCCAATTGCAAAGCTATAAATTTTGTGTTTCTTCAAGTAAGCATTGATTTACTTTCCTTCCTAAAAAGGATGAAGCAGGAACTAAAGGCTAAACTGAAAATGATTTCATAGACCTCCAAATACTTTTTAATACATTTCAGAAAAATTAGAAAATTCATGTTGATGCAAATAGATTTTCAGCATCTCTCAAGAACTCTGTCTCTCCTCTCTTTCAGTTAGCCTTATGCCCCTAAATTATAGTTATAGAATATTGTCAATCCAGTCTATCCAAATACTTGTGATCAACATTGTGAATCACCACCAGTGTTTACTAAAATGAAAACTGTTGTATCACATCATAATAAATTGGAATCATGGAGTGGAAAGGGAAGAGGAAACAGAATGGGAAGAATTGGATTTGGGACCCAGCAGTACTGCTTACTGGCTTTGTTATGGTCCAGATCTCTCTGGGTCAATTACAGTGATCAGTTGAGATCATATAAGCATATATGTTTCAAAAAGTATAAAAGTAGTAAACAAATATAAGGTACCTGTCAAGTAAGTAATGGAATACAGACTTTCTGACCCGCTAAGATAAAGGAAGATCTAGGGGCTTTGTATACAATGTATATTGGACAGGTAATTGCATGAGAATAAAAAAGACTTGTCTGGCTTTAAAGGTTAGCAGCCAACTGTTTTCACTATGGAAATTGCATGGGGAAAGCCGGCAATAAATTAACATTATGAAGATTATTCCAAAATATTACGATGGATAGTAATACATATGACTAGTTTAGAGATTGGCATTAACTCCTTGGAATTGGGTAGACCTTTGTCAGTTTAAGGCCTGCAGGGTGCAAATATGCCTGAGAGTGCATTTGCCCCCACAGCAGAAAAAGTTTCATTTTGCATAGATAGCAAGAAAGGTAGACACATGAGTTCTTTATTCATCCTGTCAATATCAGTACTGGCAGCAGAGAAGATACTCTATTTTTTACTCTTTCTATATGCGAAGAAAGGAACAAATATACTTAGTCTGTGAAGTAGTAGTGCTTATGCTGAAATAGGGCTCCATAATTTGCTGCTTAATGATAAAGAGAGAGGATAGTCAAAGGAAGGCAAATTCCTTCCTTCTCGTTTTGTGAGGATGAAATTAGACTTTATCTTGGTAAGAGGTAGAATTGCTTTGCTGAAAACATAGCATCAAAATGAAATTTCCCTGTATTATCAGAAAGGGATTATGTCAAAATGCAAAACAGTCATACATGTGAGAAGTGTTCTTTATAATAAAAAATAAACTGTGTTTTGATACTTCTGATAAATAAACTGTGGGTTGCATCATGGTTCTCAATTGTCAGCTAAACAAAGTGGAGTATTTCCAACAGTGAATAGCATTCCAGATGGATGTCAGAGTGCTTCATAGCTCTCTATGTTTTGTTTATGTTGCTTATCTGTATGTGTCACTTCCTCTCTTGTCTTGAGTTTGAAAACAATTTGAGAGTAAGACCTATTTTCCTTTTTACTGCCCTGTAACTTAGAACTGTGATGTACTTAGGATGCAGATGCAGTTCCATAATTGTCATTAACCAAGCTTAGGTTAAGAGGCTAACCTAAATTATTCCAAAGCCAACTCTTAAGATCATCAAAATTTCAATGATTTTTATAAGTACTTCTGTTAGCACAGCAATGCGCAAAGATTCTCTCCCCTAGATTCTTTCCTGTGGCAGAGGATAGAATAATGTTCTTAAATGTTGGGCTTTCAAGTGGGAGATCAGAAGTACCCTTCCAAAGGCAAAAAAGAGGGGGTTGGCAGCATTAGGGAAGGAAAAGAAAAAAGAACTGCTGCAAACTAGAGTTTGGGATCTAAGTGGTGGGTCACCTATAGAAGTGACCTGAGGATGGAGGTCCAATATCCTGAGGATAGGGTCCAATAGCAGCCCTGCTTGCCAGCCAATAACTTTGTACCTGCACCAATGTAGTGAAGCAGAGCCTGTAACTCCCAATACTGGGTCAACACCCAATGTAGAGTTTCGAGTGTGTGTTAGGCTGGCCTTGCATTGCTATAAAGAAATGCCTGAGACTGGATAATTTATAAAGAAAAGAGGTTTAATTAGCTCATAGTTCTACAGGCTGTACAGGAAGCACAACACCAACATCTGCTCAGCTTCTCGGGAGGCCTCAAGGACATTTTTCTGATGGTGGAATGTAAAGCAGGAGCAGGAGAGAATGAGAGTGAGGGAGGAGATGTCACACACTTAACCAGATCTCAAAAGTACACGCAGTTGTAAGGACAGCACCAAGCTTAGAGGGATCCACGTGCATTTCCCAAACACCCCTCACCAAGCCCCACTTCCAACATTGGGGATTACATTTCAACATGGGATTTGGGTGGGGACAACTATCCAAACTATATTATTCTGCCCATGGATCCCCCAAATTTCATGTTCTCACTCCAAAATGTAATCATGCCTTCTCAACAGTCCCCCAAAATCTTAATTCATTCCATCTTAACTCAAATATCTACAGTCTAAAATCTCATCTGACATAAGGCAAATCTCTTCCACCTATAAGCTTGGAAAATAAACAAGTTAGTGACTTCCAAGTAAAATAAAAAAACAAGTAGTTATTCCCTTGTACAATTTTCTATACCAAGGAGGTATAGGCATTGGGTAAATATTCCCATTCCAAAAAAGAGAAATCAGTCAAATGAAAGGAACTACAGGCCCCTTGCAAGTTCAAAACCCAGTGGGGCCGTGATTAAATCTTAAAGCTCCAAAATAATCTCCTATGACTCCATGTCCCACATTTAGGGCACACTGGTGCAAGAGATGAGTTCCCAAGGCCTTGTGCATATCCACCCCTGTGGCTTTGCAGGGTTCAGCCCAGAGGCTGCTATCACAGGTCTTTGAGTACCTGTGCCTTTTCTGAGGCCCAGAGTGCAGTCTCCTACTGGATCTGCCCTTCTGGGGCCTAGAGGGCAATGATCTCCTTCCCACATTTCCACTCGGCAGTGGGGGACTCTGTGTGGAGGTTCCAACCCCACATTTCCCCTTAGCACTTCTCTGGTACAGGTTCTCTGTAAGGGCCCCACTCCTGCAGCAGGCTTCTGCCTTGGCAGCCAGGCTTTCTCATACATCCTCTGAAATCTAGGTACAGGCTGCCACGCTTTTCCTCCTACACTCTGCTTCCCTGCAGGCTTAACACTGTGTGGAAGCTGCCAAAGCTTACAGCTTGCATTCTCCAAAGTAGCAGCTTAAGCTGTACCTGGGCCCCTTTGAGCAAAGGCTAGAGCCAGAGCAGCTGGGATGCACAGATCAGTCTTCCAAGGCTGCTCAGGGCAGTGGAGCTCTGGGCATGGCTCCTGAACCCAGTCTTTCCTCCTAGAATTATGAGCCTATGATGAGAGGAGCTGCTCTTAAGGTCTCTTTTCCCCATTGTCTTGGATATTAGCACTTGGCTCCCTTTTGGTTCTGTAGATATCTATAGCAAGTGGTTGCTCCACAGTCTGCTTGAATTTCTCTGCCAAAAACACCCTTTTTCTTTCTCTGCCACATTGCCAGGCTGCAAAATGTCCAAACTTGTATGCTCTTCTTCCTCTTTAAACGTAACTTCCAACTTTATGTCATTGCTTTACTCCTGTATCAGAGAGTAGGCTGTTAGAAGCAGCCAGACCACTTCTTGAAATTTCTTCTACCAGAAACCCTAAGTCATCATTCTGAAGTTCATATTTCACAGATTTCTAGGACGTGGACACAGTACAGTCATAACATTGGTGACCTTTGCTCCAGTTCCCAATAAGCTCCTCATTTATATCTGACACCTCAGCGGCCTGGACTTCACTGTCCATATTACCATCAGGAGTTTGGTCACAATCATTTAACTAGTTTCTAAGAAATTCCCAAACTTTCTCTCATATTCCTGTCTTTTTCTGAGCCCTCCAAACTCTTCCAACCTCTGCCCATTACCAAGTTTCAAAGCTGCTTCCATATTTTCAGATATCTTTATAGCAATGCGCATTCCTTGTTACCGATTTTCTGTTAGGCCATTCTTGCACTGCCATAAAGAAATACCTGAGACTGGCAAATTCATAAAGAAAAGAGATTTAATTGGCTCACAGTTCTGCAGGCTGTATGGGAGCATAGTGCAGGCATCTGCTCTGCTTCTTGGGAGGTCTCCGGGAACTTTTTCTCATAGCAGGAGATGAAGCAGGAGTTGGCACTTCACATGGTGAAAGCAGGAGGAGGAAAGAATGAGGGGGAGGTGCCACCCACTTAAACAAGCAGATCTTACAAGTACTCACTATCTCAAGGACAACACCAAGCCATGAGGGATCCATCCACAACCCAAACACCTTCTGCCAGGCCCCACCTCTGACACTGGGGATTACATTTCAACGTGAGATTTGGGTGGGGACAAATATGCAAACTATATCAAGGTGATAGTATTCTCTGGCTTTTTGCAAAGGCAGATACAAATCCTGCTAAGAGAAAAGTACCCACAATTTAAACCTGCTGAATTCCTCAGAGTAAGATCAAGCCACTTGTTAAAGAAAACACAGAGATCGCAAGACCCCAGGGAAGTAATCACCGTGAATGAGAATCAGCAGAAATAAAAAGTTTAGACCTCTAAGGACTGCAGATAATGAAATTATGAGAAACATAATATAGAATAGCATTGTATGAAATATTTAAGAAATATACAATAGAATTATCTTGAAAGGAAAAATACTGTTGAAATCAAAACTCAATGATGAAATTAAATAGGTAAGCCACAAATGAGAATATCAGATATATGTGAGCAAATTTCATAGGAGGCCCCACAGAGAAGGAAAATCAGGAATATGAAAGAGAAGTTAAGAAACTGAATATCAAAAGATCCTATGTCTATTTTCAGCCCCAAAATATAAAATAGTGATTATCTCTGAATTTTCTAGGGTAGTTAAAAGACACAGTTTTGGAGACTTAGGCAGGCAGATCACCTGAGGTCAGGAGTTCAAGACCAGCCTGACTAACATGGTGAAACACTGTCTCTACTGAAAATACCAAATTAGCTGGGCTTGGTGGCACATGCCTGTAATCTCAGCTGCTGAGGCTAAGGCAGGATAATTGCTTGAACCCAGTTCTTTGAACCTCACTGCTTGAAGATTGCAGTGAGCCAAGATTATGCCATTGCACTCCAGCCTAGGCAACAAGAGCAAAACTCTGTCTCAAACACACACACACACACACACACACACACACACACACACACACACACA